>NC_092527.1:36170000-36791250 GCF_037038585.1 Patagioenas fasciata | reverse complement strand
TTTGTAGCTTATCTCACAAGCCTGTCTAGGACATCGCACTTAATGAGGTTTATAATTCAATATAACCACATCTGCATCTTTAATAATGCCTAACATTTAATCTTCATTGCACCACTTGAATCAAAAGATCTAAAATTAAACCTACTGCAGCTTAATCTAATAATAAACACGCGTGACATTTTGTGCAAAATGTGTGCCTGATCAGCACGGTGCACTCTTACAATTGTATCGGATATAGCAAAATGTAGTTTAATCAGTCAAAGGTACATGGTGACATTTAACTCACACTGATGCATCTACTTTGGGCAATCTCTAAGATCCTGCCCCTGGGAGTAAGGACCAGTTGTTGGATTATTAGAAAACTTAGGTCCAGATTCCACTTGTTAGAGCAGGATTAACATAGACCCTTTCAATAAACAAGTGGTCTTCAGACCTCAACTTCAAACAGGTAATTTTGGTACCTTCAACCAGAGCCTTGCTTCATATGTGGTCGGTGCTAAGGTGCTCCTAATTTCCCTGGTAATTAACTGGAGCAACTGAGCTTCTGAGGTACCTGAGTGCTGTTTGGCTTCTCAATGCTGCAGTGTAAGTGTCTTTCCCACTGATGTCTCCATGGCACCTGAAGGCTGTGACGAGCCTGCTGAGACCACGCCACCAGGTTCTCAAGGGGGAAGGTAAATCAATCTGGATCATCAGTGGAGTCTTTCAGCCATGGGTAGCCACAGCCATGACATTTGGTGCATTTTGGGGGGGCCACAGTAGTAGGGTTGAGCATCTCCTCTGAAGAATGAAGGGACTGTGTGTGAGATGTGGACTTTATTTGCATGCTCAGAGGAACTTTGCATGAGAAAGCCCACATGAATTAATGGGGCTTTACATAGGCAGCCAAAGGGGCCAGTTCCTGCAGACCTCTCTGTGGATTCAGGGCTTTGCATGGGACCTATGGGTTGGTGGTGTTTCCTTTCAAAGATGTAAATATTGCTTTGTAATCAGGTGTTATGCTTTGTGGGCTACAACAGTTCTGTCCCTGTGACACCAACATTTATCTCTGATGAAAGCGAGACAAACAAGGAGGACAGAAGACATGACATGTAGAGATAAGACTCTGGAGAACAGGTAGTATTAGAATCATCTGTAACGTGTTCAGGTGAAATGATGAATTTATGTCAGCTGAGCCAAATTATTTAATGAGAAGCTGCAACTTTTTGTTTATCGTCTCACTTATCCTCAGCCCAGCTACACTCAGAATCACTGTTTTGATTCCTTACAGGTGCAAAAATGAGCAACAAGTCAGTGAAAGACTGGAACCTACATTACACCTTACTCCAAGATGTGTGCTGTTCTCTCTGTCTTAAAGGGCTCTGGTCCTTACTGGATTGTAGAGCAGTCAAAGTCTGTATTCTTTTAGATATATTTCAAAGCTAATATGGTAAATGACATGTGAGCTGCCTTTGTGATATTCACAGGAAGTCCCCATCACAAATAAAAAGGCAGTTCTTCGCCAGGATCTGATCAGAATAATCTGACATCAGCTGGGTCAGGATAGGGAGCTTTGATGGGAGGAGATAAAAGACCGGTGAAAACTCTGCTGGGCCATAGAGTCGCCTGCTGAAGCTTCACATTTCAACTGGGCTCCATCTGACTTTAATTAAATAAGGGAAGATCAAAGTCTACAAATCTCCCTGATCTATATCAGCACGACAAAGTAAAGGTAAAAATGCTCAGTATCTTTCTGTTCCTTTGAAGTAAATATTGAATTTTGTGCTGTGCATGAGGACACAACAAGAGCCATTTGGGTAGTTGCAGGTTTACAATAATTTTGACATAATGTTTATGCAAGCAGAGGGAGAAAAAAATCTCAAAATGATACCTTTGCAGCTGTGGATCCCCACTCCTCCCCCAGATTGATTTTATCTTTAGGATTTGCTTTGCCTTGTGATGATGCTAGAGGCGCAATTACATCTAATAAATCAGGAAAATCATTGTCTTAGTTTTCCTTTGGCTATAAATCATAAACTATTCAATTTTCATACAACCGCTTCCCCTCCTGCCTTCCTTGCATACTAGTGAGGTGAGCTGGAGCCTCACTTGATAAAAACATCCTGAACTAAACCAGCTGGAAATAGGCAGTATAAGAACGGCAGCCCGCTGTCAGCTCTCATCTATTTTTGTTTGATTGGTATCTGATTGTGATTGAAAGGCTTATTCCCCGAGTTAGCTACCTTGAGGCCAACCTTGAAAACGTGTCACATTTGGCTGCTTGATAGCATCTTAAGCATAACATTAGATCCAGAACGTGCAGGGTGCAAAAAATTAGAAAGCTGGCATCTTGCTATGCTGCACAGCGAAGGAAAAGCAACATGGAAAGAATTTGACAGACGTGCAAAGAAATGGAAATGCCGCAGGGCAGAAAGAGGAGCCAGTGCACATGCATTAGCAGCTCTGGGCAGGACGAAACAGTGACTTCCCCAGGGTCCGGGTTGGCGTCGTGTTGAACCGTTGTTGCAAAATACGGCGTCTCTTCTTTGCAGTGAGGATCTGTGTGAGGGCAGCTTTGCCTGCGTATGGCCCAGGAGGGCTGAAACCAGAGTTAACAGGCTCTTATTTGCTGGGGTTGGGGTTAAGGTTATGGAGGGGATGGAGAGTATGTTGGTTTGTGACATTGCTGTGCTAGAACTGTGCAGGATGCTTGTATAAGAAAAATAAGTAGGGGAAATACAATATATTTTTATTATGTTGAATAAAAGTCACGAAGAAGTGACAGTAACAGGTCTGCTATGGAGGAAGGCATTAGTTATTTTGATTTCAGTTTCTGTTGTCTGATTGACAGCCACACATAATAGCTGGGAGGCCAAAAGATACAGATCTTCAACTCATACCTCCCTGGAAAGCAGGGAGGGGTGCTTTCAGAGGTTGAGTAACTGAGGCTGATAGCAACAAACCACGGCAATGAGCTCCAGAAAAGAGAATTAGGGACATAAATACACCTGCTGAACAGAGTGATGCTGCAGCACAGAGACCAGGAATAGCAACAGAAGAGTTGTGAGCAAATAGCCCTCTCTTTCATCTGCACTGGAGATGCAAAGAGGAACTAGGTTATATTGTTGTAGGACTGAGAGGTGGTGTTGATATTTCATAAAACGTGGCTTGACTTTGGGTCAATGTACTGTATGTGATGCTGGCTTGGATTTGAGCTGCTCTCAAAATAGAGTGATAAAACCCAAATAGTGTGCTGCTACTTTAGGTATCACAACAATATATATGAAAGAGGCCTAAACACGGTCCTCAGTAGCAATAAAGGACTTTGTAAAACAGAAGTTGCAATTGCTTGCGTTTTCAAAACATTTCAGTATCATTCCTGTATCAGCTTCTCTAGTGTGTTTCTCATAAAATGCTGAGGTTGGTCTCCTCTGGTATGTAACCTCTGACACACCAGTGGTACTTTCTAATGAACCTCTGAAAGGGAAGGATTTTCCATTAAATGGAAAATCTATAGAAAAACATTGTGATCATTAATTAATGCTTGCTCTATCTCAGTGTTTGCTTGAGATTTTCTTTCTCTGCGTAGGAAGTAAAGCTCCTTTCAGGTTCCTGACTGCAAGAGCAGTTGTGTTTTCACCTGCAGGACTCACCCACCCGAGCTCCCCTGTGGATGGAGGGTGAGATGCTGCACACAGCCGGGCAGGGATTTCTGCCTGACCACACACAGGGGCTTCAGCTCCGTCCCAGGAGATCAATACTGACCCTTGGACACGCTGGTGTGGTCGCACGGCTGCTCGGGAGCAGGTGGAGCTGGAGGAAGTAGATTATTAAGCTGCAGCCATGGGTAGGTTTTAGAGGGCAAGCGGGACTTGCCGTTCATCCCATTTGTCCCCAGATTTCAGTGCAGCTAAACCCTCAAACATGACCTTCACTCTCTGGTGCTACAGGCAGCTGGCAAAATGATGGGGAAGCTGAGTTTAGGAGGGAGCTCTGATGTATTTTACTATTACTGTGAAAGGTGAATGTCACTCCAAAGCCCTGACAGAAAAGCAGGGTTGTCAGAATCACTTGCATTACCGGAGCGGCAGAACAAGGCCGCTTCAGATTGCCCCCGAACCCCCAACTCTTTTCCAGGTGAGTATGAAAATGAAATATATAATATTACTTAACTATTTATTTGTGTTCTGGGTGAAGTCGTATCTCTAACCTGGAGCAAAAGGCTGCCTGCTCGTGTGTGCCCATAACAAATGTCCCACCCCACGAAGCGCTGGCTGTTTATTCCCGCCGAAGCTGTTCGTCATTT
This sequence comes from Patagioenas fasciata, assembly GCF_037038585.1. Lineage (NCBI taxonomy): Eukaryota > Metazoa > Chordata > Aves > Columbiformes > Columbidae > Patagioenas > Patagioenas fasciata. The sequence goes on along the minus strand of NC_092527.1, from coordinate 36,786,965 downwards.
TTAGCTAATAGGTGCAGAAAAAGGAACAATGAGCAAAAGGCTCCCAATGGCTGTCAGTAAATTTATTTTGCAGTTAACAGCCTTTGTAATGCACAGACTAACTTTATCTCATTTCACTGTGGGTGTGCTGGGATAATTGCTCAAGTACTTTGTTAAAAAGAAAAGCTCTCTACATTTCCATTAACTCCCAGCATGGTGTCCGTTTCACTTGACTGCACTAGGTACCATTTACAGTTCAATTTCACAGTCATGATGGACTGAAACATATAAACCTGCTTTCTCTCCACTCCACTAATCACATGCATTAATAAACAGGGAGTTTCATAAGGTCTGTTACTCTTATTTTTCCTTTCTAAGTCTATTTTTATGAATTAAATTAGGAGCTTTTTTCCCTGTGAAATCCAAACTGCCAGAGGAATAAATACGGTGCTATCTTATTCAGTAGGGTGTAATAAGCTACTATTTTAGGGAAGCAAGCCAGGCATACAGAAGTTGTTGCAAACTAGAAGGAAAAAAAAATCCAGCAACAAAGAATAGCATTGTATGATGTCAATCTACAGTATGCATGTGTTTATATAATCACATTGGAATTTACTTTGAACTTTAGCCTGGAAAATTTACTTACCGGGGGGAAGGGTAAAGGATTTAAGTATCTAAGCACCAAAATAGCTAAGACAAAGTAGTAAAACTGTGTGGTTGGTTCTACAGTAGAACCACGTGAAAATGCAAAGAATCCCTTTTGTAACGGGCAGAGACAAGTAAGCCACTTGAGCGTTATGGTATGAGATAAGTATACAAGCCGCAGGAAATGCTGTGTTATTCACATTCCTCTCTTATTGTTTTTCCAAGGGTGGCTGATTTTTGCCTTTTTAAGGAACTTTTTTGTACATGACTTGTTCTCGCGCTGGTTTAATAATATCAGTTCTCTACAGAAAAGAAAGAACAGGCGTAAGTACCATTAGATGAGCTAAAACATGGATAAGAGGTCGGCTATTATTTTTTTCCATAGCTTCTTTGGTGAAGCAAGAACAAAAACCATCCTTGACCCTGACTGAGGCTTTGGTTGACTAGTCCCACATTCTGTGCTGCTACCCACAAAACTCTTACTCTCTGTAGGGACTGCCCCATCTGACCCTTTGTAAGACTGGAAGTAGCAGCCTTTCTCTGTTAATGGCAAATGAGAGAAGCATTCTGGTCCCTTAACCACATCTTTTAAAGTGCTCATTGTGCAGCAACTTCTTGTGGGTTAAATTGGGCCAGAGTAACAAAAGATCTCAACGCTCTGGTTGCTGAGCCATTTAGAAAATCAGATTGTCTTTGCTGATGACATGGAAGCAGAGCCTGCTTCAAAACCTCGCCCAGAAATGTTTGTTAAAATGGAATGTACAATTTTGCATCGTGCCTTTGTTTTTGTTCTGTCTGATGGGTTATTAAGTGACAGCAGTGTGGCCACATCCTTGATCATACATGACCCATTCTTCCGTTGTGCTCAAGGAAATCTTACTGTGAACACTAATTCAGTCTGCAGAAGATATTGGTAATGGGCTGCTGGGTTTTTAATATCTCTTTATAAAGCAAAACAGACTTAAATTCTTAGGATTTAATTACTAGCATCAGAACATCTTTACAGTCTCTCCCATTTAAATGTTCTCAGTGTATTTTTTCGAGAATGGACAATGGCTGGGATTGCATCTTCTGCTTTGACAGACATTAAAAAGGATGTTTTTCTCTTAGTAAATGCCACCTGTCCTGAAAGGCAATTGGGTGAGTTCTGTGATAAACCACCTGCGGCGTATAACGGCAACGTGATTCATCTTCAGACCTAGCTATTGCAGTCACAAAGCTTTTTCCAGTCAGTAGCTTAGGTAATTTAATTACAGTATTTGAGCTGGAAGACATAAGCATGTAGAAACTTCCTCTAAATGACTCACGCAGTGTTTGGAAATTCACCATAGCAGCGAGCCTTTGCTTTAAAGTTTACTCTTCCTCCCTCTCCCCACTGTTTTATTTCGTTTTAGCAAGAGCTGCTAGGATGTGAGGGTGCAGGGCAGCCCTTCGCGTCTTTTTGAGATGGGGATGGGAGGGAAAGGCAAAGCAGGATGACATTGGGTCCCTCTTACCCCACCACACCATGCAGCCTGCAGATGGGAATGTGATGGAGAGGAAGGGATGAGGGAACCCTCAGCCCTTTCCTGCGATTGCTTCGTGAGGAAGCAGATCTGACCCTTCTGAATGTTGTCTGTGATGATTGCAAAGACACATGGAGAAGAGGAAGCTGGTCTTAGAAAAACTGGGATCCATACTTCCAGCAGTCACTGGGGTCTATACTGAATACCTCAGTCTGCTGCTTGTAAGGGAATTCACTGGAATTACAGAATCACAGAATCACAGAATTGGCTAGGTTGGAAAAGACCTCAGAGATCATCAAGTCCAACCCTTGGTCCAACTTCAGCCCATTTACTAGATCATGGCACTAAGAGCCATGTCCAATCTCAGTTTAAAAACCTCCAGGGACGGTGAGTCCACCACCTCCCTAGGCAGGCCATTCCAATGCCTGATCACTCTTTCCGTAAAGAACTTCTTCCTAATATCCAGCCTAAACTTCCCCTGGCAGAGTTTAAGCCCATGTCCCCTTGTCCTATTGCTAACTGCCTGGGAGAAGAGACCAGTTCCCACCTGACTATAACTTCCCTTCAGGTAGTTATAGAGAGTGATGAGGTCACCTCTAAGCCTCCTCTTCTCCAGGCTGAACAACCCCAGCTCCCTCAGCCTCTCACCATAGGTCTTGTGCTCAAGTCCCTTCACCAGTCTTGTTGCTCTTCTCTGGACCCGCTCCAGCACCTCAATATCTTTCCTGAACTGAGGGGCCCAGAACTGAACACAATACTCCAGGTGTGGCCTCACCAATGCAGAGTACAGGGGAAGGATCACTTCCCTTGTCCTGCTGACCACACTATTTTTGATACAGGCCAGGATACCATTGGCCTTCTTGGCCACCTGGGCACACTGTTGGCTCATGTTAAGCTTGCTGTCAATCAGTACCCCCAGGTCCCTTTCTGTCTGGCTGCTCTCCAGCCACTCTGTGCCCAGCCTGTAGCGCTGAAGGGGGTTGTTGTGGCCAAAGTGCAGGACCCGGCACTTGGCCTTGTTGAACTTCATCCCATTGGAATCAGCCCATTTTTCCAGTCTATCCAGATCTCTTTGCAGAGCCCTCCTGCCTTCCAGCAGGTCAACACTGCCCCCCAACTTGGTGTCATCAGCAAATTTGCTGATGGTGGTCTCAATCCCCTCATCTAAATCATCAATAAAGATGTTAAACAGGACTGGACCCAACACTGACCCCTGGGGGACACCACTAGTGACTGGCCGCCAGCTAGATGCAGCCCCATTTACCAGCACTCTCTGGGCCCGGCCCTCCAGCCAGTTCTTAACCCAGCAGAGAGTGCACTTGTCCAAGCCATGGGCTATCAGCTTTTGAAGGAGTATATTATGGGAGACAGTGTCAAAGGCTTTGCTGAAGTCTAGATAGATCACATCTACAGCTTTCCCCTCATCCACTAGGTGGGTCACCTGATCATAAAAGGAAATCAGGTTGGTCAGACAGGACCTGCCCCTCCTAAACCCATGCTGGCTGGGTCTGATCCCTGGTCCATCCTGGAGGTGCTGTGTGATTGCATTCAGGATGATCTGCTCCATCACCCTGCCAGGCACCGAGGTCAGGCTGACAGGCCTGTAGTTGCCAGGGTCAGCTTTGCAGCCCTTTTTGTGGATTGGGGTAACATTTGCCAGTTTCCAATCATTTGGGACCTCCCCAGTGAGCCAAGACTGTTGGAAGATGATGGAGAGCGGCTTGGCGAGCTCTTCTGCTAGCTCCCTCATCACCCTAGGATGGATCCCGTCTGGTCCCATAGACTTATGAGGATCCAGATGGCTCAGTAAGCCACCAACTATTTCCTCTTGGAATACAAGGGGACTATTTGGCTTCCTATTCCTGTCAACCATCTCCAGAGGCCAGTTATCCTGAGGGCCATCTGTTTGACTGGTAAATATTGAGGCAAAGTAGGTATTAAGTACCTCAGCTTTCTCCTCATCTTTGTTAACTATATTTCCCTCAAAGTCCAGTAGAGAATGGAGGTTTTCCTTGCCCCTCCTTTTGTTATTAACATATTTAAAGAAGGACTTTTTATTATCCCTAACAGAATTGGCCAAATTAACTTCAAACTGCACTTTTGTTTCCCTGATTTTTTTCCTGCACGATCTAGCTATTTTCCTAAATTCTTCATAGGTAGCCAGCCCTTTTTTCCACAGTCTGTAAACTCTCTTTTTATTTCTGATTTCCTTCAAAATCTCCCTGTTTAGCCAAGCCGGTTGTCTTCCCTGTCGGCTAGCCTTTCGGCGCACTGGTATAGCCTGATCCTGTGCCCTCAAAACCTCCCGCTTGAAGTATGTCCAACCCTCCTGGGCCCCCTTGTTTTTAAGCATTGTTTCCCAGGGTATGCTCTGAACTAGACTTCTGAATAGGCAAAAATCTGCCCTCCGGAAGTCCAGTGTAGAGGTTTTATTGGTGGCTCTCCTTGCATCTCTAACTATTGAAAATTCTATTATTTCGTGGTCGCTATGCCCCAGGCGGTCGCCAACCACTACATCTCCCACCAGCCCTTCTTTGTTTGTAAACAGTAGGTCTAGCAAGGCCTTACCCTGGGTAGGCTCATTTATCAGCTGATGAAGGAAATTGTCCTCTATACACTCTAGGAAATTCCTAGACTGCCTCTTCTGTGCAGTATTGAGCTCCCAGCAGATATCTGGCAGGTTAAAGTCCCCCACAAGAACAAGGGCTGTCGATTTTGAGACATCTGCCAGCTGCTTGTAGAATAATTCATCTCCTTCATCATCCTGGTCGGGTGGTCTATAACAGACACCCACAAGGACATCAGCCTTGTCGGACTTGCCCCTGATTCTGGTCCACAGGCACTCAACCTTGTCACTACTGACCTCAAGTTTAACAGAGTCAAGAGACTCTCTAACATATAAAGCCACCCCTCCACCTCTCCTGCCCTGCCTGTCTTTTCTGAAGAGCCTGTAGCCACCCATAGCAGCACTCCAGTCATACGAGTCATCCCACCACGTTTCTGTGATGGCAACTATGTCATAGCTTTCCTGCTGCACGATGGCTTCCAGCTCCTCTTGTTTGTTGCCCATACTGCGTGCATTAGTGTACATGCACTTCAAGTGGGCTGCTGATTTCACTCTTAATTCAGGCTTTTTGTCCTTAGGCTGATCTTTGGAGAGCCCAGTTTCAATCCCTTCCCCCTTCAAACCTAGTTTAAAGCCCTCTTGATCAGTGCTGCCAACTTATGGGCTATAGTCCTCTTGCTCTTCCCAGAGGGATGAAGCCCATCTGATTTCATGAGACTAGGTACCATGGAGTTTGCCCCATGGTCAAAAAAACCAAAATTTTTATGGTGGCACCAATCCTTTAGCCATCTGTTAATGAGATGGGCTTTTCTGTTTCTCTCTTTATTTGCCTCCTCATCCATTCCGGATAGCACAGGAACTGAGGCAAATATCACCTGTGCTCCTGTCCCATGAACTGACTGACCCAGTGCTTTAAAGTCTTTTTTAATTGCCCTGATACTTCTTCTGTTAATGTCCTCACTGCCAGCTTGGACTACTAACAGGGGATAATAATCTGTGGGCTGAATTAGCTCCGGCAGTCTTCTATTGATATCCCTCACCCTGGCCCCAGGAAGGCAGCAGACCTCCCTGTGGGATGGGTCTGGGCGACATATAGGGCCCTCTGTTCCCCTCAGAAGGGAGTCGCCGACTACAACCACCCTTCTTTGTTTTTTCCTTATAGTTGCGGTTGTAATTCTTTTTGTAAATGAGGTCTGTCTAGGAGGCTCTCCAGGCAGATCTTCTTGGCTGTTCTCTGATGGACTTTCTGGGTCCAGGGCCTCGTATCTATTTGTTAAGGGCACCAAGGGTGGTGATGGTGTTCGAGAGAGTGCTCTTTTGCCTCTCCGATCAGGGACTCCTGATCTGCTGTGTAATATGATCAAATATAAGATAGGAAATGATGAAAAGGCTGTAAGTGGACAGTGGCTGTTTTTCTGGGCAACAGTCTGTACCCAGGAATGACCAACGTGGTCAGTTCTCTGGGAACAGCAGATGCTCTGTGCTCCTCTTGGGTCTCTGCAGAGCCTGCTCAGCTTTTCTGGCCCCAGGGGCCTTTGGCTCGAGTCTGTGTTTCTGTGACACTGCATTTTATTTTATACACTAGAAAGCTTAAGCTGGTTGTTACTTGGATAGTTTGCTTACCTCCGTGCTTCGCAAACTTTGACAATCAGCATGTCCATTAACTCAACAGCAACAATGGAAATACCTGGAGAACAGGAGCTGAGGGGAGATCTTCTCGCTGTCTACAACTACCTGAAAGGAGGTTGGAGCATGGAGGGTGCTGGTCTCTTCTTCTGAGTAGCAAGTGATAGGACAAGAGGAAATTGCCTCAAGTTGCACCAGGGGAGGTTTAGATTGGATATTAGGAAAAAATTCTTCCTGGAAAGGGTTGTCAGGCATTGGAACAGGCTGCCCAAGGAAATGGTGAAGCCACCATCCCTGCAGGGGTTTAAAAGAGGTTCTTAGATGAGGTTCTTAGGGATATAGTTTAGTGGTAGAGTTAGTTTATGGTTAGACTCAATGATCTGAGTGGTCTCTTCCATCCAAAATAATTCTATGAAGTAGGACATACTACCAGTCTGTGCCATTAGACTTTGTTATTCCATGTAATTTATCACCATTTACCTACAGTAATTTCTGCAGCCAATGACTTTTCTTCACTTGCTTCCGTCATATTCCAGCCTGCCAAGTTGCTTCAGTTATGGATTTTGTAAAAAATAGCTTTAACCTCATAGATCTTGTAATATTTTTGATTGATTTGCAGTCAGTAGCAACAGGTGTGATCCTTCTCTTTCCAGCATCTCCACAATTCGTATTTTCCACTCATCAGAGCCTGCAGGGTTTGGGGATACCTGAACTTACACCCATATCTTCTGTTGTCCTCTAACAATTCCTGGATTGAGTTTTATGGTCTTCTCATCCATTTTGTAAATTATTGTCTATAGAGTCCCTTTGATTCGTGGCATGAAGGCAGTTTTAGTTATCAACCACCTTTTCATATAGCTCAGTTTTTCCTTTTTCTTTCTTCCAAGCTGAAGCTGTTATTACGCTGAATCCTCGTAGCTTCAGCTACCAGGAGAAATAAATCTCCCCATAGCAGCTATCCTTGTCTGACTTCTGTAGCCATCCTTACCCATTCCATCATCATCTTGTCCACCGTTGCCACAAGCGATGACTTGCTGCAAATGTTTTCTGTCATCCTGATCAATCTCTTGGGATGTCACAAGTCAGCAGAATTCGCCATATTTTGATTTCTGTGTGATGCTGTCAGAGCCTGCTCAAATTTTATGTAATTATTACAGCAGGTTCACCTGTGTCCTGAAGACCTTTCTGAGATCTGTCTTCAAATAGAGTGTTAGTATGTTTTTCCTGAGTACTGCCCTAAACCCAGCCTGGTTATCCGCAGGTATTTCTTCCACCTTCTCCCCAGTGCTTTTCTTTCTTTTAACTGTTTACTCTGCTTTTATTTGCATTTACTGAAGAGCTGGTTTGCACAGCACCTTAGCTGTGCATTCCCTACCTGCTTGTAGCATGTATTCCCAATGCCATTTTTTCTTTCTCTTTTGAACCAAGCAAACCAAACCGAACAACCTTGTACCTGCTCTCTCTTAATTTGTGCCAGGAAGGTTCTCTAGGGCTCTTTCATCTGCTGTGCTCTGGGTTCTTCACAACACCTGTTCCACCCCAGAGTTTTGCTTTCTCACCTTGAGGTGTTCCTTACAAACAGCTTTTTCATCTCAACCTCCGTACCCCTCTCCCGTTCATCAGCACAAATTGATGTTGCTGGGAAATCTCCCAATACCGGCCCGACCACCTCAGAACAAATAAAAATAATTATTTTTTAAAAAAATAGAGTTGATACAAGGAAGGATTAGTAATAGACACAAAGTAAAGTTTTACTGCACCCTTCTGCTAAGAGTGACCCTGAAAATATCCTAAGAAAATGACTACTAGAACTCAAATAAATGCTTTTTCCTCTCTTTTTTTTATCAGACTGCCTGGGTTTTGCTGGCTTCTACCTTTATGCTGATAGAGATGACTTTTGACAGGAAACAATAGGGTCTGTGTGTAACCAGCTGTGTTTCTGGTCTGGATTCCTTGCCAATAAAGCTACACGTAGCACTTGCAGAGTTCTTTTCATCTTCAAAGCCTTTTACAGATTCAAAGTAAACAGCCGGAGTTCCACTGATTTTGGTGGCAAAGAGCTTAGTAGCCTTCAGAAAAGGATTATGTATTTGCATGGAAAGCAGGAATATCATCTGCTGCTCTACTAGCTAAAATTTTATAGAGATATCAGGCTTCAGCTAGAAAGCAATTATTAGCTGAATGGGAATAAGTAACTTTCCTTGTGGTCAACACGCATATTCCTGGCTACCGCTTCATTGGATGAATCGGGGATTGATTATTGAATCAATCCTTAAATGCATTTACAAGAAATGAAATTGCTGAAACAAGCGGTATTTTTGATTGTAACTGACTTTGATGCTTTACCAAGCTATGTATGTCCTAATACATGTGGCCCAACATGTACAGAGAGATTGTCTTGGTAGGGTTTTTTTTTAACATATTAATAGCTTTGAGGTTTGCTTTATGTTGTTTCACAGTATTTAAGAGAAAAGACACTTTATTTCACTAGTACATTCTCTGATACATGTTGTTATATTTAAACTGAGTGCACTTAAGAGGTCAAGAGCTAGTCTGTCCCCTGCTCCGTGGCAGAAACAGGCCTGTCTAGCCTGGGAAGATGTTTATCTAGTCTTTTTATCAATTATTTTTTGCTTTTACCTGTTTAGAGCCTGATACCCTGTTTGCCTTATAGTCAGGCAATGCCTGGCTCTGCTTCTACAGTGAAAATTAACCCAGTTGTTTCAAACTTTCCCCATAAATCATGTTTTTTCTTGTGATTCTTGTTGATCTCCTGAACCATCTCCAAATATTCCCCATATTTTTTAGTGTGATGCACAAATCTGGTTGCAATATTCCAGCTGAGACTTCTGAACTCTCTGTGGAGCAGAATATTCATCTCCCCTGAATGTAAAGCACCTGCTAGTGCATCCCGGAGCAGGATCAACCCCGTGTGTGCAGCATGATGGTGGTGATTCAGATTCAGCTGGTGGTCTGTGATAAACCCCCATTTCTGCAGCGATTCTGCCAAATTGATTATCCCTGACTCATGTTGTTGTGTTTGATTGCTCTTTGCGGCTTTGCTGGATTTCATCTTGGTGATGTCAGACCATTACTTATGAACAGATGCCCATTTGTAATATGGGATCTGAATTTATTAGCAGCAGGCACGGGCTCTCTCTTTTGTAGAAATGAGTTCCTCTTCAAAACCCATTAGAGAAGGGATGGATGAAGAAGGGTCAAGCTGTTTTAGCAGTTGAAACTGCTACCAACTCAGCACACTTTGTCAGGTACTCTGAAATCAAAAGCTTCAGCTTGGTCAGGAAGGTTTTTATGGTGTTGCCATTGAGATGACAAATAAATCATTCCCGTAGCACCAGCTCTGACCCCAGTAGGGCTGTTGCTTTCTATGTCCATCCTTCACTCGGCTTTCTGTCAATCCGGACATCAGATTCTTGAGCCCAACCCTCCTGTGGTGTCCAGCCTCCTCCCAGAGCCCTGAAGTATAAATATAGGTGTGTGTTTCATTTTCGCCTATGGAAAATGAAGCACGGGGTGAGCTGAATGATGCTCACTGCTCTGGGAAAGTCAGGCAGTAAAGCCAGGATTTGAAACTATTGCTTCAGAGTTATGAGCTGGTGCTTCAGCATGAGCCTGTTCCTTTCATCTGGAGAGAAACAACCTCTGGAGTATAAAAGATGGTGAATTAAACTGAACACTTATCTCCTCCAGTGACTCATCTGCTTTTTAGTTTCAGCTGGTGGACAATTTTGTCCTCCCGCTTTGAAGAAGCAGTTTAGAGAAATTCCCTTCTGCTTTGTCACTGGTGCATTCTGCCAGGTCCCCAACTAAAGCCTTTTCTGCAGAGGCCAGTTCAACCAGCCTGTCCCAGCTCCAGTGTCCCCAGTACAAGTGTTGTCACTGCTTCTGCTGTACCATATCTGGAGCTCACTGGAGCAGACCTGGGTGAGAGAGGAATAAAATGTCTTCAACTGTCTCTATATGAAGTGAAGAACTGCTGCTTTGAAAAGGAGGTGAGCAGCCTGCATCAAAGGGAGGTGTCCTGAAGAATGTCACTGTAAACACACGCCTGTCGGTGTCTGGCTTGTGAGCCGTATCGGTTACAGTCCAGTATTTCACTGCGACCTCAAAAACGCCGATAGCAGAAGGACTCAGAACTAATCCCCTCCTCTGCGGTGCAGGTTCACCTGCTTTCAGCTGTATATCCCCTTTATGGAGGAAACATCTGAGGACTTTTTTCCTTTTGCATCCATCAGGAATCTTCTTCAGTCCATCATTCTCTGCTCTTAAATATTTGACAGAGGCTTCCTCTGGGTTTGCTCTTTTCCCCTTCAGTGCTTCCTTCATAAAACCAGACTCCTGTCTCCCAGCCCTTTAGTGAGGTTTTTGATTATTAACCACCCCGACCAGCGCTTTCTCTTCCCATCATTTCTTTATTTGCATTCTGGTATCTGTTCTCTACACAGGCCAATAGCTCTTACCTGAATCCTTCCATAGCTTTTTGAGTATCATTTTTCCTCCCTTCCACTTTCATTTAAATCCATTTTGTTCCCAAATAGCTCCATGCTGCCACAACCATTATTTCCTAGTGAGACTGAAAGAGATGCTTGTGAATATTTTGAAATGGCCGCATTCATCATTCCTAGTTACCCATGTTACCTCCCTTCTCTGATTATCCTGGGCAGCTGGCAAGATGAGCAGAGGCTGTGAATAACCCTGCTTTCTGCCTTGAACACCCCTCCGAAGCGAAATCCTCCCTCTTCTCTCAGCTTTAATTATCACACGGCGCATTTGCTGCTACACCTCCCTCCAGGACACTGCCAGGTGAAGATCTAACTCTATTTTCCAGCAACCACTCTGATAGGTGGCTTCTTCCCCCCATATCCTCACGCAATATGTGGTTCTGCCGATACAGGTGTCACCACCGTCCCTGGGCATGTCCCCCCAGCCGGACCCCTCCTGCTGTCCCTGCCCAGGGCTGTGTCCCGGGGGGCAGCGGGTTCTTTGGGGGCTGTGGATCACCCTGCCAAGCCCAACATATTCCTGCCCATCCTCTGGGATCGCCTTTTGTCTTTCCAGCTGTTACAGACCTTTCCTTGGGCTGCCGGTGAATCTGTCCTAGCAATGGGGAAAGTTGCCACCGTGAAAAAGCTAATCAGAGAGACAAGTATGAAAATATGGTAATGATATTTAAACCTGCGGTACTTTAAGCTAAGAACCATCTAGCTTTGCTGGTTCTGCAAAGCTCTACCTTTGTACGACGGGGGAACCTGGTGCGAACCAATCCTGTAATCTGCAGTTAATGCTTATCTGTAAAATACAAACCTGATAAAAATAGCAGCCCTTCAGACTCTGCTTGATGTATAAAGAAATGCGCTGTGGTATATTTAGGATTAAATCCTTTAATAGCAGTAATTCTTCCATTACAGCACAAAGCATTTTATTTTATATTGGAATATGTCCAGAAAGACTGTTTAGCAGGATTGATTTAAAACTTGAATAATAGTTTAAATATTTAGATATAGCATTCCAGATCCAAGCTCCTAAGTGAACAAAGGGAAATAACTTTTTTTCCAGATCAAGAGGACCACAATATTGAACACAATGCTCCAGATAAATGAGAATAATGCAATATAGCAGAAATATATCAGCTGCTATATCAGCTGGGTAATTTTTAACTGCTGTTTTAAAAATGCATCTGTTTTGATGCAGATGTTGCTGTCCAATAGAAGACCAAAATGAGTAATGTCTTTGTGCCTACTGGTAGTAATATCTAAATACTGTAGATTAATATTTTTTTGAGCATATTATCTTTCATTCTGTCTGGAGCAGTATTATTTTGTGAATCTGTCACTGACAGTGATGTACTAGGAGAAAGGGTGAGCATAATCATTTAGTTATGAGACACTGAATAAAATAAATGATCTTTTCATAGATGCATAGTATTTAAGTCCAGAAGGGATTGCTGCATTTAGCATGACCTCCTCTATATTACATCTTTATAAAGCAGGAACTGTCTCTACTGTGCTAATCATTTTTTGAAGCCCATCTTGCATACAGTTATCAGTCTCTTGGATAAATACCAGCTGTTGGGATCCTTCCAGCTATGCCTTTTCCTGAAGAGGCTTCTGTATAATAGAAGAGGACTGATGATGCTCTTTTTGAAATAAAATTGTGCATAGGAGCCAGGAATGTAGGAAGGAGCTTCAGGTCCAGCGAGAATGAGGGTTTGAGGCAGAGCACTGAAACTAAGACGGGTGTGTGTTGAAATGAAAGGATTCCCCAGTCTGGCAGCCAGTTTATTTCATATTATAGAGGAAGAATATAGGAAGAACAGGCAGCAGTGCCACAGAATAGTTTGCAGCAGCCAGCAGTGTCCAAGAGAAGGATGCTGTATGTAAAAGAAGCAGCAGCATTTCTGTCTATAACAGTCTAAGGACCTACTTTTATTATTTTTCTTTCTTGTGCATGTTGTCTCAATAATTAGCAGATTGCCCATAACCACAGCAATTGGTAGTGATGTGACAGGTTTCTAATGGGCTAATCGCAGAGGGTTATAAATGTCCTGCAGTGAAACTGTTTTTGTAGGGCTTCCATCTATCGGTGCCAATAATTGTTAGTCATATCAGTGCATTGTGTGCGTGTAGTGAGAGGATGCAGTATTGTGGTTACAGTGAGGAATCGTATTTTGGCTATATTGGCTTTTTCTAGGAGCCTTGGGTACTTGACAGACGGATACTATAGCTCTCTAAATGCTCACGGCTGTGTGTTTTTGGCACCTGCCTGTGTAGATACAATACACTGGCACATCCACGTCAGACCATTAGACACTGTCAGTCAATACCGGTCACGGCTGTAGTTCCAAAAGTGGGGTGGAAATGGGATGCCTGCAAAATGAACCTCCCGTTTTACACTGTATAGAGCATGAACTGTGTCGGGCATTAGACTGTGGCTGTCTCTCATTTCCGAATGCTGTTTTCCTAGAAAAATGAGCATGAAGTGACCTTTATCCCATGCTCTTCATAAGTGCTTTGTGCTTGCAAGGCTCTAACAAGCTTTTTAAAGAAGATTGCCTCTCTCTTTTCCTTTTGTCGGAGGCTCAACGTGTACCAGATGGGAGCCCCAGGTGTGGAGCCTGAACGCGGCTGCTTCACCTCTTTCAGGACAAAAATTGGGAGCTCTGCTGCTTTCTGTCCTCCAGTCTGTGGTGGTTTTTATAATGAATGAGGCATTTGGTTGGGCTTCTCATATCTTCTGAGTGAAATGCTTTCAACCTCATCTTGAATCTCTCTCTGGGAAAAAGATACTTGGGAGAAAAATATCTTCCCTCTCATTTTGACACAGCCTTCTATATAGCCTGAATGTCAGGAAAGCCATTTATAGAGCATGTACAGTAATTACGTGCTTAATATTTCATCAGCTGCATTAACAGTAATGTCGCTAAACCCAGGTATAGATTTAAAAGGATCTTTTTTGATTAAAAGTGGCTTTAGAGCTTCTTGTGTATAATAATAGCAGCAGTATATATTATCATAGTAGTTGCTGTGGGTTTCTGAATTTAATAATTCAACACATATACACACACAGAGAGGTTTGCACGGAGATTTTGGACAAAGCATATGCTTGATATTTGGCAGCCACCCTCTGATTACACCAAGGTTAGATGGGTGTGAAGTAGACGGCTGCGGCTTGAACCACACCATTCTTTCACAGCCAAGAGATTGAAATATTTCAGGATTGTGCGAACCCCCATGATCTCGATGCCATGGTTAGAATAACTGATTGGTTTTTCTATCAGACTTCCTTTAGCCTCTCGTGATACGATGTCATGCAATGTTTGGACATGAGGCAGAGATGTTTATTTTGAAACAGTGCTTCAATTCGCTTGAATTCTACTACATCTTAGTAGTAGTAACTTAGAATAAAGATCTGCTGCCAACTCTCAATGGGGCTGAAACCCTGTGAGCATGCTTGAATGGAAAGTAAAAGAATTTATTGGCTGTGTCTTAATAATAAATCTCTTCAACTTCATTCTTGTCTTAGAAGTGAGAAATTCACTTCGCAAGAAGATCTTGTGTTAAATGGTAATGAGGAATCCAACAGCAAGTGTCACTTGGCTTCTTCAGAAACACACTTCTCGCTTATGATTTCCTTTTATTATTGCCTGAATACTTTTGCTAAACTTTAGTAATGGTTCAATTGGGGTTTTTTTTTTGGCCACTGATGAGTAGAAAAGGTGGGGCTTTTTTTTAATGCTTGTGCTTCACTCATGATGAAGCTGATCCTTTTTTCAAGTTACAATCATGAGAACAGATTTCACAGATGTCCTCTTCCAGTTTGCGTGTGTGCACTTCTTGAGTTGTGCAGCCTGAACTTCCATCAGCGACCAGAAGTCATCTCTATAGGTACAACTCAGGCCATGCTGGAATTTGTACATTCCAGGGACTGCTACGCCAAAAGGTGAAGGCATCTTAAATAACTCCAGTGGCGGCACCAAACTCTGAAGAACACCTATTAGGGAGCACAAATACTTTATTTTGCACCACTGTAACTTAGACCAATCTGTGCTCTATATTAAATATGTGTATACATATATATATATAAATATGTGGTTCTTCCATGGTTAGAAATGGAGAAATTATTGCTCAGCTTTGCTTGGCTAATATACTGCCTTTAAAATGTGGATATGAAGTATGGCAAACTATCGTTCATCTTCTGTCTGGATCAACCATGTTGAATGATAGCACCGGCCGTGTACGGCCACTGTACATCTGCTCTGAGTTTTATAGGTGAGGGAAATTTATGCATCTGAGTAAAATGAAACAGGGCTTCAGTGCTTACTTATGATTGAGACTGTAATTAAGCTGGTTTGTAAATGTGGTTCTCCATTTAAGAGTAGCGGAGTGAGAAATATAGCACTCCATACTTCTGGTCATACTATTCTCGATTCTATTGGGGTGAGAGCAAATACATTGCAAGTTTCTTTCTACTTCATGATTTTTTCTTCACGCTGCTTGTGGGCTCTATTATCATGGGCAACATCCACACAGCACCAGTGGGATACGGCAGAAGTTAATTCTCAGGTTCTGGTGAGACTTACATTCCTGGACATACTATTAGCTTAAACCTGCCTTCTGCTTTCATGTAGGAATGAAATCTCCTCCCCAGCCAAATTACTGTGTTGGGAATCTGTTTCTTTTCAGCTCGGTAGAACTGTCATTTTCTTTTCCTGTTGTTTGTGTGTACCAGACTAACATCTTCAGCCCTTTCTTTTTGCTTTCTCTTTTGCTTTATAACTGTTGGAGTTTCTCATGTGAAAGTAGTCAGAAACTTAGATTGAAAGAGCAGTTAAAAAGAGACAAAGTCCCTTGTTGAGGAATATTTATTTAGTGAAGAAGCTCTTACAGAAATTCTAGTTTTTGGATCAATATGAAGCATACTTTGAAGCCAAATCATCATCATAATATTAACTGATGTAGTTACTTAACTCAGTCTAATGCT
This sequence comes from Patagioenas fasciata, assembly GCF_037038585.1. NCBI lineage: Eukaryota > Metazoa > Chordata > Aves > Columbiformes > Columbidae > Patagioenas > Patagioenas fasciata. The sequence goes on along the minus strand of NC_092527.1, from coordinate 36,771,143 downwards.
GACTTCACATTGTAAAACATCAGGATTAGTTCTTGGTTCTATGGTTCTAATGAACACAAATCAATTGCTATTACTGCTCATCTGGAGACTGCAATTAAACAACTGGTAACTAAGAGGTCAGAAATGCTTACCACTGAAAAAAGCAACCTCTGTCTTGTCATCAGCCTTTTAGCACTAATTTTAATACTCATCTTTAAAAGAGAAATAAATCATAAGAATCGTCAATAATTAATGGCTTTGCCTTTTTCTGTGTGGGAATAGTGTGGTGGCTTTATCCTAGTCTTTCCTGGAATTACAGCAAATTTAATGAAGGAATGAGCTTTTGTTTGAATGCTCTGAAGAATTTGGCTTCCAGTTCTGGGAGTTTTTCAAGTTGTAAACTGTTGATCGCCCTTTCAGGCTCTGCTTGAGGTATTGGCTCCTCAAACCTAATTACATCTCTTTGTGACAGCACTGCCTGATGTACTCATTTAAATAGTTCGCATCTGCTCTGTAGGACTAGCATATTTCTCTGTGCCTGGTTTGGTGAAGGAATCCTGAAAAGTGGATTTAGTTGGACCTAGGATCACTTTTGGTTCTTTTTTCCTTTGAATATACTGCTTTTGGCTAAGCTTTGTAACCAGATGTGTCAGTGCTTTATCTGCTTTACTTCCCTTTTCATAAAGGATTGTTTCAGCTAATTTTCTTGGTGCTGCTTCATTTCGTATAATAATTTCTCCTCTGATATTCCCTAGATTCCTTCTGGCTTATTGAATGCATGATAAGATCTTCCTTGTACTATTGAACAGAGATTTTTTTTTTTTCCTAGCCATGCCATGCAACTTTCCTTGCCAGGCTCTATTTGCTACTCCCCATGGGATGATGTTGCTTGCCTTTTGAAATCATGAGGTCCATGGGCAGTGGCAGCCACAGAAGCCAATGTGGCGTTGGGTGTCCTCAGGAAGGGCACCGAGAGCAAAGCATTGGGAATTATTTTACCGCTGAGTGAGATATAAGGAAAATACAATCAAAGTTAGTAAAATCACGAATCAAGTGAATGCAGGACCATTTCTCGCCAAATTCTACACTACTACTGGGTGGAGGAACTCTCTGAAACTGGTAGAAGATGAGGTAAGACAGGTGAGAGAAATGACTGTTTCTCATAGCAGGCAATGAAATTCTGGGATGTGTTGCCTCAGGAGGTTAATGGTGGAGTCTAATGGTGTCAGCAGGTTCAAAACAAAACTAAATACATTTAATTTCAGACTATGGGTTCGAAGTGGATGTGAAGCATGCAGGCAGAGCAGCACTGTCTGTGTCCCTGTTGCCATCATTTCAGGTGCTGGAGGAGCACAGGGACAACAGGCTGCAGAGATGCTCAGGCTCCTGTCCTCTCCCTAAAGAGCATCTCCTGTGGTCCAGGGCAGTGGGATTTTGGGGCTGGACAGACCACAGCTCCAGCCCCTGGGAGTGGTTCTTGTTGATTCAGGCTGCGCTGCTCCCATTGCTCTGCCTGGCTGTGTCCAAGCTCCAGCCTGGCTTGCTGGACCTGACACTGTGATGTGCCATGCGAGCCTCCATCCCTCAGCTGCTGCTTGCCAGTTGAAATTAAACCTCTTAGAAGCAGAGATCCTGCCTTTCCCCTTGCATTCTTTATCCCATGCCTCGTACAATGCAGCCCATATTTTGGCTTGAGTTTTTAGGTGCCACTGTGATTTATACTACTAAAAAGGTTTATGCCCTACACAAATAAATTTATGTATGTAATGCACATCAGTGCATTACTGTTATGCCGTCATTGAAATATCTGGGCACAGGTGACTAATTTGAGGCAGGCAATGAAATTCCTGTTTCAATTATTAAAAGGGGAAAAAAAACCCAAGCTAGTATTGTAAATGTCTTTCCGCTTGCTTAGGTCAGCTCACTTCCCTTTTGGCATTTCCCTGTCACGGTGTCATTAATATTTCTACCCCCCTCCCGCCGTATCCTTAATGATCTACTTGGTTGACCTGCATCATTTAAAATATTTTTTCATTATAGTGATTTTCTCATTTAGGTCCCCAGGAGATCCCGATATGTAATCAGTTTTCTCTAACAAATGACCTCCTTTAACTTCATTAGTTCAGAATTAATTTACTAGCATCCAAGATATTGAATGACTCTGATTAGTAAAATACAGTAAAAAAAATTAAAGTTCTCTTTCATTTATGGTCAAGGCAAACATTAATTAAACCCCATATTTCTTTGCTAATTTTGTTCACAGTTAAATTTAATAAAGAGGGAACATTTGATGGGCTGTCACTAGACATTAGATGAGGTTGGGGATGGGCTTACAGCCTTTCCACACGTGTAGCATCTTCAAGTGGCTGCATTTTGCCAAGCGCTTCACTCCTCTCACAGTTTCCTTCACCTTTTAGGGAGCTTTTTAAATGGGCAAGCCAGGAAGAGCCGTGTATCTCTCCTAAGGTTATTTACAGAGGTAGCCACGCTGCCAGCCCCTGATCCTTTAAGGCTTTGCAGTTTCCATTTTGCACATCTGCTGCAGCAGACAATGGCCCGGCGATGGCATTTTTCTTCCTGTCACTTGACTGTAAGCACACTTGCACTTTACACCCCATGCCGGATGGCTGATGAGGCTGTATGGAATGTGTGCAAGGAACGGCAATTAGGCTTTGCTTACAGAATGGTCATTACTAATGGAAAAATCCAACCATGTAGGGGAAGGTACTCCCCTTGAGTTGATTTGTCCCCCTCACCACTCCCCAGTGCTGCTGTATTTTTATTTTCCAAAAGGTACAGATAGTTGAAATTAGCTTTCTGGTTTCTACCATACTGCTGGCCTGCTAAGGACTTTATTGTAGTCTCTATAATGTGTTTTGAAACTGCATTGACAGAAGCTTCGTGCTTCATCTTTTTACAACTAGGTGGTTTGGGTAAGACTCCAGTCATGGCTTGGATCCCCACTGTGCTGAGCGCAGAAGAAGAAAACCTGACCCAAAAACCTCCTCGAAACAAACTTCTGCTCTCAATAATCTCAGCTATGGAGGCAACTCTCTGACTGAAAACCTTTTTAGAGACAGATTTTGGATTTTCACACCGGTTTGTTCCTTCAGACATGTGTGCCAGTGTGGGAACAGGAGAAGGGCCACAGCAGGCACGTGGTCCTGGAGCCACGTCTTGTGTCTCCTGAGCCCAAAGGTGTGTGGCAGCTCATGCTGGTGGCAAGCAGCATGGATGTGGGAGGGTGTCACCACCTGTGCTGTGTGCCTGTTGCCCACTGTGACCAGAGTTCACCATGAATAACCAGTAACGTAGGCGAGATGGGCTCAGGTGCTCCTGGTGCTGCTTTGGCTGCTGCCTCCACTGGCCCAGACCTGCCCTCAAGGCAGTTTAGACTATGGTGTGAGCTGACCTGGGGAAACTGAGGCAGAGGCAAGGGACAGGTTCTGTGCCGTTACTGGTGTGCTGGAGGTGGTCACCTCTTGTAAGTTCCTTTGGAGGATAGAAGTTGAATAAATGAAAGTCTGACATTCACCCAGTGGGCTTCAGTGGGCTCACAGCGGGTGAATGTCGAACGGTGGCTCTTGGGTTCCCTCTGTCCCCTCAACCCCAGGTCTCTGAAGATCAGATCCATCGTGAACCTGATGGGAGAGAGCAGAAGGTTGGGAAGATGTTTGTGCTTAATAGCCCAATTGGATTCAAAACAATAGGTTAAGAAAAAGTTCTTCACGGAAAGGGTTGTCAGGTGTTGGAACAGGTTGCCCAGGGCAGTGGTGGAGTCACCATCCCTGGACGTGTTCAACAGCCGTGGACATGGGGTTCTTAGGGACATGGGTTAGAGGTGGACTTGGCAATGCGAGGTTAATGGTTGGACTCGATGATCTTAAAGGTCTTTTCCAACCAAAATGATTCTATGATTGCAGATCTCCTGTGACAGCACCTCAAAGCTCTGCAGTGAGTTTTATCAGAGACTGGAGCCTGAGGTGGCCACGCTCCTGGCCTGAACCCAATCTTTCAATCTTTTGCTAAGCTGTGCCGGTTAGTAACATAGGGCTTTTTAATTGGCCAAGTTACTTTTTGCCTGTTCTGTAGTCCATTTGTCCCTCAGCAAGCCAGGAAGTTTGAAAACCAACCTGTTTTACATGCAAGTGATTTGCTAGCCCAGGAACAACTACTTTTCAGGCACGTCCCAGGTGTGTCTCTGAGGAACATCCTTTATCCCTTTGCTCCTCCAAATCCAGCTGTATTTTCTGTGCCACCGAGCTGAAAGGTCCAACAGACCCTGAGCAGTCCCGTCCCTCTGGCCCAGGCTGCGGGAGCTGCTGCTGCCCTGTCCTGCTGGACACGACGTGTGGTAGTGGTGGCCTCTGAGAAACGAGACCCAGCATTATAATGGGATTAGATGGGGCCAATGGCCTTGGAAATTATTCTCCCCTGTTCATAAGAATAAAGTTTGTGGAGGGATTCAGGCAATCAATTTGCATCTCTTGAAGGAAAAGAAATTGAAAACACTAAAGCAATTTATTGCCTTTTAAATTTGGGGATGAAGGGGAATGTAAGTAGCGCTTAAGTTTAACTACCTGCAAAAGCAAATAATGAAAACTCTAATATTTCACAAAGCCGTAATCCGCTATACTATAAGTGCGTTTTCAATTTTATTGTGAAGAATGTAAGTTACTACAGCTTTCTGCCTAAGAACTTGCCTATAAAGCAACATCCACTTGGTGGGTTCAGTAATGTTTCTGGTATGTTTTTGTTCTTCTTACTTTATTACAATTTGCATAAAACACTTAGACAGGATTTTTCCGCTCTCTCATATTGCAGTACTCCCAGTTTTCAGCACAATGTTTTGCCTGTAAGGCCTATACCTAATATTGGTTCATTTTGAATGCCTTTTCCCATTTAAATGTTAGTCCAGGAAACCAAAGTGATTGTAATCAACTGAGTATACTCAATATATAGCTTATATAACTATGGGGTGGCTTTCTTGGTATAATCCAAACGCTCTTAGAAAACAGGAGAGATGATTCAGGAGCTGTTCTAAGAGGAGTCTTGCTTCTGGCAATATTTACTCTTAGATAGATTAGAAAGAATAAGAATCGACATCTGAGAAAACAAAAAAGATGAAAACCAAAAAGAGCTAAAATTAGCTAATTATGTGAGGGCAAAGCCACTGACACCAATGCAGCAGAAGACTGTATTTCCCCCCTCTGCCTTTGAGACCGTTTCAAAAGAGCCCTGGAGAAGTTCATTGTATGAAGACAGGGTAGGAGATATAACCTGAGTGTCAGCCAGGCCACAATCCCTTACTGTTCATTTTTCCCTTCAGGAAAAGCCATTCTCATTCCACAAGATGAATCATTGATGGTTTGTTTGTGGGGGCAGAGTGATTCCCTGAGCTGTTCTGGGGCAGCGACTGCTCTGCAGGTATTGCAGAGTAGTTCTTGTGTTCAGATAAAGCTAACTTCTTCCAAGGTACAGGTTCTTCCTGGCATGATTACTTAGAGAACAGCTTTGCTTCTATCTTCAAGCAGGTTCCCCGAGGCAGCTCTTGGGATAGCAGCTCTGTTCCTCCGCCGGGAGAGCTGGGAGCTCGTCCATTGCCATTGTCATCAGCTGCAGCGATGCTGCCCACCGTCCCCATACAGCTCCGCTCTGGCCCCATGAGCAGACCCGGGCCCCAGCTTCCCCCCGAACACCAACCGAGTAACGTACGTACCCTTTGCTCAGAACCTGCCTTGGCTTTGCACGCTCCAGGCTGCCCCGGGAGGGACCTCGGTGCCTCTGCTGATCCTCATCTTCCCCTCAGAACACAAAGGGCTGAAACTTGTGTGGCTTTAGCACAGCCAAACAGCTTACATGTGATTAGTGATCTTCACATCTTTTTGTTCCTGCTTCATACACTTACAATTTTCTCTATTTTATCAGCTATTTATAAATACCTGAATAAGTTATGCAGATAAGATTATTATGTCTCTTGAGGCACTGCATTCCAGACACTTTATCCTGGGCCTATTGAGTCTTAGCACATAGGAGAATCAGATTTATTTTTCCTTTTAGAAATGCGAGAGCTGCTCTCTGTAATTGTCGATCTAAATTTAAGCAGAGATATTGCACTGACCCTATCACACCTGCAGAGATTTTGAATGCATGCTCACGAGACAGTTCTGTGCACAGGGTTTTTAGCTCCGGGGCTGTATAAAGGATAATTTAGAGAGGATGAAGTTTTTCCCTTGTATAAATTCATTCGTATTCACTTCAAAGGCTGAAGTGAGCTTCGAACCAAGGTGTACTCCATGCAGACTGTCTACACAGGAGTGAGTTTCACCCACCGTGACAGTACATACATAGCCTTGCTCAGATGATAACAGAAAATGACTATGCGGAGGACTGGGTTTCTCCGGAGATGCACTAAATGTTGCTTCAAGGACACACGAATCCTTTTAGCCCATTGCAAGATAAAACCTTCAATATTTAGGACCCACTCTGGTGCTGCAAACTCTTAAAAGTAATGGGCTCTGCTGCTGTAAAATGATGCAGCTCCACTGACATCCACCCTTTTCCTGGGGCTGGAGCCCAGGGGGCTGAAATGGGACTGTTCTGATTACATTACAATCTGGCTGTATATACTTACAAACCAGCCTTCTGTGATCTCTTATAAACATGCCTAGTTAGGATACAGTCAAACCTGAAATCAAACCAGTGTTTAGAAATACTGCAACTCCACCTCTCAGTCATCATCACCACTGTAATTAGGATTTCGGCTGCTTTGCTTTGCTGCAAGGCCTTTAGAGCATGGCTGACTAGTGATATAAAAAGCAGATTTACTGTTATTACCTATAAATGTTGTAACACAAGAGAAAAAAATATATCTGTGCCATAGTATAAAACATGCACACAAGTCATGACAATTAGCAATATTTAATTTTAAAGTGGACAAAATACCATGGGCACATGTGCTGTGGCTGCTTTGCTACAAGAGCTGTCTTCTGCTCAAAGCAGCAGCACCTTCTCCTCTCCCCAGAGCCAGCCTAGGATGCTCGGCATGAACATGTCTATGCACTAATCCAGGAAAGGAGAGATCTCCCTGACATCAGATCTTGTAGCAGCAGGGCATTTTTGCTGTAGATCAACCCTAAAGATCTAGGCAGCCCTCTCCCTCACCCAGGGACAGGCTCTCTGAAGGCCAGGTGGACAGGCCTGGGTTTGGTGGCAGCAGTGAGACACATGGCAGCACCCAGAGCTGGAGCGAGTGTTGTCCTCGTCATCCTCTTTGTTGGCTGACAGGGATTCCCAAGCACCCAAGTGGGGAGAAACCAGAGCTGGTGATGCTGCCTTGAGATAAATCACCTGATGAGTCTTGCTGAGATCAGATTGTGATGCTATCTTGAGATAAATCATTTCAGGTAGTATTAGTTTGCAAATTGTGTCTTTCCAATCACAAAATATATATATTTTTTTCAATACTTAATCTTCTCAAAACATTTTTTCCAAAAACTTTTCCTAACCATTCATTTCCTGAAATATGAGAGTGTTTTGTAAAGATATTATTAAAAAAAAAATTGAAAATTTTGAAAATAACCCTATTTTGAGTCCATTTGTTTGTTGCAAAATAAACTCATCTATTCTAAAATTGTTTCCTAGCTGTGAATAGCTGGAGGAACGTAGCGATACATTACACAGTGTGGTTATGCACTGTCTGGAGCTTAATAGAAGATGTGATTCCTGGATTACAGATCTTGTCACAGCTTTGAAAGAGAGTCCTGCCTGAGCAGTGCTTTGCTGTGGCTTTTGAGAACTTCACTGGCTGGGACTGAAGTCAATGTAGGTTTTTGGCACTTATGAAGGGCTGTATAGTTTGAAATGTTTCCTGTAGACTAGAAGACTGTCTAGCCTGTGGGCTTGGCTTAGATGCAGCCTTACTCCAGTAAGTATTTATTGGATATAATATTTAGACCAGTTGAGGAAGGTCTGCTTCAGTTAAAAAATACTGTGTTAACCTAAGCAAAAAGTAGAATAATTCAGGAGGAAGGAAGAAATGAAAGAGGCATCTTTTTTTTTCAATCTGAGGACTGTATTAGCATCAATCACCTGTGAATCATTGTTAAAATAGGCTAGTTTCTATGGACCTGAGCATCCCAGCAAGCTTATTTTCCCTGTGTTTTTTCAATGCTCAACATGTCTTGTTTTCTCTCTCCACCCAACAATATTGCTGTGTGCTTTTACTCCAGGTCCTTGTATAAGGAATGAAATGGGGTCCAATGTCCAGCCAACTGCTGCCCCTCATGATAGGAGCCTGGGACCTCCCAGTCATCTTTGGAATCGGTGGATGTGACATTATTGTGTGAGTGGGTTTGAGGTCAGCTTTAAAAATACATGGGCCTCTTTCTTGGAGAGGTGACCGGCACTGGGACAGTCCTGGTGGGATCAGGGAAATGTACTGGGCAGGACACACAACGTCCTCTGAGCTGGAAGGGTTAACAGGAGATTGCTGCTTCTCCTCCTTTGCCTTTACTGTTATCATCATTTATATATCTGAAAGTAGGGTTGATTAATAATCCACAAACCCTCAGCCTGGAAGGATAGCTAAGGCACTTAGCACACCAGAGTGTACCACGGTGCAAACAGTAAGAAATGATTAACAAGACTAACATTTTCCCTCCTCCCCAAATAGCTCAAGAGCAGTGTCAGTGGTCCCTTGCACTTCATGGCTCCCAGAAGTTGGGTGAGGGCTACCAAATAGCTTTTGTATCAAAAGGCCGTAGCTACAAGTCTGTGCATTGCAGGTACCATGGTGATGAGTCTGGCACAATCTCCTGGAAAGATAAATATAGTTAACATGCTGTTTCTGGAGCTGGATATAAATGTCTCCATTCTGTATGTGCACTGTTACACTCAAGATAAGGAAAAACTGGCCCATAAAGTCCTCACTGACCTGAGAAGTCAAAGTACAGAAAGAGCCGACGAGTACAGCGGTGGAATTCATCTGCTGTTTATCAGCTTGGACCCCGATGCTTCCCCTGCTCAGCCCTGGGATGAGTGCAGAGGGCAGACAATGCAGCCACAGAAGAAAGAAACAAAACCAGGAAAGAAAACTGGAGAGAATTCACCTCTGGGGTAATGGCACATTGAATGCCAAGCTGCATCGGTTCCCAATATCTCCTCAGTTCATAAAGGCTGATCACTGCCAGCTTTGTTCTGTGGTCTCTGGTGAAAAAGAAAGGATCTACTTCATTCAGAAAACACTCTGGAGGTCAGAAAGTGCTTTTCTTTCCTCTTGGACTTTCAATGCCAGTAGGGGGAGCCGATTTGGTTTCTTAAATACAAAGAGGCAACCTCACAAGGTCCTGTCTCTGTGCTGATAAGAAAGGCATGAGAGGAAGTCCTGGTAACCCAGCAAAAACTGTGCAGAAGAAAACCAAAGGGAGATGTGGGTAGCTCAGCCATCCCTTTTTCATGTGATGGAATTAAACATGGGAAGGTAATTTACCTGAGAAAAGAATAATATCAGGGTTTTTTGTACTATTCCACACCAGTAGCGAAGTGGGCAGACAGGAACTGGTAGGGGTTATCTATGACCTACTTCTTTCATAATGGCAAAACCAACCGTTTTAAATAAGATACAATAGCAAAGCAAGGGCCTCAGAGTAGATTCTGACTCCCCTTCCTTCCCAACAGGGATGCCAGGAGCTGTAAGTGTTCAGCACCTTGCCAGCAATCGCAGCAGCATTCATGGAGACATCGTGTTTGATCCGCCCGCGTGTTCCTCACCGTGGAGCACAACGGAGAACACCGTGTCTGAGCGTGATGCAGGGACTGCACCAACACCCCCGTGCAGCGATGAGGTTACTACACAGTAAGTGTGAGCAGGGCCCTATGCAATATTCTCTTAGATTTTAATCAGATGTGCACCATTCCTAAGAACAGGCAGTTTTTAGCCTGGCATATTCTTTTATGATCCTTAAGAGGATGTGGGATTTAATTTTTTTAAGTGAGACTTCCTTAGCAAAGGAAGACAAATTCCCATGTAGCTTATTTCAGTAGACACCACAGTTTGCAGAGCTGTTCTTTTTTGGCAGCAGCTCCTCCCCAAACACTGGCCCTGCCGCGCTCCCCGGCACAGCCTGAGGACCACAGTGCCCTCCAGCACACTCAGCCCTGAGCCTTAAGAAACCTACTAGATTTGGCTGAAAGCATCCTCTAACACTGCTTTTAACAACAACCCGGGCTTTCAGTGAAGTTAAACTTGTTGAGAAAAGCCCCTGCTTTGTCCTTTACTTCCTCCCTGCCCCATCCTTAAGTCAAACAACTGAGAATAACATTTTATTTAGAAATATTGAAAGGATGTCTTACGGGAGTTGTATATCCCAGATGGACTGTCTGTTCCCTCATGCACCACAAACAGCTGTCTCCTCACCTTGGAGAGTGTTTTGTAGTGTGTGATGGGGATGCAATATGACAGTGTATGTGGCTTCTGGAGGAACCTGGAGTATAGGAACGTTACTCTGAGGTTTCATGTTAGTACTTCAGTAGCGATATTTAAGTTTTCACTTTCTTTTCCAAAGTGAGTTTCAAGGGTTTTTTCACTGTAAAGCAGTCTCGTCTTATGTCAAACATGCTGCACACATATTTGCTGTGGCATGCCAGCAAAGCTGAGCAGAGAAGGTGATTATCTACTGCACAACCACAGTTTTGGCAGAAGAGAATCTACAGTGCAGGTGGAGCCAGAGAGGAGTTTATAAGCAAGGGAAGTGTTGATCACCCCAATTTCATGCTTTAGGATGGTTTCACTGAGCCTCCTGCCTCTGAACACGGTCCTTCCTACAGTCCTTTTAGCTGCATATTTGCATTTTTCTGGTACACCAGAGAAACCACATCATTTCTGCAAGGCTATGTGAGTAATACGGCAAACTCTGTAACTGAGTCTAATAGACAGAGGTCAGCAGGAAGGTTTTCTTTGCCTCCACAATCACATTTCACTTAATACTGTATGATGGTCTAGTCCTTCTGTAAAGATGTTAATGAAAAGGCAGGACCGAGCCATGGCCAACACTGGACTAAATGTCCCTTAAGATGACGACTGGCAGCAGACAGCATGACCTGCCGTCTCTCAGTACCCTCCTCCTGCTCTACCTTGAAAACACAGGGAGTTGGAAGTCTTGTCAAGGTCATCAGCAAAATCTAAAGAGCTGAAAAGGTTCTGCTGGAGAGCAGCAGTGTTCAAGTCTAGGGCAAGGTCCTCCACAGAGTGGCTGAACGATTTTAGGATACGCATCTGTGTTATCAGCAGGATGAAGGACAAGGCAACACTGATAACCCTGTATAGGATAAAGGGAACAGCACAAACAAAAGTGGCAGCATGTCAGGGTATTGGACAACTTCTTCTCCTGAGAAATCTCATCACAGGGGACAATGTCTGCTTTGAAGAGGTTGTAAAGAGAACGTGTCTGGTGCATGAAGCTTTGCTGTCCTGCACTGAATAAGGAGAGACAAAGGAGACTCCTGTGCTTCAATGGGAAAGTTGCTTGAAAAGTATTTGTTCTTGATCCTGCTTTTGTGCAGCAAAGGCAGTGCCAGCACACAAAATCTGCTGGTCCTTGAAGTGAAATGCCACAGATGGGGTTTTATAGTTACCTGATGAAGCAATTCAGAAAAAAAACCCAAACAACAAAACCAAAACCAAACCCCAAACAACAAATAGTGTAAAGAAGACCCTGACAAAGAACGAGGGAACTCCAGTTGTTTGGAGATACCCAGACCGCTTGGTAAAATCCATGGTCTTTGGTTGGGTGGAGGAAGGGAGCCCAGGAGCGAACTGCTCAGGGTACAGCCAGGGCACAGAGCTCTGTGGGCAGGGACCCAGAGGGTTTCTCTGCTATAATGCAAGATGTAGCACAATGAGGAATTAGCACCTAGAGCTGCCAAACTAAAGGACTGAGGGAGGGAGTAACCGTAACAAAACTTTTACAGAAGCCACAGTCCGGGGTCCTTTTCTCTCTGCTCTCTTCCTGTGGCACAATAGGTTTGTACCGAGACATCGGGAAGCTTTTGGTGGCATGTCACATCCGAGCTCTGGAGACCCTCCTGCCCGATGCTTCTAGCACGGCATTGCTCACAGCTGCAGGACATCTGACAGCGTGCTGGGTTCTTATTGTCCTGTGTCCCATCCCTAAATCCAAACAGTGAAGGGTCAGCGCTGCTCTTCCAGGATCAGAAAAGCTTCTTGTGGAGGAGTTTGTTACAGTCTGGAAAGATCACAGATGTAGCGTATGTTAGTGGCTCAGGTCAGCAGGGAACATCTTACATACCCCCAGTGTTACGTTGTGCAAAAGAGACCAGCGTTTGGCCAGAAGATGCATAGAAAGGAAATATTTCAATCAATTGGCTCTGTTCACTTATTCCCCCTCCCTGTTTTATTTCTACTTTTCCCACCCCTCTGTACTCCACCATCTCCTCGCAGACCCGACTGCTTTCATTATAAGGTTGAAGGGCAGTGCCGAGTGAGTGCGTTAATCTCATACATTTTCATGAATATCAATTACAGCTTGGATGCCAGAAGATTTTTCTTATTTTCAGCAGAGCTGAGACCTAATTCTTCATACAGACCCCATCTCAGGTAAAACCTGGGGGCGTATTTCTGAAGTCCAGCCTGCCATCTCTTCTTCCGACTCCCTCCCACCATGCTGATAGCCCTTTGCTCTTTTCCTGTAGTATCTCTATATACAATGGTTATCAGGAAAAGCCATTCCCCTTTTTGCCCTTGAAAGCCAATATCCACACAAGCTCTTGGGCAGAATTTGAAGTGTAGAATCTCTGCTGTTCAATTACCATGCAGCTTAGCTCTTTCATGTGTGACTAGATATTGTGTTTTTTTTCCCCAGCAAGATTGAAGTTTAAAGGACAGAAAAATTTCTTGAGATGGAGGGAAACATCTGGTGTTGAAATGAGTGGAATTTATGGACTACTGGGAAACAGAACTATTTCTGAGAGAATAAATGTTTCTCTTATTTTGTAGTCTCTGTTGCACTATTGGTTAGCAGATTTGGATCATCATGTCAACAAAAAGGTCAAAAACACAGAACAAACTTTGTAGCTGCTCTTTTCTACACATGAAACCATCTTTTGCTTTCACAGAGTATTTTACCCATGGTGGTAAAATAAACTCTGACTGCACAGCAGCAGAAGCAGGGCTGGAGAGAGCTGGCAATAAATCTAAGGTATTCTTTATTTAAATTACAGAAATGTCAGTGAGGTTTACTTATGTGTTAGCATTCCACTTTGCTGGCTGCTCTGCAGAAATCGAGGAAAAAGGCAAATCCACCCAAAAGGGATTTTGGCTTAAGTCAGTGCTTCCCACACCTGATTTGCTCAGGCCCCACTGGTGCAGGAAAGCCCTTGAGGTGCTGGAGCAAATTGAGAGAAGGGAACGGAGCTGGGGAAGGGGCTGGAGCACAAGTGTGATGGGAGCGGCTGAGGGACCTGGGGGGTTCAGCTGGAGAACAGGAGCTGAGGGGAGACCTGATCTCTGAACTGCCTGAAAGGAGCTTGGAGCATGGAGGGGGTTGGTCTCTGCTCCCAAGTAGCAAGTGATGGGATGAGAGGAAATGGCCCCAAGTTGCACCAGGGGAGGTTTAGAGATATTGGGAAAAATGTATTCCCAGAAAGGGCTGTCAGGCATTGGAACAGGCTGCCCAGGGCAGTGGTGGAGTCACCATCCCTGGAGGGATTTAAAAGATGTATAGAAGAGGCTCTTAGGGACATGGGTTAGTGCTAGAGTTAGGTTATGGTTGGACTTGATGATCTTAGTGGTCTCTTCCAACCAAAATGATTCTACGACTGTGGTTACCAAAGGGAGCAGCTCTCCCTGCCACCCCCAGTGCTGTGGTTGGGCTCCTTGGAGGGGACCATGGCTCAAGTCTTCCCTGGCAAAGAGACAGCAACCTGGTGGTGCTGGCATTCCCTGCTCTGGGAGCTTGTGTGATTTTTTGCTGGTGAAACCCTTCTCCAAGTGGCTGATACCAATGGTGATTACAGTTGCATCTCCCAGTATCTCTCAGATACACTCCCAAAATGGCTGAGAGCTGCAGAGGGTCTGTTACATGCACACGCGCCAGGCAACTGGAGAAAGGGGGAATATATGATCTAAGATACATCTGATTTTGGGTCAAGATGTGGCAGCCTACCATGAAGTTTTATAGATATAGATAGCAACAAGAGCAGTGACCTTTAATTTTAGCAAGATAATGAGCATTGCTCTAATACAGAAACAGCTAAAAATAAAAGCCAGTATAAAAATACAGAGTATCTCAGAATGTGATCACATTTTCCACTAATGGAAAACATAGCTCAACTCTCAGCATTACTGAAAAATGTCTTCTTTTGCAGATCCTAAGGTTACTTTTAGATGCTGAGTTTATATGGTTTAATTCAAAGCAACATATTAGACTGGTAAATTTAGAGTAACTAAAAAAACTGTGTGGATATTCCTACTTTGGTTATTAAATTTTGGTTGAGTTTGATTTGATTTGGTTTAAATTTGAAGTAAATGAAATCCCCCAGTGTAAAATTAAATTTACCACCCGTAAATTAAAACAAGAGAAATCCTTTGATGCATTTACTTTAGCAAGTAATCCTGTTCTGTAGATGTAGAGGGTGAAATGACGCTGAGGCTCTGATGTCCCTACTGGGAGTTACTCCAGACCAATTCATGGACTGAATGCCCACTAAGGACCAAGGTGTTACTGCAGCTTATTTGGTGGTTTAGTTTCATCCAAGAGGAATCCAGAGTGTGTGCTCCCAGGCTGCTTCATGGATGTCACCCAAAGCAAAGTGGGAACGGTCAGGACAGTTGCTTCAAAAGCAGAGTTCTGACATGGACTGAGATGTGGCTTAATGGCTAACAAAATGACCTTTAATGAGTTGGTGTATGTTTGTGTGCCAGAGGGACCTCAGAGAGCTCCTAATAGAGTCATAGAATCATTTTGGTTGGAAAAATGTCTCAAAATAACGCAGCCTCTAAAAGCAGAGGTGGTTCTCAACTTCGAAATGTACTTTTCACTTTTACGGAAATGGTTTTTGTTGATTGTTAGAGGCAAAGAGAAATTCCCACTTTCCAGGTTTTGCTGACAAACTTCCTGCACCTATTGAGATAAAGTGATTTGTGAACTGTCTTGAAACGCACCAGCAATTGCGAACTGTGAATAGCAGCTCTATTAATACGTTAGTCAGCACTACCATTTCGTTATAAATTATAGAATGAGCTGAAAAAAGTTTCACAAATTGACTTTTGTGCACTGAGAAGCCATCAGACCCCACTCTTACCCCAGCACGTATCCTTCCACAATAGGATCTTCCCCATATCTGTTGACAAACTTTGGTTAATGTTTCTGCTTGCTAAAAGGTTTTCTGCCAATACAGCAACATATTGCAGATAAAACCTAATGAGCTGAATTTAACAAAACAAAAAAAAAAGAGCCATGTGGCTTCCTTACAGTGCTGCCCATCTGTCGGCTCAGCGAAGCAGCCGTGTGCTACAGCTGCACTCCTTTGCTTTTTATCAAATCAAAATAAAGCTGTGCACCCCCGAGTCAGGTATGATAAACAGGCCAGCAAATTGCCTTACATGGGTGTCATACAGCTCCTTATCTGTCTCACTTTTCAGAGCATCATAACCAGATGGCTCCTAACGGTGGGTGAAATTTTCTGTGTTACGCTTTTGGCATCGAGCGAGAGGGATGTGGTCCAGAAGCCCACCACCAAAACAACAGATATTTGAGTTGGGCTGGGACCGAGATTACAGCCTGCAAACAGAACTTTTGAAATGGAAGCGGATTTAATTAATAGCAAAGGAGATGCCTCTTTAGAGTGGGTCTGGTGGAGCTAAAAGGACACAAAACAATAAAAAATAAAAGTCTTTGTGAGCAGCCTCGCAGAACAATGAGGAGCTTGGCCTTCCTCCAGCCCCCTGGCCAGCTGGTGCAAAGCAACTGGCCTCTCCACACCTCCCTTATTTACCACAGGGACAGTGGGAACAGGGAATATTTCCCTGGTGGTGGCTGGAGGCATCATCTCCCACCAGCCCTCTCTGCGGCCAGGGGTGCAGAGGAGGGTGGTGGTTGTTTCTGGAAGCAGCGCCATGAAGAGGGCTTGGGGATATGGAGCATCTGTCTGTGATAGAAATCCCTGCTGAGTGCAGGATGTCACAGGCTAAAGGCTTCATTTTCTCTTGCCTCATCTCTTTCCTGGTTCATTTGTGACACCAGTCTAAAGTTTAACATGTTAAAGGAGTTGGCTCTTCCTTTAACTGGCTACTAAACAAATATTGGTGCTGTTACCTAATCTGTGCTTCACCATCAGTTCCAGCTTTAGGGAACAGTGAAAAAGGGTCTAAATTCAGAGTAAAATAGTTATTGCTTGGTACATTTGGGAATGGAAACTTTGTTAATGTGTGTGCCGTTCCTTTGTAGGTGGGTTTTAAGTTCAGTTGGTTCTATCTCAAAGCTTAATGTGAAATTCATCATTTGTTGCCAATGTGTACACAAGCCCCTTCTATTGCTGGGAATATGCAGCAGATTTGCCTGAGGTTTTGCTGTCACCAGGAAGAATGTATGAAATAGAGCAGATTGAAATTGTTTAAAAATGTGAGTGCTGATGAACTTTTTCAGCACGTTATGCTTCTGTGAATTCAGACTTATCTGAACGCTTGTGTTGTGAGCACGTGTGCGCTGGTGTCTGCTTTGGGGGCTGTCGCCCACACAGTTGTACTAACATTTCAAAGGCTGGAACCTGGAGCTTCTCCATTGTGTGCGCTCAGGTGAAACAGAAAATGAGAATGTTGTATTTAGAAAACCAACTGAATAGAGGCAGAATTGGCAACTTTTGACCCTGGGTGATTAAAAATTATCTGGATCTACCATCCTTCTGAAGATCAGATTCATATGCTTTTACATGTAGGTAGGAGCCTTATTTTAGGCAGAGGTGTTTGAAACAGCTGTAAATGCAAGCTCTGTAAACCTCAGGAAAATATGCCCCTGCTAAAGGTGAAAAATTGGCATTAAATAAGCTGTAGAGATGTTGAAGACAGGTGCTCAGACAAAGAACAAACATACCTAATTATTGTGCATAAGACATTTCAGGATTGTCAATACTGTATTTGTGGTCATTCCTCTCTGTTTAGGTGAGATGATAAAGGCCGTATCCATATGATACAGCGGAGGCAGGACAACCATATGATCAATGTCAGGATCAGGCAGCCCCAAGGCATGTTCTTCCTCTTCATTGTGTTGCGGCTGCATCCTGTGATTATAACAAAACGAGGGGGCACTTGTTGTGAAGAGGGTGCCAGAACTAACACAGAGGGTAATGAGTTACGTACAGAGTGGTGGCATCTAAATGTAGACAAATGGAGTCTTCTTTTTTTGGAAGTGATGATAAATGCCAAGTTGAGCTGGTTTTGCTTGAGCAAGGTTGTATGGTGGTGGCCAAAGTTTGCTGGCAATGATTCTGTAAAATACAGGGTGTTTCAAAAAGATGGACCCAATTTCAAAGCAGTGTATTTTTCAGGACGGCAACATGTTACAGTTACACAAAAATTTACAAATGGTTGAATGAGTTATCAAGTTTTAGTTCATGTTTAGTCTGTGTCCTGCCCTTTCAAGTGGTAAGAATTTCATTCATGGGCGGTTCATGGCTGTAGAAATACAGTGATTTCAAATTGGGTCCCTTGTTTTGAAACACCATGTATATACCCTGGGAGCTACATTTGCCCATCGCATGTGCTGTTACCTGATTTGCAGAAGCAAGCCCTCAGCTTAGGTCAGGAGTCTGAGGCAGCTCCCTGTGACCAGAGTAATTTTAATACTATCCAACCACTGTTTCAAATTCTGTCCCATTTGTTATGTTCCCGAGGTCTCATCTTTTTAACTCTCGCATTTCGCCTTCGAGCAGCAAGCTGTATGGAAATTCGCCCTAAGCGGGAGGTTGTAGAAATCCAGCCCTTCTCTAGATGCTGCAACTTGCCTAAAAGCGTGTTGAACAGTTTGACTTTCTTCCTGGTATTTTATTCATGACTGCAATTTCTTCCTTTTAGTCAAGCTGTAGATGAGAGGAAAAATGAACAAGATGGCTGAGTTAAATATAGCACTGGGGTTGAAGCATAACAGACTGTCCAGGGCTCCAGTCATAAAAGAAGAAAGAAATTACTTCAGAGAGGATTAAGCACTCTCTTGCTATAGAAGTTGTACATGATGTCAAAGAGTGGAGAGTATTGAACAGCATGCTAGGAAAAGGAAAATCCTGGGATGCTGACCCAGAAAATTAACATGCTGCTCAGTGGCTAGCTCAGAATGGAAGAGGAGTTTCACGGCTCTTTTTCCTGAACTGGTGACAGCTGTGACAAAGCTATATGATGGAGTTATAACTCTGGCTTCATCCTGAGTATGTGTGTGTGTATACCTGTGGGTAAGGAGAAGTCATGTCTTTGTATAGCTACAGTGATGTCCCAGAGTGAGAGAAGCTACATGGGGAACACACGATGGGCTGTACTGAAGCAAGAAATACAGCCAGTCTCCCCCCACCCTGGAAATCTCTGCTCAAACTTCCAGGAGTCATTTTCTCATTGCAGCTCTGTACCTCCCAATATCAGGAGGCAGGAGAAAATGACTCCTGGAACTATAGATGAAATGGAGGGGTGCATTTGGATGCTGTCCCCGAGCCTTTGTGGAGGCAGAGGTCTGCAGAGCTGCTATGGACAATCTGTGCTGCAGCCTCAGGTTGTGCATGTCTCACCGATCCATGTGTATGGCTCCAGGACCTGGCTGGCAGCTCCCTGTCCCTCCTGGCAACATTGAACTTTCCAAATCCAAAGAGAAGAGCTGGGCTGTGCCCAGACAAGGAGCTTCTGCCAGGGCAAGGGGAGAGGCAGGAGCAGGAGGGCAGATCTGGTGTGAGAGCTGCGGCTGGAGGCACAGGAACTGTGTCTGGTGGTGCTGCATCCCCTGAGCATCCCCTCGCTCCCGCGGCGGCAGGCACGCTGCCTCCAGGACTTTGGCACAGGACGTGGGACCACTGCAGCTGTGCAAAAACCTGTCGTTGTGGGAGTGCTTTGTGTCCTGAAATCATGAGATGCATGGTTTGTGTGAGTTGAAAAATACACAGGACAGTGGCTGCATTGCTGGTGGTGGGAGCTGTGTGGCCGGGAGGGAGAGTGTGTGATGGGGACAGGAGGCGCTCGGGATTGCTGGGTTATCTCCCAATGACCAACTGCGAGAAAACATTGAAATAGCTTCCAAACCCTTGCAAGCAAAGCAGTCCTGGGTTTGGAAGAGATGAGAGGGACTCGGTCACCTTCTTTGGTGGAACAAAGTGTGTGGGCTGAAGCAGGAGGGGAGTGACTGCTCTCGTTTCCTACATGGCAAAAGCTTTACTGTATTTTTAGTATCACTATTAAATTGTGCTGGGATGGATGCAAGAGGGTCCTGTGAAAGTCAAGCCGTCTCCACCCCACCATGCTGCTAAGTGATGTGTAAAGACCCAGAACTTTATATTGCAGAAACATACTGGGAATTCAGTAGCTACAGAAAACAAAATGTTATTAATAGATCAGCAAAGGACCTGCTCACACCGCTGCCTTCCCCTCTGTCCACATGAATGTAAATGCCCCTTCTGTGAAGAGAGGAATGGAAGAAAATTAGACATTGAGAGCAAGACCATTCATCTGCTATCATCTATTTATTAAACTAACCTCATAATAGTGACAATTAGCAAAATGCTTCATTGAAATACATCCAATACCTTTATCTGTACAGAAACCACTAAAGTAAAATGCTATTTATGCTGAACGGATGGAAAAATCATCATAAAACCTATTGAACAATTTAACCCACACATCCACTAGTGTCTAGAAAACCATTCCCCTTCAATACCTGAGAAAAAGGGATGGTGGACACTGTTTTAATTTCAACTTGTATGTCTCCAGATCTACACAAAAGCCATTTGCCCACTGTGATTCATGCCTTTTATTAGGAACGACTTCCTGGAGAAAAATGCGTTTCACATGTAGTGACCCTGTGCATTAGAAACGGGTGAAGAATTGATTTTTTGGTTTGCTGACTGAACGATGAATGTGTGAGGAAAATGCTTGTGGGCTGATCCCCCGAACTTTTTTCATCTTCCCACAGAAATGTAAAATTAAAAAGCTAAAAAGGATTGTGTTTGCCCAAGCATTTCTTTGACATAGAAAAGAATATGTTGTTCTGAAAATGTGAGAATGAATGACCTAGCGTGCTTTTACCAGAAAAAAAATTGGTATGTTTTCCAGGGAGAAACTGGAATTTGTGAACTGTTTCAGTTGACCAGGTCTGTGCTGTGTTTTGGTACAAATATTCTCTCTTATGTGCTTACCCCCACGAAATGTAGACAATTCTGCTAGTCCAAGAGCAAATGACTGGACCTAGGATGTGTACTGGGGTCTGAACTGGAGCTGGTTTGGATGGTGCCAGGTGCTGTCACCACCACCCTGCTAAGTTGTGGTATCTTCATGTTATTTCATCCTCAGGATGTGACCACCTGCAGCCCCATCTGATCCTACTTGTCCCATCACTCCTAAGCAGCACAGACTCCTCCTCAGGGCATCTCAGCTCCTGCTTCTGGGAATGACTTAATAAAGAGACCATTAATTGCTTGTGCTTGTTTCTGGAGATTTACCTGATTTTTACAATCACTGTAGCACCAGCAACAACAAAACAACTTTGCCAGAATTTTCAGTGGCAAAAGCTTTGACAGAAATGGAAATTGCACCCAAAATACTATTTTTGCGGATTGTTTCTAAGTTTTTATTTGAGAAAAAATGTGGAAAAGAATGTTTTCCAGCAACTAAAACCTAAGCTTTTCTGATTTGAAATGAAAAAAAGATCAATTTTTGAGGTTTTCAGTGCAACTTCAAAAATTCTCAAACTTTGTTAAACATGGAAAGGAAAATGGTTTGACTTGTCCACGAGAATTTATCTGAAACTAAGTTCCATCTCTGTAGATACTTAACCACACTGTGGTTGGACCCTCTCATGGTTTTGTACTCATGAATTCATCACAAGGCTTTTATTCGCTTTCAGCTTAGAAAGGGCGATACAATTGTACATGAAGCTTTTGTGCTTGCTCTCAGATGAGCTGGCACATTTTATAGCATTTTCTGGTCTATTTTCCAGTCCTATATCAAGTAAATAAACTCTTTGATGTTTCCAGCAGAAAGCCTAATCATTCCTATAACGATTCTTTGTTAAGTTACCTCATTGCTTGTTGCCTGCAAAGGTATTTTCTGTTGCCTGAATTCAAGATGTTCTGTGATACAGTTCAGGAGATTTTCCATAAAAGACTTCAGAAACTTGGAGTCTTGATTATTGAATGAGGAGGTGTCGCAAACAAGTGTCTTGAAAGCCAGGAAAAATAACCTTGAGAGCTTCACAGAAACAAAACTGCTCTATTTTAAGAGCTCTCTGTTTCTCTTTCAACTGCTCTGTGTACTGTCCATTCTGGTAATGCTGGGGAGGGAGTGCTATTAATTGGAAAGAGGGGAGAAACACGAATAAAGAATGGACTTGTACCAGGCAAGAGCGAATCGCTGCAGAGAGGAAGCCTTGTTTGTTGCAGGGCCGTTCTCTCTGACGTACCCCAACATGTTTTTGGCCAGATCCAGCCCGTGTACCACCCAGCTCCTGAACCGTGGTTCTTCTTCCACAGAATCAAAGGACACTAAAGCTCTTGCTTGCTTTGAGGCAAGACATGGACTCTTCATGGTCGTCTTCCCTCTGCAGAGCAGAGGAAGCATCACTTCCCACATCTATTTACAAGGATTGCCTGGTGAGTTCTACCATGATATTCCAATAACAGTGAATTTGCCGCCTTGGCTCTTTCCAACAATTGAGTTTCTTTTTCTCAAGTCTTCCTTCTCCCCCAAAGCCTGTTTCCCAGCTGTGTTTGCTCAGCCCCATTAATACAGATCTAACACGTAAGTGGCCATTGTATGAGATTATTAATGCTGTTCCATCTGCGTGCGGCATGAAGAATCTCGTTTCATCTCAAACTCATAGGTCCAATTTTCTAGTCATTCTTTGTTTATTTATTGTGCAGAAAACGGCAAGATTCAGCTGTGGGCTATTCCCCTACCTTTTGCCACATCCCTTTATAATTGTTTAAAGCTGTGAGATTCTTCCTGCTGCTCTGAACGTGTTCTCGTGTGTTTGTGCTTATTTTTTGTTACTGTTGGAGCATGAAGGAGCACAATGAAACACTAAATAATATGAGGTCAAGGAGTCAGTTAATGGACTTGAGAAGAGGTAAAAAGAGAAAATGAGTATAAACCAGCTGCAAAATGAGCAGATTCTGGAAAGTGGCAGAGAGCTTTTAGGCATTAGGGGAATGTGGCCCTGCAACAGATGCCGCAGACTTAATTAGTTTAAAGAGAGAGTTTGATCAATTTATGTGCGATTTTACATGGAAGAGCTATTTGTGATAGCAAGAGTGAGTCTTAGCAACCTCGAAGGTCTCTTCCAGTACTGGTGGGTAGCTTTCACAGGCACGTGCAGTAAATGCCACCATGTACAGTTTTTCCTTAGGGAGGAAATACCCATTTTCCTGTCTGATCCATTCTGACTTGCTGATTTCTCACTGCCTTGATGGATTAGAAACATCTAATTCCATCCTGTGGGAGAAGGGGGTCGGCAGGATGGGTGGACATGTCCCTGTTTGGGGCAGGTAGAGATCCTGTTACAACAGGACAAAGAGTGGTGGTTTTAAACTAAAAGAGGTAAGATTCCTCAGACATGGGGAATACATTTTTGACACTGAGGGTGGTAAAGTATTGGCCCATGTTGCTCAGAGAGGTGGTGGATGCCCCATCCCTGGAGACATCCCAGGCCAGGCTGGACGGGGCTCTGAGCAACCTGAGCTGGTGAAGATGTCCCTGCTCATGGCAGGGTGGCACTGGATGAGCCTGGAAGGTCCTTTCCAACCCAAACTGTTCTGTGATTCTATGAGGTGACTGCTTGACAGCATGGTCTGTGGAGTTGCTCCAGGTACCAAAAGATTCCTATTCTGGTGGTATCTGCCAGAAAAGTTGGGTTACACCTTTCAGGTTCAGGATCTGTGTAGAATAGACCAGGCTGCTAATGAAAACAAGCCATTTCCTACAGGTCAGTCTTTGCAAGCAAACATCCGCACTGCAGGTGATTTGTTAACAGCACGTGGTGCTCAAGAGAGTGCAGAGCAGCTTAGTTCTCTACAGGGAATGAGGAACAGGATGGAGTACAGGAAATCTATCATCTGGGTTAGATGTAAAGCCTCATGAGTGAAAAGGGAATAAATGCCAAGGGTTTAGTAAATTCTGTGTAGATGGTCCCTGGGCTGCCTCAGCTGCTTGAGGTGCAGCAAATAAAGGCCTGAGAGCACTTTCTTTGTCTGAATGCACCAGCTCCTCTAGCTTTTGGGAGAGCTGAGCCAATTTCTCACTGTTGCATGAGGGTCCTGCCTCTTCCCCCTTCTGGCATCCTTGCTCATGTTGTTGTCCCTCGGCCTTGTACTGGCTCTGGAATAGCAAATGTCACATGTTTTCATCCTCCAGATTCGGTATCTGCCTGCTTAGTGCATTGAATCATCTTGAAGGTGGCTGAGGGTCAACCAAAGGGCCAGGAACGTGCAGACCTAAAGTGGGGGGAGATGTGGGATGGAAGAGCAGGGCTGCCTGGTTCTGCAGGCAGCCGAATGCTGGATCAGCTCTGCCTGGCTGGCTGCCCTGCCCGTGCACCAATTGCAGCCCAGGTGAGCGGGTCTGCTGCCCAGCTGGCATGGGGTGGCAGATGTCCCAGCGCTGACAGCCCTGCCTTTTGTTATGAGCACTAAAAGCACTTCAGCTGAACACGAAGAAAAAACTGGTGAAGCAAGACACAGATACAATCCATTGTGAAAGAAAAACCCCTGCCACCCCATAGAAAACAAAGCGCATCACATGCTCTGGCAGAGACTTCAGGTGGGCCTAATTTGATCAAATATTCATGTTGTGGTTTTCCCTCCTCCTGCTGTGACGGCGGCTGACATTGATCACCAAAAACCTTTGACAGAGATAATTGTCCTTGTTGAGTCTTGCTTCTATTTCAACACCCCCCTTAGCAGCATCTTTTCACACCTTTATAGATCTGTACATTTACTTCCATTACTTGATTTCAGGAGCCTTCAGCTTCTGAAGTTCTGGTGTCTCACAGTAAATCTGTGCATGCACATGTTGATTTGAAGACAGAGCACATCCCCACGGAGCCAGCGTGCAGCCTCCTTTGACAATTTTGATGTGACATGTATTAACATGTCATGTCACCTTTTGTACAGCTGACAAGCGTGGCACTTTTCAGAGCTAAAAAAAGGGATTCATGAAATCCTGCATCATATTATTGGCTCTCCACTATCTTGTCAGTATTGTTCTCCCTCATTATGCAGAATCAAATTGTGTGCCTGCAGAATTTGATAAACTGTAGCACTTCACACATCTGCAACGGGCTAACTTGATTACAGTAGTTTAATTCTGCTTGATATCAATCAGCTCTGTACACAGTAAGATTAATTATTGCTGTCACTTTGTCAGCTCTGTAATAAGAAAACATAGATGCTGAATGACAGATGCAAATGTGCTGGGAGCGAGAAGAGGGAGTTTGCCTCCCCTGCTCCCCAGAGAGGGAGAAAACCTGCAGAAGGTGAGCTGACCCGGGAGGGATGCGCAGGCTGGAGCTGGGATTTGCACCTGCTCCGTGCCGCAGATGCGCGCTTGTGAGTGTCTGAGCAGATTCCTCTCTTCTGTCAGTGCTCCAGAGCATCTCACAATTCCATTTGCCTAGGCAGACTAATTTTATTTGCAGGTATGCGATGGTGAGCATGGAAACTACCTGCTGCCAAACGTTTGTCTTAAGGAGACTGTTCGTGCTCTATATTTCTCTCTGTCACCGTACCTCTTTATAACCACTTCCCCTGATCCAGAGTGGGTGTAAAATGCCACCAGATCAGAACAGCAATGATTTCCACCTGCTCTGTGCTGCTATAAATGACTGCACAGGAAACTTGGACTGAAAAGCTACCTGCTGTTGCAAAGGTGACAGACATAGCTGTTATTTTTGCTTTGCTGTTGTGCACTGGCATTCTGTTGAAAAAGCCATGTTGAGCTGTAGATAAGCATATAATTCTCCTCTTTCTCTACTGGCATGAGGTCCTTCAGTTATCGTACTGGGAGTGAGCTGGAGCATCCTCGGGCTGCTCTGACCCATGCAGGGTGTGGAAGGGAGGGCTGGCAAACTCCTTACCCTTCCAGCCCCATTCCTGCAACAAGGAATGGAGCAGGGCTTGGAGCAGGAAAGAAAAGTGTGTGTTTGCTAGTTAGCCCTCAGGTAGTACAACTGGGAAAGGAACAGGCTGTTATTTCTTGACACATAGTGTGGCTTTCTAACAGATCTTGTCTTTCTGGATTTGTATCTCCTCATTTGCTGGGTCTGTAGCACCTGCTTTAAGTAGTGGAAGATCCTCTCATGAGTCAAGAGCATTTTTACTCCTAACTTGCAGGATGAACAGCATGGCCACCCAAACTAAAAGGCCACAGGTTTTGCTGTTTTTTTTTCTCTCGAAAAGCTGATGAGTATATATAATTGTCTGTAAATATGCAGACAAGGCAGCCTAGTGGTGATCCAAACCTTGCATGTTTTTATATTGAAACGAGATGGGGCCACCCTGTTCACAGCAGGTTGTTGAGGTTCCTCTCCATCCCTCTGGGCCAGAATAACCAGGGCATTTTTTTGGAAGCTGATGCAGCTTCACCTTAGAGGTACCTGCGCTGTGGCCGGGTTTCCAGGCTGCCTGGGCTGAGCGGGTGGGTAGGACTGAAGGGACACAGGCTTCAAAAATATTGTGTGACAAGTAGAGTAGAACTTAGATCTGCTCTTCTCTCCCTTCTGCTGGAAACTCTCTAGATCTTGAGTTAGAGAATAGAATCAAGCACAGCTAGAACCTTCATCATCAAGTGTTGGATCAGTCATAGGAAAGAGGGTGGAGGAGGTTATGAACTGCCTCCAAATTCTGAAGCCCTACGCAGCTTGCAGTAGTGGAGCATCTCTGGTGGGAGGACAGGCTGAGAGAGCTGGGGTGTTCAACCTGGAGAAGGGAAGGCTCCAGGGAGACCTTATTGCAGCCTTTCCATACTTAAAAGGGGCCTGTAAGAAAGATGGGGACAGACTTTTTAGCAGGGTCTATTGTGACA
The DNA here is from genome assembly GCF_037038585.1 of Patagioenas fasciata. NCBI lineage: Eukaryota > Metazoa > Chordata > Aves > Columbiformes > Columbidae > Patagioenas > Patagioenas fasciata. The sequence goes on along the minus strand of NC_092527.1, from coordinate 36,744,886 downwards.
GGACAAGGGGTGATGGTTTTAAACTAAAGGAGGGGAGGTTCAGGCTGATCATGAAGTATAAATTTTTTACACTGAGGGTGGTGAAACCCTGCCCCAGATTGGCCAGAGAGGTGGTGGATGAACCATACCTGGAGACATCCCAGACCAGGCTGGACGGGGCTCTGAGCAACCTGAGCTGGTCAAGATGTCCCTGCTCATGGCAGGGGTGGCACTGGGGGAGCTTTGAGGGTCCCTTCAACCCAAACTCCTCTATGATTCCCCCCAAAATAACCGACCACAGATGGTATGGTCTGTAAGCTGCGCACACACTCCGGCACCTGCCAGGGAAGACAAGTGTCTCCTTCATTCTGCATGGAGACTCCACAGTCCTAGGGTGAGTCTACGCAAAGCCGGCAGCAGGACTGAGCTGTCAGTCTGTCCTTGGACGGAATTCTTTTCTGTCATTAGGAATTCTTGCCTGGATAAGCCTTCAGTATCTCGCCTGCACCTGCACTTTGCTCGTGTAGTTTCCTCTACACATGGAAATGCTGCGCTTTCCAGGTACAGCCTTTGAAATCAGATATAAAAGCACCACTTAGTGCAATTAAGGTGATGAACCACTACGTTGGCTAATGATTTTGTGTCCTAATCATCTGCTAGGGTGTTTGTGGCCAAAATAGGCAATGAGATGGGGTTTTCCAATAGAGAAGAGGACAAGGTGGAGGGAGCAGTCCCAGGGCTTCCCCCGAGGAATGGACGTGGCACAGGGTGGGTCTGACCTTTTGCTCGGAGCAATGCTCGGCTTCCCATGCCCTCCTCTGGAGATGGAATTCAAGAGCGCTCCCCTTCCCTTTTTGCACAGAGCGAGCTGGGTTGCGGGTTCCCACTGCCATCGCTTGCTAATGATCTGTATGGCCTTGTGTCACTCCTATAAAAACAGTAAATTAGGACAGTAAATGTGTCCTGAGAAGAGATACAGTTTAAATGCTTCTCCGGGGAGCTCTTTTGCTTATTTGCAAACAGAATTGATATTGAAAATTACACAGGAATTTTCAGATAAAACATTTCTGTATGTGGGAGAGTGTTCACAGGCTTGTTTTTGTATCTAACTTAATTTTCTCTGTTGGATATGTAGGGAGCTGAAATGCTGTGAATGGTCCCCTCAAGAAGCTGAAGTCACTTTTGCTGATGGTCAAAGGAAACTTGACAGCTAGCTTGGCTGCTCCAGGTCTCAGAGCACCTTTGAACTTGTAATTTGGAGGAAGAGCTTTCATTGCAAAACAATCCATAGGCCCACAACTGAAATCTATGATTAAAAGCTTGTTCCTCTGTCAGCTCGTGGCTGACTGAGAGCTGGGGCTACACAAGCTGCGCTCCTCCCTTTCACTGACCCACGGGCCGAACTCGAATCTCCATTCTTCCCCCAATGGAATAAACCCTTTATTCACAAATCACACCCCCATTCATATCAATAAAGAACTTAGAATCCTGTTTTATCCTGAATGTGCAGGGTGCTGCGGTCTTCCCTGCCCAACGATGCTAGCAAGAGAAATGATGCATAATTCCTGTTTCATTTCCTTAATACACAGTGCATGTATCATTGCGGTGGCAGGTGGGCCATTATGGGCTGCCCGAGAGCCGCCTCCAATATATCACACTCACGAGAGGATGATATTATGAGGACTTGAATGTCGTATGATGATCCCCTGGCATTGTTTGTCAGGCTCCTGCATTGAATTGGTTTGATGTTAAAGGCTGCTGCTGATGGTTATATCTGCCACACCGCGTAATTCACGCTGTCCATCTCCTCAACGTTTACTACTTGATGTCGTGCATTTAGGGAAAATGAATGATGATAAACTACAGGAATATATTTAACCTTAACTGTTATTAAATGATCGCTCTTCTCACTGTTTCAGCTGTCAGTGGTCAAATAGGTACTTGCTAATGACTTCAGCTTTTCAAGTATGTGTTGAAACTACTGAAATTCATCTGGGGTGGTTATTCATGCGGTCATAGTGATATTTTTATGGCAGTAACAAAGGACAACTACAGTAGAGATTGAGGGGAAATAAGCACTTACAGATCATTTGGCAGATCAGCATCAGCTCACTAAAACCCCCACGTTTCTCCCCAAAACTGTGCTACGGGGCCATCAATAGGGTTTTAGCCTGTGTGTTCCGCCAGGGCAGGTGGGGAATAAGATCGATGTCAGTCAGGGCAACCAGTCCAGTGGACTGAGGTCAGCACAAGCAATTCCTTACATTTATAAGGCTTTTTTTTACTTCTTCCTGTACCTATGAAGTTGCTGAGCATCAGGGCACAGGGAATGGATCAGCAACATCCCTTTGCTGCCTCCACTTTGAAGGTGAATTGTCACTTCTGGGGATGGGCAAGACCTGAACTGCCAGCGCTGCTCTGCTGTAAGAATTCGGGGTATTAGGAAAGCTGAAGGACAGGACTTAAAATTTTCTCGGTATTCCTCAAATGCGTAACCTGATCTAGGCACTAGGTAGGCTGCGAAGAGGCGGCATTGGTGGCTCGGGTACAATCCTGTTCGTCTGCAAGCGCAGGACAACGTTGTGGTTCCCTGGAGGCAGCTGGGATGGGAAGCAGGAGGTGGCACTTCTGCTGGTAGATCTATGGAGCCGAGACCCTCACCGTGAGGTTTCAAAGTCTCGCAGCCTCAGACGCTGCCCATGCTGTGTTGCCTCCCTCTCATCCATTCACAACAAAACACATTTGCACATCTTTTCTGTGCTTTTACGGTTAGGAAGGAAAAATGTTCTGGTAGTGGCTTTTTTTCAAAAAATGAGCACAACGTTTTTTTACAAATATTTTGAATGAATTAGCCAAACCTACAACCTCATATTGTCATTTGCTAAAATGGATGGCAACTGTTTTTGTGATGGGGCTGTCTATTGAATGTAAACCCAGCAGAGAGACCTCTCGTCTCATTTCTTCAAAGCTACAGAAGACTCATTTTCACTTTTGATTTAGGTTGGACTTGAATAGGTGACCACCTGAATGGGAAAGACTTTTCCAGTTGCTTCAGATGCTCACTTCATAGTGATTTTGATCTTGCTTCCTTTGATGCATTTCTACTGCTAATCTTTTGTTAATGACACTTAATTCAGTGTTTTTTCTCAAATTTCTTGCCTTTACTGAGAAGCACCTTGATACAAATCAGCCATTGTTGTATGAGCGAGTTGTTCAAAGTGATGCCTGATGCTGTAGAGCAAACTAATGACTCGAAACCAGAATCACTAAAAAAATTTAGGTGTCTTTTTTCCTTCTTTTCCCCACTCAGAAAGCCGCACAAAGCGTTTTCTCAATAGTCAAGAATACATCAACAGGACGAGGTATTTATCACAGCAGCCTGAGTGCTGGAAAGGGACCATTTGAAAAGGACAGAGGATAAAAAGCCGTGAATCAATATTTCTATGCGCCTTCTGCTGCCGTTTATTTGAATCCATTTGTTTTGCTGACATATTTCCCATGTGGCTGGAAATGCTATTTCCTTTGATAACATCAGCAATTGATGTGTTGCATTTGCTGTACAGCAAGGTGCATCCTAGGAAAAGGGATGTCATTCTGACTCTGTAACACTGCTTTAAAAATCAAGAGCATGTTCCCCTTTATCTCCCCGCTGTGCAGCTGGTGTGACAAGCGCTGGGTGCTGCCGCCCTCGCAGGGGATGCACTGACAGACAGGGAACAAATTGCTCTTGACCAAGGGTATACTTTCATTTTTTGTTGCATGAGAGCTCCGAGATTTCTTGCCATACAAGTGTTCTTGAAATGAATGCCGTGGAGGTCTCGCAGGTCTGTCGCTGATACTGTGCACCAGATAGTGGTGGGGAGATGACATGATCAGCGGAGAGAGCTTCTGCAAGTTTTTAAGGCTCGAGAGGACCGCTGCAGGGTGAAACATAAGGTATGTATGTACAGAATGTATGTATGTATGCACAGAATGGCTCACTGAGTGATGATGCTTGTAACAGAGTCCACTGAATCACAGAATCACAGAATGCCAGGGATTGGAAGGGACCTGGAAAGCTCATCCAGTGCAATCCCCCATGGAGCAGGAACACCCAGACGAGGTTACACAAGAAGGTGTCCAGGCGGGTTTGAATGTCTGCAGAGAAGGAGACTCCACAACCTCCCTGGGCAGCCTGGGCCAGGCTCTGGCACCCTCACTGTGAAGAAGTTTCTTCTCAAATTTAAATGGAACCTTTTGTGTTCCAGTTTGTACCCATTGCCCCTTGTCCTACCACTGAGAAGAGCCTGGCTCCATCCTCCTGACACTCACCCTTGATATATCCGTAAACATTAATGAGGTCACCCCTCAGTCTCCTCTTTTCCAAGCTCCAGAGCCCCAGCTCCCTCAGCCTTTCCTAATAAGGGAGATGCTCCACTCTCTTCATCTTCTTTGTTGCCCTACGCTGGACCCTCTCCAGCAGTTCCCTGTCCTTCCACTGTTTCCTTCCTTGTTCACAACTCCTAATTATTTAACTGTTGAAAACATAACCCTTTAGCCAAATATATCTTTCAATTTGTTGATTGCAGTGGTGTAACAAATGGTATATATTTAGTCCAACACTGCTTAAAACTATACACTTAGAATGCAAAGAATTATAAAAGATGAAATATTTCACTGTTTGGTAACAGTTGGAATAATGGAGAATTAATTTTAAAAATATTCATAGAATCATTTTGGTTGGAAAAGACCTTTAAGATCATCAAGTCCAACTGTTACACTCACATTGCCAAGTCCACCACTAACCCATGTCCCTAAGAACCTCACTTATACATCTTTTAAACCCCTCCAGGGATGGTGACTCCACCACTGCCCTGGGCAGCCTGTTCCAATGCCTGACAACCCTTTTCGGGAAGAAATTTTTCCTAATATCCAATCTAAACCTCCCTGGCACAACTCAAGGCCAGTATTGTGTATACACAGATAAATGTACACACCAGTTTTGGGCTGGTATTTTAACAAACCTGTGACTCCCATGAGAACATAGAAGACAGGTTTTGTTAAGCTGAAAACCGGAGTTTGATATGTTGTGTAAAAGTAAGAGGAGACAATTTCTGTTTATCTGACTTCTTTTGAATACACGTTCTGAGAAGATGTCACTTCTGCTAGAAACTCCTCAACTCAGGCAGTAGGAATTTTAATTAATGACATGTTGCTTTATGTAAAAAATGTATCTTGATGTTTCTCATCATTGCCAGTATATGGAAAAAGCAATTATATGTTCTTTCAAGGTTCAAAAAAGAAAGAGCACCTTTCCAAAGAATCATGAACTATTTATGTCTGGGGGGGAGTAGAGAGACAAGTCGTAATAGAAAACATTTCCCATGTTTTGTGTCCTTTCAGTGACCTAGAAAAACATTTTTTAGCCTCTCCATAGTTACCAGATTATCCATTTTTCTTTTATTTTTGTTTGTTTGTTTTGTTCTCAAAGCCTGGCTCCTGCAGGAGGGGATTTCTGTGCTCTTTGAGCATTGGATCAGTAAAGGGAGAAGAGCGCATCCTTTTTTTTGTTGTAAAATTGTTCAGTCTCCTATAGTTTTTTCCTATTCAGGAGCAGCTCAAAAGAACATACCTTTAAAATAAAATTCATGCTATTCAAGAGGTGGTGCTGAACAAAGCTGAGGTTGGATACTAAACTCTCCAAGAGAATTCTTCCCTTTTCAACATGAAGCTGGTTGCATTCCAGTTCAGACTGGCTGCTGCTTCTACTCTTTGAAAGATGAAGAATAAAAGGAATTCAAACTGCCACGTGCCAATTGCCATTTACTTGAATCTTATTGTGCACGTTCAGACATGAATTGTGAATCTGCGGCTTCAGAGCAGTGGGGGTGTGAAACAGATGAATAACCTGGTACCATAGAATCACAGAATCATTTTGGTTGGAAGAGACCCTCAAGATCATTGAGTCCAATGGTTAACCCAACACTGTCACTAAACCTAAGAACTTCATCTACATGTCTTTTAAACCCCTCCAGGGATGGTGACTCCACCACTGCCCTGGGCAGCCTGTTCCAATGCCTGACAACCCTTTTCAGGAAGAATTTTTTCCTAATATCCAATCTAAACCTCCCCTGGCGCAACTTGAGGCCATTTCTTCTTGTTCTATAACTTGTTACCTGGTAGAAGAGACCAACCCCCTCCATGCTCCAAGCTCCTTTCAGGCAGTTCAGAGATCAGAAGGTCTCCCCTCAGCTCCTGTTCTCCAGCTGAACCCCCCAGGTCCCTCAGCCGCACCCACCACTCTTGTGCTCCAGGCCCTTCCCCAGCTCTGTTCCCTTCTCTCAACTCACTCCAGCACCTCAAGGGCTTTCTTGTTGTGAGGAGCCCAAAACTGAACACGGGATTCGAGGTAGAGCCTTCTCCCATAATCTGTATTGTTCTTTTTATCCTGCCCAACATCTGCTTGGTACATTGTGCAGAACAGAGATTTGTTGCCGGATTCCTCTGGTCTCTTGTGCCTGGTACAGCAGGGCCCTGTGACTGGGCGTGGGTTTCCAGGTAGACTCTGACAACAGATAATAAATGGCAAGAGCCTGGTGGCCCCTTCTGCCAGTGTTCTTCTGATTGCATCAGGCTAAATTTCATTTGGGCAATGTGAAGAGCCAGAGGGACCTTCTGGCAAGTTGCAGAGAGGGAAGAACTTGGGCACAGCAGCCTGGGTACACTGGGACCTTGTAATCGGCTTTTATAAAGGGAAGGATGCTATGCCTGTGCACAATGTCAACCGTAATCTTGGTCCTGATTGCCCAGAACAGGTACCTGCCCAAAGTACGTTCGCTTTCGACCCGTGCATCCAGATTTTTTTTCTGGTTAAAGCATCAAGGTCAAGATGGAGAGGGACAAGCGCTCGTCATGCTTGAGTCTTATGTTCACAGAGCCGGCACATGGAGGGGGTTCACACCCCGACCTGGGAGCTGGGAAAGGCCCTGGGGATTCATTGGAGGTAAGTGTCCCAGAGTGGTTGCAATACAGGGGGGTTGGAAAAAGAGCATGGAAGGTTTCACCATCTTTTGGAGGCAGAAATTTGACATGTTTGGGTCCAAGGCAACGTCTAATTTTAGAAACTGAAAAATTATCAGCCAACTTGTGTCTGGCATCCAACCCATAAACTGGCAGCATTAGTTCATTGCAATGTGGTGAAGGTTGATGAAGTTCTGTCAGCTTTTCAAGACAGGTCACGAACACACTGAATTATAAGCACGGAAGTAGTCTGGTGGATGTAGCATTTCTTAGCATTATCTGAGGCGTGTTCTCTTAAACCATATTTGACAGGTGAAGGCAATAGAGAAAATATGGTTCCAGTGTGTATATTGAAAGCAGATGCAGTATACTGGGTTCAGTGGCTCAGGAGGGGGCAGCTGGTGCAAAGCTTCACATAGAGGATAAATTGTGAGGTGCTATTTCTGGCAAAAAGAAAGGCGGGCAATGGAAGATGGACTTGAAAACAATCACTTTAAATTATTTTGGAATTGTATGAGCTGGAAATGCGCTGCACTTATACTGATGGATGAGTCTGGAAGCTGAGCTAATTCCTCTTATTTTTGTCATGTGGGCTTTTCTTTACCTATTTCATTCACAGAAGAAACATTTAAAGAGAACTTAAAGTATTTGTCTGTGAAGTTAACACACATGACAGGCTACTTGCTACCTTTTAAAATTTATTTTTATGTAAGTAAGTAACAGCTTACTGAGTATTTCATTTGTTTTGTCTAATTCAACCACTTCCTCCATTGTGATTTCTTTTTCTTTTCATATAAATGACCATCTTTATAAAGCAGCACATAAAAGCTCACCCACAATATGGTAATTCTCCTTACACCTCAACAGGGAACGCTTGAAATAAACTATGTGAAAGGTGGTTGGATTCAGCTGAGATTTCTTGCCGTAACGGTAAGTAGTGCCTGTGCTTTGCCTCATTATGCATTACAGCAGTGAGTTTTGTAGTAAAATTTCCACATGCCTTAAGCCACACTAATGAATACACATGAAGAGATTTGTTTGTTATTGTCTCGTGTCCTTTTATTTGCTGTAAATAAAGTTTATTTTGTGCATATTTGCTCATGAATTGCCTTCCATTCACTTTGTTGTTTTGTAACATCCCCATGATGATTTTGATCCTGGGTGACATTTTCAGGTGAGATATATCAAAGAGATTGCACCAATGAATGAAGCTGTTTAAAAGATTAGTCCCTCCATTCTAGATGTAGACATATGTCAAACAGGTGGTGTTTGCAGTGTAAAGCATCAGGGATGCTATGGTAGCTCTGCGGCCACTAAAATTCTGCCATCAAAAGTTGCCCTAGAAAAGATTTATGGCTTAGAAATTGTTGTCTAACGGGAAAACACAGTATTTTTGACTGTATGAATATGAATTCTTTGAATTCTGCTCTGACTTCAAGAGAAACCTCTATGAAGCCAAATGGATATTTCTCTGATTGAAGGATAAAATGTGTCCTGGTCCATCAGTCCTGCAGCAAGGAGGGAGCAGTTTGCAAGAAGGAGCAGCAAGAGCAGAGAAACTAATTGCCCTGAAGCATAATCCGTTAATGTAACTTATTACCATGGAACAACCACAAAACAGGATGGGATCTGATTTTTTTTGCAACATCAGAAGATGATACTTAAAGGGTGGTGGAGTTTTAGGAATCCTTTAAAAGCCTCCTTCTTGTCTTATTTTCATTTTCTGACATGGTCTACCAGTGGTTATATACAAAAACTTGACAGAAGTAAAGGTGGTGTACAAAATATTGTACACATAAAAACCTCCCAGGAATGTTTTTGCTTGTTTTTATCACTTTTCTGCTGATGTGCCATCAGGAAGTTTTGTATTGATTTTTATTTCCATTCTAATATGAAGTCAGAATTAGTCTTCAATTATGTTCATCGACGTTCTTGCCGGTTCATTGCTTCCTTTTGTCACGCAATGTTATACATGTCATTTTGTAATTTTTTGGTAATTTTGATGGGAAAAGACTATGGATTGATTTACTGGCTTACTGTTGTAACACGGCAGCTGGTCAGAGATCGAGACCCTGTTGTGGTGGGGGCTGTGCAAGAGAAAGGTGATGTCTGTCCTTCAAAGCCTGAGGTCTCACTATGAAACAAGAACTAATGAATGGGCATAGACAGACAGGGAGGCAGAAAGAAACATGAGCCACTGTTAGTCAGAGGGTTTCAGCACACCGGCAGCCTGACAGTTAAGGATTTTATTGACGTAATGTCAAAGGAGGATTTTAAGGATAATGAGGATAGTTTCACAGGTACTTATAACTGCCTGGGAAAAAGCACAAAGGTGCCTGAGTGTGTGTTTTAACAAATGGGAGATAGGGGGGTTTATCGTAAAGAGATCAGAGGACAGACTCGGTTTCCTGATACTTAACGAAAGGTAAGAACTAGATCATAAAGAACCTTGAAAGTGAAACTTGTGGTTAATGAGATGGAGAAGGGGGTCCAGAAACTCAAGAGGGGTCTGGTGTGGTTTAGTAACGCGGTGGATTTGATGGATAAGGGGAGAACATTACTGCATTTGGTGAGGGGGAGTGAAATAAAGGACAGAGCAGAGAACCTGCTCAGGAGACTCGGGGTGGGTAAGAGAGGCTGTTTGCCAAAATGTGACTGGCACCAGTTGATGTGGGACATGGTGCCCAAGCCAGGGCAGCACCCGGGTGGGATGATGGGACTGGACCCAGGAGAAGAGGTGAGGGAAGAGATCAGGCTGTGAGTCCGGAGGGAAATTTAAAGCTCTCTTTGAAGTTGAACTTGTAGTTTGATATGCTGAGATTGTTATTACTCCCAGAAAGGAAGGGAGGAGCAGAGAAAGTTAAGCCAGGGACACAAACACAACCTGGGTGGGGGAAGAGAGGCTGAAGGAAAGAAATAGCTGAAGAAATAGGAAGAAAATTAGAGAGTACTGAGCAAAGCAGTCAGGCCAGACATGATTGTGGGTTGTGAATGATGCCAAAGCTCTGGGCAGCTTGAGGGGAAGGAGGCTGGAGTGCTGATTGTGAGGTTTGATTAAGATAAGGCCACTTGCTGGGCTAAGAACAGCAATCGTGAGGGCTGGAGGCTGGCGTCTGTGTGTCTTTGGCCCTTGACTGAGAACACTTAAAAATCTCTTGCATTTGTTATTTCTGTGTTTAAGTTTGTCTGCAAAACCTCTTGCATTTGTGTAATTCCTCTCACCCTGAAGTAATTTACAGAGGGGACACGAGTTTGTTCAGCTGAGATTTTGGAGCGGATCAGAGTAATTGTCAACTTCTGAACCTGGACGATGCAGAATGGAAAGCAGTGGCAGCAAGTCCCATAGAATACATGGGTGGGCCTCCCTTTAAGTACCAAATCCAAAGCAGACCAAGAAACCACACAATAGCTACAATAACCACAAAGAGACTGCATTAAAGTCTTCCCCACCATGGCAGCTTATTGACAGAAAACGTTTTTATGAACCGGTGTTTTTTCTCTTATAGTTATGGAAAGATGGCGCCCCCATTTAAAACTTAAGACGCGGTGGATTCACATGTTATCTCCCAGCAAGAGGAAACGTAGATGCTATTTTTCCATTTCGTGAGAAAACAGCAAGAATGAGGAAGTTGATATCCAGTATCTAACACAAAACAAAGACCAGGCGCCAGTTCTGTTGCTGCACGCTGGTGGTTCACAACACCCAGGTGTGCACATTATTTTCCAGAACGTCTTAGAAGTGAAAGCAAATGAAAGATGCGATGGACAAATCTTTCCTACTGACTGCTTTAACTGTCCTAGAAAGGCCTGGTTTTGAAACAGCAGCTAAACACCTCAAAGCATTGTGCCAGACAGGAATCATTAACAGGCTCTGTATGGTAGGGTAGGAAAGCTGTGTAAGGGAAGTGCTACTGGTTCCCTTCCCCTTTATATATTGATTTTGCTCATGCAATGATTCTTCCTCCCCATCCCAGTCTCCCCAGATTTTCCCTTGAAAAATTGTCTCGTGGCGATCACAAATGTATTCTGAACTTTGCAGTAATCTGCTCACTACCGGTGAGGATGTATCACACATATATAGCCATTATTCAAGCAAAGACACAACTAAATTTTTCTTTCCTGTTTTCTTTTTTATTTATTTTCCCTGTTTTCCTGCATTATTGCTCAGAAAATGTCGTTCCTCTGTGTTCAGCCCTGCAGATGACTGGCTCCACCTCTAGGCGAAGGACAGCTGGCTTTACAGGGTGATCTGCCCATCAGCGTTTATGCTGTTGTAGGTTTTGTTGTTATTGTTTGTCCACTTTTTTTTTTTTTTTAATTTTCAGTGACTGTTTATGCTGTTTTGTTTTGTTTTAATTTTCATTTTTGGGAAAAAAACAAACCAGAATGTTTAGTTACATGGATTGCTCTCAGTGACTGGCACAATGCTGCTGTTACACTTCCCCGGGGAAAGTCCAGGAGGAATGGGAGTTTTCAGTTTATTCACTCTAGTATGAAAAACTCCCAAATATTTCCTAAATTTTACTGGTAATGTCCATTTTAAAAAAGTTCCTCACTCCTGAGAAAATCCTACTGGCAACAGGTAATATCAAAATCCTTTAAACTTTTTTTTAAACTCCTAAAATTGTTGTGCTTTTATACCCCGCACATCTTTGTATTTGCGTTCTCATCTTACGAAGCAGGAAGGGGGACTTGGGTTGAAGATTAAAGCACAAAAGCTTTGGCAGATTCTCTGGAAACCTTACTTAATGTATTCTATGATTTATTCTTCATGTGCTGGAACCAAAGTTTTCACGGACTCACACGTATTCTCTGAATACATTGTGAAAGATAAATGAAATACTTAATGATGGGATAAACAAATTCTGCTCTGAGAAGTCTAGCGTTTCCTTTTTGCTTTTAAAGAAGCACTTGTTTGACAAAGGGGATGCTTTCGGAGAGCTTCACAATAGACTTCACAGACACGAGCGGAGGCGTAGGCTCAGCGGCAGATTACCAGGAGATGATGGAGCAAGTCAAATGAGAAAACATGATGAAACAGCAGAAAATTTACATGCTGCTTTTTTGCATTCATAGAACCGGTGCTTTCATGTTTATTGCCAAGTGCCACTCTATGTGGATGGCACTGGATGTGTCCATGGGGCTGATGACCCCGTGGTCCCGGGCTGATATCTAATGGTGGGCTGTAAAGACAGCACTGGTGAAACTTTTTCAGCTTTTCACTGCATTCGATGCATCAGGCCTCTCCTGAAGAACCAAAATTCATCGGGGAGCCAGAATGATGGGGCTCTGGCCCCAGTGAGACCACGCTGGTGCGTGCTGAGCGCGGGAGCTGCAGGGCCAGAGCCGGTCGTGGTTCTCTCGGGGGTTTTGCGTGGGTTTTGTTTTGGTTTGTTTTTTAAAAAAAGGCAGATTACATTGCGCAAAAAGTGGAACTCTCGTTCGGCTTTAAGAAATGCCAGCAAGCAGTGGCATTCGGCAGAAAATAGCCACGCGTGCCTGCTTAGCATTCGTATTTCTTTCCTGTCAGAATTATTTTCCTTTTTAATTTGGTTTTTAGAACCAGAGCTATAAATCCTTCCACGGGTACTGTTAGGAAACTTTGATCTTCCTTTTAATTTGTAGCAAAGCTCGCGGCTGTGACCTGATTACCAAAAGTGCAGAGTCAGAAAAAAATAATAAAAAGGTAAATATTATGAAGATGTAACAAACGCTTCTGATACTTGTCTAGGTAATAAAATACAGATTCAGAAGTCTAAAACCAAAGTGTGACATCTGCGTGATGCTTTGTTGGCTGAAGCACTGGAGTTACTGATGAGGTCGTTACAGCGCAGACAAGTCTGAAGTCTCCAGGGATTTTATGGAGACGTGAGGATACTCAGGTGTCATCAGGATTGCATGTTGTATTCTCAAACTAACATTGCAAATAATTATGGCTGCGGTGTTGCAAGATGCGATTTTTGCCAAGACAATATTTAAAGCCTGAATCCAACTTTCACATGCTGACGAGGAAATAAGGAAACACCGTGGAGAAGTCTGTGAAGCGCATGCAAAAACAAGCGCGGCTTTAACCGCAGAGGATCTGATAGCCCCTTTATCAGCTCGCAGTCATGTGTTCCAAGAGCGTGAGCCATGGAGGAGTGTTGCAGCTTGTCATTTGCCTTACGGGAGGCAAGAAAGAGCTGCTTGTTTGATGTGCAAGACGAGCTGGCGCGTTGCACAAGGCAACAGAGGCGGCTCTGTGGAGAACTCCACAGTGAAGAATTTCCTCAGCTTTTCTGGACTCCCGCCACAAGGAAGTGCGGTGAGTGAAGTCTCAGCGCAAAATGGATGAGAAAGAAAGCACACCTTTAGAGATCAGGGCAAAATAAAACACATGAAAGACCCCAGCTGGTCAGGAAATTACAGAGATGGTAGCAAAAATAGGTGTGTGCAACAAGGGAGTGTGAAACAGAACATAAGAAATGCTAGAACTGAAAAATGCCGAGTTTGTCTTTTCACTGCTTTTAGATGTTAACATAAGCGCTTTCAAAATTAATAAGAAAAAGATACAGCTATACTGATAAGGATAAATTCTCCGTTTCTCCTATTTTTAAAACCTGCCAACAACCCGAGACCTGCTCCTGAGAGCAGTGGAAGCGGGTGAGCAGGAGGGTGTGACCGAGTTGCTCTGCAGGTTGAGAACACAAACACGTCTTTCTTGAAGCAGTGACGAGACGCAAACTTCGTTTACGTTTCTTTGCGATTACCAGAAAATTGCAACACTTACCTGAGCTAAAAACGCTTTGCTGCTTTAGCATCCCAAGTTTAGTACTCATTATAGATTGCTCCACTGATATTTACATTATATTACACATCCCGCTCAGTAAACGCAAAGGTGAAGCACAAGTGAACAAAAACCCCCTTTCTGTCCTTTTTCCAGCTGTGGTTAGGGTGTAGATAGAAATAAATCAACGGCCGAGACAGGCGTCTGAACATGCTGAATCCGTCATCTCAGATCTAGACGTGATTCACCAAATCAGCTTTTGGTCTCTGAGACAAATTGTGACTCTACCAAGACAGAAAAGGGAGGGGACGGTATATTGGTTCAAACAAGCCATCAGTGTTCATAGTTTGATCTTTACATCCAAGAAAACTGCTATTAGTTCAAATATATAAGAAAAAAGTGCAATAGGGGCAAATTCCTTTTGGAGTTTGCTTTTGTCAAAGCGACTTGAGGCAGAACTGCTCCGCAGTGCAGTGAAATCGGTGGCAGCTTCTGCTATTATAAAACAGGACAATTTTGTCTCACGCTAAAATAGGAATTGGTGTTTCTATTCAGAAAACAAATAATGTGTTTTTCACTTTTCACTTAGGGAAGCAGGCCAGACACCTCTGCTTTTATCGACAGTTTTCACTTTGTTTTCCAAGCAAGAGCAAAACCCCACACAGCGCGTTTTTATTTTCCATAAAACCCCACTGTTCATTTCCATCCTTCAACCACAGCAGCCAGTTGCAAATGAAAATAAAACCTGAAGTAAATATGCTTGGAGGGAACTAGACAAATACCAAGAAACTTTAAACTGTGTCCATTGACAAGAAAAACAGTTTCATGTATTATTTGTGCAGACTTTTGCGCCATTAACAGGAGAAACGAAACGCTGTGAAACACCAACGTTTCTTTACATAGCGTAAGAGGGGTGGGAAGGCGGGTGTAATATCCACAGCCCTGTTTGGGTGTTTTTCGATTGTGGATTTTGCGCTTTCCCGCCGCCCGTTTCCCGCTAGAGGGGGATGGAGCCTCACGCCTGACACCGAGCGCAGGCCCCGGCCTGGGGGGGGCGATCCGGCCGCTCTGCCCTCAGCGGGGAAAGGAACCCAGCCTGCTGGACACCCCTCCCAGGCTGAAATTAACCACGGGGTGCTGGAGGAAAGGGACCGGAGCGCCCCACGCCCGACGGGTCGCGACCCCCGCCCCGCCACCGTCCCACAATGCACCGCGGGAGGCCCGCCGCCAGCCCCGCCTCCTCCCGGCAACGCAGCCAATGGCGGCTCGGCCCCGTAGGACTACACTCCCCAGCATGCCCCGCGGTGCCGGCCGCCCGGCCCGCCCGCCGTGTTCCGCTCCGCCGCAAAGTGTCGCGCCGCGCGGCCGGAGGCTGGCTGGCGGCCGGGCCGTGCCCGGAGCGGAGCCGCCGGGAGCCCCGCCGGGCCCAGAGCGGCCCCATGGGCGGCGGACGGTGATTCCCCGCCCCGCTCCCCGCCAGGCAGCCGCCATGGAGGAGGAGAGCATGGAGGAGGAGGGCAGCGGCGGCTGCGAGGCCATGATGGACGACCAGAACCACAACAACTGGGGCGCCGGCGGCTACGGGCGGCACCTGCTGGGCCCGGCCGGGGGCCGCCTCCCGCACGGCCCCGCCGCCGCCGCCCCGGAGCTGCCCGAGCACAACGGCGTATTGCGGGGCTGCGAGGCGGGGGGCGGCCCGGGGAAGGGGGGAGCCGGAGCCATCGCCGCCGCCATCAACATCAACGCCTCGACCTCCAAGTTCCGTGAGTGACCGGGGACGGGGGGGTCGGGACCTCTGGCCGTCCTCAGGCTGGGCTGCCTCGCTTCGCAAAACCACGGAATGTCAGGGATTGGAAGGGACCTGGGAAGCTCATCCAGTCCGGTCCCCCTGCAGGAGCAGGAACACCCAGCTGAGGTTACACAGGAAGGTGTCCAGGCGGGTTTGAATGTCTGCAGAGAAGGAGGCTCCACAACCCCCCTGGGCAGCCTGGGCCAGGCTCTGTCACCCTCACTGTGGAGAAGTTTCTTCTCACATTTAAGTGGAACCTCCTGTGTTCCAGTTTGTACCCATTGCCCCTTGTCCTATCATTGGTTGTCACCGAGAAGAGCCTGGCTCCATCCTCCTGACACTCACCCTTTACATATTTGTAAACGTTAATGAGGTCACGCCTCAGTCTCCTCCAAGCTCAAGAGCCCCAGCTCCCTCAGCCTTTCCTCACACAGGAGATGCTCCACTCCCTTCCTCATCTTCGTTGCTCTGTGCTGGACTCTCTCCAGCAGTTCCCTGTCCTCCTTGAACTGAGGGTTTGCTTCTCTTGCTTCTGGAGCTTAGGCTCAGGCTTTGGCTTAACCTTAGGTTTAGGCTCAGGTCTGTCCTATGCCAGGTCCTCACCATGGGTCGTGGCCCGAGAGGCTTCTTGAAGTGAAATAAAATGACTTAAAGCACCTCGGGAGGAGAAAATAATCTTTCCTGTCATGATGGGGTGATGTGGTGGGTCTGGCAGTAAAAGCGGGAGAGCGGGTGTAGGTTGTGCTTTGGGCTGTGCGGAGCCGCCGGGGCTTTTCCTGGAGCTTTTAACTCAGGTTGTATTTTCCTTAAGACTTGTTTTGCCCGAGAAAGCCCAAGGTGGGTCTGAAAGCCGCCTGTAATTGCTGACAGCAGATGATGGTGGGTGCAGAGCCCTGCGAAATGACGTGTGTCTGCAAAGGCCTGATGAGAACAACTGAAGAATTTACCCAAAAAAGCAGATTTTTCTGTTGTTTTTCTGAGGTTGAGGAGAGGGAAGACCTTTCTGTTATTCATTGAAATGAATGACAATTTCAACTTCCATTCCCAGCAGTCATGCCTCCAGGCAGAATATGCCCTTTTCTCTAGTGGCTGCAGGAAAATTTGGATTGGCTAGTTAAAGCTATTCCTGGGAACGTAACTGTGTAACTGCCACGATGAAATTTTGATGGGAAACACATTGTTTTTCCTTTGTTTCCCCACTGCTTCTCAGTGCTAGCTCACCTGTCCGGCTCAGAGCTGCTCAGCAGCCCCAGGATGGGGCTCCTGGATCCCCACATCTCTGGCAGGCTGGGTTTTGTGGCTCCAGGCGCGTTGCCAAGGCCGGCAGCTTTGAAGTTGAGGCTCCCAGACTCCCTCAGCTTTCTGGCTCTCGACCTGTCTTGTTTGTCAGGGCTCCAGGTACCTTGGGGTGGCTCATAAACACTTGAGTCAGTTGAAATTAAATGTTGTCCAGCCTTGCTAAACTGAGCTTTCAGTCCAGAAATTGAGAGTCTTAGTTTTTTGCTTCTGTTTCAGCATGAAAATGGTTTTCAAGCTGGATCTTCACCAAGAGGGAAGGTGATTTTTCCAGCTGATCTGCAGTTTATGTCTGAGGGCGAGAAGAGGCGGCTGAGTGTGATTTTGCTTAGAGTGTGGGTTTTGAGTTCTTGTTTTCACTTCTCCAGCATTGCTATCTGTGTGCTGATCTGAAGTGTTGTTTTAGAGAAAATTAAAATTCCTGTAAAATAGAAAATTATCTGAGTTAAGTTCATTAGGACTTTTCTATGCCTTTGTTTAGTGGATAGTTTTCACAGTATATGTATATTAACAGTTGGACTCGATCTTAAGGGTCTTTTCCAACCTCAGTGATTTTATGAACAGAACAAGTCCAGTGAAGTATTATGGACTGAGAAAGTACAGGAGGTGAGGTGGGATCCTGCCTGTTCTAATCCTGGCTCTGACAGAGGATCCTTTAATCTCCTCTCTTTAATTTTCATGTGTGGGAAAGGGCATTTTTGATATGAACATACAGTGAAAAGGGGGAGATGATGTGTTTGATCCCCTCCTGCCTGCTCTGTCTTAGCAACTGCAGAACATGCGTAGAGAAGCTGATTGTCCCTCTTAAGCTTGACAGGAAAGTTGTTTGTTCTCTGCTGCATGGAGAACTGGTGGTTGAATGAGCAGGACTTGTACTATCTTGCTGTGTGATGCAGAGACTCATTCTTAGGTTATCCTGCAGGTGACCTTCAAAAATGTGGGTGACGTACGGTTCCCCACAATCCCATGATAAATTGGAGCATTCAGATAGGTTTTCCCCTCCTGATTCTTTCCTCCAAAAAAAAAAATCTCGATGCTTGTGTTCCAGTACATAATTATGTGCAACATGTTGGTTTTATTCGTGTTTGTAGCTGCAGACCAAAGTGCCTGGTGGGCTTTTTTTGGTCTAATTCAGCTGGCAGAATAATGGAGTAAGAACACTGGTTGTAGATCCTTTAAAATCTTTCTAAAGGGCCTAATCCAGTTCTCCTTCCTTGAGGTTTTGACGAGACTGAGAACTAAAATCAGATATAATAATGTGTATTTTGTTTAATTGTTTTTCTCCAGTTGAAGCATCTTGAGAAAATGTTCCATGTTTTGGTAAACTTATAACTAAACGTTTGTTTGCAGTTGATCAGCTTCAATCATAGTTATCAATGTATAAAAATATTAATGAAAAATATTTTTAAAAGGCCATAAGGGAGAAAAGAAGCATAAGGGCATTTAATACTTTAAGGAAAACTTTTCTGTACTAGTAATTGCAGTACATCTGGATTGTGAAGAAAATGAAGTTTTCTCTCTTGGGGTGTTTACTTTTTATTTAATCATTTGTAGGCAAGGTGATTATAACTGTATTTAACCCCAGTCTCATTTAGGATGGGCACATGTGGCTGGGAGCGTTGGCGTGTCCATTAAATTCCTTGGCTACCCTGTTGCATAATGCAGTTCAGCGCAGCGTTTGTGCTTTGCTGCGTAGGCAAACAGATGAAGAAGTTTTAACGCTACTTTTACCAACCAGTCTGAACACAGACTGAGAAACACGTAATAAAAATAGACTTGAAAGCAACTCCAGGGCAGACTGATAAAATTGCTAATGTATGCAAGGAGCTGGCAGGCAGGGGATGTGACAAAATCTGTTCTGTAAACACGTTGAGGGTTGAGAAAAAGCAAAGTGCAGAGCCACAGCAATAGCTGCAAGTCTGAACATCAGTCTTGGGCATCTGCTGGAGGAGTTTGTACACTTTGACAAAATATTTTAGGATTGTAGGGTGCATTGCTAATTAAGCAGTAAAACTTCGTATATGTCACTCTCTGAGATGAAATACAGCTGGTGAAAGATGCCTAGCTGCTTTCTTTGTGGTCAGAATAAATGACAGACCATTGTCAGGCTGACGTCTGCTTATTTGTCAGTAGGTTGGGTTATCAGTCCTACTCTGTCCCCTGCTTTTTTAGCTATAGTTTTAAAAGAAGGATGTTTTTAATAGATGAACGTAGTCAGCTTTTTGAGCAGTTTTTCGAGTTGTATCGTCCAAATGACAACAGTAACACTCTCAATTTTTTAATTTTTAAAAATGATTTTCTATTCTTCACATCCTATGCCTGTTCCTGTTGCAACATCTTTTTGAGCTATGTGTGTTTGTAAGTTTTTATCCATTTCATGAGTGATGTGTACCTACTCTTGGACTTTTTTATTTAAATCTTAGTGCTTTTTGCTGTTCTTCTGATTGAAGTTGGTATCAAAGAATTGGGTAGAAAGGAGCAGCCTATGTTTCAGTTCTGGCTGTGAAGTATCTAGGTTAGGGTATGAAGCTCATGCATATTCTTTTTCACTTATGTGGTTTCACTGCTGCATTTTTCTTAAACAGTTTTTCTTTTGAACTTTTCTGTACCTGGAAAAGCAGCTGTTGCTTCTCAGCCTTTACTTGTGAAGTCTCTTATAATTCTCTGGAAAATCCTGGCTTCCTTTCCATTTGATCAGCCTGATTTCTCTCCCAGCCCCACCCCAAACTTGCTGTAGTTGGATAAAATTCTGCATTCTGGCGAGCTTGGTTGCTAAATGTCCGTGTCACTTCCCAGAAATTCAATAAATGTCAGCGAAATGCAAGTCGTCTTTTAGCATCACCCTGTCCTTGCGATTTGGAAACGGAGGCTGTTGGGCAAACCCTTTCAAATCTTGAATACTTAATATAGAGATAAACGTTTAAGAATGACATCCTAAAAAGACAGGAAAGTAAAAGTAAAGAAGTTTCTAAAAGGGCAATGTGACTTTTCTTTCGAAGGATTTGTGTGATTCCCTCTGGGTCTTGAGGTTGTTCTTGAAGAGTTTGTCATTGAAAGGTGCTACTTTAACTCATCCTTTGCACTTTTTAAGTGCTACCGGGCTAAAAAGGACACTGCTAACTTGTGACAGTTATTAAAATTTTAATTTGTTTTCCGGATGAAGAATAAAAACAATGACTGTTCAGTGCGTAGTATTTGGACTCTTAACTCTATAAATATTATGGTTGGCTTAGTGTCAGAACCATAGTGTGGAAATCAAATGGAATAATACTTATAAGAGTCTTTTGAATAAAAATGAAGCTTTTCTAGAATGTTACTCATCTGTGTTTCCTATGCAGGTCTCCCGGGGCTGTTTGTAAAAGCATTTTGTCCTTTACCTGTGCAGCATTTCCGATGGGCAGCCCTGCCTGGCTGCTACTTCTTTTGCTGTGTTGTGAAAAACAAACAAAAAACCATCTCAACAGCCTGTTAAAAAATTATATTGCAGTGTTCCCAATTCTTGCTTGGCTGTTTTCTTTCAAACGAACACAACTCATTTAATATGTTAAAGCAGATGTGGGTGTGATTTTACATAGAAATCTGAAATCGGGACTTGGTCTAATATTTTTGCTGACTTGGGTTGAATGTTTTCCGTGGAACAGAGCGCTTCTGTGGAGACCCACGTTTTTGGGGGAAAGAGTGAAATGGAAATGCTCAAATGTTGTTGCTGCTGCGTGTAAGCACAAGTATTAAAGCTACGACGTAGAAACTGCTCCTTAGAACATGTGCCCAGAGCCTGGGCTCTGTAAGCGATGAGAACTCAAACAAGTCGTTGTGAGATGGATGAAATACCCTAAAAAGAGACACAACAGGAATCTGTAGCTCCTGCTGTTACAGATAATGCTCAAACACTGTCTTTTCTCACACCTCTGTTTATTCCATGTTCTCTCTATGCTTTTTCTTGTGATACTGTTAAGTTTTGCCTGTATTTCCCTAGAATTGTGCTTCATAACACTGCCAAAAGTGACTTTACCAAGCTCCTTTCAACCCTTTGTGAAAATAGCATTTCAGAAACTTTGATCCCAAAACCCAGCAGTGAATCTACATTTCCACATGGATTTAAAATGCAACCGAGGCACAGAGTGGCTTGTGCAAGAGGTTGGGAAGCTCAGGAGGAAAATCAGGGAGTGATGGGGAATGCTAATTTAAATACCTCCTATTCTTCCTTGTGTTGGTTCTTACCTGGAAAAGGATTATTATTGTGCCTACTGGAGGGGCAACTGTAATATGAATCCAAAAACGTTGCCTGGGAGCCTGACTGGAATTGAAGGAGCAGAAGGAATTGCATCAGCTTTTAGCCAAGCGAACTGCTCATCCCACCTGAGACCTGTGAAATTAGTGCATCTCAGAGACAGACTTTCCAAAAACTACCAGTCTTGACCATAGCTTGTTATTCTCCATGTGAGGACCCCAGTGTTAATTGTTGATTCTGGACTCTCACAAAGTTATGTAATTTATTAATCTGAACTAACTACTGAACTATTTTTTCTTTTTAAATTATTATTGTATTGTCACACCACAACTCTCAGGAGTTTGTTTTTCGCAGCTACTTGCACCCCTAAGAAATATCTAAGCAATGATTTGACAGGTTTTCCCATTTTGTTTTATTTTCTGTAGATAAAAAGGTACAAATGCAAGTCTGGGCTTTAGTTTCAGATGAGGTTATCTTAGCAGAAGTGAACTGTTCCCAGGTTTCTTGGCCACCTTATCAATATGAGATGAAATGGCAGAGCATTCGCTTGCTTCTAAATCTTTTCGCTACAGTTACTAAATGTAGTTTTATCTTCTTCTTGTAGTAATGAATGTTATAACAATTGAAGACTATAAGAGCACATATTGGCCAAAGTTGGACAGTGCCATAGATCAGCTTTTAACTCAGAGTCCTGGTGACTACATCCCTATCTCCTATGAACAAATATACAGGTAAGGAAATCTTTTAAGCATTACGTTACTTTTTATTTAAAGTTAAATGTTTGTGTTATCTTGCAGCCTATGCATATGGCTTATTTTGTATTTACGAGGAGGAAAGTGGGAATGTTATTTGAAGTACAATATTGTTTAAATGGTTGGAAGGAATAAATAAGAGATGCATATATTGACACTCCATGTTAACAAGAAAAAATACTAAAGAATTAAAATGCATGAGTGCTGAAAACATTAACATTAAAGTAAGCTCTGCCACAGTTGCTTTGTGTAGTATATTAAGAAATATATTGAAGTCTCAACATCCCTTTCCTCAAAGCGGAAGAAGAGGCTGGCATGGTTGGCATTTTGTTTACTGTTACAAAAGCTTCTTTGTTGTGTCTGATAGGAACCACCTTGGTGCAGTAGAGGTGCAGAACAGAAGCAACTGGTGCCAAGGTCCATCCGTGTAAACTCTTGTTTGCATCTTTTTACATCAGGTGGATTTAGGCTGATTTCCCCTGGGCCCAGCCACCCCGCTGCATGTGCGTTTAGAGGCTCTCTGAAGGACAGACACAAAGTTCAGTCCTTTATATGTCCATTCTTGTCTGGATAACATGTGGTTTGTGCCTGACCTGGAGCTGCAGTTTACTTTGCTTTAAAAAGCATCAGGTCATGCACCAGAACTGCTCTGCAGACCAAGCCACTGCTCAGTAGTGGAGATGGTAGGGGGAGATTTGCTTCAAGATCACACCAAACCGAAATGCTGAGTGCTTTAGAGACCTGGCAGTTTCCTAAGAGATTGACTAAAATGGAGATTTTTTTGTTTTGTAGGTGACAGTTATCCAGGGTGTTGGTAAATAGGATGGAAACTGAGTGGCTGCTGCTGCATTTACTGGCCAAGATGCCATTAAAACCGCTGCCCTCGCCAGCAGCACGTCCAGTAGCGCTGCTGTCTTGGGTGTTGTTACCACAGTGTTGCGCTCCATGAAACAGTGTTGGCAGCTCAGTCACTGATTGCTGTTTTTAGAGACTTTCAGCTCTGTCTCGTGCCCACTTGCTCTTATCCACTTTGTCTATCCAGTTTGAAACTCAGGATTAGAGAACCAGACCCAAGTACAGCAGGGGTTTAGTCTGCCCTCTTAACTCCACTTTAAAAGTCTGATAAATTTCCTCTTTCCTCTTCAAACTTTTGGAATTGCTGTTACCAGGACTCTAACATCAACTTGTATACCAGTAATTGAGATGGTAAATTTGAATTGAGACACATTTTGCAGCTTTAGTGTAAGTAATCAAATTCCTTTTCCTCACTTGAAATCCTCAGTGTGCAAACAGCTGGCAGGAAGAGTTAATCCAATGTCTCCCCACAGTCATCTCTGATAGAGAGTAGTGTGCAAAATTAATGCTTTAATACTGTTATAATACTGGTTTTCAGATAACTGCAGCTTATCTTTGCCATCTTTTTGCTCCTCAAAAGGTTTAATAATAAAGGAATAATGGGGTTTACGTTTCTAGTAGATAACTCTTATACATGAGGGTGACACTTGATGCAGTGTCGTAATGATGCACAGATGTGTGTTGCATGTGTTTTACCAAAACAAAAGATTATCTGTAGGTTAGTGTTACTGATAAAGCTAGCATGTCAGTTTGAGTTTTCTTTTAAAAATTATGTCTCTAATTATTCTGACATAAGATCAGAGGATGGTTTTTAAACTTTATTTTATTTTAGTGGGTATCCCTTTACTTGACTTACAATTTAGACAACATAGGGATGAAAAACTGCTTTTTTCTTAAATTTAACGATGATGCTTGCTTGGACTATTGCAGAAAATCTGCAGCAGACTAGAGGTTTAGATCCTCTCTGCTCCTCCAGACTGGTTCTTTAGCCTGAAAATGGGGTGGTTTTTTTGAAGTGGTTCAAACAGCTACATATCTTTTATAATTTTTTTTTACAGTGAAACAGCTGAAAATACAGTGATCTTTTTGATTGTCTTTGTGCTGACTAACGGAATCAAGGTTTCCATAGTGCAGACTCAAAATATATTATTAGATATCCAAACTACTGTATTTGACATGATCAGTGCTAACTGTAGGTGTCTACCCCACAGCTAGGAGATCATTTCAAAGGTGTGTATGCAGGTGTTTACTATGGATCAGTTGCCTGTAAGGTTCTGAAGTGTGATTAGTGACTGTTTTCATCTTTGAGTCCAAAACCTGCCTGTGTATAGTCACTGTCTATCACAAGGGTTAAATATATCCACAGAGAGATGTGAAGGGAAGTTTGAGACAAGGAAAATGTGAACAGTTGTACTTCTGGCACCCGTTACAGCTGCGTCCCAGGCACAATGTGGTTAGATCCCTGTTCTTCAGGACAACTTAGACCTTAGATCTTCATCCCTCTCCATCAGTGCTTACCTTCTAGTGTCCTGCTTGGGTCTTTGTTTTCCTGAGGTGTTTGGTTATGCTGAAGGACTAACAAGCTGCCCACTTCTTTTGGGTAACAACAGGGCAAGGATGATTCAGAGAATCAGCCCACAATCAGGAACTGAAAACAGGATCTGAAAAAGGGGAAGGAACTTCTAAATAGAAGTGTTCAAATAAGGTGTAAACACACTCTGCATGTACATACCAAGATTGACGTTTGGCTACAGAATGCGTTGCAGAAATATTGCATGTAAGCAGATGTGTACTTTAAAATTCAGTTCAGTTACATCCTTGCAAGTGAAGTCATTGCAAACTTGTGGAAGTGGATATGTACTAATTACTTATGAAGCACACACAGATACGACTGGTTGCCCTTCTTACCTAGCTGGCTGGTTTGTAAGAGATCACAAAAATGCATCTGGCTTTTCTTGTCAGTGTTTGTTTGATCCAAATTAAATCGATATTTTTGCTGTTACTTCATCATGCCAAAATGTCTTTTGCTAGTTCAAAAATAGGATCTGCTATTGGTAGACTTCATGAGAAAGAAGCAGGATGACTTTGACTATTATTATGTAAATGATACCAAACTACAGATGCTAATTATTTTTAAACTATAATAGTAGGAAAGGTGTGCAGTGCCTTTTGGTTTTTAAGAAATAACGTGGTTTGTCTAATGAGCAGACTTTGCATAGGGATGAACGCTGTATTTTTGGGGCTTTTGAAGTTGCCAAAGGGAATAAATAGAAACTTGACTTGTAAAGCCTTCCTGCAGAAGACTTAGGGGGTGGCAGTTGTTGGATGAGAGCGCTGTCTTGGCCCCAGAAGGCTTAGACTCGGTGCCCAACCTCTCACTTGCATTAAAAAATTCCAAGAGCCCTTAGTCTGTAGTTGATTTTATTCCATCTTTGCAGTTTGTTTGTCATTGTACATCTTTGGCAGATAGTTTTCAAAATGCTTACTTCCAAGTATGAAAACACTCAAGAGAATTAAAAACTGCTTGGTATAGCTAATGTTGGTGTTAGTCCTGATGATGATGATGACTACCTTAACGTACCTCCTTGCTGAAAGTAAAATATGTATTTGTTTTACAACTGTGGTAAATATGTTTTCAATACATAGCCTTATTTTGCAGATATGTTGTATTGCAGAATGATAGCAATAAAATGTTCTTAAAAAACAAAAGTAGCACTGAAGACCAGAGTTAATACAGCCAAGCCATGGAATGTAGAATTCAAGTTTTGTTGCTCTTTCTTTGCATCTTTGTTCATTCTGAAAATGCAGGGTTTTCTTTAAGTAACAAGGGATGGTGTAACACTTTTGGGTCTGTAATTTTTAATTTTGGAACTTTTGCTGTGTGGTTTTGCTTTGTTTTGTTTTAAATGCCAGCACAGTTTTGGTGCAACTTCTATGACTACTTGTCACTGTTGCCCTTCTTTTAAAAAGAGTTTTGCTCTAGAATGCCCATAGTGATTAAACCTGCTTATTTTAATGGGGACTTCATTCACATAGGAGAGACAAAAGCCAGAATTAGGAGTGTGCTGTTGACAGAATTATCCTGTACTGTTAAGAGAACTCATTGTGAGTTCAAGTGAGGTCAGAGAGGGGAAATGGGAATGGGATGGACACGCTGGGGGCTCCAGGGGAGACTTAAGAGTTTGCTGGAGTTCGTTCCAAGCTTAGGGCTGTATTTAAAAGTTGAACAGTCATTCAGTTAACTCTATTTTCCTGTAAACTGAGACTTGAAGAAAATATTTTGAAGTCTGTTACCTTTCATTGCAAACTGTTGTGAGTTCATTGTTTGTTCCTATATTTGTTTCTGCAGTTGTGTGTATAAGTGTGTATGCCAGCAGCATTCGGAACAGATGTATAGTGACCTAATAAAAAAGATAACTAACCACTTAGAGAGAGTCTCAAAGGAGCTGCAGGTAAGAAGCTGCACAATCTAATTCTGTCTTTCCTGGGTTTTGTGATTCTATCAGAGCAGCATGTAGACAGCCCATGGAGGGGGTTGCAATTAAGACTGATTTACACCCGCTTACTAAATTGTGGACTGCTTCCTTCGCTAACTGGCTGTCAGAATCCTGACTGCTGGATCTGATCGCACGGCACTGACTGGCCTTGGAGATCTGAACCACCTGGAGAGCAGTGGCTGAACTTGAACGTATACTATAGAATCCTACAGTATAATCTAGGATGTAAATGCTGCAGTCAAACCTGATCTGAGCGCACTCCATGGATGTCTGCCATTGCCGTGTTAATCTATATAAACTGTTGATGGTCCTTGTGTGTCACAAGCAACACAAAAGGGAAAATCTAAAGCAAAAAGTTGAAGTGAATTAAAAATTAATTGTGAAGTATAAATCGGGAATGATTGCCTATGAAATTTTTGTGCTATGGTTTATTCTGCATTTTTCTTGCCTATCTCTAGATGTCAGTGGTTTACAGCAGTCCTAATACAGTTTGTATATCCCTGTCCTTCTCTGCTTCTTATTTGTGCATCCATGTTTATTTCTTGTGTGTTCCCTGTTGAAAATTCCATTTAGGCTAGAATCTCCAGACATGTTTTTGAAATTGTCATAACTGATGTTTGAGTTCTGTACTGACTTGCACTGCATCAAGTAGAGATGCCAAATATGTAGGAATCCTAAACTACAGCAGCTCCTTCAGTGCTTCTGACAATTGATAACTCATTTCTGTCAGTCAAAAGCAGTCTTACTACTTTTAATTGCATCAGGTACTTCTGGCTAAACATGCGTTCCCATCAAAATATGTATCGCTGTGATTGCTCTGATGTCCTTCTCGTTTCAGTCTTTTTTTCTTGCTTTCCTTATAAAGAAAAATAACCACTCTGCATTTAATGGGCACAATCTTTGGGGCATTCTTTGACTATAAAATATCTCGGTCATCTTGAGCTATGTTCTTTGCTTCATTCCTCTTTTACAGTTTCTTTATTCCTTGTGGAATGACAGCCTCACTGTTCTGTAAAAATCGATCAGAGTAGATGGGCGTAGTATTTAGAGTAAAGCCTTCCCTGGTTCTGCTGAGCTGGTGCAGCCTGTGCATTTTTCTTCTGCTTGTAAGAACTGCAAATCGCTGCAGCTGTACAGGTTTGGCCAGTTCCTCTGATCCATCCCACGGTAATGTACTGCATTACCATGCTTTGAGTTTGGGAATACCCCCCAATTCTCTGCTCTGTGGTAGCCCTTGATTGTTTCCTCTAAAGTTCCCAAACTGACCGAGGCAGCTGCTTTTGAAGTTTGCTTTAGTGCATCTGTGCATTAAATCCTTCTGCCTAAAACCAAGGCTGCCTTCTCAACAGCAGCTGTTGAAAGAATAATTGAGACAACTATTTAATGCAATCTTTGTCTTGCAAAAGTTTCCTTACGTAGGTTAGACACACCTTGTGGCAGGAGGCGAGAGGAGTGTAATATAACCTGATACCATCTTTGTGTATATTACGTGAGTTTTGTCTGACGTGAACCTGACTTTGGCTTTGGATGGTAAACCCATCTTTTTATGCTGCTTGAAGTAAAACCTATCTGCCTTAGAAAATTGTCCTGTCAAGAAACTGTTTTAGCTGTGGGTTGTGAAATTTACTGTTAAGAAATTATTTTACTGCAATATATTTTCTTATCCTGATACTACTTTGATCTTAATGCATTTTGGTGACACTCAGTCACTTTGGTTTTAGTTGAAAATGCAGTGCCAAATCTTTTACCTGAGCAACAATAACAAATTACTTTCTAAATGTTAGGCACTTGGAAGTTTCTGGTTCACGCAAGCAAACAAACAAACAAAAATATATGTATGTGAATCCTTTTAATGGACAATATTTGGTGGTTTGCTTTCTCTGGCATAAACTCATTCCACCTGCCAACAATATTTAATCTAATTGCAGAGTTCTGTTTAATTGGCAAGGTGTAACTTGATGCAAGATAATTTTTTTCTTTTTTTTATATGCAGAGATGCAAATGTAGCCCAATATAAGCAGGAATGTTGGTTTGTGTGAGAAAGCAGATGATCATGAAAACTGAAATGGCAGGTAAATGCAGTGTCTTATTGTGGATGAACCAACCAACTTCTTTCCATAGAAGTGCAGCACTTCAATGGCAAGTGGGCAGCAGAATATCAGCATGTAACCAACATACCAGAGCAAGCTATTTCCTACAAGAACCTCTCATCAACAGCAAAAGCAATAAAACTGTCAGATAACAAATAGTAAAAACGGGAGCATCCTGGGGGACCAGTCAAACTCACTCTTGCAAACTCATTATTGCAGTTTGTCTTCTTTTTGCAAGGTGTTCACTGCAGAAATTCCTATATTATTATTATTTTTCTCCTGTGTAGCCCTGGGCTGGCCTCAGCCGCTATCTCAGGTGCTGCCGCAGCCCCATGGGCACATGGGGTCAATTGCGCTCCCTGCTCATCCCATGCCTGACTTCTGCTCTTCCAGACTGCCAGACACCTTGTGTGGTTGGTGTTTGTCACCACGTGCACTCCCGAAGATCTGCTTCACAGGTTTTCACCAAAAATAGATCATTTTCGGTGATGGCAGAGGCATTATCAGAATGTGAGTGGGGTGATGTATTATCTGCGTGTTGGATGTTGGGTGAAAAGCAGTGAACGTTGCCTGCTGAGTAGTACTGCATTGAGATGAGATGAATTTCTTGTCAGACCATCAGCTCTTTGATACCAACCTCCTATAGCCCAAAACATTTCTGGTTCCTCCTTACTATGTATAAGTAGCTGATCCTCTCTTCAGGCTGTTTCAGTTATGGAAAGACTCTGAGCAAGAGTTGCCTTTCTTTCTTGCAGTTGATGTCTGACCAGTTTCTCTGCATCAGTAAGACTGGGTTTTGCCATGTGGAGCTTCCAGTAATTGAGAATTAAAGTTCCCTAATTCTTGAGTTGATCAGAATTTTGTTTTTTGCTTAACCAAAAAAATTATGGGTGGCTGCAGAAAATGCAAATGACCATGTTTCCTGTTGTCCTGAGGTCTGTGAAGCCTGTAGCATACAGATGATTTTTCCAAGGTGCTTTATTTGGAAACGTTGTAATGGTAATGGACATAGCCCAGTATGTTGTGGTTTAAGATAATGAGAGCTGGTTTTGTGGGTAGGCGCTGAGTCATTCAGATGTATGAGGCAGGGTGGATACACAGCATATGCTTTCAACTTAAATACATCTCTTTTTAAAATGAATAAAACTATATTTGCATTAGGCACTAGCGTTTCTGACTTACCTTATTCTTGTGCACTCTGAGACAGTCATTTAAAATCGAGTACTCTGCCCATTACATATCTCTTCAGAAAGGCCTTGGAAAGTCCTTTAAGCGCTGGCAGTCAAAGTGCACTGAGGCATTGAGCTGGCCCATACCAGAAGTAGATGTTTTGTACAGGTGCAGTGAAATATTTTCATTTTTGTTATAATAATCGCAATAATTCCTTTAGGAAATGACTGAGAGCTGAAAAACAGTTGTCATTTTGTACCGTCCTTTTATTTAGAGAAAAAAGGGATCTATTATTGTTTGTTCGTGTGTTTGTTGTTGTGGGATTTTTTTCGCCTTCACCAGAAACAGTTGAATTCACTAATTGTACGTAATTTTTGTGTTCACCGAAGTTAATAAGCGAGAATCAGTCTTTCTCTGAGAAAATAAACGCTGGTTTGCTTACATCGTTTCTATTTTAAATCAAACAGAAGTGGTAGAGCTAAACCACCAGAATTTCTTGCTCAGATTCCACCTGTCTAAAAGCACTGGATTAAATTTGGAGCCAGTTGCTGATAGTGTATGTAGGCTCCTCAGTGCTTCAGGAGGTTTGGGCTGCTTCTTCTCTATTACATCTTGATATATGTATGCATGTGTGTAATTTTTTTGTTTATCAGGAACAATATATTTCGTTGTAATGAACATGACCGAACTGAGCAGTGACTGGTGTGGGTAGATAATTTACATGGTGGTTGTTTGGCCCCCAGGACCTGCAGATTTAGGGTCTTGCCAGAAAGCTTTGCTACCTTGTATTAATCCTTACAATTTCTCTGTCTCATCAGCTCTCCACCCAGTTGGTGCAGTGTGTGAAAATATCTTCTCACGTATTGTTTCTTTGGAAGAATATGCATTAGAGTCAGGTGTAAAAGCCATTCTGCTATTTTGAGGGCTTCCAAATCCCTGGAACTGAGTGCCTTGTCTCACGTCACTGTCGGTTGCCATCTGTTCTTGAAAATCTGTCAGCAATATCTGTGGACAACCTGTTCCTTCCTTGCCTTTTTGTCTTCCTCATTTTTACCTTCTGCTTGTCCCCTGTGATTATACAGAGTTTTGCCATCCAGTGGTGAGGAGCTAGCTTGTCGTTGCTTGCCCCAGCTCTTGTCTGTAATCTGATAAATACAGATCCAAACTTCAGATTAGTTTCTGAACTTCCTTATTTATCTTTTAGAAACAGCATAACTTCCAGTATTTCTGCTGATTGCAGGAGTAAAAGCATTAAGTGGCTTTGACGTGTTTGCCTGGTGAGATTTGTGTGTAAGTGATATAAAAATACATCCAAGTAGTGCTTTGAGGGACTGGGGAATCCAAACTTCTGACTGTGGACAGAGTTATGGGCTGGGTACCACCTCGTAACAGTTCTTGATATTTATACTTTAAGGTAATTTTACCACAGATTCTTTTATGGATATGTTTTGCTTTCCTTCCAAGGTACACTGATGATTGTATTACCTTTATATAGTGATATATTGTAATTGAGCAGCTATGCCAGTCTGTGAAGTAGAACTTTTGACATCATCATCTACGTCTGGTTTTGTGCAAACTTAGTAAATCAGGTTGCTAATGAAGTTATGATTAGAATTCCGTAGTGGACTTACAGGAGGCCAGGTTATTATACTCCATTTACATGAAGAAGCCCATTCTTATTACACTGTTTGTGTGGGCATTTGTTGAACTTGCCAGCCAAATGAGGAATAGCGAGCAGTCTTCACAACTCCTGTCTCATCTCTTGTAGCATAGAAATAGCACTCAAATTAGCTCTTGTTAATTTGAAATGAGTTGATTCCCTGAAATAATTTCCATAGCTGCAATACGTTCTCAAACGCTCATGTAGAAAACAGATCTGCCTCCTCTGCGTTCTGCCTATAGATAAGATCAGAAATAGAGCTGGGAAATGAAAATTGAGAACTTCCATTTTCCTAGCTTTTCTTACTAAATACGTTCAGTCACTAGTGTTAAAGTCCATTTGGGTTAGCTGCGCAATCTGGTAATACTGACAGACTGTTTCTTAAAGAGGAGACTCAGTGGCCTTTTATCTGGTCCATAATATTTAAAAGGAGAAAAAAAAGCATCCTTCAGTTCTGCTGGTTGCTTTATTGTGTGTGAAACAAGCCTCTAATGCTGTGAATCACACGGAATTGAATCAGATCAAATGAATGCTCAGTGTTAGAACTTGTATGGCAGAAACCAGAAGTGTTAGAAGTGTGTGCATCTGCATGCGTGGACATCAAAAAGATGGCTCGTGAGCTGAGGTGCAGGTGAGGGTCACCATATTGCCAGAATTGCCATTAAGAATGACATTGTCATGAGCAACCTAACCTGAGAAAAGCATCCTTGCATGCAGCTGTTCGAAAAGGCTTGTATTCCTGCAGTCATTTTTAGTTCCTTGCCACACTCTACTGAGTGCTGCAGACCCTGGTGTCACAATATCACAGTATCACAGTATGTTTGGGATTGGAAGGGACCTCAAAAGATCATCTAGTCCAATCCCCCTGCTGGAGCAGGAACGCCTAGGTGAGGTCGCACAGGAAGGTGTCCAGGTGGGTTTGAATGTCTCCAGGGAAGGAGACTCCACAACCTCCCTGGGCAGCCTGTTCCAGTGCTCTGTTACCCTCACTGAGAAGAAGTTCTTTCTCAAATTTAAGTGGAACCTCTTGTGTTCCAGCTTGATCCCATTGCCCCTTGTCCTATCATTGTTTGCCACTGAGAAGAGCCTGGCTCCATCCTCGTGGCACTCACCCTTTATATATTTATAAACATTAATAAGGTCACCCCTCAGTCTCCTCTTCTCCAAACTAAAGAGCCCCAGCTATGGCACAAACGAATATGTATTTACTAGATGGAAAGGTTCTAAATATATCTTACTATTAAACACAATACACTATCTTTTTTGTTTTACAAACTCGAAAAATGGAAATGGAAGCATGGCCTACATCTACCCTGCCCTAAGACAATTATACGAGAGTATGTTATGATGCTGTGCAGCTTTGAACAGTTTTGAGCGCAGACTTGACTAGGAAGGCACAGTCAGCCTTGGTAGGAATTGTGCTTTGGCTTGATGTCTGTTTTTCATAAAAGGTTTTAATAGTACCCTTGTCTAGTGACGTAGATCTGGGCATCGCATAAATTGTCTGCAAGGCAAAGTAAACAAATTAGATTTTCTTGAGAAAGAACAAAAACTGGTTTAAAAGTTTCAGACCACTTACGTGAATAACAGGTTAATTTGTGTGCTCGGAGCCTTTCTCCCTTTTTGCTCGGCAGGCGTGGGAGAGATGCCGCAGCATCTGTGCTGGTGTTTTGGCAGTGAGCGTGTTCCCAGGAAAATGAAACTGCCCATTCAATGTAGGAATGTAAGCTTTTCTGAATATATCGCTCATTGTGCCAGATGACTATTCATGAACAGATTAAGTTTGTGTTCCTCAAGCAAAGAACTGTTGTCGCTGTTTCTTCTGAGCCATTTCTGAATTGTCTTGAGCCAGCAGGATCTTCTGGTTTCATTCTTATGTTCAGTCAAAGAATAATATTCAAACTGAAAAAAACCCACATCTTCTTAATGTATACAGTTTCTTGCCCACAAGCTTATTGAAACGCCTAGATATTAGATTTCAAATAAGGGTAATTTAGCGTACTGGGTTTCTAATTGCTTGTTTTGTTTGAAGATGTTTGTCTTACATGTCATCCTTTCTCAAACGTGTTTCTTGTTACTTCTCATTTCTCTTGGTGCTGAGGTGTCCCCTATGGTGCGTAAGGAGATTAAATGATGTTCTTAACATTAGCTTTTAACAGCAGCCATCATATTTTATGCTGAGAAGTAGTCAGTTCAAAACCAATCTGAAGATGTTAAGCAACTGCATCACTATTTGGGAAACCTGACCAAATGTTCAGTGCTCCTGTGGACAGATGCTCTAGCAGTTGCTACTGGAAAACTGTTCTTTACCCTGTGAGTGGTAGAGGACAGCACATGTAGGACAGGATTCAAGTTGTCTCCCCATATAAGGTGTCTTAAAAACCAAAAAAGACCCAAACCCACCAAAAAACCCCACAAACTGGATTGACAGTTCTGTAGGATTCAGGATGGGGAATGAAGGAACGAAGGATTTTCTTCCTTCCTGGAAAATGTTAAGCAAACAGTATGTTTTTCTTTCTTTGAATAGCTTCTATAATAAATCAGTTGGGTAAGATAGGAGTAGTTTTTAAAGACTTAGTATTTTCTAGGGGGGTTGTTGGAAGTGTTGTGCTTAATTCTGCCCTTCCCCCATAATTAAAGTAGCTGAACACATGGGTTATCATTTCTGCACTAAGAGAAAAATGTCAGCCTGAGCAGTTTCTTTCACTTTTTGTGTAATAGCTATAGCTGAATAGATATAAATTTTAGATGCCAAGTTTTACTCAAATGATGGCCATTTAATAGAAGAATCTTAGCAATGTCTGTTTACTCATGAATTTAATGCCATGCACTGCTTTTTACTTTATAACGTCCATGTAGTTTATATAAAGCAAGTCCCACTTCAGTTATTGTCTTATTAATGTGAATGTAGAGATGTGGAGCAAGTTCTGATGCTCAAGCAAGTAAGTGATTTCGACATGGCAGTTTTAAGCAGCCGTACGGTAACGCCCTCATGAACAGAAAACGCATGGTTCTGTTCCCCACACAGATGACGATATTTCATAGATGAGCTGTGGAAACAGTAGTATTGATTTCTTGTTGGCTTGGGTTATTTGTTAGTTTACAAGTCAGTAGTTGAGGAGAGGTTGATTGTCGAGGTTTTGGAGGTTTGCATGCCATTGCCTGGAGTCTGTACGTGTGGGATTAAGTCACGTAATGTCTGGACCACTTTTGTCTCTTTTTAAAGTTATTTTTTAATTTTATTTAAAAGAATTGCAAGCTGTCAGTGAGAGAAGAGCAGTGCCCTGTGTCAGGAGAGGGTCTTCTTTTGTCTGACGTGTTTTCTGAAGCACAATTTTCCTTTTTTCCTTTAATCTCGGAAGCTATATGCCAAGTCTTTACAAATCAGAGAGTATAACCATATTTAAAGTTGAGGTTAAAAGGGAGCAAAGCAGGAATACATACTGCTTAGAAATGCAGATTCCATTGCATGTTATTTGCAACGAATTATGTATGTAACTATATATGAAAGGGAGTTCTTAGAGCTGATAGCCACTTTTATATGTTGCTGGCATTTTGAACTAAAATTTGTTTGGCCACCCCTGAGAACTTCATCTGCAATAAGATTAAAAACTTATAATCAGAATGATGAATAACCATATATAACCTTTGGCAACAGCATATGAATAGAGTAACACTCTTTATTCCTTTGCCAGTTTCACTTTCCTTACCCTCTGCTCTGTGCTGGTGTTCGCTGTGAAAATTACTCATGTGTTCATTAAGCGTATTAAGGAGGGAGGCAAAATAAGCTAGTTTAAAGGGGAAAAAAACTCCACACTTTTATAAATTCAGAATACTTAATAGATCAAAAAGTCAACATAAATTCCAGCAGTTCTCTTAGGGCCCCTGGTGAATGTCCATAAAAAGGCTGAAAAATCTGCATCGTTAAGATATGAGTTTTAAGTTTCAATAAGATGGTCAAGGTGCAGCTGGGCTTGAGCTTTTCTCATCCCACAGACGCTTCAGCTTTAGAAAACCTTTGAGCTTGTTTTCTTGCAAGGTCCCAGTTGCTGCTGCATTCTCCATCCTCTTCTGACTTGGTGCTGTCAGAGAGGAGAATGGTGCAAGGGAAGAGAAGTTTTTGCTTTTTGATTAACAAGCAACACTTTGGGTATGTATAGGAGTGTATATGTATGTGAACAGTAGAAACACGAGCAGTTACCCCCTGAAAAGACCATAGTATGAAAGCAGGAGTTGAGCCAGAGGGTAGGTTGGGATGGAGAGGGGGAGAGCAGAGCAACACGTTACACCAACTCCATTTCCATCCCTGGCTGTGTAAGTGCACTCCTGAGTGCTTTAATGGAGCTCCCCTGCATCCCTCCAAATAGATATTTATAAAATAAACTCTGGTAGTGCTTCCCATTTTTCTGGTTCCATTCTTGATGTAACTTAGCTTGCTGCAGGATAAATTTTTTTAGCCTCCTTATTTCTTTCATTGGGAAAGATAGGGTTGTATGTATAGAGAAAACAGTGCGGTCACTGTGGGCTCTACAAAGCCTACCGTAAAGTTGGCACATTGGGGTTTTGTCGAGCAAAGCGTTGCTTGGGGCTGCAGGGTAATGTCGTGGGTTGGAGGACTGCAGGGATGTTTGTGGGGCTGGAAACCAGCTGGGGAGCTCTATCTGAAGACATTGCTCCGCAGTCCCTCTAGCTCGATAACCGCAATATTTGCCTTGCCTTAGGTGACCCAGCAAAAACATCAAAGCGTTTTCTAGGAAGGACAGAGCTCCCTGGAGCTGGTGGATGTGCCGCTTGCCAGCTCTGATGCAAAGCAGCAGCTTAATGTCACCCTGTGTCTTGGAGTAAAAGCTGCGGGGGGGTTGGAGCAGACACCGCAGTGCTTGCTGAAATTTGGGTATAGATCCTAGGTGTGACGGGTAGTTCTCTCAAAATGAAGGTCTGGTCTTTAATAAGTGTTTTTATTTGCGTGTGCTACATGCTAATTTGTGACAGGCATTCTGTATTTCTTATCGAATGGACCTTTTGCTGGGCACTGACATATAGTCCTTGGCAAAAACCAGCTGCTGAAGAAAACTGGTTTTGCTGGAGGGAATTATGGCAGAAACTCTGGAATGATTTGTGGCTTGCTTTTTATGGATTTAGTGCATCAAATGCTTTATAGTTTTTTGAGTTTGCTATGAAAGCGTAACCCATGCTGTTCCAGATCTTTCTCTTGTTCAAATTACAACCTGACTTTTACGCTTTTTTGCAGGCCAGCCCTCCAGATCTCTATATTGAAAGATTTAACATAGCTCTTGGACAGTATATGGGAGCATTGCAGAGCATTGTGCCTCTTTTCATATATATGGTAAGTTTTAGAAAATTCTTTTGCAATGAAGTTTGACAGTACACAAGATCCTGACTGAAAGTGAAAAGTATAAAATGCGGCTGTAATGATTTTTAATTTGTAGAACTTATGAATCATGCCTGGTTTTGCTACCTGTGTAACAGTACTGATCATGTTGTATTGGGAGAGGAAGGGGGAGCTGTGCTTTTAAATGTTGAGTTTTGCAATTGGTTTCTGTCCTAATATTTCTTTCCTGGGAACGGGGGCGAATGGTTTCTGTTTTGATTGGAAAAAAGCCATCCCAAACAATTAGGTCATTATGTATGAATAGGGATAGTGTATTGGCTTGTTATATGTTGGCTTGGTAGTTACAAAGAGAGAATATAATAGAATCATAGAATCGTTTTGGTTGGAAAAGACCTTTGAGATCATGGAGTCCAACCATTAACCCAGCACTGCCAAGTCCACCTCTAGACCATGTCCTTAAGAACCTCATCTATGGGTCTTTTAAATCCCTCCAGGGTTGGTGACTGCACAACCTCCCTGGGCAACCTGTTCCAATGCCTGAGAACCCTTTAGGTCAAGAACTTGTTCCCAAAATCCAGCCTAAACCTCCCCGGCTGCAACTTGAGACCGTTTCCTCTTGTTATGTTACGTGGGAGAAAAGACCAACACCCAGTGTTGCTTTTAAATTCCACAGATTTGGACAAGACACAAAGAAATGTCTCTTGCAAATGTCCGTGTCAGTTGATAAGGCAATTTATACTGTTGACTGGATGCAGACAAACTTAGGTTCATAGCACCTAAAGGTTTTTTGTACGACTGGAACATGTCAATGTCCCTTGGTGACCAAAAAAGGCATTGCCTTGGGCTTAGCCCTGTATGTTCTGCTATCAACAGCAGCACTTATATTCTTTTCCCCCTATGTACCAAACAGTTTTCTTGTGTGTGAATGGTGGGAATACAGGAAAGGTGAAAGGGCTGACTTCCCAATTGAGGGAGTTTTCTTTTTCCCCCTTTTGCTAGAGCACTAGTGGTTTTCTTTTTCACATGGTAATGGATTTTTTCAGTCTCATGCCATGGACTTTTCAAGGAGGCTTGGAGGCCCAGAGCACTTTTATCCCTCCAGAATTCTGTGGGTTTACGCTCCTTCAAAAGTTCCAGGATATAACTGCAGGTGGAGTAAATTAGAAGTCAGCTAGGCACACAGTGAGTCTAATCATTCCTAAGAATGATTCCTAGTTTGCTTTGTAAATCTAGGTGAGCTTATTCTGGATGCTTACAGACTGTACATGTCACAGTATGCAGCACACATGAATGAATAAAAATAATATTTCTACTTCAAGAAAAATTAAAATCATCATTTAGACAATATACATTTTATAATAGGTTCTCAATTGCTAGTGATACTTTGAGATGTGGCTGAATCTTGTGGCATGAAATGAGCCCAACGTTTGTGAGCTCTGCGGTTTTAGGGTAGTTAAGATTCTTTTATTTCATTGCCTCTAAAATATTACTGTTCTTACTGGCTGGTGTTGTACTTCATTGCTTATAAGCTAGAGGGCATTTTATGTGTGTTTGTATACACAAATATATGTGAGTATAGATATGTGAATGAAATAATAGTCACTCATATACAGTTTTTTCTCTTTCAAGTATTTATTGCTTTCCGCATAATAATGTTAGCTCAATTATGTCTTTGAACATTTGCTTTATGATATGGTGGTTTGTAGAAAGAAGTGCTTATATAATTTCTGAGTTTCTCAGGTATCACTATCTGGCTACCTTTTACCTGTCAGGGAGACCCTCAGGTGACTTGACAAACTTTTCAAGAAATGCTGGTACAGACTCAGTAGCGAGATCTTATACAGAAAATCATACTGTTTTTCCGCTAACAAGAATGGGGAAGGTGACAGCACTTCTGCTGTCTCCTTTCTGCAGTGCAGATTGGAAATGAAGTATTAATACTTGTGTTAGATGATTTTTCATTGTCTATTTAGATTCGTGCAAGTGTGGAATCTTTTTGGAAAGTCGCTTTCAAGTGAGCAAGTGTGAAGAGTATTTTACAGTTGTTCTAAGTACTCTGTTGTAACTCTTCTGTTTGAAACTGCTGGGGTTTTTTGTTGCTTTTTTAGTTATGAAACTTAAGGTATAGACATTCCAACGCTTGAACAAAAGGAAGAATTTTGGTTTGCACATTGTTGGCAACTGGTTTTAACGTAAGAAGGTCTCGAGGCTGGGAAAGGAACAGAGTGAGTTATTTCCTTAGCTGGGTGCATGTCCTCTGTCAGCTCCTAAGAAGCAGGTTTGGGTCAGGTCAGTGGACTTGGGCTGAGATGCTCTGGTTACCACTGTGCTTTGCGCTGGTGTGTGCTCAGCAGCTGCAGGTGGAAATGGTTTGGGATGTTAGGTCTGAAAGACTGTGATATGGTGCTTAATGCTTCCTAGAAGATGCGTGTCTTCTAGATGCTGTGAATTCACCATTGACCAAAAATACTGCAAATGAAGTGAATCCGTTTCTTACAAGGCAAGTTGTTCTGTCTGCAGAGCCTTTCCCTCAATCTCTGTTCAAATCACAGGTGCGGGTGAAAGAACTAAGTAATAGCCCTTGGCAAAACCTCTACAGGTAGGATTGCTTCAGGGAGGGAACTAAATTTACTAAATTAAAAAAAAAAAAGCCCTACCTTTCTAAGGTTGTTGTCTATTGCTGCAACAAACCTAAACTTCGATCGGGGCGAGTATTCAGCTGTCAGATTGCCTTTGTTCCAACAGGGTCGGTTTTCATTAGAGGTAAATAATTGCTGCTGAATGCTTGCCTTGGAAATTTAAGTTGTTTCTGCATAGACAGTTTATTATGATATGTGTATGGTTTTGGTAATGACCAAGAGAATGAGTCTCACAAAAAAAAGAGATTGCTTTAATAGTGTTGTGAGGGTTTGTACCAATTATGTTAAATGTGTTACCAAACAGGAGAACAACTTGATTTAAAGTGTGGACAAACATTTTTCCCTTAAGATATCCCTTCCTCTAGTAAATCTCTCAGAAAAGTGTTCCAGTTTGTTATTTTTGATTACGTTGATTTTTCTATTACTGTCTCTGTTAAACTCCTTTACAAAAGTCATCCATATGAATTCAGTTGTTCCACTTCCATGTTAGTGTTGTAATGACAGGAGATTTATCTTGAAACAGCATTTAAAACCCCCGTATGAATAAATTACAGGCAAGAAATCTTACTATTAATTGCAGGCTGGGAACTGAGGAATAACACCAAATAGTACATTAGGTATAGAAGTCCTCAAGGAACCCATTAATAGAATTTCCTTTGAGGGCTGCAGAGGTGAATTTATTATTAATGCTGACTGGATAAAGATAAATGAATCCTAAAAAAATTGATGTAGTTCAGTTTTGTATAGATTTTTATATATCACTTGTTTCCAGAGTTGATTAGTTCTGAGTAGCTGTCCTCTGAGTCTGTCGATGAACCGCGGGAGTGGATAGCTGTGCTGGTGATAAATTATTGTAACATACCTATTTTAATGGCTTAATCACTTTAAGATATTAGTAAAAATGTTTTATTATATACAGCCCTATTTTGGTGTTCGAGTGTTTATAAAGTTCTAAAGTAAAGTGTGTCTTCTAAAATTCACCAACCTGGACTGATATGGAGATATATCTGTAGATATAGGAAAAAATTCGTTATACATGTCTGTGTGTAAGTTGCCTGTATGTAATTGGGTTTGTTACCAGTGGCACCACATGCATTCTTGATTTTAAATACAAGTTTCTTGGCTGTACAGGAATGTTTTATGTCATATAAATGCAGTTGCCGAGCTCGAATATTCTACAGATTTAACATTTTGAACTATTTTCATTCAGGGAAAAAGTAACTTTGCTGTATTTACTGTTATGAGCAACAAAATTGAAACCTTCTGTCTTATTTTCCAGAATAAATTTTACATAGAAACCAAGCTTAACAGAGACTTAAAAGATGACCTTATAAAGCTGTTTACGGAACATGTTGCAGAAAAGCACATTTACAACCTAATGCGTAAGTAAACCTCATGAGTTTTTCTTATAATGGGAGTCTGGAAAACTACAGTGCTTTCATATATTGCAGAAATCTACAGCAAATAGGGAGAAAATAGCAAATGGTTATTGAACGTAAATACATGTTCCTTTTTAAGGCATTCACATGAAGAAATGTGGCACACGTCAACCTGTTTTTTCAAAAATATGATTTTATATGAAGTCACAGTTCTCTTGAGTATCTGAGGGAACGAATATATATTTTCCCTTCTCACCTGTGATTATGGCAAAACAAATGTTTCATTTTCCTGTTGCATATGCTATTACTCTTTGACTTATTTATCAAAATACTGACAGGTATCATTAAGAATGTGGTGTGGTCAAAGAATTGTGATGCTGCTGGGGTTATTGTCACCATGTACTCGAGCACTCCCTGCTAGCCAGTGAACTGCATAATGCTACAGGAGTTTCTCCGTTAAGGTAACGGGTTAATGCAAATGGAACATACTCTGAGTGACCCCGTTAAGTGCTCCTGTGAGTAACTCCTGTGGTGAACCGCTGAGTGTGCTGCCACCACCAGTGGTGTTTGCATGAGCAGAGGGACCTGGTGCTGGGCTTATGAGCTCCCCGAGGGGGCAATTAGCCAAGGCAGAGATAATCAGAGTTCAGTTTGGAAGAGTTTGTGTAGCGGTGAGTGGCTGACCAGCGTGCTGGGACAATTGCAGGTGCTTTGTGCAACTGGTGAGTTGAGCGTTGAGCCTGGTGCACTCCTTTGTGTAACCCAGCCCTGCCGTGGTGTCTGCGTCCACCTAGAACAGCTGCTTCCCTCCTCTGCTCTCTGGAGAAATTGCTGTCTGTGTGATAAATGGAGACCAAATGATAGACGATTAGAGTGTATTTCTCCTTTTGTCTTTACTTGGGTAGTGATGCCCAGGCTATGAAGATGACAAAGGGTCTGGAGCACCTTTCTTATGAGGAGAGACTGGGAGAGCTGGGTCTATTCAGCCTGGAGAAGAGAAGCTGAGAGGGGATCTCATAAATGTTTATAAATATCTCCAGGGTGGGTGTCAAGAGGATGGACCAGACTCTGTTCAGTGGTGCCCAATGACAGGATGAGGGGCAGCGGGCACAGACTGAAGCACAGGAGGTTCTGTCTTAGTATGAGGAGAAACTTCTTCCCTGTGAGGTGCCAGAGCCTGGCCCAGGCTGCCCAGAGAGGCTGTGGAGTCTCCTTCTCTGGAGACATTCAAACCCGCCTGGACACGATCCTGTGTGATCTGCTCTGGTGACGCTGCGTGAGCAGGGGGGTTGGACTGGATGATCTCCAGAGGTCCCTTCAACCCCAAGCAGCCTGGGATTCTCTCTCCAGTGAAGGGCTGAGGCCAGGGAGCTTCACTGTGTTTTTAGGGTCACTGTGAGTTGGTGTCTGTGAGAAGGGTGGGTGAACAAGGTGACTACCCTGAACTTGGGGAGCCCAGTACTCTGGAACAATGGGAGGTCACCAGCTCTGGTGCCATCTTGTCCTTGCCCTTTGGAAAAGCCTCCATAAGAACTTTTAGCCACATAGCAGATCAGATCACCTTGGAAATAACAGGACATGGACCTGATGTTTTATTTTGTGCCAAGGAGGTTTAATGGTATCATGAAATCTGGTAAGATGATTGCTGCAACAGGATCATGGAAAATTCAGCTGCTATTGCCTTAAAAGAAATACACTGAATTTTAAGTGTATGTATTTTTCAGGCAATTAAAGCATTAATGTGATGACTTTTAATTTTTTTTTTTCCTTTCCAATGACAAAGCAAAAGTAACATTGGTCAGATGTTTATAACATAAGTAATGAGAGATGTGTGTTGCTATGTAATTCGTTTTGTCTGGGTAGTATGAGAATCTAGTAGAAATTGCAGATGAACCATTGAAAGGAAAAGACCTGTGATGATGGGCCATCTCCCCAGCTCTGTGTTGGTTGCAGAAGTAAACACAGAAGAGAGCATTGGAAAATAAAATTTAAAAAAGGCTGTCACCCACTGTGTTGCTCTATATAAGTAAGATAATATATACTGACATGTGTAAACTCCTAACTGTGATCTTGCTTGGTTAAATCTTGTATAATAGGATATTTAAATTGAGTTAAAGTATGGCTACATAAAATTCTAAACTTGCTAATGGATTCCTGGGAAATATTTGAAGGCACAAAGCATATGCTATAGTATTGCAGAGGTGCTGAAGAAGTTTTAGTGTTTATTCTCAGCTGTTCTTCTAGCTCGCTGAAATTCAGACTGTAATAGCTAAGACCATTATGTTCACTTTTAGAAGTGTAAGGGCCCTATGAAAGTAAGATAGAAGTCAGTGTCTGTTAATTACTTTAGTTGCAGGTGTCATTGGCAGAATTTGGTGCTGTTTCTTGATACAGATTTGGTTCAACAGAGAAGTGGTTTTTTTTATTATGAGGGGGGGAAAAGAAGGTTTTGAGTGGGTAGGCGTAGGCAATTAAAGTCAGTGAAATTGTGGTCTGTATAGAGAAATGGAATCCTGGGGCTGTTTTTTAAAGAGATGCTGCAGCTGCCACTTCAGTGAGTAGCAGAATGTCTGCACTCCATTTTTAAAAGAAACAACAAAATCGGTGTAATCAGTTTGTGATGTAGACTGGAAGGACAAGGACAGCATCTCTTGCCCTTGAAATTTGTTGCTATGTTTTTTGTATGAAGGGTTTTTTGTTTGTAGTATCTCATCATTCCATTAGAGCCTGGAAGCTGGTGTTTCTGTTTGAAGTTATGTTCAGGAAGGGCTGTAAGTACATTTCAGGTTCATCTGATTTCAGAAAAAGTTCCTGCTCCACTTCAAAAGATGGGGAGAAAAGAAAGGCAGAAGAGCGGTGCAGCACAGATCCCTTCTTAGTGTTTGATCTGGCTCAAAGTCCTGCTGGTTGTGTCTGCCCTGGTCCCTGTGCTGCGTGCTCAAAGGCACAAAGATGCAAAATTAACTCCCGGTACCATGGTCTCTCTGGTGGGAGCACTTACCTGAGCACTTAGTTGCAGAAAATAGAGTGATTAAGGTGTGGATTCATTATTTACAGAAGAAGTATCACTCAAGCGAACTTGACTTGGACAAATTTTGCCTGCGCTACGTCCTTTATTTTTTATAGAGAATGTTTGTTGTTGGTTTTGTTTTTTTTTTTTTTTTAGTTAAAAAAAAAGGGCAACTCTATCTAGCGCACTTCTGAGCACTTACAGTTTTTAAAGTATTTGCTTGATAATACACTTTTATGCTCACACATATTTATCCAGTCAATGCTCTTCAAATTAAAGTGGATATATTTGACCTAAGTGAATATAACCTGATTATTTTCCTTACAAAGCCAGAGCTGGCTGTTGCCGATAACACTGCTGTATTAAATGGCTCGTGAGAAGTTGCGATGTGCACAGCTACTTAACTGAATGTAATAAGCAAAGATGTAGCATCTTATTTGCAAGAAGCTTCAGAAATGGTGGGGGAAAGATGCAGATAATATCCCTTGTCCCTAGGGAAGGAGGGAATGTTGTCTATGTTCCTGCTAGAGTTCTGCACGATGTGACTTGTTTGTTTTGTTTATGCAGCCACTGTTTCCTAGGCTGTAATCTCAGTTTGTAATCTCCCTGTTTGTTCTTCAGTCTAGAAGAATGGCAGTTATTGCAAAATGTATCTGTCTTCAGTGATGAAAACACCTAACAGCTTCTGAAACTACTTCTAGTACTTCCAATAGGTAAAATTCAATGGCAAAGAGTATTTGCAAGTAGCTGCTATTCTTTTTTTAAATTATTATTGGCAGTTCAGTGCCCAAAACAAGCTCACTTTTAAATGCAACAGAAGAGAAAGGCTATTAACAGCATGCTGGAATGGATGTTTGCGTGTTCCCATCTTTGATCTTCTCTGTCAGGAATAGGTCATAGAAACAGGACCTTTTAATCCAGAGAAAAAGGAAACCTCTTAGACCATGGTGAAAATGCAATAGAATAAATAGGGACTAGGACTTCACAGCTCTTAAAAGTGTTATCAGGATCCAAAGTGATAATATGGGTTGTGAATGAGGCAATTCCCTGAAATTTACTGTTTCAGAATTAGAACATGGGCTTGAAAACACATGATATTTAGGCAAAATTATTGTTGAGGATTAAAGCACTAGATCTTGAGCACTGGCTGTCTCGTGATATATCCAGATACTTACAGAATTAGCTGCTGAAGCATGAGGATACGGAGCAGTTCCCTGTATGTAGATTCTAATAGCATGTAGGTAAATTATAGAATGTAGTTCTTCATGTCAGTGCTTGTGTGAGTTCAGAACTAAAATCCAGTGTAGAAACGTATCAGGCGTGTTCACCAAAAGTAGCAACTTTTCTCATGGCTTTACAAAAAAAAATTCCTTGTAAAAAGTCTGGAGGAGGGGAAGGAATCGTAACCTATTTTATTATATTTACAGTTTCTAATTAGTTACTGGGAAAAACTTTTCTCTGAAGATTTTTGCATACGGCAGCTTCATT
Source organism: Patagioenas fasciata (assembly GCF_037038585.1). Taxonomy (NCBI): domain Eukaryota; kingdom Metazoa; phylum Chordata; class Aves; order Columbiformes; family Columbidae; genus Patagioenas; species Patagioenas fasciata. The sequence goes on along the minus strand of NC_092527.1, from coordinate 36,699,933 downwards.
GCTTCCCAGTTATGTCACTTGGATTCAGCTGGAGAAATCTTGCTGCTCCATTTTCTTAATTTTTAGGTTTTTATTGGAGGTATATTATAGCTTAATAGAAGGGCCGTTTATGTTTGAAAAGCTCTTCCTTTATAAAGATGGCAGGAAAGCTGTTTCCATTGCGTTGGTGCTTACTGAGAAGTACCAGGAAAGTTGACTGGAAAGTTGGCCAAGGTTGCTGACAACTTCTAACGATGAAGTTGTGCAGTTGTCCTTTTCGCTTGCACCAGGTACAATTTTAATACAAAATTACAGAGAATAAACTAAATTATAACCATTTGCAGAGGTTTGCCTGGTGTTTGTGCAGGAGAGGCTGTGTTTCCATGTGGGGCTCTAGTTTGTGCGCAGCCCAGGAGAAGAGGAGCAGCACAGAAGGCTGAGAGAAGGACTGTGATTGATGCCAGGTTCACAGTTACAACAGAGAACACAGGCTTTATTTTGACATGTTGGGGTTTTTACTTTACTCCCCACACTGCACCCTTTGGCAGAGATGGTCAATCCAATCCATCTTCTTCTTGTCTTTTTTTCCCTGCTGCAGTTGGCATTTCTTTATTTTTTTTCCCCGTTTTGACATGTGTCTCAAATAATCTGTGTATTAGAAGCAAGCTGTCATTGCCTTGACCCACAAACTGCAGAGAAAATCCCCTGAAAAGGGAGGAAAACACTTATTTTTCACCCTTTTTTTTTTATGCTGTCCTTCTAGATTTACATTCAATACATTGTTTTAATTTGTGCTTCTCGTTTCCATGTCAGATCTAATGATTATACTTGCTAAGGAAATAGCAGTTAGATTCATAAATAAAATTGTTCTTGAGTGGCTGTGCTGAATTGGTTCGAAAGTCAGTGTAGCCCAGTTTCCTGGTCTTGGAAAAAATGTGTATATCATCATTATAACTTTGGTGCAGCAGAAGTTCAATGACCACGGGTTTATATGTTTTAAGGTATGTGCCTTGTTGCAAGCGCTGAAGGTTTCCTAGCATGGTTTAGGCTATGTCTACATTAATAAGTGGTGTTTAAGCAGGGAGCAGATCTAGAGAGTATGGAACACCTATGTGTTGGCGTTGAGGACTCAGTGTTCACCTTTACATGCGTTTTGGAGAGTTTTATTTCACACTTGCTAATGTCTGGTCCTGTGGACAGAAAGGCCGTTAGTAGTTCGAGCACATCTAGTTTAATCTTGCCCAAAAGGAATTAAGTTAATATGGTCCCAGGCAGCTCTGTCATAGGAACCAAGGAGCAGTAAGTGGGGATGATCAGTGAATTTGCTTCAAAAGCACATTTCTAATCTGAACTAAAGCATGAATATAGAATCTACCCGTAAGCATTTGAAATCACTGTTCTTTTTTCTTTGAGACACAGAGTGACTACAGTGATGGCAGAAGCAATATGGTAAAGTCCCATTTGATTGCTGAGGCGCTTTGCTCCTGTAATATATTGGATGTGACTCAGCCCCTGGACACGGCTTTGCTTACTGATTTTTGCACATTGTAAGGAAAAATGTATGAGAAGAAAATCTGCACAACCTCGCTCTGCCACCTTCATAAGGATATGTTTCTTACTTGAAATTTAAGGATGATAAAGAAAAATAAAATGGTTGATTTATTTAAAAAAAACCAGTAGGATTATTTGCCTGCAGAGTGACTTGCTCTCTGATTTTTAATCAATCTGTGTTTAGATTATAAGATTTCTTCCTGAGAGTCTTCAAAATGAAACAAGATAGGGTAGCACAAAGGCAAAATACCGATCTATTGTAGCGTATTTGTACAAGACTAAAATGGGGTGATTTCTGTTAGAATTCCTCTACAACAAACTATTTTATTCTTCCTGGATATAAAACTGTTGAAATACCAACTTTTTGGGGGGACCAAGAGGGTTCTGTAGCATAAAGGGTCCTTTTAGACATGTAAGGAAGTGATGTGTTTATTATTATTAAGTTCTTCACTAAAAGTATGTTTAAAAGATTTTTGTGCATTTAGGGGATTGTGAATCTGTTCAGTGTTTAGTTTCCGGCTTATTCTACATAGGCAAATAGTTTAATCCCGTTACCTCCACTTCAAATTCCCGTTCAACCTTAAAGCAACATTTTCCTTCCTTCTTCATTCCAAATATCGGTAGTCACAAAAAATCAACTGCACTGTGTTCTGCATCTTTTCCAATGTGTGGGGATTTGGCAGAGTTAAGTAATTGTATTGTAGCCATATTGGAAACTGTAGTGTTACCAAGCATATTAGAATACACTTGTATTCTTTAAAGAACACTTAATCTACACACAAAAGTTGTCACTGAAGTGCACTTTTAATTAAAGAACTATGTTATTTTAAACAGTTGTTTTTCTTATTTTTCTTGTTTCATGTTAAGTTGCAGCACCTCAAAATAAGGCAGTTTTTTAATAGGAAAATACAGTCTCAGATAATGACTGTAATGTTTAATCTGGATCCTTGGTAGAGAAACAGGAACAATGTTCCCATTTCAATGAACCTTCATAAAATTGTAAACATGAAAATATCACCTTATTTTCCAGTTATAGAAGTCCAAAAGTCTGTATTTCTACGTTTATAGCTTTGTTTTTCATGTTTATTCAGGTTACAACACTGAATATTTTCCATGTGATTAAGACTTGGACATTTTTACCCCACAGCATTTTTATTAGATACTTCATAAAGCTTTTGGGCTATGTAATGAATATTTTAAAAGTAATCTATGGCTTTATTAAAGGCCTAGTGGCAAACGCTTAGTAATAAATACGACTTTTGTGGGTTTTTTCTAATGCAAGTTTTAATTCAGGACAAACTTTAGAAGAATTTAAGTTGCTGAAAGTTTATTTTTAGTTCTGTTTAAAGGAAAATAAAACACCAGAATCATGAGAAGTTTGATGTAACTGCAAATGGGAAGGTTGGTTTTCATGCAAAAGGCTTTTGAAGTTTTAGATCAATAGTTAACGCCTACAAATTGTACATGGGTTAAAGTAATGAAAAGGTAATATGTGATCAAGATTTATTGGGCAGTTTATATAGGCAGTAGGTTAATGCAACAACAAACACACCAACACAGAAAGGAGCAAAAAGCAGAAACCAAACCAACAACCAAATCCCAACAATGACAAAAACCCCAAAGCAAAAAACGAACCAACTATAACAAAAACACCAAAAACAACCACCAAAAACCAACCCCAAAAAGCAACCAACCTCCCCGAAAACCTGAACACGAAGCAACAGCTCATGTACGGTTGCGTAAGGGCTCCAGTTCTGTGCAAATATCAAAGTCGTTGTTCTGCAAAATAATGTAAATATTGCATATGTATTGGAGCTAAGTACAAGAGAGCACAGTTTGTACGGTGGGATAAAGATCTCTGCAATACATTTGTTTTATTTTCTAGCTTCATTAAGCCATCAGTTCTGTTTCTGCTGGAGGGCAGCAGCTGAGTAACGCCTACTTGGGGAAGCTGTTAGAGTTGCTTTTAATGGGAATACGATGTATAATTTTAAGTGCATGGTTGAATAATTACAACTTTGAATACATCTGCTGAAGCCGTACTTAGGTGTGATTTGTTAAGTAGTTTACACTGAAGTTCTGTTACATTACTGCAAAGGGAGGAAAAGAAAATCTTGTGTGCTAATATGCGAGAGTTTCACTCTTCTGCCAGAAACATTACATCTTTGCTAAGTAAAAGAAGTCTATTTTGAAATGAATGATAGGAGTATTTTTAGGATAGCTAACCTTTAGATTTGGCAAGTGAATCTTGAGTTCTGAACAAGTGAGTTTGAACTGGTAAGATACCATCTCTGCTCCTGGAATTCTGGCTGTCCTGCATCTTCCCCAGGTACCCACTGTAGTACCCACTGCTTCAGAGTGATTCTGCAATAATGGAGTGACACGGTTACTGCAGAGTACCTGAAGTGCTGCGGGTTCATACCTTGTTTATTCCAATATAGTTCATCCACCATTCCTCAAAAAAAGTCCTGAGGCCATTCTGGGTATTGTCTTACCTCAGTTCAACAACATTTCAAAGCATCTTGTATCTTTTTGCACACAAAGCATTTCATCATGGGAGCCCACACGTCTCTTCTTTGATTCTGCCGTGAGTTATTTTCAGGACTATTTGCAGGTTAATTAACTTCTTTGCATATGGGTTACTTAGTCCGTAAAATGCCATCTTGGTTCATAAACACCAGGGTGGTCAGATCGTATCATAGTGTCATTACCACTGTCATTCACCTGAGGTTTAGTTTTATTCTGCCTCACCCTGATCCATCTTTGTAAATGCCGTGGGGTAGAAAGAGTCTTTGCAACTGCTGTGTTGTAGAGTCTCATTAATTATTATAATAAAGCAAGAACCAAAGCCTTAATATTTGGTAAGATTGTAAAATAACAACAGAGGTAACTTAGTGTGTCTGACATGGCTGTTTCTATTCCTTTGGTTTAAATGAACCGCTCAAGAATTAATTTAGGATTGAAAGTTTGGGTAGATATCATTGCAAAACTGAAGATAAATTTGTGTGTGAAGGAGTTTTACACCTTTTATGTGTTTACGTGTCTGACTGAGGTTTCTTGAATCTATCCAGAGAGAGGAGTCCTGTCGTTCTTATGGAAATCATTCTGAAAATGCATATCCTCCAGCAATGCTATTCATCCTTCAGCTATTGATATATAGCTTTTGGAAAAGGTGTGGGCTGGAGTAATTTATACTGTATGGTTTAATGAATGGTCTATTCTTTTAGTTTTCTTTAGTGAGCAACAGGAAATATATGCCATTCCTTTCTTACATTGGTGTTGAATATACTACCATCATGTTTGTATTTATTGACTGTAAATCAGGCGTGAGCGATTTAAGTTTCCGTTGTCGCATGTGGTATAAGCAGTTGCAGAAAAAAGGCTAAATGTTAATTCCTGAAGCCATGGTGAAGTGATGAACAAGATGTATCTCTAGGATTGATCTCCAGGTGAATTCTTTCACTGATTTATTAATGAAATCCCTTTCTCATGCCAGGTGATCTGGTCAGTAACCTGGAACAGAAACAAGTGGCTGCTCATTTTACTCGCTTTATATTGCAGATATATCTGTTCATGTTATCTCAAAGGGTCACAACTGAAATGGGCCTTATGGGTGAAATATTGCATGTTTATAGTGGTGAACTGTGCTCAAGATGTGGACTATCCTCTGAAGCTATTGCTCTTACAAATAATTCTCGTGGTCAGCAGCTTGAACACATTAAGGGGGTGCTGTGGGGGTCTCATTAACTGGAAGGGAAGGAGAAAGGTAGGAGCATCTCGCAGGCCCAGCGTGTCTCCAGTACCACAGACCACCGGTTCGGTGTGCTCAGCACCTCCTGTCTTTGATTCATATATACCAGAAAATAACATTTTTCTTTGTCTCTGCCATCTACTTCTCCTATGTTATTCAAAAATACAAAAACTGAAAGACAACGGTACACGTGACTGTGTGCTCAGCGCTGTGTTTCAGATCTCATCCATAGATGGAATAAGTGTGACCGGCTATTTTCCATTTACTCAGAGATATCAAGCAGTCAGGTGCCCTCTAGTTCTGCAGTTGTGGGTGCTTGTGTTAACATTTGGGTTTGTCCCCAAAGTGACTCTGAACAGCTGCTTTCTCTTCCACGTATGCCCTGTACATATACATTTATACAAAGTAGTTTCTGAAATATTTTTAAATGGCTCTTGCTAGTTATAACTTATATACTACTGCAGAACACAGTTTTCAGTTTATCAGGAATAAAATCGTGAAGCTGTGTTGATCGAATTACTATTTCACATCTGTTAAAATTTTCAAGTTACTTATTTCTGGAGTTTGTGGCCTTTAAATCAGTATTTTTAGGCTTATTCCGTTTTAAATAATTTGTCATATGTAGCTTTGGAACATCATTTGATGTCTAGGTATGAAGAAGAAATGTGGATGCTTTACAAATCTATTGGTGAAGCTTATGCTGAAGTAGCTACAGTCTAATTAAATATATGTATGTAAATACACGTGTTGTATGGATTGTGCATTACTGTCTGCATATTTTCCTTAAAAAGCATCATTCCCTTTTAAATGTTATGATTTGCAACTTTCCTGGCTGTTTACAAACTGTTCAGGAAAGAGGCTGTAAATGTGTTATTACAAAACAAATCACAGCGTCTCACCCCTTCAAGGCTTCAGCTGAAAGGTCCAAGCACTTCCGGCATGGTTCTTTGTAAAAGAAATTCATCTATAACAGTGAAATGTAACCACTTTCATTACTTGGAGATTAGAAAAAATATTTCCTTTTTAATCTCCCTATTACACCAAGGATTTTTCTTTCTATGGCAAGTGTGGTAGCGGCAGATGCTGAAGACTGAACTGGTGAAGCTTTAAAGATTAAAAACCAGAGTCTACAATGTAAGCACAAGAGATACAATTCTACCTAAGGTGTGTAAAAGCAATTTCTCCCCTGCATAGTGTGGACAGTGTGTGTACTGCTCAGCTCCTTTGGAGAAGCATAAAAACTGAAAGGCTGCAGTTGGTTTAAGCCTTATTGATTTATTTTTTTGCTTGTTTCTGTAATTCAGATGGATTTACAAAACTCAGCTAAATACAAGGCAGGCTGAAGGTCTGGATATTTTAATACAAGTGGTAAATCTGCAATTGCCAGGTCTTTCCACAAGAGGAAGATGCAATTACTGCAATGTTTGCTACAGAAAATACCAAAAATGAAATAGAAATGTTCACTTGTGTTTAAAAGAACAACTTTTCTTATTTGATTTTTACTTTGTTTTTACACTACTTATACTTCACTAGTAGAATTTCAATCCAGCCTTAGTTGTATGGGCAAGATGCTAAAAATTGTATAGTGAGGGTTTTGGGATCTCCAGGTGTTCAGCATGCCCGGTATACTTAGAGCCGTCACTTGGTTGGTTTTTCCTCACTCCATTTACCTATCTGAAAACAGATGAAACATAAGTTATTTAACATATTCATCATATATAATTTGAACAGAATATTTCTATTGAAAGGTGATGTTTTGTTACTCTTGAGAATTAGGTTGTCAATCAGATACCTGCCTGTTGCCTTTGTGAGGACATCAGATAAAAATGCACAACTGCTGTATTTCTTTGATGCAGAAATGTATGCGTAAGAGCCTGTATTTCTTGATTAGAAAAATAGCTAATTCTCTTAATTTTATTTCAGCTTTACTCTTGGAAGCTCAGTCAACACCGTTTCAAATAACTCCTTCAACCATGGCAAATATTGTGAAAGGCCTGTATACACTACGACCAGGTAAAAAAGACACAATATTTTGAGGAGTCCCTCATACTGTGGTTGTGATGTGTTTTCCTAAATATGCACGCAGTCACTGTCTGTGTAATGCACATTTAAACATGGCAGAAGTTTAGAAGTATTGAAATGATGACATTTATATTGTGAGTCACACTTCAAGCGGCCAAATCTGTGATACGAGGTGAATGACTTTCTTTGATAAAGCCATTATTTGATCGGTGTTATTTCATGGAAGAGCTTAATTTGAGCTCTTCTGCAACAACTGTTATCTTGAGAGGAAAATGGTGTTGCAGGTTTTAATCAATTTTGTACTGAAATCTTTGGTTCTGTAAATTTTAGAGAACTGAAGAGTGTTTGAAAATACTTTAAAAACAGGAAATATTCAAAATATCCATAAATATATGACACCTGTGTCCTTTTCTTTTACAGTACTGGTACTTCCTTCTTACCGTAGTGTGACTGAGAGAGGGATTGTGTCTGAGCTCCAGTTGAGTTTTACTTTGCAATCCCCAGTTATAGAAATAGAAGTGAGGAGGGGAAAGCTTTACAAAAAAGCTTTAGTGCAATGTTCAGCATGTGTACAAGCCAGAAATATGGTGGACCCTCCGTTTACAAAATGCATGGATTAAGTACTGTTAGTTAGCAAAGGATTATTTTTACAACTTCAAAATTAACATCTTACCGTCATTGTTAAGGCAATACTAATTGAAGTTTTACAAACTGTTCAGTACCAAAGGAAGGAAGGAGGTATATATAGGTATAATTCTTTTGAAAGAAGCTCAGGGTGGTTTTCTTGCACCACATTTAATATTGTAGATGATGGACTTGTCGTGTCCCAGTTTTCCATTTCAGATGATCCGTGACTTGCTGTGTACTTCACAACAAGACAGATATTGATTTGGGTTGGAATCGTGGGCCTAACTAGATTTTGAATAGTTGTCTTCTGTCTGTAAGACCTTTTAATATGAAAATCCATTCCTACTGTTGTGGTACCTGATTCCCACAGCTGGGTAGGAATGAAATCTTTCTGTCTCTGCTGTCATCAGGGTGTTGGTTTTCCTACCTGAATTTAACCTGAAATACTTTTCTCACCTATAACGATCTGGCAGTGGCACGAAATACATACCACAGTGTTTCATGTTGTGAATTCCAAGTGTTGGGTTAATGGTTGGACTTGATGATCTTGAAGGTCTTTTCCAACCAGAATGGTTCTGTGATGAGGGAGGGTAGTGCACTGGGTTTTTTTTAAACCACATGTACACTCATAATGATAATTTAGTGAGTTTGCTCATTGAAATAAAAGCTGTTGAAACCTGGCGTCAACTAGGTGACCATATGTGGGAATTGGATAAAAGCTCGTGGTGTACCCTAGTGGATATATTTAAAAGAATCCCTTTTTTTCCAAGTAAAGATGAAGTTGAAGGTAACTGCTGCAACCTCTGGAAAGTCTGGCTTCAGAAATACTTGTGGGGTATTTATTTTTCTTAGAACTTCTTACACAGTTGCAGTAAACCCAATTTTCATCCTTTGCTCAGTCGTCTATGTTTCTTATCAGCCTTGAAGCGGCTTTAAGGTAAACTGTTTTGCTTCTGTAAGGCAGTGTTCAGTGTAGTGAAATTAAATCACATTTCTATCCCGAAGCTGAACTAATACAGTTTAGAATTATATAATGAACATTAAAAAGTGTTCATCTGAGCTTTGGAAGATCAGTGAGAGAATTGCATTAATTCATTTGTAGTGGGTAATGGAGAAGCAGGGTTATATGTTGATATTACTGTGCTTTCTAGAAATAAGGCTCAGGGAAGAGAGGTGTAAATTTTGTGAACAAGCTTCCCACACTAACGTGTTACACAGAATCATAGAATGTCAGGGATTGGAAGTGACCTCAAAAGCTCATCCAGTCCAATCCCCCCGCCGGAGCAGGAACACCCAGCTGAGGTTCCACAGGAAGGTGTCCAGGCGGGTTTGAATGTCTGCAGAGAAGGAGACTCCACAGCCCCCCTGGGTAGCTCTGTTACTCTCAGTGAGAAGAAGTTTCTTCTCAAATTTAAGTGGAATGTCTTGTGTTCCAGTTTGAACCCATTGCCCCTTGTCCTACCATTGGTTGTCACCGAGAAGAGCCTGGCTCCATCCTCCTGACACTCACCCTTTATATATCTGTAAACATTAATGAGGTCACCCCTCAGTCTCCTCTTCTCCAAGCCCAAGAGCCCCAGCTCCCTCAGCCTTTCCTCACACGGGAGATGCTCCACTCCCTTCAGCATCTTCGTTGCCCTGTGCTGGACTCTCTCCAGCAGTTCCCTGTCCTTCTGGAACTGAGGGGCCACAACTGGACACAATATTCCAGCTGTGTTCTCACCAGGGCAGAGTAGAGGGGCAGGAGAACCTCTCTGACCTACTGACCACCCCCTTCTGATACACCCAGGATGCCATTGACCTTCCTGGCCACAAGGGCCCAGTGCTGGCTCATGGTCATCCTGCTGTCCCCAGGAGCCCCAGGTCCCTTTCCCCTATGCTGCTCTCTAATAGGTCATTCCCAACTTACACTGGAACCTGGGGTTGTTCCTGCCCAGATGCAAGACTCTGCACTTTCCCTTGTTATATTTCATTACATTTTTCCCTGCCCAACTCTCCAGCCTGTCCAGGTCTCTGGATGGCAGCACAGCTTCCAGCATCAGCCACTCCTCCCAGCTTGGTGTCAGCAGCAAACTTGCTGATAGTGCACTCTGTGATTATCAAGGTGAGTTTGCTGATCTTCAGCTGTACTCAAAAGTGTCCTGAGGCTCAGCAGCCCCTGTGAGATGCAGCAAGAACTGAATTTCAGTTTGCTCACAAGGTCGATGACCAAACAAAACATTAATTCCTTTATCTACATTTAAGCATTTAACAGTCTGGTTATTTGTTCTGCTTTAAGGTTTGGTTTCTGTGTGTTTAGGGAATGGTTTTGTTTTGTTGTTGTGGGGTTTCTTTGTTTGGTTGGTTTTTTGTTCGAGATCCTAACGTGTATTGAAAATAGAGCAAAGTTACATCTGTCAAAGAGTAAAATTTTCACAAAAGATCTTTTCCACATGTTTTGTTGTTGCTTTCCCTCTTCTTACAGAATGGGTACAGATGGCACCAGCTTTATTTTCTAAATTCATCCCAAATATTCTACCCCCTGCTGTGGAATCTGAGCTTCAGGAATATGCTGCTCAAGACCAGAAACTTCAAAGAGAGCTTATGCAGAATGGATTTACGAGGTAATAATCACTACTTCAGTAGTAATGATGCTGGACAGTGCTGAAATCATTTGAAATAATTTAAGAATTAATGAAGAACCTTACAGCTCAGTATCTGAAATATGGTCTTATTTTCCACACATTTTGAGCAGTACCAACCTGGCAGATGGTACCAAAGAGCAAATCATCACAAGTCTTCAAATATTTTCATATAACAGATTGCTTACAGTTCATGCCACCCTGTGTTTTCGTTGTGCTTCTAATGCATGATCATACTTTTGTTCAGCCTTTACTTTGACCTTTTATTTTCTGATTATGTTGCTTCTGAAAATGTCAGTTGACGACTTCGCCTTATTCCACTTTCAGCGCTATTTATACAGTCAAGGTATTTATTTTAAATACACGTTTCTCTTCTGAGAATTGAAGAACAAACAGTAGAAGAGACAGTGGAAAATTTTCATCATGTTAATTTTCATGTTGGTGATTCTGGGCTGTGCCTGTTGTTGAGCTGCCTGGATGGAAGCACAGCATTGGGACCAAGCGTGGGGAACCTGTTGTGCTCTGTTCCCCAGTTTCCTTTCTGTGGGAAAAGGATAAATCATCCTTCCTGTTACCTGTGCAACTGCAGCACTGAGAAACTGGTCCTGTAGTTTAAACACCCACTAAATGTGTGTAGGTTTAGTGTTAGACGTGCTCCTGGATTTCACATTGGTGTAGTTTTCCGTGGAGGTAATTTCTCTCTTCAAAGCTTGGTAAATTATTGAGCTTCAGAACTCTACTGCTGACCTAAATGCAAATGGTATTGGAGACTCATTCCTTGTAAGGCTTTCTGTTGAGCAAAACAAATTTTGATAGGTTAGGATGCTAAAAATAAAGTCTTAAGAGCTTGGGCTGTGAAAAGTGGTGCATTTGGCCCAAGAAAAAGAAGTTTGAGACTGTTTGAAGCTGAGTAGGTATATAATGGTGATGAAGGAAATGTACGGAACAAAACAAAAAAAAAGGAACATTTTAGTTTTGTCTAATTTTCAATCTAATTAATTCTGTAGGTGGCTTATAATAGTTCCACATACAACCACATTTCACTTGTTTCTTGCTTCACAGATAATTAAAAATGAAGTTTCAGGTAGTAATGATCCATATCCACAAAATCAGTTTGTTTCAGGAATATTTTTCCCTCAGTATCTGAAAATAAGACAGACTTGTCAGCTTGACCGTGAAGTTCTTTGGCTGGTACTGTATAGAAGGAAACAAAGGGTACTGACCATTGCAAAATTTGGAGGCCTGTGTGGTGCCCTCTTGTTAGAAACTTCATGGGATCTTCAGAATATATTTTAGCAACTCCTGTTTTATGCGGAAAAGTAATTCCCTAGCACTGTAAATAATACAAATCCATAGGAAATTGTTTCTGTCTTGTGGGGACGAAGAAATTAGGGCTTGAGAAAGATCATACAGGGAAGAACAAAGTAAAGGCTTCTGTGTCACATATTGGTTTCAAAGTCTAATTTCTAAGAGTTCCTTTTGTCTTTCTGAGTATGGGATCTTCTGGGTATTGGACATGTGAAGAGTTTTGGTATGTCTTGTAGGTTTAGAAAATTGTCCCATCCCAACCCATGCTTTGGTGCAACTACTGTTTTTATCTACCTTGCTTTCAATTTATTAAAGTGCAAACCAAAACTCTGCAGTGGAGTAACTGATGAACGTATTTTGCGAAACACATTTATATGGTTTTACTGCTGGGGAGTCAGTGCAGCCTGGTAAACATGGAGGTTCTGTAAAGTGTTAGAGTCATCATGAAAAGGGCAGAGGCAAAAGAAAACCAAAGTACAGGTGATATAATTTGCTACATGGCATTTTGAAGTAGTATTTGAAATGCATTTTTCCTTGAAATGTATTTGAAGAGGTAAAATGCGCTTCTGCTTATGATCAGGAACATGGGTTGTATTCTTTATAACCTTTTCAGCATTGTTCAGAGGTTCTATTCCTATGCGTATAGATGTATATGTGTGTACAAAAGGGTTGTTTATCTGTTTTACGACGGAGTGTACGAAGGCTGTTCGCTTCTGGGTTGGCAGGAGTTGTCACCTCTTCTCCTATAATTGCGCCAAAAAATGGTGATGTCTTTGCCGCTGAACTTCCTACAACAATAACCTTGAGGAACACAGCACAGTGAGGTGTCTTCAGCAGCACTGATAGCATATCGGGTTCTACTTGAAGTAGTCAGGTTGTCAACACCATTAAATACTATTTGCTGCAGAAAGTGGGAACACGAGCCATTTGCCTGGCAGTATTTGTCTTGAGAAAGGCCTTAAGTCATACACAGCAGGTCCATCACTTTAAGAGTCATTTCAAGGAAGAACACTTCATATTATTAGAGAGAAAAAAATATTCTACCAACTTCCAGCAGATAAATGTTAAATTATAACCACTGTGATGAAAATATATTGGAATCTCTCTTCCTTATATGACAGTTTCAATAGCGTATCGTAGTGAGAAACTTGTGAAGTAGCCAGATTTACCAGCTTTAAGGGTCTGTGTGCACAAGAATAAAAGGAGAAGAAATGTTTTCCAAATAGAAGGGAATTTGACTTTGGGTTTTCAGGAGCAATTGATGCCAATACAGCTTTAGTTATTTAATTGAATCTTGTGCTTGAAGAGGAAGTGCTGTCAGCTCAGATTTGCTTAGAGTCTCATTGCTGGGTTTTCAGGTCTATCTTACCTTTTTAGATGGATAGATGCAGAGTTTATGTAGTTCTCTAAAGCTTGGTTGAGGAGTTTAAGTTAAGCAAAACAATTCTATGCGTGACTTAAGACTGCTCTGCATATGAGCAATTTTCCTTATCTTCATTTTGTTAAAAGCTACAAGATCAAACCTACTGTCTTTGACAGAAGATGAACTAGTTATATATTTAACTTTTAGATTTGATATATTTAAAATCTAGCTTACATTTCTGTTTTAGTAAATCCAGAATCCTGCAGTCATGTGTTATTGCTACTATGTTTGAATTTTGTTTCTAAAGTCAGTAAAAGTTGATTATGATTGCGCTGAGGTATTTCACTATTGTTTTCTCTTTTTTAAAATCACAGACTCATAAAATGGTTTGGGTTGGAAGGGACCTCTAAAGGTCATCTAGTCCAACCCCCCTGCAATGAGCAGGGACATCTTCAACTGGAACAGATTATCATGAAAATACTTTCCTTCCCCTTCTTTCGTAGAGGTGACCAGTCACGCAAGAGAGCTGGAGAAGAGTTAACGTACAGTGAGTATGCATTTCCCTGCCCTCCGCTGTCCTGCTGTCCCCGCTGCTTTGGGCACACAGCTCCTGCTGGATTTCTGGCTTCTTGGGGCTGTCGAGGTGTCAGAGGCTGCCCCTCCACGTGTAGCTCAGTCTGCCAAAGGAATCTTTACCATTCCAAGTAAAAATACAATCTTCTTGGATCTAGAGCCTGGCTAACTGTGCTGGAGTCCCATGGCCACCTGTAAGGTAGTGAGATATCCAAGCTGCTGAGGCCAAGATATTTCACTTAAGTACAGAGCTGAGGTCTTAACGGAGAAGAACGTAGTTGTCCCAAGTCAGGATACATATAACAGGTAACAAAGTGATGAGCCAGGCCACCTCTGGCATTAATCGTGTGCTGGTGGTGCGTGTTCCTGTCTGCTGACAGGAGGGACAGTTTGGAGACATCTTGCTTTTCAACTTGGAGCCCTCAGTGATGTGTCTAATACAAGCTGATAGCCGCCTGTATTGAGTATTTGTCTACAAATGCTCGAGTTGTGCAGCAGGGAACTTCTCTTCCATTTGTAGATGAAGTCTCTTGCTGCATGTTTAACTGTGAGGTTCTTTACTTCGTTACTCCCCTAATTTCCCCCAGTAGAGATGAGGGGGTGGGGAGAAGAGACATGGGGAAGAATACTTCCATTCTTGCTTAGTTGCTTTACTCCAGACATCCTGAATTTGGGTGCAGTCAAAGGTCCTGCCTTCTGTGCTGACTAAATATTTGTCCAGGAGAGAATCTAGTCCCATACGTACTAGGTCAGGGTTTAAGTACAAGATCCTGATTGTCATTTAGCCTTGGGGACAGGGAAATAATATCTGTGCTGGTGCCATTGTTGACTTCATTTTATTGCATTATTTCCACAAAGTTTACTCCTGTGCTTTCCGCTGAGTATGTTTGCTTTATTTTCTACCATAAAATGTCATACAGTTTTATGATAAATTCTTATGACAACCTGAAATGAATAGGTGGATGTTTACCTGGTACATCAACTTCAGTTTACACTGTTAACATTTTGCAGGCAATGCTGGTTTTGGGGTTGATGGGGAAAGGGGGGCAAAGGACTTAAGATGAAGCTTAATATGAGAGAATTTCTTGAACTTTTTCTGTAATTTCAGATGGCTCATCAGGATGTGCAAGCTCCAGGGGGTACAGATAGTGAATATACTGGATCAGCTTCTCTTCCTAACCAGAACAGACACTGGAGGAGCGCAGGTGGTATCCAGAGCCTCCTTTGGCAACTGCTGATACTCAAGCTCTGACACGAACTATGCCTCAAAGAAGAGTTTTGGACTTCTTTATACGATAAAATGTCAGTTGCTGCTACAATTGGGATGACTTTGAAAGACATGATTCTTTGGTCTGGCCTCTCAACAAGTTCATGTTCTGTGATTTTTGTGAGGAATGCACCTTGAAAAACGATCCTTTCAAAGTAGAAATGGGCAGCTGAAATCAGCAGCTTCCAAAAGTGTTAGAATGGAAGAATCCTTTTTGCACTCTTTTCTTAATATTAAGGACATTCTTAAAACTAGTTAACACGTCAGTGTATTAGTTTTTAAACTTCAAGGTATTTTCTGGAGCTTTTACTTAATAAGAATAAAATTTTGTTATTTTGCAATATTTGTTCGTTAGTTTAAAAATGGTCACCTTTAAGAGTTGGTCCCATATAAATGTATCTTCTGTCAGGGAGTTTTAAATTCCAGATTTTTCTTTTAGCTCTTTTCTTGTTAGTTTGTATTTTGAAATCTGTTTTCCTATGTGTTTGTACTCTGTGCCTTCAGCTTGTGCACTTTGCAACTTTATAGACCATATTTTGTTACTGCAAAATGTGTTCTTGAGGCAAAACTTGACGTGAACAAACATGCTGCAAAGTTGCACTTTTCTCTTGCGTTAATGGGAGGTGAATTTGAGAAAGAAGTCGAACCTATCACCATCGCTAATCGTGAATTGGAAGTTTGTCCCCTTTTATTTTACATGCGTTTTAGTGTTCAGTGCTGGGACCAACTCTTGTAGAACCCCTCTCATTGACTTTTCAGTGGCTTCCATAATCGCAATACATTGAGGTGTGAATTCCAGACTGAATGAAATACTAAGATGTGTTTGATGCTGTGCTATGTAGAAATATTTGGGGCAAAATTCTTGGGTTTTGTAGGTCTGCAAAGTGCATCTCTGGCAGCACGAACCAGACTTGCAGCTGGTTGATCAGTCAACAGTGGCACCTGTCCAAGGTCACTTTGTGGCTCCTGTGCCGTTTCTCCTGTCCTGGGGACGCGATGGGGCTGTGAAGTGGATGTTGTTGGCATCGGGGAGCTGAGGAGCAGCGTAACGCAGGCACGTGTACCCATCGGCCCCCGCTTCCAGCCTTGGCAAACCCAGCTGGAGATCCAGCTGAGCCCAGTTCCAGGAGATCTGGACCTATGGTCTGAATCCTAATGATTGTGACGGGGGCTTTAATCAGTAGTATGGCTAATGCAATTCTTTCCTGAGGGGAGAAACATACTTGAAAAAGCAGCTTGACTACAGGTGTTTTTGTTGTGGTTTTTTCTCTTTTATTACTATGGATTTATTTTTTATCACCTTAGTTACAAAGAGAAATGAGTCAGTAATATAAACTCTTTCTGAAGTGAAACGCAGTTTGTTCAGTTTTATCTTGCACAGCTCTTACGCCTGTTGAAAAAAGAACTACACGCAAATACCCCCCACAAGCCCCGTTGTGCTTGTGTGACTTCATTACATCATGCAGGAAAAAGATAAAAAATATATGCGGCAGGGACAACATTTCTTTTTCATTCTTCTGTGTAGCCAGACTCCATGTAAATGAATTTAATTCTATCCGTTCACATCAGCCACTTTGGCAATGCTGTTAGTTTGGAGGGTGGGCGTGGGGAAGAATGTGGAGGACACTTCTGTGATTGATAGATTAAAATCTGATTTACCTATATATTTCTTTACATATTCAGAAAGCCTATTTGTTTTTAAGGAAGTTTTTATTTTCAAGTTAAAAATGAATGCTTCAGTGTTCTGCTTTCCATGCAGAGCAATGCCAGCGGTCTGATCTCACCCCCAGCACTGGAAAACCAAACCACTTGCGGTTGGGATTTTCAAGTGTCCATAGTGTTTGCTTCAGCTTTGCTACCAGCTCTTTAAGTTGAGGCAGAATTAGACAAAAACAGGGGGTTTGAAAATTTTGCTGAAGAACGCAGTGGAAAAGTTAATGAAGGGTGATAGGGAATGAAAAATGATTTGCCAGCTTCCAGATTTTTTTTAATCAGTTTTGGCTTTAAACAAAAATAAAATCTCTGATAGTGTCCTTAGCTTTAAAAACCACTGTTTGCTGAAATGCCAATATTCTTGAGTTAAGAATAGATACATTAACCAAATTTGGTTAAAATGTGTTTACAACGTCATTTCCATTCTAGTTCACCTAATACAGTAATCAAGCTCTGTCATCTTTGTCCAGTGATCACAATGTTTTTCTGTTCTTAAGGTGGTTTTAGTGGTTCAAGCTTTTAAAGAACATGTATTCCTTTTGCTTCATGTTTGAGGCAAGGGTTCAACATTCGTTTTACGTTGCATTACGTTTGGGACACAAACTTCTAGAACAATAATTCCATCAGAAGGTAAAGCATTCCTGTTGGTGTGGTTCACTTTGTGTGCACTGGGTAGTGCTTGGATGCTTCTCAGTCCTGTGTAGCATTCTCACCTGGCCACCATACCTGAGAAATCTGTTTGTTAAGCACTGTATTATGTTGTAAATTTGGCATTAAAATTCCTGTATGTTTTGGCATTATTAACATAATGCTGAAATATTGTTTATCTGTCAAAGACGTTATCATTGTGACTGAGCATGAAACAATACAGCGTGCTATACTAAATTATTTTGTTTCTCTGTAAACTTGCATTTTACTTACAGTAAAACTAACTCAGCCAACTTGAGCATTGGTACTGTAAAGCCACAATTACCAACAGCATGTTCCTACCTGCAATATTTAATTTAACCAGATAACTTGTGGTAAATCTGTTGCCTCTGTAGCTTACTCTGTTAAGATTAAGCAGTAAAGTTGGTTATACAATGGGCGTCCTCTCTATGTTGCACTGGTTCTATAGCCGAACTTGCTACATTAAAATATTTTCAGATTAATTTCATTTCTTGATTTGGGAAGTTGGAATATTTAACTCCATCCTGCTGTAATAGTAGGTGACTGTCAACATGTGGTTCAGCATGGTCTTTGATACAAGTGGTGATGGGGGGGTGGTCTATCTAGGTAAGTACTCAACTCTTCTACAGTTGGATCTCCCCGATACCCTTCTGCAGTTGTCGGGGCAGTATTTGTGGATGAATATTTGAAGCGAATTTTTTTGATTCCTTTCATTTGATGGAAATACGACCAGCCAGATTTATCCCTTTTAGTTTCTCCCTAATGTGACTGTTTGCTTTCTATAGGTTTTAAAACAAAACAACACAGACACCAACCAAAATTAATGACTGAAAAATATTTTCCATGTTCGCTATGACAACCCCGGTGAAAGGACTGTTACATAGAACTACAGAATAATAACCAGCTACTTGGATTTGACTTCTGTCTTGACCCCAGCTCCAAATGAGAGAAAACAGGTGTTTTGACAACTTGACATGCAGCAGATTCCCAGAGGGCACTTAGCTCAGCTCACAACGTGCAAATTATGGTACCTTTAGGGTCGATATAGCTATTGACAACCATGAAAAGGTCCTGCTGGGGAGGAACGGTCACTGCTTGGGTTCATGTGTCTGTCTGATAACATGGGGATGGTTTCTGTGCTGATGCCACTCTCATTAAAGACGCCTTTTTTGAGGGAGGTCTTGTGTTGGCCACTTGTCTAACTCTTGTGATTGCTTTTCACAGCTGAATACTGTAAATAAGCCTGATAATGATAGTATGTGCGTTCTCTAGTGGTGTTTGCATTGCTGCTCTTAGAGCACCTCCCCTGGACGCTTTTAAATTGCACATTAAAGGTCACTGTGTCTTTGTGGAGGTGCTTGCATGGGGTAATACTGAGCTGCAGACTGTGCTCCCAGCGCTGTCACGGGGCAGGAAGAATGTAGGTGGTCAGGCTTTGTGTGTCCCTTTCTCGAGCTGGGACTCTGCAGTAGCAGATCCAGGTGCCTGGCCGGTACAAGGAGCAGCCTTTTCTCCACCGTTCCTTTGGCTGAGTGCAAGCAGGGGAGGTGCAGCCCGGCCGCGCCGCTGCTTTGCTGGGCTGATGCATCATCCATGTCATGTCATTGCTGTGGCACATACTCATGTGCCTCTGCTACTCAGTCTTTTCTTTCTGGGTAAGACAGAGGAGAATTTGCAGGTACAGTCTGAGCTTTCCCTCTGGAGCTTTCTTGGGAAATATTCTCTAGCTGGTAGAGAGATTTTTTCCTCCAAGGAAGAGGACTGTGGGTCATCTATCTCTGATTTTTGTCTGCTGGTCTCCAAGGCAACATGGTACAAGACAGTCAATCATATTGAGTGCACCATGCTTCTAGCACTTAATTCTGCACTTAATCTAGGATGAACAGTGACCTTTTCGGTAGGATTACAAACTTCAGGTAGTGGTAATCGCGGAAAGTGTGGCCTTACTCTGGCAGATGTCATTCTAGGAATATACAGGTCAGAGGAAGCTATTTTTTCTGAAAGGACATTACTTATTATAGCTTAAGTGGGTGTGATACTGGCCCAACAAGATATTTTTTTATACCCATAGTGTCTGTTAACGGAAAAAAGGCAAACGACGGAAGTTTCATCTTTATCAGCACTGAAATACACTGGCAGTGGGGAGCAGGACCCGGTGCGAGGGGAAGCCTCCCCTGGCAGGAGGTGCAGAAGATCAGCATTACTGCATTAATAAAACCGACAAACTTGCTGATTTGGCCAGAGTTGAAAGCTCCGTGACAAAGTACTTTGTACTTTGCTAGAGGGAGTGCAAGGATTAAACCCATGTATCTTGACCTGACTTGAATGACTGGTTTAAGGGGTTTCCAAAACTTCATAGGTAATGAGTACACAGAAATCCCTCTGGCTGTCCCTGGGATGCTCCAGATGCACTTTGGTTAATGCTGTTCTTACTAAGCTGCTGCTAAGTGATCTAATTAGCAGAGAACAGGAAAACTGGCTCCCATAATGACGACAACAGAATGAATTTAGTAATAGCACTTATTGCCTCTTTAGTATTGTTTTTCAATTAACCCTTCCTTAAGAAACCTCTTACAGTTTCCATGATGAACTGGGTCATCACCGATTTCTCTTAGCAGGCAACAGGTAACTTATTTGTTAGCACCATTTGCCATCTATCAGCAAATCGGACGATTTTGTACAGGTAGAAGTTCATAAATTAATATCTCAGGGTGGTTGGTAGGTGTTACCCTGTGGATGAGGTACACAGAAGACAGAAGATGGATGGAGCTCTTAGTGTGCTGCTGGAGAGCTGAGGTGCTCATCTGCCCTCAGACCCACGCTGTGAACTGTGGGGTTGTCCTGTGCAGGGACAGGAGTTGCACTCGATGGTCCATGTGGGTCCCTTCCAACCCAGGACATTCTGTGATTCTGGGATCTGCTTGGGTTCATGCCGCTGTCCCACAGAAGCCCAGAGTGACTGCGAAGTGAGCACACACGTAGGTGAGCACACATGTAGGTGAGCACACACAGGTGCTGAGTGTAAATTCCCCAGGCAGAACTTTCCAGACAGGACCTGTCCTGCTGATGCAAGAGCAGGAGCAAAACAGGCTTGTTTGGTTCTTTCACATAATGACTTTTGTGTTACACCTTCACTGAGCAGGCACCTGCTGTTCCCCGTTGCTTGAACATCTGGTGCTGTTAAAGGTACGTGGATTTGATGCTTTAGTGTGTTGGAATGAATGTTAGGCAGAATTTCTTCCGAGCTATAGAACCATTTCCCTTAAAATACAGAGATGCATCATACCTGGTGATTATCTACTTGTAATCTACATAATCTCATTATCCTATTTGTTCCCTCACAGCTTCTGAAAGCATGTTCAAGTGATAATATGCTTTCCAGTTGTGGCTCCGATTTTCTGCTACTAATGTCGTAGTTGTTGAGGACATACACAGGAGAGAGACACCCACGGAGTAACATGCAGTTCTCCATGCATTTTTCTCTTTCATCTTTCCTTCCAGTGGTGTGTCATGAATTGAAAAACTGCACACACAATCATTGCTATAAATCCTTCACCTCATTCATGTTTCGGCATAATCATGTTTTCTTCTTTTCTAATAATTCCCGATGTTGAATTTGCCTTTTCTTAATAACCAATGTATATCAAGTGAACACTTGTTAGAGCTCTATAATCCCAAGATGTACCTTGTGCGTAATAGTAGCTCCTTGTGGAGGTAAAATTAGGATCATGGGAATTTGGGATGTCATGCTCTCATCCTGCTAATGAGTTTGGAATTATCAAGATGATTTCCTTGGGTGAAAGGAAACAAGGAAGACTTTTAGCATGAGAGTATTTCATTTTATTTAGCTAAGAGTTTCAACAACTTTTTATTTGCTGCAGATTCTCTGAGCTCAGACCAGCTGGTTGTTCACCACTTCATGATTTGCTGATATGGGACAAGAAAGCAAGCAAGCTTGGAGTTTGCCAGCTGCTCCTGTCTGCTTGCCAACACAGCTACTCATCTTCTAAGGACCCACTTGCATCTGAAGAGCCAAACTGAGCCATTTGGCAGCAATTCAGCTGCTGTGGCTGAGGTTTGACATTCACAGTTGTTGGTGCAGAATGGTCTCTTTCATCTACAGGACACTTTAATGGCTTGTGATTGAAATTACCTATTATCACACTGGCTTCTTTAATTGTCGTATTAAAATAAACTGCAGTCAGTGATCTGCAAGCTTCAGGAATCACATTTGAGGCATATTTAGTAAAGCCACTGTACCCATCTTGAAGCACCTCACTGCTGGGCTTTTTGTTAAGAAACCAAAACTGTGGGGCTTTGGTTCCAAACCCCATGTGGGATTGGAGCGGCTGCTGCGAGGATCCCTGCTCCATGGTGGGACCTGAGGCCATGCTGTGGGTGCTGTGTGTGTTGCAGTAAAGGTTTTAATTAAAGATGTAATGACGGTGTGCATACGTGGCTAGCCAGTCGGGTTTGTACTTGGTTTGCTTAATAAACAGGGAAACAAAAGATTGTCCTTTGTCCTGGATTTGGCACTGGGGAGGCCAAACCTCCAATCCTGGGGTCAGTTTTGGGCACCTCATGAGAAAAAAGACCTTGTGCTGGAGCAAATTGAGAGAAGGGAACGGAACTGGGGAAGGGGCTGGAGCACAAGTGCGATGGGAGCGGCTGAGGGACCTGGGGGGTTCAGCTGGAGAACAGGAGCTGAGGGGAGACCTTCTGATCTCTGAACTGCCTGAAAGGAGCTTGGAGCATGGAGGGGGTTGGTCTCTTCTCACAGGTAGCAAGTGATGGGATGAGAGGAAATGGCATCAAGTTGTGCCAGGGGAGGTTTAGATTGGATAACAGGAAAAATGTATTCCCGGAAAGGGTTGTCAGGCATTGGAACAGGCTGCCCAGGGCAGTGGTGGAGTCACCATCCCTGGAGGGGTTTAAACGACACATAGATGAGGTTCTTAGGGACATTGTTTAGTGCTAGTGTCAGGTTAAGGGTTGGACTTCATCTTCCTGGTCTCTTCCAGCCGAAATTATTCTGATTTACTTAACATGATTGGAAAAGACAGTTCTCCCTTGTACTTTGGGGAAGAACAGAGTGGAACACTGAATTACACTGGGCAAACCACACAACCAGCGTCCTGCCAGAGCAGCATGATGTGCCCTTGGTGACAGAGGGCACTGTTCCCAATGCTCTGCAGCGCAGCTATGTGCTGAGAAAGGGTGCTGAGCAGAACAGGATCCCCTGGGGTTTCTGTAGCTACTGGTGGTGGGAGAGCTGCCGGCCACATGCCCGGGCTGGACGTGTGTGCTGGGCTGGGGAGGACGTTAGTGTTTGTACCACCAAATGGATTTTGTGTTTCTATTTAGCAATTCCCAGGGCAGAACAAACCTCCGCTCTTAAATTGATTTAGCTACTTTGCAGCCAGCCTTTGGTCGTGTTTAAAGTATTTCAAGAGCTTTATTGATTTTTAAAAACATCCTGGCAAATAATGCATGTGAAGTTAGTTCCCACTGGAGCTAATCTAACTTTCTGTTGGCCTGCATCCTCACAGTGACTTAGTTCAAGCTTACTCCAGTCTGATGAATTCCTCTTGTGCCGAATACAAACAAATGCTTTGGCCTTTATTAAATTATTCTCTTGATTTCTTCCATGGGCTACATATGCACAGAAAAAACCCCAACATATCTGGCTGCTTTTAATTGAGCCATTGTGACTTGACTTTTATATGAATCAAATTAAGACTAATAAACTGAATTTAAAGCAAAAGAGTGATATTTGTGCAGAAGAAATAATTCTTTTCTTGGCTAGATAAAATTCAGAAAACAACCTTTATAGGCAGGATTTTAGCATATTTCAGCTTCTCCGATGCATCCCCTGTATTGTCCCTGAAGTTTGTAGTTTTCCATGTGGATGTCAAGTGTTGTCTCTGTCTCTCTGGTTTCATCTGACCTGCAGATGCTGAACACTTTCAGGCCCCCCAGTGTTGCCCCAGCCTTGGGGTCTTTGGACTGTTCTGCGCGTCTCTAGAAGCAGATGCTGTGAGCAGAGAGGGGAGAAGGGATGGGACAGGACAAGACTACCCGGTTAAGGAAGGACCACAGCGCAGGTAGGTGCTCTCCTTGTCCCTTTCTAAAGAGAAATAGCATGACCTGAATTCCCCTGGGTTTAGTAATCCTGTTTTAACCGTCTGGCGGTCTGTGCTTCTGGCTGTCCAAATGTGCTGTGAAGAGCCTTTACACCGTGTTAAAGCTGCCTGTACCCTTTCCCTTCTGAGCTGATGTCCTTGAGTGATGATCAGGAGTGTGTTGTTTATCACAAGCGATGTGCTTCCGCAGCTGGGTGAGGCAGCTTTCATCTCTCTCTCCTGTGCAGATGATGTACTGGCAATCATTTACCGATGTTGCCTTTTAATTCGCCGTGATGGTTGTATTGCAGAAAAGATGAAAATATTGGCAGCTTGATGTTTCAAAACAGATTGAAATCTCAGGTACTTCCAGCATCAACATAATCACTTTCTCAGGAAAGGGGGAATTAATTTAAATATATTTAAACATTCTACTAGCAATTCTAGTCTCTTATTCTCTGGGTGTTACTGTGCTGTCAGTCAGGTTCTCCTGATTTGTGGCTTCCTGCAATGTATGATTTTCTTCTGCTGTCACTTTTTTATCATCTACTTCAATATGGATGAAGTTGATATCATTTGCAGGTGTGTTCTCTCTGGTTTTATTCTGTCACTACTTCTGGTTTTAAACCTGTCACTACTTGTGCCACTCACTCTGAGTCAGAACTGTCAGAAAGGCTTATTCCTACTTTGTGCAAAATACCTGGAAGCTGAAGAAACGAAAACCACCTAACTCTCAGTGATTACTGGAAGGTACTGAGGGGTTCTTTGGTGACGTCTATGTGCTTGAAGATGAGTTGAATGTGTCTGTCCATCGGGTAGCATTGGCTGTTACTTCAGTATGTCACAGGTTTGTTTCACCACAGAGTAACAGGTTTTTTCTGGTCCTTATTTTAATGAGAAATTATACTTTAAGTGTCTTTAAATCATGGAACTGCAAAAAACCCTCAAACCATGAAATGAAGTGATGGTTGTAATGAAATAGTGAAAGAAGGTGACACACAAAATGCACAGTGAAGGATGCTGATTGAAATATATTAAATATAATAAATATATTTAATGTAGAACAGATTGAAGATCTGCCCCTGCTGAACTTGATAGAGGTTTCCCTGCAAAATACCGAGAGCTGCAGTTTTGACTTGAGGTGTTCGTCCAAAGTTCTCAGACATGCGGCTGCATCTGCTCATGTGCAAGGAAATGACATTCAGCTGTTCCTTAAATGATACACAAATGAATAGGGATGTTGTATTAAACTAGCTTAGGCGAAGGATCCAGACGTACAGAAATAGGTTAGACAATAAGGCAAGATATTAGAGTCTACTGGCGTCTCATGGTAAATAATTTCCTTTACCAAGAAGTGGTGAGGGAGATGACATGGGTTCGGTTTGCTTGCAGTGTTTTCTGAGCACCGGTGGTGAAGGGGTGGAAAAACTCATCCAAAACAAATGGCTCTGCTCATGACTCCTGAGGGATGGCGGTACCGAAAAGGCTGAAGAAAATCCACCCTGTGGCAATACAAGTGGTCAGTCTGCAATATCTGCCATGTTCCTCAGCATCATCATCGGTTCCTCGCCCGACCCCATCTGTTCAAGTACAGCAGCAGGTACCTGGAACAGATACAGTTATAAATTAGGTTGGTATAATGCCCTGGCCCTCAAAAGGATGTTGAGCTCCTGCAAATCCCAGCCTTGGCTCTGCAAGAAGGGATCTGCTGATCTCCGCTCACCATCCCTGGGCTGCAGTAGCTTGATGGGCCATTACCCAACAAGTTGCTTGTAGTTCCAGTGACCCCATCACTACCACACCTGGTTGTTACCTTCTATATCAGGAAATGGATCCCTCTGTGGGAAAAACCCCAGTGACTTTTGATAAATAACTTTATGGCTTTAGCATAAAAGAGACTTTTTGTTGCAGTTACAAGATCTTTTTCTTTGCTTAAAATCAGATTTTGCTTGCTGTAATTCATTGAACTGCACAAAGTACAATTATTCACTAGCATCAAAATTAATGTTAATGTTAGTATAACACAATTTATGAACAATTGCAAAAGGCATTCAGCACTTAAATTTACAACAGAATTATAAATTTATGTATTAAAAAAGAAGCCTAGCTCTGCTCTTCCTCACAGGGATTCCTGGTCTGGCAGTGCCTTGCACAGCTATTTCACAAATCCTCCTGGAATAAGGCAAGGAGTAAAGTGCTGGTTCTGCTGTGATTCTTTCTGTGCTGCGAAGCCAACGGGAGTGCTCAGGGTGCAGGAACATTGCACAGGTCGGGTGTTGTGGGCTCAGATTTCTGAGAGCTGAACCCACAAAGGTTGTAAATCCTAGTGCTGCTTTTTGCTCTCCACAGTGTTACTTGAAGCTTGGCTTTTCCAGGACATCCTTGTAATCCCAATACTGATTTTGTGCTTCACAATCTCTGGACTTGCTCTTTTTCTGCTGCCCCTTCTCCATCTCTTTGGCCTCTAATGCGAGAGCTCCCCATGTCCTGAACTGTTGAATCTGCACAGACTATGGAGATTGGAATACAAATTTTTGAGACAAATTGCAGTATGGTAAGGGGGGGTAGGATGCAGGATGCCAGCGATTTTGGAAATTTCTATTTCATTTCTTGCTGCGCCCCAGTCACACCCACTCGCTTCAGTATCCACTTCAACTGCTAAAAAGAGAATCTGAGTACAGAAATGCAGCTGAATTAAGTGAAGCTCAGTGTC
This sequence comes from Patagioenas fasciata, assembly GCF_037038585.1. Lineage (NCBI taxonomy): Eukaryota > Metazoa > Chordata > Aves > Columbiformes > Columbidae > Patagioenas > Patagioenas fasciata. The sequence goes on along the minus strand of NC_092527.1, from coordinate 36,673,654 downwards.
AGATACTTTTTAGCCATCTACTGTACAGTACTCTTGGTGCTTTTCTATATACTGCGGTACTTAACTTTTAAAATCTGTGTTTTAGACTTGCTAAACCTCCATTCCCCACCCATGAAAAAGACGTAATTGCTTTTCCTCACCTCAGTTTTGGATACTCCACAGAGCAGGGTGCTTGTCTGTCTTTTTTTACCAGCCCTACTGCATCTGTTTCCCCATAGATGATGCCGTGCAGATTACAAATGCAGGCTTGTCTTGCCTCATTAAATAATTTACAAGCTTGAGGAAGTCCTTGTCAGATTTTGATGTCCTCTCTGCCTTGCTATTCATCACATTGTCTGGTTGAGGCTGTGCATCCCCCTGTGCACAAAAGGGTTCTGATGGAGATTGCATCTTCTAAATACAGATACAGCTGTGGCTGCTGCTGCTCAGTCTCTAGAAATGGTGCTTTTGGTAACTTCCCTCAAAAGAGCAGTTGTGTGGTGCAGCTGGATGTGTTCGATACAGCGTGTTCATTTGCTGGAACTGCCTTTCTCAGATCATTTTTCCTCTGCGTTTCTGCCTCATGGAGGGATGTGGAGGTGGTAACTCCTGCCAAGTGAACAGATCCTGTCCTGACTCTGATACTCCTCTCACCACTGTGCTGCCCAGTTGGTTCGTCTGCTGCCCAGAGGTTCCACACCAATGCAATAAAGAACAGTCACTTGGCAGCAGGAGGAGGTATCAAGCCATACAAGCTGCTCCTTCCTTGCTCTGTGCAATGCAGGAAATTAAGAGGATGCGGTTTCCATGAGTAGAACTCGACAAAACTATGTGCAACGTGTGGGCAGAGGTACCAGAGAGGCTGATGGGCACGTTGGCCACTCCTGGTCAGTTCATGGGCCAGAGCAGAGCAGCCTCTTCACCTATAGCTGGAGTTTGGCACCGTGCACTAACTTCCTCCTTTCCCACTTGCTATGAGGAACCTCCAACACTCAGTGTAAGGTTTTTTGTTAAACGTATCATGGAGTCATTTTGGGTGGAAGAGACCCTCGAGATCATCAAGTCCAACTGTTAACGTAACACTGGCACTAAACCACGTCCCTAAGAACCTCATCTATGTGTCCTTTAAACTCCTCCAGGGATGGTGACTCCACCACTGCCCTGGGCAGCCTGTTCCAATGCCTGACAACCCTTGCCAGGAAGAATTTTTTCCCAATATCCAATCATCTAAACCTCTCCTGGTGCAACTTGACGCCGTCTCCTCTCATCCCATCACCCTGTGAGAAGAGACCAACCCCCTCCATGCTCCAAGCTCCTTTCAGGCAGTTCAGAGATCAGAAGGTCTCCCCTCAGCTCCTGTTCTCCAGCTGAGCCTCCCAGGTCCCTCAGCCGCTCCCATCACACTTGTGCTCCAGCCCCTCACCAGCTCCGTTCCCTTCTCTCAATTTGCTCCAGCACCTCAAGGGCTTTCTTCTCATGAGGTGCCCAAAACTGATCCCAGGATTGGAGGTTTGGCCTCACCAGTGCCCAGGACAGGGGGACGATCGCTGCCCTGGTTCTTCTGGCCACACCTTTCATCATACAAGCCAGGATGCTGTTGGCCTTTTTGGCCACCCAAACAGTGAGCGGTTGCCTAAGACAAAGCTCAAGCAGACCCAGATCCAACCCTGCCGGGTGCCCCCGTGTCCTGCTGTGTCAGGGCTCTCGCTGGTCCTGCACTGTGGGCAAGGGGCAGCTCACCATGGGGCCTTCATGCAGGAATCCTTCAGCAGACCCAGTGGTGTGGTTTGTTGCAGCACCTTTGGATAAAACCCGCTCCTTGAAGGCCAACCGAGCCTTTCACACAGACTTTCTCATTGAATCCTCTCCTGACCGGGTTTCTCATTGCCCATGGTATGAAAACAATAGCAGGCAGCAAGGCTTCCTCGTGTCACAGCTCTTTGTTCCTCTTTTGCATTAAATCCCTCTATGAAATTCCTCTCTTGTACTAGTCTAGGGCCACATATAAGGGTCTCCCTGTGTGTATTAGAGTCTCTTAGAGGTGTGTTTTATTCACTGTCAACTCTGTAAGAACGCAATTTACATTCAAAGTGATGATATTGATGTTTCTTTCATTTTTTTAATTTTTTCATCCCAAGGCAAGCTGGTTCAGGGAACCAAAAGCAAAGAAACAGCCCAGCAAGACAAGGCAAATAGGTGATTTTCTGCTGTGTGCCCTCCTGAGCCTCAGCCCACAGAACTGGAGAGATCCACACCTGTTCCGGAGAGCACTGAAGTCACCTTCGTAAATAACACCCCCTTCACTGCTGAAAAAAAAATATAAAAAATCACGTTTTCAGGCTCTTGAGGGTTTTATCCATTTTTGGTGGCCATAAGTGTTGCTATTTTTCTTATCAACCACATAAGCGCTGCAGAGGGAGAGCGCTGATGGTCCGTGCACTGTGATCCGTGGCTGCTGCTCCAAGGCCTTGGTACAAAAACGTCCTGTGCCAGCCTGAAATGATTCACAAGGGCAACAGCACAGTTTGCTCTCTCTGGCAGGTCATTGCATTTGTTTTCTTTGGGTTTTTTTTGAACGAAAGGCAGTCTATGTAAAGATTTGTTCCGCAGGCATCTTTTCACCACAGAAAAACTATGGTTAATCCATTATAATGCTAGCAAATTGATGAGTTTCAATTCCCTTCTGTACAAGACTTTTAAATATGTGTCTCTGCCTTGGTAACCACTCACAGAAACTTTAAAATTGTCTAGTTGAATGCTCAGAAATCAAGCCCAGCAGTGTCCTTTCTGTTAGTGATTCGGTTTTGCTGGAGCCATTCCAGTATTTATTTTTAATGAGTCAATTCTTTTGAATTAATTTTACCAGCTCTAGGCTCACATTCCTTCCTTCTGGTGAAAAGATGATGTAAAATGACTTGCTGCAAAATCCTAACCTCAGTAAACTTAATGTTCTTGATTGAAAGAAGGTGAAGCGTACAAGATGTTTGTGTGATCAAAGGCAAGTCGAACACTGCAGTGAAAATCCAGCATGATTTCACCTGCTATTGAGCAGCACCCAAGTGTATACCTGAAGTGACAGCTTAAATAAACATAACGAGCAACCAAAGGCCATTAAGTTCTTCGTGATTCAGAAATGTGTTGGTCTGCTTTAGAGATTTTGCAATGAGGAGTCATTAGTAATTTCTATGAACTGTCTTTAGAGCAAACATTGTTCCAGTCCAATGTTCCTCATTTTGTAGAGCTGACTACAAATTCTTCCTTTCTATTTCTGGCATTTATTTTGTATTAACAAACTTCCTGGTCCCATGCCTCTTACTAAAGATGTTCTTAAAATGAGTGACACAAATTACCATTGGTTTCACCATTGGGTATGAATTCACTTTTCATTAGGAACCACCACAAAAGCAGTGCTTGTTTTAATCAGCTCTAGTCTCGTTGTTTGGAAAGGCTTGCAAGGTTGACTGGCTTTCTCGACTTGATCTGTGCTCACAGTAATGAGGCATCATGCTAATGAGACCATTGCCATTACAATTACCAGCTTATTAAAGCCTAATTAGGGACCCAATTCTGCTAGGTGCTGAGGGCTGGTTGTAAGTAGCTGAACATTTTCATGTGCCCATTTTTGGTCTCTAGTTGAAAGTGGTACTTGAAAAGTATTGAAGCTCACTATTCAAGTATAAGGTCTGTTTCAGTGCTAATAGGGTAATTGACCCTAATGATATTGGCTGGTGTGTAATGGTCAGAGCTGCCTTTCCTTCCTCTGAGAAGCTTAGCATCAATGTCACTGTTAAATGCTCTGTGATTCACATGGCAGAAGGCTGCATGATGCTGAAGGACAATATTTCCTATATAATGTTCCGTGGCAGATTGTTTTCTGCACATTCAGGCACTAGTGAAAAGCATTTGCAACTTTATTGTTCATCAGTGCCAATTAAATGCAGACTCAATGTTCGCCAGACATGCTTCTTCCTGAACAAACAACTCAATTCCGTTCTCCCGAGGCTGGAAATTTTTAAATGTGCAGTGTCTCTTTTAGAATTTAATTTCCAAATGACCTTCCCACTGCCTGCTTTGCGTTGTGTATGAGTTATTGAGCTGGGCAGGTAGTGTCGATACAAAAGCAGGGCACTTTCCGGAAGTATGTTAAGGAGCATCACTCTAGTCTGGTTGGTTGTTTTGCTCTTCTTTCTGTCAAGGGAGGATTGTATGTTTGAAGTCTTCTTGATCTTCATCTTGTCCAGATGGATTTAGACTCACCTTTGCTGGTCTGTGGGGTTCTGCTATTCATGGCAAATGACTTTGCAGGACCTGGAAGCCCTTCAGCTCAGTCTGCTGGTGGCAGCAGCTCCAGGTATGGAGAGGTGACACTGCCTGGACTGTTCTCCCTTCTCACCCACTGACACCTAACGCCTGAGTTTAGGGAGAGCCCTCTGGGGTAGCTCCCCTACAGAACAAGGACTGAGTTTTGTATGTCATTCCCTATGCACACCTGTGTGCATGCATGCATACATAAAGCAGATATTTTCCATCACAGAGCCTCTCCTCTATCAACCCAGGAGCCAGGACTCCTTGTGACATTCTCCACAGATGCCAGGTAAAATGAACACTGCAGCTGTCTTGTCAGGCCTCAGTATTTCTCATACCTTTTATTTTTTTATATATCCTGTGCTATTCCTATTTCCCTCCCAGCCATTCCCGCTGAAGCAGGTTTCTGTTTTATGTATTGTGTATTGAATGGAGGCGACGCTGTTCTTAGTGATGCTCCATGAATGTACGATGCCAGGTGCCTTGTACTTCAAACAGCCACATAAAAGCAATCTTGTCCCATTTGAACTTAGGCTGGATTTCATCATAGGTGTATTTTAAGGTAGATACATTTAGCTTCTAGTGCTCTGTCTTCTCACGGTGGGATCATCTGCATCTCCAAAACTGAGCTCAAGTGGGGCTCCCACTGATCCAAAATGCTGCCCTAATCACTTTTGAAAAGCTCGTGAAATGGAATGGGGCTTATTTTTCAGGCTTAGCTGAAGTAATAAATTTTTGCATTGCTATTGTGTAACAGATGAAAGCTAATTTCCTGAGTTTGATCTTGATACCTCTCACAGGGCTCTCTGGGGCTTTGAAGAAGCCGTTGTGAGTGCTCGAGGTGCCTGGAACCAATTCTCGGTTTTAGAGGGTTGTTAACATCATATAACAGAACATTCAAATACTTAGTATTAATCACTGGTTCTTTACTTGCAACGTTAATTGGAAGAATTATGTCTTTGTTATATCAGTGGTGAACTGAATGCTCAATGTAGCAGCCAAATTGCATTTTTGTTTCTTTCCCTCTCTGAATCCTCTCAGATTTAAAGATTTATCACAACTTTTGGCATTCCACTTTGTTATTGGGATTTCTACTGCATACACCTTGTGATCTTTAGAGACTGAGGACTCTCCCTGCTGGTTGTCATCAGCCTTTCCCTTTGTGGCTGGTCCTTCTGGATCTGAAGTCAGATATTTCACTTAGCAACCGGGCTAATGAGAAATGAGATCAAGACTAAACGAGTGTTTTGCTTCCTGTGGACAACAAATTGACCAATACTCACTATAAGAAGCAGGACTTGGATTTTGTGCCATCTGAGCAGTTTCCATGCAGAATGTGTCTGGAGTCTTACCAGACCTGGAGTAAACAGCCTGGCTTCTAGAAAGAGAATTTGTTGTAAAGACACATTAGTACCTTCATGTTTCAGTTTTAAGCTACTCCCTGAACTTGGCGGTAAGGCAGAAGTGTGTAAAGCAGGTAAAAAAATCCCTGTTTTAAAAGGCAATTTCAAAAGTTCATTTCTCAGCAATTCGGTACTGGAAGAGGTCTCACCTATTCAGTTTCTTCTTTCCCCTCAATGTGAAATTGGAGCAAAGGACTTAGATGTTAACCATGGTAATTGGGCTTTGAAGCATTTTGGAATACGTAGAGTCTTAAAGCACTGGCACACATGATGTCAAAGGAGAGATTCTGAGCCATGAATATTCTTGAGACAATTCAACGTATTTCCTGATCTGCTTTGAAAAAAGTGATGTTCCTGGCATGGCACGAACCCTGCTTTCTGATTTCGTTTTGAAAATAGAGCAAAGATCTGATTCCGTCCAAGTGAAATGTTGCTGGCCCAGCTGCCATGCTTTTTGTAGGATAGCGATGCTTCTTTCCTTCCCCTTCTCTTACAGCCTTGGTATTCTATTTTGAATTAGCAGAGCTCTGATCTTACAATTAGAATCATAGAACAGTTTGGGTGGGAAGGGACCTTCAAAGCTCCCCCAGTGCCACCTCTGCCATGAGCAGGGACATCTTCACCAGCTCAGGTTGCTCAGAGCCCCGTCCAGCCTGGCCTGGGATGTCTCCAGGGATGGGGCATCCACCACCTCTCTGGTCTCTTGCGAGGCACTTGTATAAGTGGAGAAAGAACTGGACTTACTGTACGCAAAACTAGTCCAAGTGATCCTGTATGCTTGGCTAAGAGCTTGTTCTTGTGTCTGTTTTGGGGCAACTCTTTATGCTTTTAAAGTGGTCTTGCGCTTTGCAGAGACCTACTTGATATGAAAGAGACTGGACAAAAAAAGAATAAATTCTGTGTTTGGGATGTCAGCCCTGCACGTCAGTCTGTCCTTGCCCAGTTCAAGGGGACAAACACCATCCTAATATAGGAGACTGTGAGCTGTGAGACACCAGTTGATTTAGAGAGTGTTTTTTACGTTTATAAAGAGGCTATTTCAAGCAGGCAGATGATCTGCAGGTGATCTGTTTTTTTGTCAGCTTTGCTCACAAACACTCTCTTCTCAGAGCTCCCCCTGTACGAAATGCGCTGAACACTAAATGAATGAGTAAATTCTGGTGGAACTAAGGCACGGAATTGTTATGCAGCTCTGCTTGTCATGGCTGTCGGGTTTGCAGCTGGTATTACCAATGTGATTACCTGGGCAATGCTGGCCTTGCAAGACTCCACTCCCCACCAGGCTGCCTGTTCTCCCCTTTTATTATGAGAAATTTGGCCGTTTCTCACGTAACTCCTCTGCCAGCACCAGTGAATCCAGCCATTCATTACTGCACTGTCTGTAATGCTCACCAGCTTCTTACACTCTTATTATTCGCATCCAGAAATTTATTTTGTCACATCCACGCGTTTTCTACATCTTTCCCAGTTACCCTGATCTCAGGCAAGGACCTTGTCAGCAGCCAACCCAGGCAGTATGGAAACACAAAGATACAGGTATGATGAAGCCTATTGAAGATTCACATCTGCTATAGAGAGAAGCAACTCCCCACACATGTAGCTTTTCATGGCAAACCCCTTTGTGGGTCACTGTGGGACTTCGATAGACTGCAGGAGAAGCAAAAGTAAAGCTCCTGACCAAAAAGCCACAGGAAAGAAGATTTGAATATATGTATCTGGGTGGTGTTATTCATCCAAGAGTTTTAAAGAAATGGGTAGAGCCTTCTAAATATAGCCCTGGGTTTTGTAATCAGACCCAGCAGAAATGATCTGTTGCATTTTGAAGCCCTCAGTTTCAGAGAGACATATTTATTTGTATTGTTTTGAATCCTGTAGAAAAATTAAAAAAACAATGTTAGGCACTGTACAAAGAGATGTGAATCTGTGATGTCCATCTCTTAATTGTAGCGGTTTCGTTTCCTGAAACTTTTATTCTCTGGCATAACTTTGTTAAAACATCTTGGTCACAATTAACCTTTAAATGCTAAGACAGTTGCGAGGACTGCTGAATCCCTTAATGCATTAAGAGATTAAGAATGCCTTTGGATGGTGGGAATTCAGCTTCTGGGCTGTCTAGGGTGGGTCATTTCCATCCTCTTTCCTCTATTTAGCTTCTGTGCCCTATGCAGCTCTTTTCTATTTACTCATTTCCTCCAGGTCTCTGCTGTCACACCTTCATCCATGCCCTTGGGCTTGTTGCTGCTACCAAGGTAAAACCATTGAAAGTTATGCATGACTGATGTCCAGGACAGGCTTCAAGAAAACCCATGGGCTTTGTTTTTATCATTAACAAGTATTTCTTTGCAAAGACAGACTCATGGAGTCCCAGCTAAGGCACTGAACCGGAGACTCCTGAGCATGCTGCATCCCTTTCTGTTTGCCTTGTGAACAGATCACACCTTTACCATAGTCATAAGTTCATAAAAAACCTCCACTTTTTGCTTTATAGAAGGCTGTTTACAGCCTGGCATGTTGCACTGTTCAGGGGTACAATTCACCAGAATTAATATTCCTGAACTACTCCAGTTTCCCAGCAATTTGACTGCAGCAACTACTTGTGTTCTGGTTTCTTCCTGGCCAGAAGTGTAGCACTGCTGTTTGAGCAATTAACTGGAGACAGGAGTCCTTAGATATATCTGTTGCTATGTGAATGGCATGCCCTGATACCTCTTTGTGCATCTACTAAAGTGTAAACCAATAATTTTCACCATCTCTCACGCAAGCAATGAGGCTGAAGTTATCACTGGAAGTGCTCTGAAGTAATCAGTTCAGTATCCATGAAGATGTGTGGTTTTGCTGTGTCTGGTAAATAGGTAGCTCTGATACCCAGGACGTGAACAGGCTCTTTGAATAAGGGAAAATTTTGCACATTGGTGGTGGAGATGCCTCTGGCACAGCAGATCAGGAAGAGGAAAGCCTAATGAGAACTTGTAATGATTGATAACTACAGGAATTTTGATCAGATGGATTAAGGCAATTACTGATGGGCATAGTAGTCACTAGTACACTTTTTAAAAAATTATTAATTCCTAAAAAAGCAGAGAAATGTGCTGAGATGAACAGGAATCTTTCAGACAGTGCTTAATTTTTTTTTGCTGGTAGGTTTTTTCCTTGCTAATCCTATGAAAACTAGATGGCAAAACAGCCTGGCAAACGCGGGTCACTGAGCATGCTGCTGGTGGGACCACTGCTGGGGAGTGTCCATCTGTGTGCTTAAAACAAAGCAGAAAAAGTAGAGATTGGGTAGAAGAGAACCAGAGACAAGAAAACAGCTTTAGCTAATAGAAATACTGCAGGGCACTTGATTAAAGCATGCTAACGTCTTCAGGGAGATAATTCTTGGTGTTAAAAGGGCTCTTCTGTGTAACACCAGAAGTAATAGTGAGAGGGGCTGATTCGAAATGAAGAGTGAGAAATAGGGAGCGATTTTTTTTTAAGAAATCAACTGCTCGAAGAAGCTACTGGGAGGGCAGCAGGTTCTCCATATCCAGATGTATCCACATGTAGACTGGCTTGTTATGAATTTAATCTTTTTGCCAAATACATTGTGTACTTCAGTCAGGTGCAGTTTTTCACGTTTCCAGTGTGATTAGGCTGGAGCTACATGTAAAGGAGTTTCAGCAGAGACTGAGGGATCACCAACCCTGCCTGGCCACGGGTGGTGCCTGAGCCCCCTCATGGACCAGCTCTGGGGAACAGCTTTGCTCTGCGCCAAACCCAGCCCTTAGGTTTTGAAGCATCTCCTTGGAAAAACAACTCCCCATCCCAACGATCCAAAGCCAGGTAAGGCACAAGTCACCTGCAGCTGAGCTTGGTCCTGGACACAAATCCTACTGAAGATAAATATTTCCAAGAGGAACTGTAGATGCTTTAGTGAAAAATTCATGTGATGGCCCTTTACTGTGCTTTAAAGTATATGGCAAGTTACAGGCTTCTGCATTAGGTACACACATTGACGTATATAGTAAAATCCCTGTAGTAATCGTGCGGTTAATGAGCTGTGTCACACGGGTGAGGTGTCTAAGGCTGGTATTGAATCAGGTTGTTGATCCTTTGAGATGAATTTCCTGTTAGTGATGTTGCCACTGATGTTTTTTTTTTTTAAGTAAAGGAAATAAGCATGAGATTAGCCTGTTGCAGCTGGCTGTCTCTGCTGGGGATGTGGACATGAGCTCAGGAGGTGGGTGAGTTGCACTGGCATTTACATTGGCTGTGTCATGTTTGGATGTGTCCAAAACCAGGATGGTGGTACTAGCTCTGCTACAGCTGAGTTTCAAATAAAGAGCTTAAGGAATGAAATCAGTTATGGCACATCCCCTGTGATGGGGCATTGGAGCTGATGCAGAAGTCCCTGTGCTTAGATGTGGGTAGATGTGAAGAGTCCCATGCCCTGGGCAAGGATCTGTCTCCTACTCTTAGAAATTTCTCAAGGGTCTGGGACTTGGAGCCAAGTTATAACATCTGATTTCCCTTCTTTAAGTAGGAAGCCTTCTGCACTCTGTAAAGTCTCCTCAGCTTTCCTGAGATGAAGGAGAACCGGGGCTACCACCCACTCCTGGGGGGCAGCAGTGAGGAGGTGTCACTGGCTCTGCATAGCACTTGGCAGATGGGGTCATGGCAGACGTCATGGTGGGTGCTTGTGCAGATTCAGTGGCTTCAACAAGCGATAGGAACATCATCAGCAAGTCTGTACCCTCTCCTCCCGCAGGAGGAATAACCCAGCAGCTTGGAGGGAAGCTCTGAGGAGTGATGTTCTGCTGCCTCATCCTCTTGCATCTTTTTATCTGTTCAAAACAGGCACCTCCTCCTAATCTTCACTCGCATAAGTATCAACACGACATCGCACTGCTGGGCTTGGCTAATGCCACCAACGCACGTGATTTTGGTCTCATTTGGACTTTTGCTTTCGGGCTCTGTGCTGGCTTCTGCAGTGAGGTCTGCAAGACCTTTTCCTCTTGGCAGTGGGTACAGGGGACAGACCCAGTCTGGCCTGTGAACACTGAAGTCAGTTCCCAAAAAGGGGATGAACAACAGAAGAGGGGGGAGGTTTTTGTGCGGTTTGCTTGTGCCTGTGGGCTTATACTTGTGGAGTCAGAAAGCAGCTGACCTCTGTGGTGACAACAGGCTGGGTCTGGTGGACATGGTCCTCACTTTGGCACCAGGCAGCTTTGGTGTTCCTCTGTTCAAAGCAGGAAGCCAGATGAATGACCCAAGGATGACACAGAGCTTTTGCATGCTGGCTGTGACTGCCTTCTATTTGGGAGGTAGATAAAGGCTTGTGATTTGGAAATAACCAGATATCTGAACGCTAGCAGAGAATGCTGATTCACAACCTCACTTTCCAGATATTGTTTTGCTTCTAGTCCTGTGTGGCTTTTGGATGGTGCTGACGATGAGGGATCTTGTCTGAACTGGAGTTTGCTTCTTGGAACAGACTAGCAATCCCCAAGCCCCAAACTTACGCAAATTCAGTGCATGGTTTGCTTTAATTTTTATATTAAGTCATCACTATTTGTAAATGACCTTCTCTGACCTTGGGTTGTCACAAGGACAGAATACATTTTCACCAGGCATGTGGATATGGAGTCAATTTTCACGGCAGCAGGAAACCAGCCAGGGCTTGTCTGTCTGCTGGAAACTTGCTTCGTTGGGAAACAGGAGAGTATTTCTGATCGTCAGGCCTGAAGTCAGGCACAAACCAGTCCTTAGGATGCTGTACAGCTGCATTTAGTTTGAGATCTGCACTCTGTCTTATTCTTGGCTGATGAGATGATTGGGGACGACAAGTTTCCCCGAGGGACTTGAGCTCTGGTCCTGTCCAGTCTGGACTAAGAAGATAATAAATGTAAGTGCTAATCCATTTAGGCCAAAAATGCGATTCCAGGAGATGTTTGCTAAGTGCAGTCCCATTCCATGAGAGCAGGTGCAGTGAATATTTCTCATATATATTTGTAAAATCATTCTAAATATATTCATTTATTTTTATGCGTGCTTGTCATTACACAGAGCATTGACAGCCAACAGTGCACCCCTGCTAGACTATCTCTGCAGCAACCTTATGGAGCAGTGAGCAGCCTAATGCTTTTATGAGTCTCATTAATCATTGCAGGAGGCGCCACTGGTTTCTTTTGAGCTGCAAAGAGCAGCAGTGGAGAAAAACTTCTGGCTGAGAGCTGGGGGCAAAGTAGAGCCCAGGACTCTTGGGTTTTTGTTTCTGCCTTCAGTTCCCTCACCTCTGCTGCAGGCAATGTCCTAGGAGATGTTTGACCAAACCAAGGGACCATTATGGAATGATAAACACGTTGCATTTGGGTAGATACCTATAGCCTCCGTGCTCATCTGATGCATTCGGTTTGGGTGATATTCAAGCCATGCTTTTAGATAACCAGTGAGGAAACTCTTTGGAAGTGGTTTAACTAGATCTGGGTGAAGGGCTTTCAACATGGGGGGTTGACCCCAAAAAACAGATGTGTGCTGTGAATTTAGAGAATGGTTAGGGAATTGTTTCAGTTGAGCGGAAAAAATTATCACTTTTTTTTTTTTTGGAAGCACTGACTTTCTTTTTATTTGAAACATTGACTTTTTATTGATCAGCTTCCCTTATGTAAGATTTGAGCCACGAGCAAATGTTAGTAAATGGATTTAAATGACCTTTCAAGTCAAACAGTTCTGTAGAATCATAGAATAGTTTGGGTTGGAAGGGACCTTCAAGGAGCAGAGACATCAGGATCTGCCAGGAGTGGTTCTGTGGAGTGTTCTTGTTTGCTTGTCTCACTGACAACTTGAGAAGAAAAATTTCAAGTTCGATTTATTTGGAAGTGAACCATTTTCCAAAGTTCATCCCCCAAACCTGAAATATTCATTATTTTCCGAGTTTTAGTCAGTAGTTGGAAAACAACATTATTTTACTTTGGCTAAAACAAATTTGTTGGAAGTGCAGTTTAAAAATAAAAGTATTTATTTAACAATTAACCCTGGGTAATTTTAAAATTTCAGACTAATATATGGTATATTTTGGTGATGACATGCAGTTTCCTTTCAGGTTACCTTAATGCCTCTGCTGAGATTGGACCTATGTATTTATTTTAGACTTTAATGCTAATTGCTGAATTTGCCGACATCTTTCAATGACCTTTATGACTTGAATCTTTGCAGAACTGACTTAATTAAAGATGAGATGGAACCAAAGTGAATTTTTTAAAAGCCTAGTTTATTATTCGCTATTAAAATTCTCTTGAATTACTCAGCTGTCAGAGATGGAATGGAATTTATCATTAAATTATTCACTTAGATAATTAAATGAACCTGCAGCTTTATTTGAAATGAAAGTGAAAAAAGGCAACGGGGTGCTACATGCGACAGCTTCGCTTCTGAGCACACTCCTTGGGATTATTTAATTGTCCACCCATAGTGTGAGGAGGGTCCATTGAGTTCCTGCTTTTGATATTTTAAATCTATAATAGAGTCTGCAAATACGAGAACTCCCAGCAGCGTTCAGCTCAGCTCTTCTTCTCTTTGTGTTGAGCCTGAAGGGGATTATGAGTAAGGATTACAAGATCTAGCCCCTGATGCACCAGTTATTCCAAGCGCATCCTAAAATGCTCTTTCCTGCCCTCACCACCGCATTGAAAACTTAATTGCAGAGAAATAAAAGAATGGCTGGAAAGAACAACACCGTGTGATACAGACTCTTGTAGATGGATGCCTGCCTTGCTGTGCACCAAGGACGTTTTTGACAAGACTATAATATTAATTCAGTTTTTGTTGCTGTGGCTCAGTAACTGTGTTGGAGGAGACCTTTCTATAGAGTGGGTATTATCAGCATTTGGCTGTTGTAAGGGCCAAGTTGGTTGAACGAAGCCATATGCTATTCACAATTATTTTCACAACACCTGCTGGATTAATTTTAAAACAAATATCCTGAAGTGTGAGAAAAGCCTAACTGTAGAAAATCCCGACTAACGGGAGAAAGAGAAGCTTGCAAAGCTAACTTGGACCTTGGTATGTTCTTGTCCATTAGTGATTTACCAAATTCTGTAAGAATATGATGGAGACAGTAAAAAAGGTGGATGTTGGAGGGACCACTATGGTCCCAGAGAGGACACAGCAGCCTGCAGAGGTTGCTGCTCTTCTGGAACCATGACATGGGCTGTGACGCTTTTCTTCCAAGCGTCAGAAAACACGCAGAGCTTCAAAGCCGTTGTCACTGTGGGGCTGGGCACCCATTCCTGTGAAGCTGGCCAGTTTTCTGCTGAGTTTTTCTTGTGATCTGCATTCTGAAGGCTCTAAACCCAGCCTGGTCAGGGTCTGTGTGACGGTGCCATGCTGTGATACAGGGAAGCCTGTTGAATGAAGTTGTGTGTACACAGCGCACACCTCTGTGAGAACAGCTGCTACTTCAGGGGATAGATTTATCTTTGGCTGGAGGTGAGGGTACTGGAGGTAGAGGAGATGGGTGTCCATGGGTGCAGTATTTTGGGCTGTGCAGAATGTGACTACAAAGAGAAAGCATTCCCTTCACTCACTGTTAGACCTCCACCATTTTGGCTTTCGTATGTGGCTCCAAATTAGCTAGCATATAATAAATACTGATCTGTTTATCACAGAGCTATTTACAGTCTATGTAATCTTAATTCTAATTAACAGGTCTCATGAAAACAGAAGCTTGTAAATTCAGTGCTCTCTTGGGGCTCACACAACCGAATGCAGTACCAGTTTCAAACTTCAGTAGCTCTTCTGTTACACCTGAAACTCTTCGACGTTGCTTTTCCTGTCTGACTGTGTTATTACTCTGCCAGTGAGAACTGTCTGTACCAACAGTGCATAAAAGGAGAGACATTATACCACTGGCTGTTGCATTCAATAGACCTTTCCTGTCTTAGGCCACTCTGAACGGCTTAATAGTCTTCCAGAAACATTTCCTAGCTGCTGCTCCAAGTCTGGATTTTCCGAGCCCAAAAACCAGTCTCTGGATTTCTCCAAGGATTCTTACTACCTCCTCCAACAAAAAATGCCTTAGTTCTTAATGATGTGAAGTTGAAAAAATAGATATTCTCTTGCATGATGTTTGCTGTCACAGACTTCATTTCTAGGAGTCTCCATAACTGCTGGATTAAGCAAGATTGATACAACATCAGAAAGCAAAGTGTGCTGCTTCTGTGCTCTGTTCTCTGAATAGAGAGACAATTGTTATTCAAGGTGCTGAAGGTGAATGGATTTCTTGCAGTCAAATGTCAGATTTTCACAGAATCACAGAATGTTAGGGATTGGAAGGGACCTCAAAAGATCATCCAGTCCAATCCCCCTGCCAGAGCAGGAACACTTAGATAAAGCATTGATATTCTTCTAAAAAGTGGACAACACCTGCAGGAAAACAGTGCTCTCCTAACCAAGAGGCAACATAGTTTTACGGGTCTCGCAGTATTCTTCCTTAAAGATATGAATAGAATTAAAATGCAAGGATTGAAATACATCGTTCTAGTGTGACTTCCACACGTCTACTCATTGACTATGAACAAGCCTGGGGAATTACTTCCTTGGCTCTTGGATGCCAGGACTGATTCATGCTCATGTAGACCTCACGTGTCCTCATGAATGTTCCGTGACGCCCACTGCCAGTCACCCCGTGTGACCCACTCAGCGAAGGAAGGTCGCTTTGCATTTCTGATAGTGGCGGATATGGTTGGAAGAGCAAATTAAGTCTTTAATCTCATGAGCATACTTCGGTTTGCATTTCATTTAGGTTTAATTTTTATTACAAGAAAAAACATGTGATTGAGAAACTGATCTACCCATTTAAAACCCTCCAGGGAAGTTGATCAAAGCAGGCAGGAGAGCTGCATGCCTGCGGGTGGCAGTCATCCTCCGAAATCCCAGCCTGCATCCAGCTCATTTATTACCTATACATAGTGGTATATGAGTATTGATGCTACCCTAATTAATTTTCCATTATTAATATGACTTTTTCACTTAAATATTTTGTTCCGTGGTTTTACTGTGAATCAAGGAAACTAAGAAATTCGTGGGAAGAGGTTTGCTGCAGTATAGTGTCTGAAATCAGCATAGGAATAGAAGAGTTTTAATAAATAACAGCAAAGGAAATGAATTAATAAAGAGCATGAGTGTTTATGAAGAGTTAATGGAAAGCAGCTCAAGGGAAAAGGGAAAGATGCTGATGGATCTTTTCTTATAGCTTGCACTAGGAAGCAGAACTGTGTATCTATATGGAGACAGCAGATGTCAGAGGCCGTTGTGGCTAAAGGAAGATATTTTTGTCAGTACAGCATTTGCATTCATTTTTAACTCTTCTTTTTGGGAAAGCCAGTTTGAATCAGGACTGAAACCTGCCTGTGTCTGTGACATGACTATTGCCTTGGCACCAGGTAGTGCTACCTGCTGTTTAATGAAAAATATCTGCATTTGCATAGCATTATCTGACTTTGACAAATTTGGTGAACACATTTTGTACGAGCTCTGAGAATTAAGAAAAAAAACCCACCCAAACTCTAATTTGTTCATTTTTCTCTCCTCAAAATGTGTTGTTAGCAAAGTGACTTCTAAAAATACATATTTCTAAGTGACAACAAATCACTCATTGGAATAAATTTCAGCGTCACTTAAAGGGTTTGCAGGTCTTAGTGGCTTTTTTAACAAGCTTGAGTTAAACAAACTAAAACCCAGATAATTATCACATGGCTTGAAATGTGTTTTGTGAGTGCCATGTACATCTAGTGCCCTTGAGAAATGGAAAGCATTATATTTCTTTATGTAGCCACATAGTTCCACAACCAGCTCTCTACTCTTTAACATTCAGAAAACAGCAGTTACTGTGCGTTACTAGGCAAAAATATGTCCTGGTGACTGTAAAGGAATATGATTGAGTCCTGTGAGGAAAATGATAGTAATACAATATAATATAGTGGCTCCCTTTGGTTGTATCACAAAAGATTAGTCAAATTACAGATGCTGTTCATGTACAAAATGTACACAACAAAATGTAATGCAAATAGAATAATGGTTTATTACCTAATTGAAAGAAAATATGTCTCTACCAGCTTCCCTTTGTTCTCAAAATAGTGTGTGCAGGTATATAATCTGCTGTGGTGTGCATGTGCTCCACAGGAACTTCACACTGGTAAGGAACAGGCAGTTTTGGGCACGTTTTTGAACTGCTGTGTTATAGGACTCAAAGATGCTCAAGCGCTCTGGGAGAGCTGAAATCACCGTTCCTTCACCTGTGCTATTCTAAGTGCTGAATTTCTCCCATGAAATCACTGCAGGAGAACCCTGGGTCTCCAGCTTCACCCCCAGTGTAGGTCCTTCAGGCTGGTTTACTTGTGGGAACTCTGAGAAATGATGAAATTCCACTGAACTCTGGTGATGGCAAGCAAAGATGTGCCGAGCTATGGCCTGAGAGGTGAGAGGGCTGCGCTTACCTTGGTCCCCTTGTTGTCCCCAGGTGCTCAGGGTTAACCCCACTGTGGCAGCAGCCCTGTCACCTCTGCTGGTGGCTTTCCGTTGTTGGCCGAATGAGCTAGTAAAGGAAGAGCAGCTAAGCTGATTAAGCTATCCCAGTTTGTTAGCTGTACCTGGGAGCGGTTGTGGGACCAGCTCAGGGGCAGCTGATGGGGCAGAGAGAAGCATCTGGGGGCTGGAGGTGAGGAGCAGGTGTCACCACCATGCTCAGGCCCAAATCCAAGAAGGTGACTGGGGATGGAGCTGGATGCTGCACCATTGCTCCTTCCCCCTCAGTAGCGAAGAAGAGCCCAATAAATAGTGACATGGAGTTTTAATATTTTTGACTGTTTAACGCATTTTTTTTCGTATTTTAAACCAGCTTTGCTGCAGAGGTGAGGACTGCCTCTCCTCTTTGCTTCTCCTCTACAAGCTTTTGTGAAGGAACTAGTCTCCTCACCACAGGATCAGCACTGTGTGCAAATCCTTATTTTCAAAGAAGCAAAAAATATTATAGGGTGTTAGTCATCCATTATTCCTCGCAGACACAGGAGTTTATTGCAAAACTACTATCCTTCTTTTCATGGGTTGTTGTTGATCTCTGCTGTTATCTGAGAAGCTCTCTGAGGGTTGATTACTTTCCTTGAAAGTGTTCTTTGCCCCCCAAAGCATGGCAATGTGAGTGTGCTTTGCCCACGACCTGTTAAGCACACACGAGCATGCAGAAGACAATTAAACCACTCAGTTTGATAAAAATAAAGCATTTGAGAAGACTCCAGTCCTTTCTGCATATACCAAAAAAAAGACAAGGATTGCTACTCGCATATAGCAAGTGATGAGTGTACAGAGTTGGCTACGTAGTATTTATTGGGATAAATATCTCTGCCCTTTGAAGGCAGAAATGACAACTTCGGCTGCTAGCAATCACATAGGAAGATGATGTATTTAACAACTGATGAGGTTTATCTTCCCCTTGTATGTGTGCCACGTTGACTCCTATTTTTTTAAATAGGTACAAACTGGATTTTGTGAACATTAAGGGAGTTCTCTGGGTCTTACAAACAGCAAAGGCTGTGATCCAGCTAGTGGAGATGAGTGTAGTAGTGGTGGGATCTACTGCACCCAACGATCTACAGATTTGGACCTACTGGAAAAATGTAGGCATAGGGACTCAAGTTGTTATGCTCTGCACACTCATGTTGCTTGATGGAACAGACTGGAAACTAGACTTTCTCTTTAATGGGTAGCTCACACTCTTGATAAAATGCGACAGTTTCTAGCAGGATGAAATCCTGAAAAAAAAATTCAAACTAATGGAAACATTTTGATACAATTGGAAGGCTCAGTTGATTTTTAGTGCTGGAAAACATGTTGGAAATTACTGGATAAAAAAATCTTCTGGGGGAAGAATAAACATTCTCCGAGGGGGAAAAAGAGTTCATGGGATTGTGCCATTTTTCATGTTAGCAAATTGAATCAGCCATAAAATTCCACTTCTGAGGATGAACTATAGATGTTTGAGTATGGCACATAGGCCAGAGCAATCTCTAAACTGTGCTACAAAGGTACTATTTTATAGAGAATAGCACTAGTATTTTTCAAGAGGTTGGAGTGGTGTCCCAATTGTATTTTCTTTGGCTTGCTCCTGTCAGGAGGAATAGAGCTTCTAATTAAAAAGCCAATGTTAGACTAGTCAGATGTCTATTATCATATTTAAGTAGTGCTTTGGGGAGCTATAAACATGACATGTTTTGTATTACTGATGTGATTTAACAGAAAAGTACCTAACATTTTAAGTGCTTCCTTTAGGTGTTTCAACATGCTTCTTGGGGTATTTAATAACTCCAGCACATCCCGTTTGCTACAAGACCAAAAGACATGCTTTGTTCTGGTATCTGTACAGCCCTTCTAATCCCAAATATTTAAAAATTTATTTTAATGCCTTTGACATTACCATACGAGGACTTGGGAGATGAAAGAGAAGATGCTCTGCGTTTAATAGCTTGCTTGGTCACATCTTTGAGGCAACAGGGTTTAAGTAAAGCACATCCTGGCTCTGGCCATCTTCCTTTCTGTGACTGAGGACAACCACTGCAGACCCAGGAGCAGAGCTGGCTCTGGGATTGTCCCCTGGGGATTCGATCACCTGGAGACCTGAGCTTTCTCCAGCACTGGTCCCTTGATGAGTCTTTCCAGCCCTTCGTTTGGGTGTCTTCAAATGCACACCAAAAGGCATACTTAAGCTACTTAAACTCTTGAAATTGGACTATTTTCTTGCTTTTCCATATGTAAGGCTAGATTAATCTGTTTACAAGTCCAAATGACTCTTTTCATTCCTAGTATAGCTGAGAGCACAAAATCTCCACATTTATTACAGGGGATGTGGAATTGACCTAAAGAGCTGGCAGAACAGCTAAATTACTCTTTCAACATATTGTCATGGTCCTATTTTATTTTTTTCCATTATTCGGGTCAGCTGAACTTTCAAACATGGGTCCAGTGTGTTTATATAATTAGAAACGTGGTTTAGAACTGGATTGTGGCCAATATACTCTGAATAACCATATAATGAGGTGTCTTTGAGGACACCTATTTTAATTCTCCTTTGGTGACCTTACACAGGGACTCAAGGAGGGTATAAAGAAGCAACTAACATATTTTAACTCCAGGTGTAGCAAAGTTTTGGGATAAGCTTAATTTTAGTATTTCCATTTTACTGGTGTTGGAGGAATACTGAAAGCTAAAGTGTTTTTAGGGAGAAATAGCAGCAAGACAAGTTTTTGAGAGTCCTGGAGTGAGGATTATGGTTGTTATGGTTACTAGATTAGCTTTCTTGCTACCCCATCTGAATTCATCCAGAGTCTCACCCCCACTGGAGGGTGTGGAGTTCCATCCTACAAGATGCACCTCAGCAAACGGGTCCACCCATTTGCCACCATTCAGAATTGAAAAGGGCTCACAATGAACTCTTTTGTTGCAATTGCTTCGTGCTCCTTGGCTGCATCTATGGGCTCCAACTGTGTTACTGTTATGAAAGTTGATTGAAATGACTCAGAAATGATACTTCTCAGAACAGAGCACTGTCTCTTAATAAATCCAAGAGCAGAATATGAAGGGTAAATGTATAAACTACAAATCCCACATCAATATTCCTTCAGGAAAATATTTTCTCATCATTCTGTTAAGAAGTGTAGCGCATTTCTGACCTGCACTCTTGTTAGCACACTTAGACAGGAGCCTTAGAGACAAACATATTTGAGCAACAAAAGATCCCCAGAAAAACATGGTTGTAGCAAAAGGATCCATTTTAGTTTCAGGTGGGACTAAAAGGAGCTGGCTGCACAAAAATGGCCTGTCGAAAAACTGTGTGGAGAACAGGAGATCTTGAACTGCAATGTAAGTTTGGAATGCTTGAAAACAGTGAGGAACTTAGGCAGAGAAATGCATACAGGACTTCTACTGCTTTGCCTTTTCTCTTACCTACCTTAAGAAAATCCTCCTCCTCTTCTCTGTAGGACTGATCTGTCAGAAGGATCAATGTCCTTTGATCTCTCAAAAGCAATCAGCAAGGCTTGACTGGATTCCTCTACCTACATGTATGTGTTTTCTTCTTATCTGGTATATTTTATCTTTGGAATGTAGTTTCTCATCTCCAGTGATTGCTTTGCCTGTGGTGATTTAACCCCGTCCCTGACACGCAGCATTTCAGTGGTTTGCTTTGCTGTTGCCCAAGTATTCAACGCTCCAGACGTGACTCCACCACCTTGAATCCCTGCACCCAAAACTCAACCTTGTTGGTTCTGCAAGCTTCTCTAGTACCTTCCTGGAGATGTTAAATGAAGTCTTTACTCATACAGTATAAAAATATGTCCTCTGATTTGTTTTGGGTCAGCCTCCCATTTGCATTTCTGTGTGTACCCACGCCCCTGTCCTAAAAGTTGTGGGTAGGGAACATGGGCTGGTGACATTAGCTGTGGGACAACTGGGGCTACAACATTGTAGGAGATTCAACAAGTGGTCTGAGGAATCAACTGTTTGTGTCAAAATAACCTGTTTGGTCATCTCTTTTGGCTGTCAGAGGACTCTGAGTCTCTTCCAGGCTGACACAACCATTTATTATAAATCTGGCTGTGTAACAAATGCTGAGAGATGCCCAGTTCGAAGCCTTCCTCCTAATGTGCATGCTGGATTTATTTACTCAAAAGCAGAAATCTGGGATACTGAGATGTTACTCCGCAGGTTGACAAGATCCACAGGGGAAGGGAATATGAGAAATAACAGTGTCCAGCTAAAAAAACAACAAGCAAAGTGAAGCCAGCAACCAGGAATCCATGTTCAAAAACAAAACTGAATTGCAAATGATGCCAGTGCTTTAGGTCTTTGTTTAAAAAGCATCATATTCAGAAGCACAGGTGCTCTCTGGCCATGAAATAATTAGAAAACAGCAGCTTATACGTGGAGAGGTGCAGCCCCTGCTGACCGCAGGTTTTTGCTGGTGCAGAAGTCAGATTGGACTGGTAAATTTTGTTGTTGTTGTTTTGTTTTTAATCTATTATCTCTTTTGGGCAGTGGAATTAGGAAGATAGAGCATGAACAGCTTAGAGAAAGGGAGAATTGAAGATGACAGAGACTTTTTCAGCTTCTTATTCTTTTTTCATTGCTCGCCCTTGTGACGTGGTGATGACTCCATTGCCAAATGGAAACTGAGGGTGGGAAACATGAACAAGGAGACTAAAGGGTGAACCTTGCAAGGAATTATGCACCCCATGGACATAGTAAAGCGCATGGGTGTTCAGCATATTGCAAATCAGGCCCTGGAGTATCCCTGACAAACATGTGGTCTCATAAAGCCTTGGTTCATGTTCCAAGAAGGGAGAAATGACACTGCAGATATTAATGAAATGAGCTGGTTACATCACTCCATTATAAATAAGGTTCAATGTAATTGGGACACTTTTGTTATAGAACCACAAAGTCATTGCAGCTGTTTATCTGTGATTACTACAGTGTATAAAAACACTGTAGATAGATGTGTTTTAATGATTTTTAATGTTTCTGCAATGTAAAAGATTCAAACTATCTATGAAAGTTTTTGTCTAGGACAGCTTTCTGTGTATCCTATTAACTTTAAGAATCTGTTTAAGTGTTAGTTATTTCTCTTGTTGATTTAATTTCTCAACTTCTGATAGTCTGTATTATCTAATAGCTCGGAATGATGCCCTTATATCATTTGTGTAAAACTGTGCTGTGTACCAGTGCTGTGGGAACTTGTTCACCTGAGTTTCTGAGGCTTACTTGGACAACAAACAAGCTCCAAATCCTGCATCAGCTGGATAAAGGCTGGTAAGTGTGAGTTAAAAAGTAGAAATAGATAACTTACCCTGCTAGTTCAAATAAAATGAGCACTACTAAATTTTGGCTGATATTTAAAACAGCTCCACGTCCAAAACTGTAATTCTGCCAGCTATTCTCTGTGAATAGAGCAATTAATTACAAAATAGAAGTTACAGAGAGCTAGTGTGATCAGCGATAGGACTTTATGTGACCCAAATTTGAATGAGGGAGCCAGATGTATACATAATTGTTTGACCACAGTCTGAAATCCCTAAAGACGGAAAACAAAGTATGATGCACTTTCCATGAAAGCATGTGAAGTAAATGGCTTGAGAATACATTGTAAAACAGCTGTGAAGTCAAACTCTTGAAGCTGGTATTAGAAAAGGTTTTTGTTGAATCTGGTATTTTGCAAAGAGTTTTGCTTTTTGTCTCAAGGTACTTCTCCCACCCTGGCTGGTTTCTAAGGCTCATTTTTAATGGTTATGCTTGTGCTGGTTTTGTTAATGATCATCCATTTTTCCATCCCAAAGGCTATAATAAACTGGCTATGAAATATCACTGCAAACTGCTGCGGGTGTCAACTTAGAAATGCATTCCCAATATGCAGAAGGAGAATCCTGCCTGTGTGAGTTATGAATGCACATATAAACTAAAGGGCAAACTTTCTTCCTTGTTTTATTTGGATTGCAAGTTGCTGGGCTTTGACATGAGTTACTCCCTTAAGTGAATATCAGTAGAACTGACTCTGAACTTCCACATGGCTGGTGCTGCACCAAACATGTAATTTATTGGGCTTTTGTTATCTTCTTCAATGCAAGGCAAACTCCTGGCATAAGCAAAGGCTAATCCCTTCCCAACTGCAGGAGAACATGGTTGGCGTAAATATGTAGATTACAATTGATTTTGGAAGGAGTTATTTATGGTTTTGGTGTTTCGAGGCTACATAATCTGTAGTGAGCTGTGAGACGGTGCAAGAGGCCAGGCTTAGTTCAAGCAAACCCAAAGCTGATAAACCCTGGCCTCGAGGAGGTTTGTTTTACAGATCTATGGCATTCCAACAGCAGCCTTGATCGTTGAGACTGACTGAGCCACCTGATTCACAAACACAGTTTTAACATCAAACAGAGCAAACAGAGAGGTTAACAGTCTTTGTGAATCATATCTGTTTCAAGGTGTGCTGGTGAGACAACTGAAAAAAACAGGTGTTTCTTGTATATAATGTGAAATCGTAAAACTCTTTGGTTTGCTGCTTGTTAAGGTGCCTTGATTTTTCAATCAATCCAAGAGGCACAATTGCAATTCCTGCTCTCGAAGCCATGGTCATGCTAATGGGCAGCTGTTTTATCACTGACTTTTTCTTTGCTGTATTTTCTCATAAAGCCACAAGGAAGATTAGTACTGAGGAAAGTTCTCACCAAGAAACTTGATATAACAGTATAACTGTTACATTGTCCTCGCCCAGCTGAGGCCTGTCTTTTATAGCATTGAAGTCCTAAGGATTTCAGCAGCACCTCTTTGGGCTCTCAGTCTCCTCACAGGTGTAACTTCTCTCACCTCTTCAAGGAAATGGGATCTTCTGATTCAGTGATCCCTCATCAAACGAAGACTGACCCTGCTCTGTGGAGAGGCCCTTGTAACTTAGACACCTGGTCCCAGAGCTTGAGCCCTGTACATTCATCATAGGTTTGTGCCAATAGAAGGAACAGACCCTTGAACTTTTTGCAAAATATTCCAAATCCAACCATTCCAAATCCAACAATAAAATGAATGTTTTTCTTGCTTGAGTTCTGTTCTGAAGGATTTTTGGCTGCAAGTCATAGCGCTCCAAGAAGTCCAAGAGCACCCATCGCCCATGCAACTTCTCCTCAGACCCCAGGAGTCCCTCCTGCTGTCAGCTTCTTTTTTGACTCTGCTGTAGGTACAACAAAAAGAGCTTCTTCTTTCTCTGAATTTCCATTTTTCCCTGGGAATCCCTCCCAAGTGCCAATGCTTCTGCACTTTTTAACCATTATTTTTACTGTATTGAAGTGGGGAGAGTTTACTGCCATAGAAGTTAGAGAAAACGGAATTTTACGGAGCTGCATGTAGCTGTTCTCCCAGGCAGGGTTCACTGAGCTGCCAGCATTCCTTAATGCTGATCTAGAGATGGGTAGACAGAGTCATGAGTTGTGTGTAGGTTCCTGAGTCACGCAGCATATGCTAATCATAATGTAGGGATCCTGCAGCTTGGACTAGTTTGCTATATCGGTTAATGTAATTCAAGTTCCATATTTAATGTCAACACTTCAATTAAAAGTAAATTAGCATGTCTTTTATATGAGGTTGCTCGTTTGAATAAGGGTTCGGCCTTTCATTAAAGCGTACAGCAGCTGCTTTCCAAACCAGAGTGTCTTGCAGTGTATTTATGGTGAGCAAAGAGAGAAACCCCTGAGGTTCTGGCCTCAGTTGTGTGGTGAAAAACTGGTGGAAGAGGGAATACAGCAGAAGAGGCAGCTCCTGGTGTGTGCTCTGCCCTAGCTCACAGCAGTCTCATTAATGATTATATAGGTGAGCTAATTTTGCTGGGATTCCTGGTTCTCCAGGTCTGCTTACAGCACAGGAATTACCTTCCCTTGATTGTGGGTAGTTCTGGGTCCAGCTGCTGGAAGCATAAAGAAGCCAAGGTTCAATTCCCATAAATCATAGAATCATTGCTGTTAGAAGAGACTCTGGATCATCGAGTCCAACTCTAGCACTAAAAAAAAAGCATGGAAAAAAAAGGCACCAAAGTAACATCTTTAAAGTAAACTATCTTGGTTCTCTCCTGAAATAATTGTTCAAAAGAAGCCTACCATCTGCAGAACATTTTGAAGAGACATTATTTTACTTCAGGTTTCAGGGAAAAGAGGGGAAAAAAGAAGACATTTCAAGTTGTACAATACCAGTTGGCTTTGAAATGCAGCCAAGGACAGCAAAGATAACACAAAATCCTCTGGCTGTTCAGAGGTCCAGAGATAATTTTTGCCTGTCTTTTCTCTCTTTGTGGTAATAACTTTACTTATTTTTAGGTGTCTACATACTTATGAGTAGCTATTTACAGAAATGCCACACAAACAGATTATGGCAAGGGAAATGAAGTGCTTTGATTGATATGGGGAATTTAATGCAGCTTAAGAATAAACTCAAGTGTGTGTGGGTGTCCCTTGTCTCTAAACTTCAGAATTTGTATTTGACACTATATCCCCCAAGTCTTCCAGTTTGCCATCTGCCATTTATGCCAGATCATGTTTCATCTTTTATATAATCACTGGTTGTTACAAAATGGAGCCATCATAGCTTCAGATTTGAGACGTGCAGGTTAGAAAGTAGATCAATACTATGCAGAGTGGTGGAAATTTGCAGGAGTCACTTATTGTCAGCTCTGAATTTTGGTAGAAAATGGTAATACTGGTTTTCTTTAAAAATCCTTTGGATTTTTTCTACTTCATTCGTTGTATCTTTCCTGTTTAATCTTTCAGTTTTTTAATGGCAGTTTTGTGATTTCTCTTTTGATTTTTTTTTTTTTCTGACCAAATAAGGCTAGTTTTCCTGTTTCTTTCCAACAAATAATACAAAAATGTACCTGTCCTCTGGTGAAGTAGCAGGTTCCATTGGGTAAAGCCTGGCAAGCACTGACACTCTGGACATGTTCCTGGCAAGTAAACAGTTATCAGAAGGACAGGAAAGTGAACAGCATGTGTGCTTCTGGAGCTGCTGAATATGAAACAGCTGCAAATCATTTGGGTCAGCAGTAATTGAATAATCACACCTAGTTTAGCAACCTAGAAGGCAGGTGTCTGATCTTAGTTGGTGGCCCAGCACCCCATTATGGAAAGGGAGATGGAGAGAGAAAACACGGCCAGAAAGGGTGTCTGCACCTATTGCAGCAGGAAATGAATCACCTGCTCCGATCCACTGATTACAGCACACACCTTGATAACTCACTGAGATTAGACAGCTGCAGCCCAAGAGGATGACTCCCATTCTCTCTCTGTTGAGATATATTTGACTCAGCCATCCTAGAATTTGTGTGAACTCCTATAAATGAAAGGTGATAATACATTGCTCCTCCTTGGTGTCTACTGATGTAGAATTTAAAGCCAGAGAGGACCTCGCTGTATGCTCTTAAATTTTGGAGCATTTGCTATTTTGAACCCAGGATCCTCTTCTCAAAGCACAGTTTCTGGTTTGGGCTGAGGTGTGTGTTTCGGGAAGGCGCATCAAGGCTTGCTAAGATGGTTGGAAGGAATGGAGACTGGTGAGCATTTTGAATGGAGTATAAATGGTCTTGAGTGTTTTGTGTAAATTAACTCTTTTTGTTTTCCTTTCACTTGAGTCTGTCTGGCACCAGTTTACTGCTGTAGGCCTTTTCTCTGCTTGAGAAAGGAACATTCAGCATACATTTCATATCAATGAAAGAATTCATTGCACTTTGTTTGTTTGTTTGTTTTGAATTTTAGTTAGCTCTGTTTGCAATGTGATTCTGATTGCTTTGTGTTACTGGCCTTATCCAATCAATGGCTGATGCTCATTTCTGCTATTTTATACTTCCATGTACTCATGAAAGTGCTGACTCTAAATACTTCCATGTAATTATTTACTTGCAAGTAACATGGTTTTTAGGTCTCTTATATGGCAAATTCTTCTAGTAATGTCAATTAGGTCTTGATTCAGTTGCTTGAATACATGGATCTAACACCTTTTTGTGTAACTTTCTTGGCCACCAGCTGTGCCTCCAAGAGGGTGTTGGTCTTTCCTAGTCCTGCATACTATCTGCTAACCCCATGTGAATGCCTTGAATGCTATAAAGTGTCTTAAACGTATTAGCTACGTATGTTTAGAGAGATGAATTGATCATGTGTTATCGTATAGATCAGCTTTTTAGTTGTTATATCACGCAGCCCTTAGGTATGAGCACAGCGATCACATTTACCTGTTCTGAGATGGTACCATCTGCCATCCAGTGAGGCAGGAAATGATTATGTGCAAAGAAAAGGAGATCAGCTTAGATCACCTCATTCTGGCCTGAGACTTCTGATGTTCAAATAGAACATTCTCTTTTACCAGACAGGCAATTTCACTTTGCAGATATTTGGAAAATCAAGAAATACAACCCTTATTAGTAAAAAGGATTTCTCCCTGTAAGCCATGGTACCTACCCATGGTATCCAAAAGCTAATCACGTGCTGAAATCTGCTGAAGGAATAATGCTTCCTGGTCTCTAGTTTAATTCAGCAGCAGAACCCCACCAGGGCTGTCCTGGCTCTTCCACATGGCCTAGTAAAAAAATCAAAGAACAAACAACAAAAAAACCAACACAAACAAACAAAACACCACCACCCCTACCCCCAAACCTGAACAATTTAAAAACTTTGAGCAGATGGAGGCAGGAAGGACTTCTGGCCACAGATGTAGCAGACTAATACCTACTTGTGGGAGAAGAGCATGTTCTGCATCAGCTTCCTTCCCTATGACCAGCCTGGGCCATCAGCTCCGCATCTCCACGCTGGCTTAGTTGGAGTGCAGGAGGGAAAAGGATCAAGATCTTGGCTATTTGGTGTTTGCTTTCTCAGAGGAGCAAAGGCAATGTGCGTTCAGTTGCTTGCAGCACCTCCAGACACGCAATGTCTTGGGTAGCTGGATTCAGAAAGACTCAGGGTCTCCTCTCATATAGCCTGATATACTCATTCAGACCAAGCCATGATTTATGGTTTGAAAAAACCATTCCTTTTAGAATTGCAATGCAGAGCATGTTTATTGTTTCAGCTATGGCCCCATGCGATTTGGAAAAGGTGTGTTTATTGTTAGTGACATTTATATGCTCGATACACTGTGTGCTGACTGGTTTACATTTTCTGACTTAAAGGCAAATATCAGTCAAGAAGATTTCTATTTCTTTTACTCTGGCTGGTTTGATGCTTCTGATCAGTGCCAGTGAAACTGGCATAAAATTCAGTTGATGTGGCCTGTCATTGCTTGGGAGTGAGTGTGTGTTGTGCACCTGAAGCAGAACAGGAAATATCCAGCTGAAATAATTTTCAGTGCCAAACTGATATTTCAGAGTAAACTCTAATGACCATTGAAAAATTGTTGCTATATGAATAAGATTGGATTAATCATTTCTATCTAAATCTAGGAGCATGTCAAGTGAAACTAATATAAGCCTTGAATCAACTCCTTTGCCTTTAGGTCCTGGCCCCATCACAGCTTATCAGCATTTCCTGCTGCAGGAAAGCAGTGACCAAGAGGTTGTGTAGCAGTTCATATTTGGCTCAGATTAATACAGCTTTACAGAAAGGTCTGTTGAATCTACATGCAGAAGAAACAAGTTTGTCAAGTGCAATGAAAATCTTGGTTAAAAAATTTGTAAGATAAATGTTATGATGTTCATTAAAGTGGCTTATGAGAAAGATGGGGACAGACTTTTTAGCACGGCCTGTTGTGATAGGACAAGGGGTGATGGTTTTAAAGAAAAGGAGGGGAGATTCAGACTAGATATAAGGAACACATTTTTTACAATGAGGTTTGTGAAACCCTGGCCCAGGTTGGCCAGAGAGGTGGTGGATGCCCCATTCCTGGAGACATCCCAGGCCAGGCTGGACAGGGCTCTGAGCAACCTGAGCTGGTGAAGATGTCCCTGCTCATGGCAGGGGTGGCACTGGGGGAGCTTTGGAGGTCCCTTCAACCCAAACCATTCTATGATTCTATGTTTATGCTGCATAAGAAACATAAGTGGCAGAATTATTTTTTATTTGGCTTCAGTCTCACAGAGGTTACAGATGCATGAAAGGACTAACCACAATAAACACATGCTGTATGAATTATTTAAGCCTGAAAAAGGATGGTTATCTATTGGATATCTGTGGGTAATACAGGGTAGGTACCATGGCTGATAGGGAAAAATCCTCTTTATTAATATAGGCTGTATTTCTCAATTTTTCGAGTGCTACAATGTGTGATCTATTAATTGATGCATGATCATGCAAGTATGAATATATGGAGCTCTGCCTCTCTGTTCATGTACCATAGCCGTAGTCTTAGCAGTTACGTATCTGGACAGTCCTCAGCTGTTTTTACAAGTATTTTGTACTTGAGCCTATTGGCAGAAAAATAGTTTTTCTCCCTAAGGACAATTGAATATTCTATGTAATCTCTGAAATTCTAAAATTATTTCTGTGCTTCCAATACTCATTAATCAGGTATTAAAGTCTAATGGACATGATTTTTTTGTCCTTTTCTGTATGTGCAGAATCAGAGCCTGGATACTGATACCTTAAGAAATGTTGCACTGCAAAGATCTCATTTCTATTCATCTGTGAATAAGACTAGAATCTTGGCCCTGTCTTTTTTGCAGTAATGTCCCCAACACTGAGAATCTGATTTAGGACTAATTGAAGTCAATAGAAAGATTGTAATACATTTTGTGATACATTTCAATGGGCTTTGAGGCAGAGACATAAAGACTATCTGAAACGACTGCTAGCATTTCAGGGAAACCACAGGTTAAACAGCTGAATTTGGCAGCATGTAATTAAATACTGAAATTCAATATCATGTTGCACAATATTTGGCTCTTCACATAAGAAAGTAAGGGTTTTTTTATTCAATGTTTCTATATTCCATTGCAAGACACATTTTAAAAGTCATTGAGATGAGCTAGAAGAATGTCTTTCATTATGTTCAGAATTGACTGTGTTTGGGTTTTTATTCCCATGAGAGGATAATGAAAACAGCTAGAGTTAAATTATTATAACTCAGAAACATCCACTGGCACATTCCTCTCTCAATATGCTCTGTCTGGAGGAAATGAGTTGCATGGTGCCGTGAAGACCACAGACAGTTGTGTAGCAATGCTCCTGAAGTTCGAGATGGAAAATCCCTGACCGCCTCTGGTCACACAGTTAATCTCCAAACCAGCAGGCAGTACCCTACTGACAACGATATTTAGACTCATCAAATCACAACTATTTCCATGAAAAATGCCTGTTAAAGCAAAAATCTAAGCAGTCAGTAGATTGGCAGGATATGTATTTCATAATCAGTCTAACTAGCATGCAAAAGCCACAATAACTTCAAGTCCTCAATGAATTGCTGTGCAGTGGATTTAGCAATAGGAATGGTTGAAGGGCAACACATGAGAAGAACAGCAAATCTGGTTTATGGTTTGCAATTGCTCCAAAATACAAAGTCATAAAATACTTTGGATATTGACCTCCTGATCTGCTAAATCTCGGCTTAGTCACTCCAGCAGCAGTCTTTGGAGATTTATATACTATACAACTATCAATCTTCTCCCAAAAGTTTTCTATGCTTCCCTTTTGCAATCATACCTTTGTGTTCTTAGAGTTGTCTGAATTTCATAAAAAAATGCCTTTATTGTTCACTGTCGTGATGCTTGTCTGCTGAAGACAGGATAATAAAAACAGTTGTAATTTCTGCTGTAATGAGACTGAAAAAGAGGAAATGTTGGAGAAATATTGTGATTTTTTTTGTATCTCCCTAGACATCTGCTTTTATGTTTTAATTTTGTTCTTTAGGACAGACTCAGAGAAATGCCTTTTATCTAATCTGCAGTCAAGTATTGAATGAATCATAGTTATCAGATGTTTAATCATATAAAATGAATAGTACTCCTTCCGCCTCAGAGTGAAATATTAATAAGCATGAGAGAAGAAAGCAAGATAGAGCCTGAAACCTTATTGCTACAGCAGCCAGCTGCCAGTCCTGTGAACTTGCACGTCTCAGTCCTGTCTCTTGAGATCCAGATCCAATACTTATATTTTCACCTTTGGGCTTGTTTGCTCTGTGGCAAACTGCAGTGATCTTGAGGGATACGCTTTGTCATGGGTTGCTGCCCAAAACAAAGGAAAACAACATTTCATTTTCTACAAATGACAGGTGTCCTCTGCCTGGGATCAGAGTCTGGCTGTGCCCAATGTGGGGAAGGGCAGTGAGAGCACCCTGAGCTCCCCTGCAGTAAGGTACATGTTTGTATTTCTGCATCAGGTTATCTCTGCGCCAGGGCAGCTGCTTCACATGCTAGAGGAGGGGAAGAGCTGTATGAACTCAACATTAATTGCTTAGGGAAACTGCAAGCCCCGAAGTAACCTTGCAGACGGGATCAGGTCTTTCATTGCTTCATTTTGTACAGAAAATAAAAATACAATGCCAGAAAATAAAGTGGATACAAGGAATAGATGGGGATAGCAGATGTAAGAGAAGACAGCTTTCTTTTCGCTATAATTCACCATAAATTTTAATTTTCTTAAGTTATTTCTCTCCCCAGCTGTAAAGAAACAGTTGCCCTTTTTACATTCAAAATCCTATGATCTAAAGGTTTTGAAAGACAGTTTTTGATCCATGCTTCTCATCTCAGACAGGTACAAACTAAGCACAGCTGAGGCTGTGGATGTTCATAGTGGGGTGGACTGTGTTCATCCCACAGGGCTTTCCTCAAGCCCTGTCAATCTGTGCTTCATGCTGTGTCCACAAGGACAGCTCTCTCTGATGTCCTTGTTGTACCTGGTTTTCTTCCCTGACGTGAAATATCCTTTAACGTCAGCCTGTACATTTAGATATCGACTTTCCAAAGGAAAGTTTTCATATTTCCACTTTCCAGTGTCCTCAGACGGGTAATTTTATTTCAGGAACTACCTCTGTAATGAGCAAAGCCGTCCCACAGCTGCACATCACCCACCTCTCCAACGTGGGAAAGGGTGGACCATGGTGCGTGCACCATCTCCAGCCTGTGTGAGAGGCAGCGCTCCCCACCATCGGCTCCATCCTGGAGCAGGGCTGAGATCTGGAGAGCGTCATGGAGCGTGGAGGTGACTGGTTCTCTCATTTCCTACCCAGAGATAGAGCACAGGAGTGGAACCAGCTCATATGATGTCTCCACCTTGCTTTCCTCAATGCATGGAATATATCAGAGACCTTTCATAAAATCATCAACCATGCACAATACTCAACCAACCTGTAAAATGAGACATATTTTCATTTGGTAAGGAAGTAAAGCTGTGAAAAATTCTTTGATTACATGAAGAATTGTTGAGGAGGTGGTAAGAAGTGGAGGTTGTGGAAGAGAAGTGATGGTTAAGAAGTGAAAAGATTTGCTAAATCTGATCCATGATAATAGGTGCATGCTTTCAACGTCCAAATGTACAGCAAATAGCACGCTGGAATAACAGATAACAAAGTGAAAATGGATCAGATGAAAATAGGACAGAGAAAAGGAAACACAGTTCATTTAGATCTGAATTGTTGCCTGAAATGTGTTCTTCACAGGATTTGGTTCATCTGGCTGAAGCTGTGGTCCCCATAAACTGGTGATTTCACACAGACCCAGGTGCTTTCTACAGCAGGGGTCACTGGAGCTAAGGCCAACATGTCCAAGGAGGATCTCCTTCAGGGACTCTCTCAGTCAAAAAAACATGGTTTGACACATTTGACACTCCAGAGAGCAATAGGGTCCATGTGAACCAAGGAGTGAGTTATCTGGAGGCTTTCTGTTCACTGGATGATGTTTTTCCATCTAGCTGGATATTGGAGGTGACTGCCTCTGTGACCTGTGCCGTTCTACACTCCGTGTCCATGCAGCTGACCATTCCTGTCTAAACATAGCACTTCATACTCATCTTTTTTCAGTCACATACTATTTTTCTCAGATCATTTCTCTAGTTTGACAAGATCCTTTTATATTCTAAGCTTGTCCTCAAACCTTCCTGAAGCCAGTTCCAGCTGGCCTTTGTATGCATTTTTACAGGGATCGTTTCTAGTCTATCATCCAGGTCCATGCAAGATGTACTGAATGGAGCAAGATCCTTCTACTCCAAATGCTACTGTGCAGGAAAGGTATGTTTGGCAGTGAATACTGCTGGTTGTGCCTGAGAGGGATTTTGCACCTGCCCCATAACATTTTTATCTAGAGAGATCATGTTTGTTAATTTGGTCAAATGAAAGACAGAAGTCCTACAGTATGTGTGATATTTATTGCTGCTCCCCATCTTTAAAGCTTGTTACACAGTCTGAAAAGGATGTTACATTGGTTTGCAGTAATTGATTCCTTTAGCTTAACTGATCTCCTGGCTTAACTCTAGGCCTTTACAAATAGTTTGAAGTTACACTGATAGGTATAACTTTTTTTCTCCATGTTGAGTCCCCAAGCATGGCTGCAGCCATGGTTTGTCGATAGCTTGTGTCTGACAGAGTACAGTAAACAAGGCATCTAATTAAAATCCTGTTTGAACTTCGTTCTCCTGTTCTCTCTTGCCAGCAGTGAATGTTTTTCATGACGTTTTTACCCATACTTTGCAGCATAATTAATGTTTTCTTGACCTTATTTTTGTGTGTACTAGTATCACCTCTCACCTTAAATCCATCAAAGAACTGTTGTCTGCCCTGAGAATTCAGAAATATGGAGTGGTTCATTGTGTACTGAATAAATCACAGAGGACGTCTTTATATTTGTCCTCAATGCAGTGCAATCTTTATTCTGTCTGAACCTTTCCCCTATTATCTTACACCTTCCTTGGCTTGTTTACCAACTTTTCAACCTCCTCATTAAAGGTGAAAAACCATGCAACTCCTGAGAAAAGGCTATGAATATTGACAAACTCTTGAAACAACAGATCTGTTTCAAAGAGGAACTGGAACTGGTTTACAGGCTGTGGGAACAGTGTGGGTTGGCAGCCTCCCCGCTATTCTCACTCTAGGTGATCATGTCAAATTACCAGGTAGCGAAATCTCATCACAAGGTGGTGGCTTGGAAAGCATCACACAAGTTTTTTTCTCTCATCAAAAGAGCAGTTTTCTACTTTTGTTTGCTCTATGTTCTTTCCCTTGAGAGATATAGAAGAAAATACTGTTAGATTATACATGAAATCTGCATCTGAGAACCAGCTTAAAAGGAATCACAGAAGAATACAGGAAACATAGGGGTAAAGAACAGGAGAAATCAGAGGCAAGCAAGTAAAACAAATGCAGGAGGTAAGTGCAAGAATCTTTCTGCCCAAGTTCCTGGTAATAAACTTACTGGGCACTGACCAGGAATGGGCTAAAATAACCCCAGGAAAAATACCAGAAGACAGAGAATTTAGGAAGAGCGGGTTTGCCAAGGCTGTGCTGCTGTTAATATGTTAAGGCTTCAGAACACATTACAGCTCCTTGCAAAGAGAAACACCGATGCACGTGTGACTGTGTGGTAATGAATAGCCAAATTTCACAAAGAACATGAAGGTTAATAGTGGATGGGGAAATATGAAGAGGAAAGCAGTGTGGAGGAGAGAATAAAAGGCTTAGTAATATGCTGGCTGTATTGTTTCAGAGGTGCCCCAGACATGCTGAACTGGAAGCCTGAAGAGTCTGAACAGGATGTAAAAGGATTTAGATCTATTAAAAAATTAAATCAAGCATGAGCAATATAAGGTCTGTGAGCTGGTTGTGTCCTGTGGTGCTGCTACAAATCACTTGCAATCGTTATTAGCAATACACAATAATACTACAAATACGTATATTAATAATACTTTTCTAAGTCCATTTGAGAAAACCATTTAGATTTCAAGGAAAAACTTTCCCAGTGCTCATTAATACACCAGAAAAAGGGCAGAGAGCCCAGTGAAAGTATCTCTTTATGGGTATGTCATGGTGAACAGTTTAAAAGCCTCTGAACAGTTCTTTGAACTAGAAGACCCAGGCAACAATGACATAGAAAGTCTGTAAATATTTTATTCCAGGACAAAATGTTCTTCTATTGACAGTAATAAATATATGGAAAATAAACTTATTAACTTTAAGTGGAAAACTGTTCTGACAAGGCATTCTTTGCAAATGTCATCTAGCCTCATAGCATTTCCAATTTGGGTATGAGGTTTTTATGTCCTTCTGGCAATAGCGTAAAAATACAGATGATTCATGTATCAAGATTTATTAAAGGGAAATGCAGATGGTGTTTTAGACAGACAGTTATTTCGGTTATTCGTAATTATGGGGCAAATTAAGTTAAAACGGACCCACTCTGAAATGAGCATCCAAACAAAAGAATTGGAGTCTAGATTGAAGTTTTGTGGCTTTGCTTGGAAATAAGACCTCGTCTGATGAAAATGTGAAAAACTCGCAGTTCTTGCCAAAATTAAACTATGCAACAGCCAATACATAGCAGTTAATAAGAATCATTACATTTTATTGCTTGACTTTTCTCTCCCTCTTTTTGTCTCTTGAATCATTTAAAGGAAACCTATTTGAAAATAGCACATTGAAATCAAGTGATTAAATCTGATTGTCCTTTTGTTCCATTGGTTGCCAGTGGAAACAAGCACATTTAAAACGAACCTCTGCCTACTCTTTGCAGTCTATCTGACAAAGGCCAGTAGGACTTCGCTTTTCAAAAGCAAAATGTGTTTAGCTATCAGCATTTTGCTGATGAACAGCTTCTCTTTTACACATATTTCTGTCCTAATTTTGAAAAACACCAGGGTATTCTAGCTAGCTTTCAAATTACCTGAGGGGTTTATTTTGTAATTGTCATGCAGGTCAGAAACCCAGGTGATGGGAGGGACCCAGGTACCTCTTTGCGAATGATTTATGGAACTGAATTGCAATTGAAATAATGAATTCACAACTTTTCCTTTGAAATCTTGTAATAAAAGCCAAATACTGACAAAATAACTCTTTTCACAAATCCAGTATATTCTTTATCTACTTTAGCATAAAATCATTAGAATAATCCTTTAGACTGTAGACTATTTGCCATTGTGAATTATTTAACTGCAAGTTCAAGAGGTTTCTGTTGCACCAGTTGGATTTGGACCAGGCCCTTGGGAGGAGGTATGCGGACAGAAAACATAGATGCTCTTAATGCTTAGCTGAGTCTATTTATTAAAGAGATTCTGTAATACCAGTGTCTTTGTCAGCTGGAGGCGGTGCCTTAGGATTTTCTTCAAGTTCCATTTCCAAAAATTAAATTACCAGGAAGTAAAGTGATGGGATTTCCTGGTACAATATTTCAGATTGGTGTGGCTTTCACCTTTTGGTCATAATAGAACTTTTTTATGGACTACAGATACTACATGCCACAACTCCTGTTCAGGTGAGAGCCCGAATTTTTGGCAAAACTTTTGATGAACAACGTCAGTAAGCTCTTTGTACTCCTCCAGAGGTCTAAACCCTGTGATAAGATCACTCAGTTCCTTGCCATATCAAAGTCAGATGGGGTTGCATGT
Organism: Patagioenas fasciata; assembly: GCF_037038585.1. NCBI lineage: Eukaryota > Metazoa > Chordata > Aves > Columbiformes > Columbidae > Patagioenas > Patagioenas fasciata. Next base: position 36,636,903 of record NC_092527.1, on the reverse strand, counting down.
ACATTTGATTTTGTCTCTTTTATGAAATAAAACTATTAATCGAAGATTAGAGGACACCTATGCTTTGCTACATGTGTGTGCCACTTTGCACAGACACAGTAAGTCCCAAGGTAGCTGAGAGGTCTGGGCAGCATTGCCGCTGTGCTGAGAACAGCAGCAGCCTTGACAGCATGACTCTATTTAATTCCAGAACTTGCTGTGCTTGTTGAATGAAAAGACCGATGTTTATGCAGCTTGTTGCAAGGCATTTCTTACTCTTGCTTGGCATTGCTCATGTCTTTTGCTTGTTCCCTTCAAAGACTTGTAGCGACCTGTTTGAGCTGCGGGTTTGTGACGGGAGGAATCTGCTCCCCCGTGAAGCACGTGGCAGCTGTCTGAGGGCACAGACCCTAAACTGCTGGCACAGATGCCGCAACCGGGAGCGGAGATTCTCACCCCAGCTCTGCTAACGTCGGTGAGGCTTTGTCAGGCTGCACCATGCGGTGACTGGCCTGGAGCTTTGGTTATAAATGGGATGGAGGAGGTGCTGCTATTATCTGGATGATGCTTTGGCTCTGTAGGTATGGCAACACTAGGGAAACTTCAGGTGAATTGAGGAATGTGAATTCGGAGGACTAGATTCGGTGTCCTAACTCTTGTATAAGCATAGTTTTCTCCCAGTGTACAGTACATCTGTCTGTACGGGCGGACACAGAGCATGCCTTGCAAATGATGGCCATAATTTTAAGAGTGGAGCTTGCCAGGCACAGGGTGGGCAGATGTAGTTATCAGGGCAAATGCCTGGCTACCCACAAAGTTGATGTAAGCAAGGATGTCCAACTAAAAATATCCAAGCTCTGGGCTGCAGGAGCCGCTTTCCTCCATAAGCCCTCTTTTGATGTTAGAGACATCCTTTCTTTGATCGCACTGAAAAAGCTATAGGGAGGAAGAGAATAGGAAAAAAACCCAGTGCTCTGCCTTTATTCTTTGTTCCATGAGACCATCTGAAAAAACATTGTTGGAAGCCCCTGCTTGAGGGGGCTTCAAATCCCATCAGGAGAGTACCCAGGCTATATGCTAGACTCTCTCATTGACAAAGTGATCCTAATCCTTCCATTTACGCTCTTTCAGCTTTGAGCAATACCAGCTCCTATGCATTTTAAGTCTTTCCATATCAGAATACTGAAAGTTGCAGTTAGATGAGACTTGGATAGTTAAATCCACTGTGGCTTGAACTCAGGATGGTCGCAGCCACAAATTGCTGCTGGGAAGGTGTAGGCTGGATGTTAGAATAAAAAAAATCATGATAAGGGTGCAGCACTGGGATGGGTTGTTCAGAGAGGCCGTGAAACCCTTGGAGGCTCTCAAGCCTTCATTTAAATGAAGCCATTGCAGAACGGGTGTAGTGTGGGCAGAAGTCTTGCTGCAGGGGGAGGCTTGAGGATGTGACCTTCAGAAGTCCCTTCCACCAACGCTTCTGTGATGCTGCGGGCAAAAAACATCTGAAACTCAGGAAAGTTAGATGTGTTGTTAATAGCTGCTTGTGTGGGCAAGAGGAGCAGAGGGGAAGGTGTCGGATGGAACCAGGGAAGGGAAATAGCTCAGGGGGGTGGGTTTCCAGGAGGGGCTGGAGACGCAGTGCCTTTCGCAAAAGGCTGGGGTGGGTGGTTTTCGAGTGGTAAATTCACCACAAGACTGGAGGGTTTCTTGAGAGCATGGGGAGGAAAGGAATTACTTGTGAATTTGAATTGAGCTTAGGAAATAGATTCTGCTGGGGGCAGGGGAGGAATAAAAGGAACAGAATGAATGTAAAAACATGTAAAGCTTCACTCCAGAATTGCCCAAATATTTAATTTTCACGTTGCTGTTATTTTCTCAAAAAGCAACTTTGACTTTTCATACTGATGTTGTATATTTTGATGATGGAAGAAAAGGTGAAGCAACCCCAAATGGGAAAAGCATTGCCTAGCATCAAATTTGTTTGTTTGTTTTGTTTTGCTCCAGTCGTATATATATACTTTTTCCTAATGTTTATCCTAAGCCAGGATTTTTGAATACCTTTTTAATTCTTCCCTCAAACTGCAAAATCCATTACTCACCCAGTGAGCAAGAGCACTCATCCTGCCAGGCAGTGTATTAAGCTGAAACTCTTGTTGACATGAACTGGGAAGAGGCAGCTGCTAATTGGTAAAGCAGAAATGTGCAGGGCTGTGCCTGCAGGACAGGATGGGGTGGGTTTGTGCAGGCAGCTGAGAGAACCAGCTTCATGGTCTCCAAGGGTTTCAGTGCTCCGGAACTGTAATTTACAGCTACCAAAGGAACGCATTGGAAATAGGTATTTCTGGGTGCAATGCACCCCTTTGGAAAGATTCAAATGCTGGGATTTGCAATGGTATGTGATAGACTGATGTTGTAAGAGTCCGCTTTCTAATAATAATTTTTTAAATGCACATATCTTTTAAAGAATTTTGGCTAACTGTGGATCCATTTAAGGACTTCATACAGTTCCAGCTCTCCTGTGTGACACCATTCCATAAATAGACTTAATAGATAGTAAGAAAACACACTTTTGGTTTTTTTTTTAAACAACTGTTACCAAAACAAAGCAAAAACCAAAGCCAAGCTCTAAATCCAACAAACATAGATTTCATCGTTATTTCAGGTACATGGCATTGTTAGCAGAAACATTCTACAGAGCTATGGGTCAGACACACAGCCTGCTGTCACCAGTGGGATCATCTCCATGATTATCCATGGATGTGGGAGCAGATCCCTTGCTCATCTCAGAAGGAGCTAGAATTCTTGTCTTTTCTCACATTAAAATGAAAGCTACACGGTCCCTCTGCTGTGTGGTTATCTCTTTTTATGCTGAGAAGAGTTACAGATGGAGCAGAAGCAGAAACACATGAAGAGACAGTCTGTTGGGAGGAGTGTCTTAATTCTGTGTACTGCTGCCTGATTAAAACAGCATGAGAGCAGCATGCTTTTAGCAAGTGCAATGAACACACACACACACACACAAAGTATTCTTGAATTGCTTCTGTCCAGCTTTTAAATGTGTCAATACTTGTTCCAGTAACAATCTTTTGTTTAGCACGTGCTCAGCTGCTCTTCCTGTAATTCAATTTAACTCCTGAGCCTTCGTCATCAGAGCCTTTTATTCCAAGTTCGATCTGAAATTGTGCTTGTGACCCAGGGATGTAGCACGTGGTTCATGAACATCTTTGTTGATGGCTTTAAGTAGAAGGAAAAATTCTTGGCAAATGCACAAACGAATCCCTGGCATCAGACACAGATGTATGGTTTAACTCTTAATGCATAAATAAGTATATTCTCCTCTCAGTTCCTGAGGTGTATATTGTTTCAGGAAAGAGGGGGCCTTTCTCTGGCTAATTTGGTTCTGTAAACAGCACAAGCAACATCACTCATTGCTTAAAGATTGCAGGTCCTCTGTGAGCTGCAGAATACATTCTAGAAAGTGAATCATCACTTAAATCTTAAAATCTATAGAAAGATTTTTAAGCAAGAGAGAATCCATACACTCAGAGAATAGATTTTAAGTCCAATTATCTTCATAGCTAATGTTTTGTGCCTTATTTTTAGCATTAATTTATCCCCCTCCAGCTGTCATTATGCCTTTGGTAGATTAATAATCCCTCCATTATCGATGTTCTCTTTGTTTCTGCATGGATTGGAACAGCTTCACCTTTTAACCTCCACTTGGCTGAATTCATGTTGAGCTCCTTCACATCTTTCACAAGAACAGTGAAGTCGAGGAAAAGCAGCCCCAGAGTATTTGTTTTTCTGGCATGTTCAAGAGGGTATTTCGAAACTGAGAAAGAGCAAATAGCAAAGCAAATTCCCAGCACCCAACCATGGTGCTGTAAATGGCAGGAATGAGATGGGAACAGTCGACAACCTGGTACAACAGGGTTTTGTTGGCTATTTGTGGGAGATGGATACTCTGAGAAGGATGGGCTACCAAGGGAGCTAACTGTTCACCTCAGTAAAGGCTCCGAACAGTGGGACCATGCAGAAGGTGAGGACAGAGCTGGAAAAAGTTTGCAGTCAGGGACTGCGGCTGATGCATCAAGAAGATCCGTGAGAGCGCTCCTAAAACTGGGCTTTGGCCTTGCCACTGCCTGAAAGGAGGTTGTAGCATGGAGGGTGTTGGTCTCTTCTCCCAAGTAACAGGATGAGAGGAAGTGGCCTCAAGTTGCACCAGGGAAGGTTCAGATTTGATGTTAGGAAAAAAAATATTCACAGAAAGGGTTGTTGGGCATTGGAACAGGCTGCCCAGGGCAGTGGTGGAGTCACCATCCCTGGAGGGGTTTAAAGGATGTGTAGATGAGGTTCTTAAGGACATGGTTTAGTGCCAGTGTTAGGTTATGGTTGGCCTTGATCTTGAGGGTCTCTTCCAATGAAAATGATTCTATAATTCTATGATACTGCTGAGGCTGTATCATTTGCCACCAAACATTCCTGTCCCTTGGGATGATGTTCCTCTGCTTTTGTACCCAAGGCTTGTGGTTGAGCTCTAGCAACCAGAGGCCATCACAGATTTCTTTGGCTGCTCTGCAGTACCTGTGCATGCACACAGCCTTACTTAACAGGGACTGTGAGACAACTACCTTCACTGTAGGGACAGCTTTCTCTGAGTAGTACTTATTTACACACAGTATTAAAGCTGGTGCACAAGCCAGCTGTGCATCTTGACAAGTGCTAATTTGGGACCTGTGGCCATTTGTGACCCTGCACTGTGCCTTGACATAGCTTCCTATGGCCAAGGCTGGCATGTGTGCAGGCAGAGCTGGTTTTTTGTCCCTGTGGGATACATTACTGTTGTTTCATTCCCTGATTGCCCCGTTGGTGCTAACCTATCCTTTGTGACATCTGCACGTTTTATAGAACAACCAAATAGGCCTTTCCCACGAGATGGTGTGATAACCTTTTAGTCTCTCAGATATATGTGATCTACATTTGAGCTTGCCTTCTACAATACATCGGTTTTGCGTATATTGTGGTTTTTGATCCAAATGCCATGTACCAGTATATTAAATGCTTTACGAAGGCTAATTTATGTTAGCACAGATTCCTTGGTCAACCAAATTTGTATTTCGTGAAAAATATAAAATGTATTAATGTGTGAATGTTCATAATTGCAAATATTTCTGCTTAAGAAAATGTAAATGGGGCTGGTTAGAAAGGCCTAAATCAACAGCTGTTAGAAGGGAGCAGATATTAAAACAATGTGTTAGGAAGAGTGAAAATGCTTTATAAGAAAATACGCCTAGGCCTTGTGATTGCGTTGGATCTACATTTGCACAACAATCACCTTGCCTAACTGCTTTCCGATAATTTTTGTAGACGAAAGTGTAGTTTTCACTTCGGTGTTCTCCATAGCACTTAATTTGTATGGAAGTCAATAAGATTATATTTTTCAAAGTGCGGATGATTTTCAGCGTAATTCACTCACTCTTTTAATTTATTTTTGTATTTATTTATATTAGTTTTACTCAAGGACGCTTTAAGTACTTAGTAATCTTTTTTCAAATATTAACATCCCTTTTATACCTATTATACCTATTATACCTAATTGTTTTACAGAGCAGTCACGGTTTAGAAGAAAAAGTGATGACAGGCTAAGGTAGAAGGTATCAAAGAAAATCTTTCAGTGTAATAACTGAACTTTCAGATCCAGCCCTTCAAAGGATGCTTATTGATTGTGCAGGGCAAATATTGCTAAATCTGATTCCCAGCTTAGCAGACAGGGCTTTTTCTGTGGGACAGATGTCGGGGACCATGTGGTACTGCTCTGTACTGAGTCTCTATAAGCTGTAGATCTGTCCCACCGAGCTTTGTGAAGGTGACTATTGCATGAATAAACGTGGATGCAGAGTCTGGTAGATGTTTGGGACAGCACGAAATCAGTGGGAGGAAAGTAGTTCTGCGTGGCTAGTTATTCACACTGCAATTACACATAGTACTTGCTGTCCTGCATGGCCTTAGCCCAGCTAATACTTTGAAGAAGCAAGAAAGGTTTATTGTCTGACAAAAGAATCTGAAAAACCTGCTTAAAAAATCTACTTATTTCTGGATGCAGATGAGCTGGAAGAAAGGGAGAGAGGAGCATCAGAAAGTATTCTGCGTCACATGCACACAAAAAAGGATTTTCTCCTTCTTAGTTGTCTCATAAGCAGAACTTAGATATGGTAGTTCTGTATTGCCTGTATTATGCCAATTGCCTCTTTTGGGAAACTCATATATTTGTTCACCTTTACAGTCAATAGTCACATGGGGCCAGATTTTGAGGCAGTGATTGGATGCCCCACTGAAACTCTGCTGAAAAACTTGGAGGTCGCATTGAGCCTGTGCTGATTTTTAACACAGACCTCACCCCCATCTCCATTCCCATGTGTGGAGCAGGAAACACAGAGTGTGTCAGTAAACCCAGCCAAGAGCTGGAGTCACTGCAGCACAGCCCATGCCAGCCACACTGATCTTTTCACAGCTGGGAATTGTGCATAAAAGGCTCTTTCTCCTCCTTTGCTAATTGCCACATGTATGACTGAAGCAATCAGCAATGCCACTTACAGGATGGACTCGGCGAGGTCGGTTTTTATGAGTTGGCTGCAATTTTTGTACCCGTTGGAGCTTTGTAAGAAAAGATCATTTCTGAGGGTGACTCATGTGGATCTGGCTGCCACTTACTGAAAAATATGTGTGTATGTGGGATGTAGGAAAAATTAACTGGATCTATTGGGTGGCAATAGAATATGTACAGGGAAAACATTAAAAATACATGAATGGCTCTCTTTAGTGACACCCTGAAATTAGGACATTTTGGGGCAACACAGGCAAATGATCTGATCAAATAAGCTTTTCTCAGGAATCAATGAGCTGTGGTACAGTGTTCTGGATCTCAGTCCGGGGATCTCTCTCAGACCTGTGGGCACCCCTTGCACTGCTTTGCAAACACCCACATGTTTTACTCCGCTATCAGAAAGGCACAAAGGTCGGTCCACCTCCAGTCCCTGCCGTAGTGAGTCACAGATACAGCAGTTTGGGAACGGCCCATCAACCAACCCTGCTCATTAATCATTTTGCTTTTTGCTGTGCTATTTTTAAGCCAGATCAGTTCCCCAGTCCAGCTCGCTGGGCAGCTGCCCAAACACTTTCAGTGCAGACCTGAGGGGGAGAAGCAAAGAGGAGGCCAGGAGAGGAACTTGGGGCTCCATCAGCCGTCTCTGCTATTTAAGGGAGTTCTGCATTTCAAAGTAAATCAACCTCTGAACTGTAATAGCAGCCTTGATGTTACAACGGGTTGGCTGGTTTGCTTAGCACAGGCATGTGGAAATTTGTACCTGGGCATGTCCATAATGGTAAAAGAAGAAAAGTCTCTTCAGCTTCTGCAGAGTTGAGTACGTGGCCAGAGCTGGGAGCTTTGAAGGAAAGAAGTCATAGGCTTGTCTCAAAGCCACCGCTGCTCCTTAGCTGTCCTTGCTGTGAGCTGGCAAGGCAATGGAAACTGAAGAGGAAGCTGATTTTTAAAAGATCCAGAACTCAAGAGCTTAATCAGCTGAATTCCTTGCCACTGATGAGCCTGGGAAGGTGAAATACATGACTTTGTCAAGGCGCAGATTTTTGAACAGACATCTATTGTTTTGGTAAATTTATTGGAAGATGTGGAATCCCAGCTTCACAGGCAAAACTTCATTCTTGTACATCTTCAGAATAAAATACGAATAGATCCTTATTCTTCTAATATTTCAAAGTAGAATATTCTGTGATTAATAATTGCAGGGGTAAGTGCTTGAAGCACTCTGTATGTTTAAAATACTGCCTACACTCCTGAGGCTCAGGCAGAGGTAGACTAAGGACAACCCAGAAATTCCTGATTCCTAATGCTGCTCTCTTAATTTTGCCTCAATCTGATGTTTTAGCAGGCTAATATCACAAAAAAGTTCTCCCTAAAAGAGAAGCTGGAGAATATATCTCTGTCTTGGTTTGCAAATTACATCTTAAACCAGTTATATTCAGGCTTTTACAGTGTGATTATCATTCTGGAAACAGTTTAAGTTGGGAAATTAATTGTTGCCATATTAACTTTGCAGTCATCCAGTAAATAAAATGATCCAAGTGCTGTTATGGATAGTTTTGTATTACCAATGGTTTTAAATTCCAATAAATTGCCTAACCTGAAACCAGTGGCTCTGCTGGGAAATGTGTGAATCTCTTGTAGATAGTGCTTGAACAAAAAAGGTTCATCATGCAGTTTGTTACTTGGAGAAGGAAGATGTTTTTTTAAAACATATTTTGTGTTTCTTTTTAGTAATATTTATAGCTATTAACACTACCTATGCAAACTAAATCAATATTGTTTTCAGATCATATGTATGGAGTTTTCAAATATATTCAGTTTCTTTTGCATCTGAGACTAAGCTGCTGATCTTGTTAGGAGGAATAATAGATGCAAGATATTCTTAATTATTAAATCACGAATTAATTAGGTTACTGCAGGACAAATGAGACGTGATCATGGTATGGAGAAGTAAACACTGCTGTTGATTTTGCATGAGGTTTGTGGTAACTTCTTGAAGTGCTAAAACTGGTGAATTAACTGTCCAGATGAACATGGTTTCATGGCTGCCTTCTACTGGTTTTTGTTGAGGGGGTGAAATTAAAAAGTCAAAAATGCTGAACTTATTCACATCTTTGGTATCTCATTAGAGATGCTTAATCATTTGGAGAAGCTCTGAGTGGCTGGCTAATGTGTTTATTCCATGGCATCCAGCTCCTGTGGAGAACTCTACAGCAACACAAGACTGAAGATGTTTACTGGATGTTCACCTGAAAGAAGCCCAGCAGCAGCGCTTGAGACTCTCCTGTGGGAATTTATAGCAATTTTCAAACAGAAAAAAAGGAAAGATTTGTAAGTTAAAATGAGTGAACAAATGATCAAAGCTTCCAAGGGTCTGACTTTCTGTTTCTTTCTTAATCATCACAAGCTTACTGCTCCAGGCAGAACTAATTAACTAATGAAGGCAGGAGAGAATTGCTGAGGAAGGGATAAGAGAACAAAAACTTATTAAAATTTAACATTGATATCTGTTTAATGTAATATCTGTTATGTTGATCACTTTTAGTGACAACATCCCAACAGTATTTCTTCCTAATTATTCAGAAGTTCCAGGTACTGTAGGCAATGTAGTCCCCTGTTTTGAAGTTCAATTTGTGCCTTTAGCAGTACTAAATAACTATATTCTTTTGCTTGCTCTGTAGGTTGAAGAAGTCAGGCATTCAGATGCAATCTCAGATTGTTTTGGATGTGGATGAACAGAGATGAGAAAATAATTGGTCAAATTTGTGGAAGAAAAGCCTGTGGAACAAAACTCTCTGGATTAAGCCACTGGCTTAAAAGAACCCAAATTGTTGATTGCTGGAAGGCCATCACAGGTAAAGCATCACTATATACTATTTCTGTTCCTCCTTTCCTCTCCCAAGAGATACTACTAGAGATGGGCGGCTGGACTAGATAGGTTAGATATCCTAGTGCTGCCATTCTTTAAGCAAGTTAAATTAATTTAGTCATGGATTTAGCTCATGACTCAAAAAGTCACAAGTACTATTCAAGGACAAAGAACAGGAAGATTTGGACAGTGTTGACTTGTAGTAACTTTTCCAGACCTCATTCAACAGACATAATTCGCCCCTTTTGCCTCCTGTTAGGGGAGTATTTCTCTGTACTTTCATACAAAGCCTTTCAAGTCTCATTTACACACCTGAGTCATATCCCTAGTGGAAGTATCAAAAGTGTGTTTGATTCATGCTTTATATATAACATTTATATAACAATTATGTAATATATACATAACATATATTCCATTAACTGCATGATTCTTCATGTTCCTTCTCAAACACATTTTCACAAATCACTGTGCATCATTGCCATCCAAAATTTTCTTTGGTCCTTATTCTTGGAGTTATTTGTAATTTTTTTTCCTTTTAAAAAATGTAGATATTCTGTAGATAACTGTGGATATGTAGATAACATCTGTATAAAATAATTAGGCATCATAATGTTAGGCAGAAAGACCAAACTTTCAACACCAAAATTTTATTGACACGTAAAATGTAGTAGCTGTGATAGCACAATGTGCGTGTGAGTGGGTTCCCATGAAAGATTACATTTCTGTGGGATTAGAAAACCTGAGGAACATCTGCTTAACAAACAAGTCCCACAATAGTGTTCGTTCTTCAGCTTCTTTTTATCCCTAGAATGAACATTAACTTAACTACTAGATATTCTATACTAGATATTCCCAGTGCCAGTGAGTCATCACTAACTGGTGGTTATAATGGGGAGCTGAGAGCAACGTGGTGAGAAGGCCATAATGGACATGAGTGTGGGACAGCTGCTGTGTTATGGGAAATATAAAATATATGTGTACATATATATATAAAAGAAACCAGGATTTTGTAATTCTGCTTTTTATGGTACAACTTATTAGATAGCTGGGTATTGAAATAATGAAAACTCTAAGTTGTTTACGTGACAGTCAGTGACAGAAACTCTGCTGACTTAAGAGGAAGACTCCAAATGCCTCATAATGTGCTGGGACAGTGCAGATTGCATTGTCCTCGCCTGGTGCAAATAATACCCTAAAAGCAGCAAGAGTCTTAGAACAGGATAATTCCTTCTTTGGCTGGAGTTAATGTCTTCTGCTTCCAGTTCCGTAACTGTAGACTCTCCAGCTGGATAATTAACACATATTTAAACCCTGGAAGCCAAAGAGCTGCACCCATTTATGGTTATCCTGTTCCCAGCTGTGCTGTCAAGGATGATGGTGGCTATAGAGCAGTAAACTGTGTCCACGTTACATGACTTGGAAGGCTCTATCAGGTTGATCCGGTGAACTGTAGGGGAATCTATGTAGCTTCTTTTTCCCTCCCCTTTGTACCAAATGCACACCTTCACTGAGCCTTCCAGGTTTCCTTCTTCAGTTTATGGATGTGGTGTGTGATCTTGGATAACCAGATGCATATGAATTGCTCCAACAACTTAGATGTGCCTTTCCCCATGGCAAGAATGTATAGATATCCCAGGTTTTTGCATTTCAGGCTCTCGGGGCTTTGTTTCTGTTTCACTTTTAACGAATGAGCAAATGCTAGTGATTTGTGTCCTCTAAGCCCCGTCCACACAAAGTGTATTTTTCAGGCAGTCACAGCTTCTGTGATCTCTTTGCTCTCTTGTTTCTTCTTTGCTGCTTCTGCAGCCTTTTTGTAGCCTTCAAGTGGTTTGTAATTTCAGTCACATGAAATAAGTCTATGTATTGCAACCAAATAGCTGGACTGGATGGAGGCAACTGCTGCTGTACACAGGACAAAATAGGGCAACTCTTAGTGCAAAAAGCATTTCAAGTGGCTTAAAAATTGTTTCATTATGAATTATAGACTACTTTTGCTGTCCTGATAATGGGAAGCACCATCTACTGTGATTCATTGCAATCAAGCAGTATTAACTTCAGGGAAAAATGGGACAAAAGGGAAACTGCTCCCTTGGTGATGGGGTATTTTGTGGGGGCAAGCATTGTAGCTATAATAAATTATTATAATTTACTATGCTCATTCAGATCCATACTTCTAGGCCCTTTTGATGTTGAAGTTATATATACAGTAAAAGGTAAGTTAAAGAGTGTCTGAGTAATCAAATCAAGGAGTAACAGGTGGTAATAAGCGAATATAATCTTGACACATATTAGTAGCTCTTAAACTTATTAAGATTAACAGAACAGCAAAAAAAAAAACCAGAAGTAGCAGTAAAATCTCAACTTTACACAAATGGAGATGAAGGCTTTCTAAAGTGTGAAACCATAGACTCCTTGGGTGCCATTTTATAAGGGACAGGTAAATTTGGGTACCCAGCCATTCAGTAGATAAACTTACCTGCTTTTTAATTACCTGCTCGTAGTCTCCTGTCAGACTGACCCCACTGGAAACCCAAAGAGACACATCTCAGTAGGCTAAATTTAGTCCTTGTGAATATCTACTTCTGCCACAGATTACCATACTGCATTAATAGAGAATCTGTTTTAGCAGGAAAACCTCTCATTGCTAAACACAAATGCTGAGAAGGCATTAGAGCTTCCCATCTTGTTTTGAGGGTGTGTTGTGTGTTCAGATTCCATCAGGTAGGTATGCTACATGGTACCATTTAATTTCAATTTAATTAATCAATAAAGTATGTTAGCCTCATCATTTTGGTAAGATCCTTGGTCTGCAGAAGTCAAGAACAAAACTCCTGGACACAGTGGCGAAATGAAACCATGACATTAACTTTTTTTGCAAAATTAATGCAGGAAAATAAATTGCTTCTTTCTCCTCTTGTCATTCTTCAAATTTGAACCACTACCATCTGGGCAAGCATCCTCCACGTTCTGCTTTCATTTATGGAGCAAAGGTATTGCAGGGGTTAGCAATGGGGTTTTAAGACCTGTCTCTGTCTCTTTTATTATATATTTCTCCTGTTGAGAGAGTTGCTTAGTTACTTCATGTTTTAGTTCCTCATTTGCAGATTGAGCGGCAACATTTTCCTCCTTAGAGTGTGTTCTGAAGACTAAAATTCCAAATTGGAGGAAGTCGGGTTCTCCACAGACCACGTCCTAGCATGGGGGGAAACAGGACAAATTCCTGTGTGTATAAACCAGATTAAATTTTTTACTGACCTCTATTTGCGTATCTTCTCTTTTTATATATTTTGTTTTGCTTTTCTGATTCCATGGGCAAAACAATACAGCTCGTTGTCATTAGAATGTCCTGGAAATTGGCCCAGAAAGAATAACATCCCAGACATCACTGGCTTTAGCTTCCCTGAGCAGAAGGGTCTGTAAGAAATGGCTATTAGTGGTTTGCAATACTCAACTCTAGAGTATTGTGTTTTTCCTTGGCAAGTTCATTTTGTTTCAAGGGAAAAGATGCTTTTTCACTATATGGCTGGGAAATTTAAAGCTGTGGTCATTGCTCAAAGGTCTCTTTCCTGACACAGGCATTTTTCTTTTAAGTTAATTGATTAGTTATAATGATGGCTGATGAGGACAGACTTGGGTCCACAGAGGGCAATTCTAGCCTTGCTGGAGCTCTACTTTACTATTTATTGGTAAATAAATGGGCAGAACTTTGTTTTGAGCCTGAACAAGTATACTAAGAGAATTGGTCAGTCACAAAGGATCTTGGGAAAATTGGATTCAGCTTCATTTATCCATATTATTTAATTTCAATCATGGAGAGATTTGTATTGAACGATTTAGACATCCTATAGTCTTTTATTTATGAGGTCTGCGGGGTCTATTATATTATCCTATAATTTCCATTCTGCCCCAGGTCAAATGCAGATTTCTATAGTACTCAGAGAACTAATAGTGGGAGAGATTTGTTTCCAGATTAACCAGAGGTGGTCCCACACTAGAGACTTGGGGTTTATATATGTGAAAATAAGTCTGTAGAACTTTTCTGTTTTCATTTTCTCTTTTCAGTGTGCTTTAGTTATTTATGACTTTGTGCCTGGAATTTTGCTATACCCTTTTAAATCACAAAAGAAATATCTGAGGGATTATTTTTCCTGTTGGGTAAAAACAGTCATTAATAAAAGGTTTACTTAACTTGTTTATGTCTGGATATTTTATAAGCCTTTTGTACAATTTTTATTTCATTATGGCAGCATATGCTGCACAGTCTGGCAGTATAGGTCCACTGGGTTATAGCTGGGTGTTAGGTAAAGACTGCATTTATTTTAATGGGAACATATTAGTTTTTTTAATATGCTTATGGAGATAAAAGAAAAATTCTCTGAATGTAAACTTGGTTTCACTGAATAGTCATTTGAAAAGAGTGGCTGGAAAGTGACATGTGTACCCTTTTTAACTTGTATAACATTGAGCACCTTAGAAATTTTAGCATCATTCACGTTAACACATCAAAGTATTTCTGGTTGAACTCAAATCTCTCTGAAATGCTAATCTGCACCCTTAACAGTAGTAGAATGAACATACAGATGGTTCTTCTAATTACTGGGAAAAAGAAAAGGGGATGATTTCCTTTAATGATTTCCCCTTCTTTCCAGACTGAAAGCATTTCCAGCTCTTCCCTCCAGCTAATTTGACGATTAAAAGATGCCTTTGTCTTGCTTTCAGCTATTGAGGTTTCATCACGATTTGTTAAAACTTTCCGTTATGAAGCGAGGTGTGAACCCAGGGCTACGTAGGTTTGGTTCAGGGGTCATGTGAAGGGAAATTATAACCTTTAGTATTTAAAACTAAAGTGGGGGAAGGGGAGGCTGGGTGGGGTGTATTTCCATCATGCCGTGTTCTTGCACCAAAGGCAAAGATGGGTTTTTAGGATTAAAATAGGAGCTTAAATCTTAGATGAAGGTTGTTTATCAGCGAATAGACCTCAGGAATTCAGGCTCTAAACTCACGGTAGCTCCGTTTTTCCAAGGATACAAACGAAGAGATTTGAAACACATCTCTAGAGCTGCTGCTTTGTGGGGTAACATGTGCTTCAGAGGAATTGGAGAAAAATAGTTTCTGAGTAATTTCAAAGCTTTTAACTTTCACTATGGACCAGAGAAAAGGCTGAGATTTTACAAACTCTACCCTAAAAAATGAGATCCGCACACTGTAGAAAAGCTGGCGCGATCACGGGTCTCTTGGCCCACTTACCTGGCTGTACCTCAGGATCACAGTGGTGCAGCCTCTTCTTGTTAACAGGTATATCCATGCCAGCTGCTGAAATCTGTGATGCACAAATCTCCTCTTGTTAGGGTTCATGTGGAGCTACCTGAGGAGAGAGAGAAGGTCTTTGTTCACCTGGGAGCATGGCTAAGCTGACACACGCTGCTGAGAAGAAGACGTGGGATGCGAGGACCCGCATCACACAGTTTATGGCCTCAGTCTGTCTTCAGACCTCAAAGGTGTGTTTCATGTCTGCTGCCATCTTTCAGCTTGAAGCCCTGTCCCTCGGTAGCCAAGGCTAGTCAGTGTAAACCAGAACAAGACTGGGGAGCAGAAGGGAATGGACTTGATTTCTTCTGGCTCATGATGTGGATGCAAGCAGAGTAGCCCTTTAGCTCTGTGTTGAAGGCTGTGACCCATAGCCTTGCACAGAAAACTGTGTCAGTGCCAGTGTCATCCCATATGTTCCACAAGTATTTCACTTTGTTCAGCGTGGTGTCAAGCTGTTACTCTTACTTCAGGATTTAATAGAATTTTATAGATTACCATTTGATGGTGCATTTTCCTGAATATTCTAGAAACTCTTATAGGTATTTTTCAATTAAAATACTCAGTAGGAACAATAACAACAAAATAATAACTTAAATAAACATAGCAACTCCATTTCTTCTGAACTTCTACATAAAAATCATACTTAGTCACTCCCTATAAATAATGTTTTATGTTCTGTTTTTAAGGTGCACCGCTCCTCTCCAAGCTATCCAAAAGAAGATAATTTGGGTTCATGACTGTAAGAAGACTATTTCAGTGCTCAAAGAGACTAATTGTGAGTTCAGAATTGTCTTTTTTTCTTCCTTCATTTGCTATTAATGAGAATGTTGTATAACGTTATTGTTAAGTAAAACTGTAACCAGTGTGGGCATCTTCAGAAAAGGCTTTGGAGGAGTTTGTTGCCTAGAGCTGTGTATTTTGATTTTGTGTGCTTGAATCTAGGCTTTGCAATGTTGGAAAGGAAACAAGGGAAGGGGAGAATGGTTAACTAGAAATTCTTGCCTATCCTTCTTCCTTACCTCTCCAGCGATGACACCTCATATAGTAATAGGGGCAGGCAGTTTGTCTAGGTGCGGTATTAGCATATCAATATTCTCTTCTCAGTTATACCAGCAATATCTGTTCTGCTCCAGGGTAAAAATCATCCAGCCTCAGCTTCACCCTCGCTAGTGTGGAGAGGACAGTGATCTTTGCTTGGTGTCACGAAGACCTGTTGATTATCGTGCATAAAACACTGTGAGATTCTTGGCTTGTTACATTTGCAGGGACTAAAGTTGTCTTCTGCTTGGGCAGGTCTTACCTTGTTGGATAAATAATGTTCATTGCAAGTCTCTCTGAACACTTGGGGTTCTACTAGAGAAATGAGGTTGAGATAATAAGTCCTAACTAGCATATAACAGCACACTTCTATGGAACTTTTTCATTTTGCCCTAATTAGGATATGGTTCTCCTGATTCTCTGCTACTAGGAGTGAAACATCTGAAACAATACTTATGTTTGTTGATAGGAAAGAATTATTTTGCTGCAATGATGAAAAAAAAATATATGTAAAGTGATATAAGAATTATAAACATCCGGGACTGGCAGACCTCAAACATTTCTGCCAACTCTTCTTATGTACTATATAATATCAGAAAGAACTGCACTTGAGCCATTAGTTATTTTGACATTGCAGTGTTTTACTGCCAATTTTTAGGAAAGCTGACAGAACATGAAATTCCAGGTCAAGGTTCCTGCATGCTTTGGTTAACAAGTATGAAATCAGCACTCATAAAACAGTGGAGGCCACTTGTTTAATGAAACAGTTGGCACTCATAATCTAATGCCAATCAGGTAAAGGAATTGATAGTATCCATGGGGTCATAATAGGACTGGCTAGCATGAGCTGAGGAAACCTACAGATGGGGCAGGATTCCTGCTTGGCAAGATTCATTAAACATTGGAAGAGTATCCAAAGGAAGGGCTGAAACAGGCGAGTTAAAAGGAGTGACAGTAAAGTGAGCCTGATGCTCTTTGTGGTTTCTAATTTCTTTCATTAGATAAAAAGATGGGGAAAAACTAACAGAGCTAGAGAAAAGTATTCTAAAGAAAACACATTAAAGAAAAGGACAGAGAAGAACCTGGTCAAGACTGAAATTTGCAGGAAAATTCATGTGGCTTTTCATGAGAAGAGAATCTCCAGTCATGATTATTTCCATTTATAACCAGTGCTACGTATATGAGAATAGCATGAGAGAATAAATGACAGGAGTGTTATGTGGGGACAAGGCATGGCAATGGGAGTCATCATGATATGGTCATTCACCTTCTGTGTTCCTCTCATTTCTCCCACATTAAGCCTTTTCTGCCTCATATTTTGCTCGTCCAGCAATGGTTGCCTTTAGTGGCTGCTGTGAGTGACACTATGAAACAAGGAAAAAATAAGGAGCCAAATTCTATTGTGGAAAAGAAATGGAGACAAAGAAAGAGAATAAATCCAGATGTTGAAGCATAGCTAAAATGGGTACAATGCACACAAACACACAGAGAGAATAGTCCTGATAGCAAATATAGATCTGTATGTTTGGAGGGTGAGGTGACTGTAAACAAGCCTGGCTGTGAATATGTTTGAAGTTGGTTTTTTTTAATATCATTTCATCAGTCTAAATTGAACTGTGCTGAAAACATACAGAAAGCTTCGTTACAAGTGCTGGTAGTAGGGGTTTTTTTTTGTTCCCTGATAATGTAGGCTATTAAAGTCCAATCTCTCTTCTGTTTTGTTTTGTTTTTTAAGATGAGTTTGCATGAGAGCAGAACAATGCATTTCCAAATAGCGTTCTTATATCTACGTAATGTTATTATGCAAACTGTAATCAAACCAGACGACAGTTCTTCAGACAAACCTTTAGTATTAACAGCTTTCAAAGCTCCAGGGCAGATTGTTGTTGGCGGGATGGTTAATTAAATGAAAGCTGGATTTTATTACTTTATATAAACAACTAAGACCAGTTGGGATGCTGTTTGCCCTCTGGGATTTTTTCAACTCTGTTTGGCAAATATTAATTGAACTCATTGCCCCACGAATACAGCAAGTTTACTCATGGCAGTGTGGTCACTACAGGACATCATGTAGCTGTTGCTCCTCTCTGCTTCTGCCCTTCACCCATCACCAGGGTAGATGGTCACTTTAGAATAATGCAGGAAAGTAGATATCTAAGTAGATATTCTACCATTCTGTGGTATGTCACAGAATGGTTGGGGTTGGAAGGGACCTCTGGAGATCAACCAGTCCAACCCAACTGTTAAAGCAGAGTCACCAGAACAGATCACACAGGATCATGTCACAGAATCACAGAATGTCAGGAATTGGAAGGGACCTCCAAAGCTCATCCAGTTCAATCCCCCCGCTGGAGCAGGAACACCCAGATGAGGTTACACAGGAAGGTGTCCAGGTGGGTTTGAATGTCTCCAGAGAAGGAGACTCCACAACCTCTCTGGGCAGCCTGTTCCAGCGCTCTAGCACCCTCAAAGTGAAGAAGTAGGAATTGCTTTTTCCTTCTTTAGCTTTTGAGGAGAGTTTTGTTTCTGTTTTGGGTTCAGTGTAATCACTGGCCTGCCTCTTTATTTCAGGGATTGCACACTGAGTGTTTCTGTGGGCAAAGTACATTTTGCATGTGGTGCAAGGACTCTCATGTGCAGGGGGATTTTCTGAGGGTCCTGTCCTTGCCCCTCAGGGGTGCTCTGGGCTGACCCGCCTTGTCACGCCTTGGGGACAGACGCTCGTCCCCGGGTGACGCCGGGACCCCCGCGGGCTCCGGGCCGGGCGCTGTCCCTGGTGCTGCAGCCGCCGGGACGGGACAGAGGAACCGGGGCAGGGAGAAGTCTGGCTGCTCCTTTCCCTTGGAAGGGGTTCAGACCCCAGACCCACAGGGACTGCATCTCTGTGATGCTGTAGAGAAATGTCACTGGCCAGGCAGCATTCTTGCCCTGTTGTTGCGAAGTTTAACACGGGTAAATGTTGGATTTTGCACCTAGAACATGGCAACCCTGAGTGTATATACAGATGGGGGAATGAGATGCTGGAGAGCAGCATCGAGGAGAGGGATCTGGGGGTTCTTGTTGATGGCAAGACGAACATGAGCCAGAAATGTGCCCTGGCAGCCAAGAGTGCCAACCATGTCCTGGGGTGCATCAAGCACAGCATTGTCAGCCAGTCAAGAGGGGGAGGCACTGACCTCTTCTTCCTGGCAGTTGATGATAGAATGGGAAGGAATGGTAGAAAGATGTGCTGGGGAGGTTTAGGTTGGCTATCAGGAAAAGGTTCTTCACCCAGAGGGTGGTGGAGCACTGGAACACGCTCCCCAGGGAGGCAGAATGGAATGGAATGGAATAGAATAGAATAGTTTCAGTTGTAAGAGACCCTCAGGATCATCAAGTCCAACCATAACCTAACCTAACTCTAGTATTCAACATGGCCCCAAGCCTGACAGTATTCAAGAAGTGATTGGACAATACCCTCAGACACACGGTGTGAAGTTTTGGGTTGTTCTATGCAGGGACAGGAATTGGACTCGATGATCCTTGTGCATCCCTTCCATCTCAGGACATTCTATGATTCTATGATCAGCCATTAGCTTTTCTTGCCAGCCCGCCTCTCCATAAGGGTTACGCTGCATGCATGACCTGAGGTTATCTAGTGACCCTGGCTCCTGAATTTTTACATCTGCAGGGAACATTTCTAACTCTAAATTTCTCCAGGCCTCAGCATTTAATCTGCAGGTGTTTCTGGGAGCTAATTCCCACAGTCTCTTCTAGCTTGGGGCACATATTGGTATTGTACTCTGCATTCCTTCAGGGCTTGCGAGCAGAGGAGAAATGCCAGTTTTTCTGGTGGGGATGGGAATTGTTGGATCTGATGGATATGCAAATCTGCCTTCATACTTTTTCGTTTCAATCCTTCCTTGTACAAGGAACATTTCAGCCTTTAGATCAATTATTTTCACATATCTTCTCCCAGGTTAGTCCTGACTTAACTATAAAAAATGTAAGCACACTTTACCATTATATGTCAGCACTATTGCCTAAAATCATAATTATAAATGAAAAAGGAAACTTCCATCTCTGATATTTCTAAAGATTCTGCCCCACTTTTGTATATTTTTTTCTAGTGTTGCACATCCTGTCTACAGGGACTCTGAGGACAGCAATTGTCTCTTACTGTAGTAAGGGTGCTAACATGGTCTTTGTTTCAGTGATAGTTTTACAGAAGGATTTGTAATACACATCTTAAATCCTATTGATATCTGTCGAGACAACTGGGAGATGGTCAGACATGCTCACCTAGTCCCTATTTTTCACCAAAATTGTGCATGCACATGTTCAACATGAATACCTCGTGGATCATAATAGAATTAAATAGAATATAAATTTTAAAAAGAACCACCACCCAAAAAACTGCCTATACCAAAACCTAACTTATAAAAAACCCTGCCAACTTCTTTCTTGGTCATTAATTCCTGCATGGGTTTGGCTTGCAAAAGAACCCTTGAGGGTGTGGGTATGTGGGGAATGAAGCTTGCTCATATCGAGTCTCTGGGTGGCAATTTTGCGGGAAGGCAGGGGCAGAGAAAGAAGAATCAGTGATTGTACTGATTGAAGTGCCTTGGAGCTGAAATGTATGTACAGTGTGGCTCTGCTGATCCTGCCTTTCTACCTGTTTTGTAGATCAGCTGCTCTGAGCAGGTGCCAAGATCAGCAATGATGAGAGTTCATGTGGCAAATATTCAAGCGCTGTTCTAGTTGACTTGCACAGGCACTAATGCACAAATCTTTCCATCAAAGAACACTAGAAACATCTTAGGACTTAGTCTCAGCCATGCCCATGTGTGTGGGTATCAATGCATATAAATTTTATTTCTATCTTTTGAACATTATCAATGGGAATACTGTTGAAAATGATGATAGTGGAGTTATTTTGAAGAAGGAGTGAGCAAAGTCCAAAGTCTAAATCTGTGTTGATGTATGATGGAAAGGAACCTCCTGAAGCCCAAGAACCATGCAGGCAATCATACCACATGCATGTGATAAATGTATCAAGCTTTCTGTTAAAACAGGTGTTTTATCCCCCACAATACCTCGATTGTTTAAAAAACTAGCACTTCCGAGGGGCAATTTGTTGCCCTCCTGCTTAGAAGTGTTCTACTTTCCATCCTAAATTTGCCCATGGTGAATTTGTTCTTTCATTAGTATTTTTTCTTAGCTTAAATACACCTTCACCTGCCCTGGAGTTTACCATCCTCCCCAGTGTTTTTAATGAATACAGAGCAATTCTGCTCTGGTGAGTAGACACTTACAGCAAGAAAATTGTCCAGAGATTGCAATAAAGTAGGGGCAAATTAATGCTAGAATCTGTCACAAAATAGTAGATTTTCTTGCATTTTCATTGCACTGTCTGCTCCTTTGTCTAGACTTGCGACAGAATTTGCTCCATCCTAAGCCATAGTGAAAATGCTTATTATCAGATAACCTTGATCCTGTCTTTTATGACAAGTTTTTCCTCTGTAATGTACCCCAGTTCCTCCCATTCTCCTTGAGGTTTTCAAAGTTTTTCTATATTATTGTGCAGTCATCTTCTGTAACATCTCTGATTCCAAACTTGGTGGTTCTACCCAATTCAGTCAGTGTGGTCCTGCTTTTCATGCTAACATAATAAAATGAAAAGAGCTACGAAGGCTGGTCGATCCCAAGCAAGGTTCTTGAGGAACATGAATGGTTGCTGCCTTCTGGGACAATTCCTTCATAAATGTTGCTGATCTTCACCTGTTTCACAGTTAGGGTAATTTAAATTTCCTCTGGTACATCTGATGGTTTCTTATATGCTACCACATCATATATATTTTGCAAACACTAACTGAGAAGAGCTACCACATATCTTGGGTCGAGAAAAATCAGTTAGCTAGAACCTAGATAGAATGTTGATTTGACAAAAGCTTCCTTTGGTGTCCTGTCTCCTCTCTCTCTCAACTCTGCCTGTAAATCTGCTCTAAAACCTCCTGTAAAGCTGTTGTCATACTTTCTCATTGTGTTTCCTCTCCCTTCCCATTTTCAAGGACAGGTGTCCCATTTGCTTTTCACCCCCAAGTTCCATGTGCCTGTTCTTGCTGGACCTGGCAGTGGGGATTAGCTGGCTCCTGACAGTACAAGTTTATTAACTTCTACATTTCACTTTTACCTTGTTGCGGTAATTGTGACTGAGCACCTTCATTTCCAGGAGCCTGCCTGTATTTGTCCTCAGTTTTTACACTGTTATCTTTATTTTAGTGTAAGATCTTGCCCATCTAAGCTCACTTTTCTAATTTCATTTAGCTTAGCAGACTAAGAATTCTTAGCATAGAAGTAAGAGCATATTTAATGTGCAACTTCAAGCATCTCTTGACTTAATTTCAAGCCTCCTCTTCATTCAGGTTGTTAAGCTCTCCTTCAGTTTAAATGAATTATTCTAAGCTGAATCCTGAATTTATCAAAATTTGGTACCTTGAATTTGAGAAAAGCAACAACAACAAACTCTAAGCTAACAAAAAAGCCCCCACAACCCTTAGTTGTAAACATGATGTTTAGAGACTGTAATGCCTCAGTCCACAGCAGAAGCAGAGAGGATGCATTTATATGACTAAATGAGAAATGGAGGGACAGGCTGCCCTGTCTTTAAATTGTGTGATACACAACCTTGTTCTGGCTGGTCAAAAGAAGAATTTGCTAAAGAAAGCCCCAGCTCAACTTCATTCAAAATAGGCAAAGCATCTATTTTTGTTGTAGGCTCTGCAAGAACTATTTGATCTGATTTGCTCTGCACAGAACGTTCTTGGAAGAATATGAAAGACTCTTTTGAAAGGAGTTCTGTGATGGAAAAGATGTTGTGTTATACAGGAAAAGAAGATGTATATCAAATAAACAAGAATGCAGAAAACTAAACACCTGAAATTGTGAGACTTTAATGACAGAAGAAAATTTCTTGGTCTGTAAAGCCTAAATAATGGAAGAGGGCTTCAGAAGTACTGTTGAGCTTTACAGGTACAGGTGCTAGGATCAGATCTTATTCCTGGATCATGCTGGTTTAGTTAGGAACTACAGGGATGATTAGACAGGCACGTAAGGAACAGTGTTAGCACTTTAAGAGTTTTACCACTTTGAGTACATCACATATCAGCTCACGATGTTTGTACTCAGTGTCTGTACAGAGTTGGACAGCTTTGCATAAGAGATGGTGAAAGCTCTGCTGTGAAATGTTTCTGTGAAGTGTTGGTCTGGCTCTAGATATAACAATTTCCCTTGGCTCAAGGAAGACTACGGTCAATTAGACACTAATCAGCATTCCTATGTGTGGCACCCTTATACATTTCAAATGTCAAAACAGTTCTCGTAGAACAGTAATGCAGTTTCTGTGACCTTTTCTCTTTTAATGAGAAAATTCTGTGTGCGAAATAGACTTATACTCAGCTCAGGAAGGACTTTTCCACCTAGCCTAGAAAATTCGAAACAAGATTAATATTTGCAATCTTGAAAGGAAGAAAGGGGATTTCTTTGGGGTAAAATGCTGAAATGTTTTTTCCTACTCAAGCCACTATTAAATATTATCTTTCCAGGTCCTGGCTGTAGAGTACAGTTGAACTGAAGAAATTTTCTGCCTGAAGCCAAAACAAACCGAAAATCACTAACAGAAATAGAGTGGGAGCTTTCAAACAGAAGGTGTACCTGTTACTGGTTTCAGAGGTGAAAACAGTACAGTTAAAGGTAAGAGAAAATGCAGGAAGATTACTTGGTACAGACTGAAATAAAAGAACCTCAAAGGTTACTTACAAGTTTTTGAGACCTGAACATTAAGGTGACCTTGAAGAGTATTTTAGATGATATTTTGATTTTTATTCTCACATAGCAAAGTATAAACCTTTTTCTCATAGGAATACAATGAAGATATTTATTGGATTTACTCTGCAGCTCTTGGGAACAAAACAGAAAAAGCACTTAGTTAAAAATGAGATTTTCAATTATTTTGTGTGCACTGATGTTATTGTGAGGCTTCTTTCCCAGCAAAAGCATAGCAATTCTAGTAGGATGTGGGCAGTATGAAGGCCATTTACATATGTTCCCTGTTCATTTTTCCGTGTTTTCTGGCTTATACTAGAGACCACATCTCAGGCCTACTCAATTCCTACTTCTGTAGTATTTAAATCAGATCACACTTTTCTCCCACATGAAGTTAAACAATCACATTTACGGGTTTTAGGAATTACTTTTGCAGCATGTCGCTTATCACCAAATAGCATGGTTACACTGGGTGGTGAAAGAAGTAGGAAATCCCCCTTTTTATTGTCTCTTTGCAACCTCCACCCTCGGGTCCCTCTCCTATTCTGGATTTGGGTATGTAGAGATATATAGGTATTATATTCTCCTGTGTCCCATCCAGCTCAGATAGGTGAGACTGGACTCTGGAGTGGGATATAACATCCCATTTTTTATATGGGTCATGGGTAGGTTGCTACATCTATGAAGTGAAGGATGGCACTCTCGAGCAATGTAGCTACATGTTTGTTCCTCCCTTGGGCTGGAATTAGAGCCGTATTCCAGTCTATAGCATAATCTAACCATAAATGCAGCAGCACAGAGCCTGCACTTACTATAGTTGACATGCCCATCCATCACAAGCAATTGCAGGAGAATGGCTGTGGTCTGAACAAGGGCTACACAAGATTAGGGAAAGGATTACAGCACAAGGGAAATCTCTTTAAACTTTTGTTTTATGTCAAATTACATCAAATCAAAAGAAGGATGTGGGTTTGCCCATAGCCTCATAGAAAATAATGGGTTAATATTTCCTTAGAGTAGTCTAAGAGGTGAGGAGATAGATAAACGGTCCATTGAAGTTGTGTCTAAATCCTCTGAGTGCCCGGCAACGTTCTCTGCTCTGATGTGTTCCAAAGTTGTTGGTTTTTGTCTTCCCTAGCTGGTATAAATGGATGCAGTGGAGTTTCACTGTTTTTTCACCAGCTGAGATCCTGGTCCCAGAAGTGGTTGAAACAGAGGAGAGTTAAGAGACAATTAAAGCAACAGGTAAGAGCAGGACAGGGACCTTGCTTAAATGTGTGTTCTCTAAGCACCTGTCCTGATGATTTGCTTTCTAATGTCTGAACCAAACCAAACAAGTACAGACTGTTTTACAGACTGGTTAGCACTTGTCTGTTACATAAAAGGTTAACAAACCTACCCCAGATCTTTTTGGGTTGTTGCAACATTAGAAATAGTTTACTGTAGTTCACCGCAGGTAAACCCTTACAGCTGGGCTTTTTGGATGCTAATATTTCCTTTGAGATGCTCACATACGTTTACTTTTAAAGATGTGTAAACCCCACTGAAAATACAATGGGTGAGCGAACATTGTACCACCATTAGAAAATAAGTTTAAATAAGATCCTTTGTGCTAAATGTGTATTCCTAATCCTAACTTTGTTCACCGGGTACGTAGCTGAGTCCCTCTAGTGGCATAAACATTTATTTGGCTTCAGTATGTTATTAAAATTCTATTTTACAGCCAGATTGTAGCAGCAAATTCACAGGTAGCTTTTTTTGTACACTCTGAGGACTGTGGCAAAGTGAATATTGGATTAGATACTGTGCAGGCTAGTGTTAATGAATGTAAATTGATTTTTAGCTGTCGGGGGCAATTACAGATGCACTGGAAGGAGAAGGGAATTTTTGAAAGGATATTCAAGAACTAATTACTATCAGAAAGAAGCACGCAGAGAGCAACGTAATACCCAGGACAGCCAATAGGGATAAAAGCTTATACAGAAATCTGTCATGACCTAGTAGTGAAGACTGTTTAAAAACACTGATCTCCACTTAGCTTGTAAATGCGCATCACCCTCTTTCTCACTCCTAGATTCTCTCTCTCTGACATGCACACACGCTCCTGGATTTGCAGAAAGCAGACATCTAGGGCACTTCTTGGCATCCACGGCAAAATCATATGGGATTAAAAAACCACAGCAGTAAGTACTCACTGCATTAAATGTTTATTAAGTGGCATGCTGTCAAAACCTAGATTTTATAGCAAATACAGGAGGACTTTAATGGAAATTGGTTGTATTTGATTTTTCTTAGGAACTGCTGAAAGCTGCCTCTCGAGGATTACAACTTCACCTTTTGCATTTACGGCTGCTTGTTTACTATCCATGTGGTAACCTCTGGACAGCCAGTAATCCATTCATTATCCACACTGATTGAGTGCAGTGGTAACTACTTCACTCAGCTGACAGCAAACGACAAAAGGAGGGAAATGATGAATTCGGACAATTTAACCTCCCAAAGCTTCCTCTCTGCGATTCACAGCAACACCAGCAATTTATTCTCAGGGCTCCAGTTTGTTCAGTCCTTCAAGCCACTCATCATCCCCTGCTACTCGCTAGTGGTTTTTATTGGTGTCATTGGGAATTATCTTCTCATTTACGTTATCTGCAAGACAAAAAAGATGCACAATGTCACCAACTTTCTGGTAGGCAACCTGGCTTTCTCAGACATGCTTATGTGTGCAACCTGTGTGCCCCTGACGCTTGCCTACGCCTTCGAGCCCAGAGGGTGGGTGTACGGAAGGTTCATGTGCTACTTTGTTTTCCTGATGCAACCCGTCACCGTCTTCGTGTCCGTCTTCACCTTGACTGTCATAGCTGTGGACAGGTATTATGCCATGGTGTACCCGTTCCGCAGGAGGCTCACGATCCCTATTTGTGCTTATATCCTGGCTGGTATTTGGCTGCTGAGCTGTACCTTGGCTGCCCCAGCCTTGGTCCACACTTACCACGCAGAGTTCCCAGAACTGGACTTCTCCATCTGCGAGGAGTTTTGGTTCCACATGAAAAGGGATCGCTTAGCTTACGCCTACAGCACCCTCATCATCACCTATGTGCTGCCTTTGGCTGTCATCTCCCTGTCCTACCTAAGAATCTCAGTCAAGCTGAAAAACCGCGTGGTCCCAGGCAATGTCACCCAGGGCCAAGCTGAGTGGGACCGAGCAAGGAGGAGGAAGACTTTTCGCTTGCTCGTGTTAGTGGTGGCAGCTTTTGGAGTCTGTTGGCTGCCCCTGCACATCTTCAACATGATAAAGGACATAGACATCAGCTTGATTGACAAGCAGTACTTTAACTTCATCCAGCTGCTGTGCCACTGGTTTGCGATGATGTCTGCTTGTACCAACGCCTTCCTCTACGCCTGGCTCCACGACAGCTTTAGGGGGGAGCTGAAGAAAATGTTTGCCTGGAGAAAGAAGAAAATTGGACCCACTACAAACTGTATCATGGCCAGCGTGGTGCTGTAAATGAGAGCTTGTTGGAAGGCACTTCCTTTGTATGGTAACACTGTAAGTCTTTTCCACTTCTAACTAGTCCGAATTCCTGATATTTGTCCTCAGGGTCCAGCTGTAACAACACAAGTCCCATGTGTAGCTTCCTCAGCACCTCCACTCCTACTGGAGAAGGAGGAGCAAACTCCACATCCCAAAAATGTCTTTAGCTCTTCAATAGGAGTTAGAAGCCAATGAGATATTCACACAATAATATATCCTTATGTAAACTACAGGGATCCTTCTTATCTGTTTTGAATATTGCTGGCAGTATAGACATGGGATTTGGAGATGGGGAGAAGCAAGGATGGATATGGGACCTAAATACCTCAGTGAGGAACTGATTTGCATTGTTTAAAAATTAAATCTGCACATCTACCCAGAACCGAGCCACAGACTCCAGGGTGGAGGGCTAACAGTATTTCTGTAGTCCCCTTGGGATGGAGCCATGCTGCGTGTGTGAGCATTGCGTGACCACTCAAAGACAGACCTGTCAAACAGAGCCGAGTGGCAAGCACTCTCTTTTAAAGGAGCCTTTTTGGGAAGAAACAATTTCCTTTGACATTCACCTTTCAATTGGATGAGGGGGTTAGAAGCTATAATCAACCTAATGGTTTCTATTTTCTTCCTCCTTCTGTCTGAACTGAAAATACCTGAGATAACAGTTAAGTGTAAGGGAAAGAGTTCTGAAAGTAGACACTATTTCTCAAGAGGT
Organism: Patagioenas fasciata; assembly: GCF_037038585.1. Classification (NCBI taxonomy): domain Eukaryota; kingdom Metazoa; phylum Chordata; class Aves; order Columbiformes; family Columbidae; genus Patagioenas; species Patagioenas fasciata. The sequence continues at coordinate 36,609,059 of NC_092527.1, read as the reverse complement.
TTCTTCCAGCCTGCCCAGCCAGAACCTGCGGTGGCACAAGGAACCCACAGATGGTGAGCTGAGATCAGCTGGATAATCAGTGCAATCCAAGGGCAGTTTTGGCCTTGGTCAGCAAAGGCATCTATCCAGAAACATATGGGCTGTGAGGTAACACAAATAGTCAAGAGGGGACAGAGAGGATGGTTTCTTTAGTTCGTAAATGTACTCCTACTGTGACTCTGTGAGTACTATTTTGCTCATCAGCATTCAGTAAGCCAATGTGGTAAAATAAAAATACACAGATGCCTATGCACACACTGTGAAAAGCATTGGAAAAATATTTGAAATCCCTTCTCACAGATTTCCTCAGAATTTCAAGCTGTTCTGTTGCTAGTTACCAGGAGCTGGATACTAGAAGCTGCTGCAGAGCCAGTGAATCAAGGAAAGTGATTTTAAAGAGGGTATTGCTTGCATTCACTCCGAGATTAAGTGAATCTGCCTTGTTTACCTTGATTTAAAGACTTGAATGACTTATTAGAGGATGTTTTGCTTTTGCTGAATTTTAGGCAATCGTTTTTCCTTTGAGGTCAATAGAGCAAGTTGCTGGAATAAATGGCAATTTCAAAAAGGCAAAAAACTCTTTCAAACAAACTAACCAAATTTTATAAGCTTTTCAGCTTCTCTTTGAGTTCTTTCATAGAGAACAGAGAGCAGGACACCAAGAGAGCACTGACACAACACTGCAAAAAGCAGCCTTAAATAACAACAAAATCCTGATTCTTAGAGATTTTTCTTCTATGGAATTATGTTACTTCAAGCTGTTAGTTTGTCAGTTTGTAAAGGCTAATTGTCATTGAGATGGCTCATAATGTTTGCAACTTTGTGCACTAAATACAGACAGCGCTGTAATCTGGAGTGATCCGAAGCCCAGTGGAGTAACTGGCAAGACCCTTGTTAACTGAGTGGACTTGAGATCATTTCCCTCCTACACATCATGTTTTTATGCTCCTTTGCCAGCACTGCAGTTTAGCTTATTAATGTTCTCTTGAATGTTAGTGACTGCAGATGGCTGCTGCAGGGAGCTGAATGAAGAAAACAAGGGGGATTTGCTTATTTATGTTTTCTTTGAGACAGAAACGAAGGGCTGTTCCGTGCGTGCATTGTTCTTACAGTGATGGGTGCATTGGGAACATCTTGCTACCAGCAGCCCCTGGAGCAGCAGTTACAGCAGCCCTGATGTCTGTCACCTCAAGGAGGTCCTCAGGAGTGCCCAGCATGGCAGGCACCCTAGATTAAGTGCTGGTTTAACCTGTACCCACCTTAAATCTTTGAGGACTTGCATTTGCAGCAGAAAGCTCAGAGCCTGCCCCTTGCTTCAGGCCCTTCTCTGGACTAGGTTTTGCAGGCACACCCTGAAATGATCTGTGTTCTCCAGCCATGGGTTCCTGAGACTCCTTGCCTCTCCTCTGCATCTTCCTTGACCCACCTCCGTGGTCCTGCAAGGCCATTTTTCCAGGATTACCCTGCACAGTGTACAAAGGAGTTCTGGCCTCAAGCAGAAGGGCTGTGTGTCCCTCAGGCTGGTGGGGACCAAGGCACAACCACATCTGCTCAGCCGCACCTCTGAATTGAGCCCTAAGAACCTCTGCTCAATGTAATTACTGTTTTCTCTGATATCCAGTGTAATAAACAATAATAAGATTTAAAGGCACCTTGGTGTGCTTCTTTAATCCAGTTATGTAAATAATTATATTAAAAGCCATCATGTGAAATGTGTTTTCTAATCTTCACCCCTCTCCAGGGAATTGCTGTGGTTCTCCAGGGGACCAGGGCTCATCACTACGATATTTTTGATGGTATAATTTTTAATTACAATTCAAGAAATCATTGCATGCTTTGATTTTATAAAGTGGCCCCGTTCAAAACTTTGTGAACCTATTAACAAACTTGCCCTGTAAGGATCTGAGTAGTTGTTTCTTGGTTTCATTAGAATCCAAGGACTCGCATGCTGCAGGGCAGCTGCTCTGCAGGGATGGAGCGGGGTTTGTGTCTGAGCTATGGCAGAATGCTGCATGCTCCTCAGCTGCTGGCATTTCATTACAGTTGTTTACATGCACCTAGAGACTTTTAGTAGATAGATATCCAGGTGGTTTGCAATTCACAGCAGCAGATATATGCTATTTATGATGGCTCCTCAGACTATTTATAAAGGACAGTCTCTGGTAAGAACTCCTGGATGTACTATGGAGTTCGCACACATGGTCTGTGGTGGTGTTTTCAGATAGATACGAGATCTATTAGCCAGCAAGTGCGCTATCAGAGCATGGTGAGTCTCAGGCTCTGGAAATGGAGGTCCTGCTTAAGACCACACTTACTCATCATAAAAATCATCTGGGAGGTTTCACTGGGGCCAAGCCTCTACAGCTCAGAAGGCTCTGCATATCTGAAATGTGGGGGTTAATAGAGATATAGAAGGAATTGACGGGGAGATGCAGGGGAGAGTGAGGTGTCTTCATTTAAAGTGAAGAGCACAGATTTAGATAGCAGGAATCACAGCTTCACCATCTGAAGCTGCTCTGTACAGTTGTTGGAAGGACTCACAGAGCATCATTCTAGCAAATACACGGTACTTCCAATATTTATAGATGCAGAAATGCTTGATCAACCATTATCTACTCCCTATGGTCAAACATGGGATTGGTATTAAAAGGCAATGTACTTATGAAACACAAAGTCAATCAGCATTTGATCAGGAATTAAAAAAAAAAAAACAGATTAGATAATGAACAAAGTTTTACTAGATCTGAAATCAGGCAGCCAAAGAAAAACAATAGCTAATCAAACCTCAGTCAGGGTCAGGTAGAGTGGGTCTCTCCCCCACCTTGAAAACACTCAGAGCAGCCACTGAAGACTCACTTGTTTGTGCAATGCATTGTTTTAAATAAATTTTCCTTATACTTGGAAAGAAAACAGAGCACTGTATTTGTGTTGTATTTGGGGAATGGGAGTTTATCTGGGACGGGCAAAAGCAGATCCTGCCATAAGGCATCTACTCACAAGAGCACAGCAAGTGCTTTTGAGCTGATAGATAGACTGAGAAAAGCTGATATTTTTCATGCCAGCCAAACAACAGGTGCTCTGTACAGTTTTAATTGAGCAACTCTTGCTTGTTAAAGTGTCAACGGTGAGAAATAATAAGATGTCTAAGATTATGCAGAGTACAGATGTAAGCTGAAAACAGTATACCTGCAGCTGGGGGAAAAAAATCCACCAAATTGGACAAAACTGTACAACACATCCATCAATGTGCCCAGCAGAAGAGAAGAACGCAGACAGAGAAACAACATGCTGGTGATACAGGCACTGCTGTCTTTGCCATTTCTGCATGAAAAAACAGAATTTTTACCTCCAGCCCTCCCCTGTCACTGCCCACTATCTTCTTATTTTCTCAGAAAAAATAGTTGCATTCCTCCTGCCTCCCCTGGAGAAAAGGTTGCTCGAGGGTCAAAGCAAACATTTCTCTCTTGCACATAGAAAGCAGGGAAGCTTTTGAAGACAGAGATCACCCTCTTCTCTCAAACATTTTTTCTGCAAGCAGAAATAGCCAGTTGTGCCCAATGTAACCATTTGCTGTGCAGATCTGCAGCTGGCAGGAGCAAACCTGGCCTGCCTGTCACTTGGAGCACTGGCTTTTGTGGTTGCATCAAGGAAATAGCCCTCCCCATGCTCATTGACGTCATTCTGGGCCAAAACCATCCCTGGCTCTGGTCCTTTGTACCTGACATCCCTCCACGTCAACTAGAGTTTGCTTTAGTGGAAGTGCCAGGGAGCAGCTGCACATTTGCCCTGCCCATATTAATGGGAGCTTTCCTTCATAAGTGGTTATCATATTCCCTGTTTCATGAGCAGCCTTCAAGTACATTCTTATCATTTATTGATGTAACAAGATGGGGCAGGTTTCCCCAGGCTGATTTCAATCAGATTTTTGATATGTTTTTCCACTCCCTGCTCTTCCAGCCCTCTCCCAGACTTTTGAAACCATTGATCATCCAGTCTGTAGATGCAGAAGCCTCAAAGACGTTGAAATGCTAGTAGTTATTTGAAATCCAGAAGAATACTGTCACTTTCTTGGTGCTCGCCAGGGAAGGAAAAGCCATCCCTGTGCTCTCTCCTTTAGGTACCCATCCAGGATTACACAGTGGATGGTGTAAATGGCTCGGAACTACAAGATAGCCAGGCTGTCTCCCTACAGGGCAAAGAGTGAGGGGTTAAGGGCATGAAGCTCAAATATACCTCACTGGAAGTTATGTACCTTTGGGATCTAACAAATATAATCTCTTTGACGACGTGCTGATAGGGCTGACTTCCTTGCTTGTTGTTTACTTTCCCTTTCTACAGCCTGCTTTGCCAAACTAAGTTAATGAAGCTAGTAATTGATATAAATAATAAAACACACACTCAGGAGCTCCCTGCTTTCTGTCTCCAGCCTGCTGGAAATCAATTTGGGATCACTGTTCTCTGTTTGCAGCTGACTGAGCTCTCCGTTCTTTGCATCTTGTTTATGTTAATTATCACCATTATGCTGTAATTTCCTTTTTTTCTTTTCTTTTCTCTGCAGGAAACATTCAAAAGGAGATGATGGCTTTAATCCCTACATCTACATTTCCTACAATTCCTACATTCCCATTAGGCACTGGGGACGTTGCTTCAGCAGCTAGCAGGGCTGCAAAGAGAAGCTTTGCTGCTTTCCAGCACAGAACGAGATCTGCCTCTCCTGCTGAGCACAGGGCTTGGTTCCCAGATAACACGCTGGAAAGGCAGCCTGTGGCTTGCAGCAGCAGGAGGGGTTTTAGCACTGTGGTCTGCAAGAACCTGGTGATGTGCATGGAGCTGAGGACCATCCTGTGCAGCTCAGGATCCCCCCAGCAGCATCATCAGAGTGATGTGCTTGTGCTAGGCTGGAGGCAGCTGGTGCTCCTGTGAGGTTGGGCAGCATGAAGTGTTGTTGCTCTGTCTGTGCTTTCTCAGCCACAGGAGGTTGTGCCCAGCTACCCTTTCACACCCATGACAAGATAGGCCACCGCTCTAGTGAAAACATGACCGCTGAACAACACGGTTGCTGTGACGTGCTGTCACCGGTCACAGCTCAGGTTTGTGCGACCAGCTGCATTTGGGAGCTGGAAGGCAAAACAATGCACTGTATTGTAAAAAAGCCTGTCTTGGACTTGCGGAGGCAGGACAAGAAAGGAAAAACAAAAGGCTATTTTCGGACTGCAAGCAAACTATAACTATCCAAAGGCTACATCTACAACCACCCAGAAGCTGCATTTCTGTATGGACATAGGAGTTACTCAAACCTACTTGTGAATGTGGTCCCTCACTTGTAGTGCGCCAGTTCAGCGTATGGGCTTTCCCCCCCACCCCTCAGCCATACACCGAGTTCCAATAGCGGAGAGCCAGGTGGATGTATGGACCTTTAGTGTCAGGCCCACATATGCAGAGCCATCAGTGTATAGTCCAGAGATGGATGGGTTGAGGGCAGATGGACTTGTGAAAGGGTTTTTACTATAAAAAGAATGGAAAGGTTGGGGATGGGGTTTTGAGGCAACCCCCTCCTCAGCAACTCTGGAGGAAGCAAGAGGAGAATAATCCAAATATCATGTGCAAGAGTTATCAACTAGAAGTTTCTTTCTGAGACACTATATACAAAGTATTTCAAACGATTAAGAAGATAAAACCACTCAACTTTGGAATGATTTCCCCACAATTATTAATACACATAACTTTTGAAACCATCTGAAGCACTAGACACAGCATATGGCAGACCTATTTAAACTGAACTTGTCAATAATGTTATCACTGCGAACCACTTCATTAAAACATGTATTCATGTCTGTTGTATAAAATCAAGTTTGTTTGTAAGAGCCTTTTGTACCACCCATGCAATTATCAGTTGTCACAGCTAATTCTAAATTGTTTTGATAGTACCTCCTCTTGGACAATTGCCACAAAGTAAGGATAGATGAAATGAAAATCATCACTGGTCAATGTTCCAGCAACATCACCAACAAAGCGCAGGGAAGATTTGGAGACCTACGTTTTGCTGTAGTTACTAAAAGATGGGTGTCATTACTTTTAAGGCATTGTGGAAGGCACTGTTCCAAACACTTCTCACCCCCAAAAAGTTGTATATAGGATCTGACAAGATCTGAATGCTTTAATAAATCGTAATTTTCTTTCCTTATTGCTACATGAAGAAACATGTTTTCCTATGAGGTAATTTAAAATGGCATTATCCACCTGTAAACGCTGCTGACTAGGGATGGGGTGAGGACATAAAAGACATGTCAGACTTCAGAAGTATGGATTGAAAGTCAGACTGCACAGACCCTGAAGTCATTGCATCACTGGATAAAGGCAACTGTGCATTAAAAGTTGTCTTTTGTCTACTGAGAAGATTTACCTCCTCCTCCCACATATTTTAAGGAAAAAAAAGCTTGAATTTCAGGCTACTTTTTTCACACAGACACACCTCCCTTCAGCCCAGTATGTGGCATCCAATCTCAGAGATGCAGGGTCTAAAAATCACATCTTTGTTTTGTATCCTCGGTGGTGGCTGTGAGCTGGTTCAGCTCAGAGAGCAGCTTATTCTGCACAGTAATATTCAACATTTTGGGTAAAACCCTCTCCCAGTGCATTGCACAAACACTCAGCCCGGGGTGCTGTTGATGCTCCTATGTACTCACCTATTCTTATGAAGTTTAAATCTGATTTGTGAGTTTATTCCAGATCTGCTTTCCAATAATTCAAACAGAAGTGGTAAAGTAACCAAGAGCCCCAGGTTAAATATCATTGCCAGACATCTGAAATTTATTATTAACTTCCTTATTATCAAGTAAAACAAAAAACCCAACAGCCAAACCACTCAAAACCCTAACATGTTAAAGGAATGGATTGACATAAAAAATAAATTGTTCTTACAGTGCCTTGATTCCTGGGGAGCAAGTCACTTTTAAAAGGGTTAGAAGGTGTTTTAATGTTTGCTCACCATTGAAGAAAGCATATGCAAGTGAAATATTTGGTAATTTTTGATACCATCATGGGTTTTCTGAGTGATCAGAAAAGCATAGAAAATTTGAGGGCAAGAGGAAAACATACAGGATTTTTAGTGCTAAAATGAGTTAGCTGGATGAGCTGCATCTGCAATATTGTGTTCAACAAGCACAGTCTAATTTACAGTGTTAGCTATACTGAAAATAGAGATAATCAGGCAAACACTTTTACTTCCAGTTCTAACATGAGGTATTTGAGCGCTGAGGTAGAAGATGAGTTGGGGGAAGGCCAGACTGGTACAAGAATAGCCTTAAATGTCTGACAGCAGTGAATAGAGACTAAATGGAGAGTGTCAGTACAGCTTTCTAAATCTGAAGCTATTCACATTCAAAGACTGAGACTAGAGATGGATAAAAGCAAAGTAGAGCTACACTAAGTTTCACAATTCACCTACTTAAAAATAGTTGCAAGAATAGCAAACCCTACAGATTACCCTCAATTTCAGATGTTTGGAACATGGATCTGCAGTTTGCTTTCATCTTTTAATGAAGGAAGTCTAACCTTTGAGTAGAGATGACTATCTCTGTGTTGTTTCTTAGGTGGATGGCAAAGATTAACCAAGCCACTGTGGTTTTCTGCTGTAGACAACAGTTCCAAAACGAGCTTTGAGGTGCCTCTCCACAAGGTTCGAATTTAACACTCACAGCATAACCAGAGGACAGAAAACAGCAAGTCATGCAAGTAGAAACTCTGGCTAATGCCCCATTTAGAGTAACTAAACATTTTTAAAACCAAAAGAAACGACAGAGGACTAATGGAAGATTCAAAGTACTCTGTTTAATCTGTGTAGCTAGAGGTATTTTCTATGAAACAACAACTCTTGTGACCTGGCATTTATGCCTTCTCATTTGGTCTGGGCAGCCCCAGAGCACTGATGTTTCCAAGGAGAGCAATGCTCTCCCAGAAAATATTCTGCCCTTGTGAGCTGGAGATTGGCACCTTTAATCACCATGACATGTTTCAGTAACTGCTGAAACACAAAGAAGATATTACTTATAGCAAAAGTCGAGTCTAGCTAAGCAGAGGTACACTGATTTCTTTTATTAATGGCTAAGAATGCAACAGACACCTATCATGCACTGAATCCAAACCCTGCACGTGTATTTCCCAATAATTAGCTATTTGGGAATCCACCAGAGAGTAACAGTTTCATTTAGCTCATAGTAAGCAGCAGTGTGAATAAGCTGTGTCACATCTGAAAAGCAAAGAGAAACCCATAAACAACCTATAATAGCTCTATGATTCAGAGCACTTAAGCACTGTGATATCTCTGGTTTTAAATATCTCCTTCTGAAGTATATTTGAACAAACTGTCAGAACAGAAAAGGAGAAAATACAAGATACTACTCAATGATTACATGAAGTACCACCAGCTACAGTCACACGCTGTTCCCAGGTACCTGAGACGCTTCCTCCCACCTCCATCAATGTCAGCAGCAGCCTTGATTTCAGATTTGAGGGAACAGGAGTTTTACAAGGGGTCCCTACTTCTTCTCTACACTATCAGAAGAGAAATACAAGTGAGCTTCCAACCTGTTAGTTTCCTGTTTTATAATATTCCTGGGTATTTTTGTTGTTGCTTGTTTGTTGCAGACAATTGGAAGCTCTCAGGATGTAGCAGTTCCCCCATCTTATACACATTGTTCAGGTTCTAATAAACAAAAAGAGCTCAACATCTGAGATATCACCTCCTAATAGCAGACAAAGGATTGAAGGCCATGAGGCACAAACCCTGAAACAGAGCATCAGTGTAAATAATTATCAACTTAATCCAGGACTGAAACAAGAACTCTAAATCAGAGCTAGTCAGTGCATCAAGTACCAACTCTTCACAAGAAACTAGCACCAGCTTCACTTCAACATTCAGCATTAATACATTTAATAAAATGCCAAGATCTTTACTCACCAAAGTATCTTCAGAAGTTAGTCTTTGTTCCCCTGGAACCTGCTCATCAGCTGTTTTCCCATTAATTCTTTCTAAATTAGAAAAACAAATCCTGTTTTCCCTACACCCCTGCAAACCTTGCATCCTCTTTCTTAAGTGAACTGATCTTGATGAACATGGTGTCCTCCCAGCACCATCAGCTGAGCCTCCAGCACCTGCCCCCACCCAGCAGGTAGAGCCTTTAAATAGGGCACACAGAGGCCCCTTGTAAATCACTGGCAGTGCTGCTGGAGGCTGGGTTGGGCAGCTGCAATTTATAGATAGTTCTAGCTTACTAAAATACAAGCTTTACAAGGTTGCATTATCAGTAGATACTTTAATATGAAGTCAGGTGGAACCTGCATATGCAAGAGGGTAATTAGTGTAACTATCTGATATTAACAGAGAAGTCTATTAAAATAGAAAAAAAAATCCCTCTTAAGCTGTTAGGAAAATAAAGACTGAAGATAGTGAATGAAAACTTATTCAAAAGATTCAGTAGGGAATTAAGATTCTTCTTAGTCTTAGACCTCCCAGTTCTACTGAAGTTCTCAAATGCTGTCCCCAAGTTTTTATATCCTAAGAAACTTTAAATTGCTGTCTGTTCCTACAGAAGATACTGATAGCCCATGCTTCTGGTGTCTGCTGATTCTGGGACTGGAAGGAGGAGGATGGATTGATACGATCAGTACGAATCTGGGCTCGTTCCTACTTAAAACTGGTTTTTGCTTTAGAGTCTGTGCCCATAATAAGCAAGAGCTCAGCTTAACACTAGCACTAACACAAGATGTTAGCTTCCTTTTTAGCCAGCAGAGCACATATAAGACCAATGACCTCTCAGTGGCAAGCACCAGTAGAACATACCTGGTGAGCAGCCAAACCACAGTGATTAGTGGGTCCTCTCTCCCAGCATGATGACTTGCTTGGTACCAGTGAGACCACTTATCCCAAACAACAGTGAGGTTTCTAGATACTTGGCTTTCATGGTCTCTTAGCTTGGCACTGGAGAAGTTCTCCAGGAAGGTGGAGAAATGATGGTCTCAGTCAGGCTTGTTGAGGCAGCATTTACTCACGAAAATACAAAAGGACTTTTCTGTCTGGTTTCCTCTACCTTGGGAGATGGGCAGGGTTGTGACAACACATCCCCTTGTGCATCCAGATTTTCTGATGGTCTTTTTTGCAGACCATCCCTGCAAACCAGGGCTGATAGAGTGTTGAATTTCAAGTTTGAGGTTTGCAGCTATGCATGGTGAATTAATAGCGATGTCTTACTCTGGGGTGGGGTATAAGCCTCTTCATGGACTTCAGATAGCACTCTTGCTGGTTTTTTAACCCATTTATTGTTCCAAATGGGTCTCTTGCTCCTATTGATATTATCTCAACTATTTCCACTTCCATTAGTTACTTAAAATTGCTAATTTGACAGTCACTTTAACTTCAGACTAGGTAGTATGTCTTCTGTTTGCAAATCTTTCCAAGTTGTATAGAAAGCTGAAGGATAACAGGCTCCTGATGCCATGCAAGCTGACACACAGCTTCGCACCCGTATGCTTGTGAACTGAGGAAGACGACAAATCAATACTAATTAATGGTCCCCTGGAAAGTAAATGATTTGTTCACAGTGTGCAATGTAGCAAGGAATCCTGTAGGCTATTTTTGCCTTTGATTTATCACACTGCATAAAAAAGGGTTTATACATGTAGCCTGGAACTTAGAATCTGTTGCTGGTAAAGGTCACAGCTACGGTTGAGACAAAAGGAACCTACAAACCTGGGAGAAAAGCTGGGATATTTTACTTCCATGGATGCAGCAGGTAAAAGCAACCATTTCATCTGTCTGGTTGCTAATTTACAGCAGCTCCTGGGATTTGGAACATTCAGAAAAATATTCAAGAGGTGAAGTATTTACTTTTGTGGAATAACTACACGAATCTCCCATTTTCTGCAGGAAGGACATATTTCTGATAGCTGGCTAGCAGACAGAGCTAGAACAAGACAGCTGGAATAAGAGAAAACAGAGTTAAAACTCAGAATTGTTGGCTAGTGAAGGTTGTTTCTCAGAAGCCATGGCAGAAAGTTCTGGTTTCTTGTGCCTGTGCTAAAAGGTTTATGAAAGTGTCGAATCAGTTGATATTGTGTTGGCTTCATGTGCGACTCAGAGAAAAGGGTCGAGAGTGGCCAGTTGTAGGAAAACTGTTTTAAAATGCGTCAGGTCTTTTAATTACAGATGATCACTTAGCAATTTCAGCTTTTAGGAAATGAGTACCATTAGTGGAGTCAGGTTCTTCCTTTATTGCGGTCCCTTCCAGAACATGAGCAATTTTGTCTAATTGCTCTGTGAGAGTACATGATGTTAGGAAATGGATCATTGTACGCTGGCTCAAACATGTCTGAGTGTTGTGCTGCACGAATGTCACTTCATTATGAGCATAAATCGTGAGTTTTGTTCAGAAAACAGTATCCTCGTTTGTGGCGATGATTACTTTCATTTTACACCACCATAGGAAAACATTGGCTCACGTTCTCCTCATGATTTCCTATGATCTTGGATCCCTGGAGGTTTTATTTTTACTCCATCTCTTATTTGTGCGGTTAGTCATTCCTGGCAAATGCACATCCTTCTACTTGGTCCTCTATGGTTTCATCCAGTGTTTTCATGTAATTTCTCCAACCTGACTAGTTTCTAGTCCTGTCCTTAACATTCTTGCATCTCCTACCTTAGTGTTTTCTACAGCTTTAACAGCATAACTCTTTATTGCGTCTGCTAGATCATTAATATAACCATTTTGAATACAGACAACTCCATAACAGTTGTCTGAGGACTCCATTAATTACATTCTTCTATACTGACCATGAACCACAGAGAACTGCTACATTTTCATTAGTTCAGCATATTCATTCAGCCTGGGTGGCCTGTGCCATAAGGGAGTTTCATGTAGAACATATTTTTCTACCCATTGAATGAGAAGGTCTTTAGAGAAACTATCAAAGCCCGTTCTGCGATTTTAGATGGTGTTTATTGTTTTCACTCTCTCCAGGCCTGCAGCTCATTCATGAAAAGGAATGAGTTTTCTCTGAGAGGATTTGCATTGGCAAATCCATTTTAACTCTTACTCATTTCCTTGTTTTCTTTCATGTGCTCACAAAGATTTTGTGCTTTCCAAGGTTTTTCTGGCAGTTGAAGGCAAGCTGACTGATAGACAAATCCCTGACTAGTCTTTTCCTTCCATCCTTAGAAACTGAAGCTATTTGCCCCTTTCCAGTCTTCTGATGCTTATTTACATTGCATGACTTCCCTAAGATAGCCCCAAGTGGTTCTGACATTACTTCTGCTGTGTTCTTTCCGTGTTTCCTGGGATAATATCCACTGGGCTCAGGGAGTGTCAAAATTTGGAGCTCTCTAAGTGTGCTGATGCCTCCTTGTGAATTTCTGTGGAGTGATCCTACCGTGCTGCTGCTGCTTGCATTAACCAGTCCTCGCACTCGTTCTTTTCTCTTAGAAATGCGAAATAAGACAGATAACTTTGTCCTTCTTGGCTTTTTGAGCTGATGACCTCCCTTTTCCATTTGCTAGTTAATCAATAAGTTGCTTGGTCTCTTTCCCTCTGTCTCTCAATGTATATTCAGAATTGTTTCTTGCTATTCCTAATACCACTTGTAAAATCTTGTTCTCTTCCTTCACTTTAAAAAAGTTTCTCTCTGCATACTCATGCTATTATTTGATGCTTGCTTCAGTAGCCTCATTTAGTTGCTACTTTCTCTGAGCATCTTCCATGTGTTCAAAGTAAATGAAGAGATTGTGACTTTTCCCCACATTTCTAAATCTTGTCCCACAGCTCTGGTTGGCTCACCAAATTGTCCTTTCAATTTGGGTGTGCTGGGAAAAGAAGGTGTCAATGCCACTCCTCTGCTCAGTGAAAACAGCTTAAGCCTGATTCAGAGTTCTGCTCTGCTTCCTTCTACTGTCTCGTGCACTAAAAATATCTTCATTCATTGCTGCATCTCTAATAAAACTTTTTAAAAGCTAACCCATTTGAATTAAAGAGGTTTGTAAGATTTTCACAGTACTTATCCCCTGCTTTTTCTTCCTTTTGAAGGGAATTTTTAGGAAGAAACTTCCATTGGGCACTACTCTATAGAAAAGGAAAGCAAACCCAAACATCCTTCAAAAATATGAAATGGGGAGGGCTTTTAGTGTTTCTTCTCCATGTGGCCTGATCCTACCATCTTCAGGGGAAAATAAGACAAACACCCAGCAGGGGACACATAAGAACAACTCGGTTGCATTTCTCTCAGCCTTGATGTGAGGCACAGTGTGAGGTTTGATCCATCCTGCCACGATCTGGCAAATACATACAAACACCGACTGTCCCCCCGGTGCTTGGAGCTGCCCTCCGGCCTTGGCCACCCAGCGGCGTTGTGAAAGATGCTCTTCCAAAATGGATGGTGGAAAGGGAAAGGATAATAAATGGAAAGGGCACACAAGAAAAGATCCTGTTCCTCATGTTTATGGCTCAGGATGTCATGGAAGGACTCAGGTCCTTTGACTCTGCCTGCCAAGGGATCAGTGGAAGATCAGGAGGTCCAGCGGTCCTTTGGCACACGCAAAGCTCTACCCCAGCTCTCTCAAGCCTCTTAGTTGAGGACACCAAAGTGGGGCAGGGTAGGACAGCATGCTCCACTCTTTTTTTGTCTTCAGGTCACGTTTAACCCATCAACTTATTTCAGTTTCTTTACCCTATTCTTGTTTTATTACCCTATATGTTGACAGTGCTTAGGTGGCCACTGACAGTTCCTGGGCCAGTGGAGGGTAACCCAGGTGGTTCTGTAAGAATGGGCCACCCGGGGGGGTAGAGGGACCTCAGTCTGAGTTGAGATTAGTAAAATATTAACATGAATTATAGCATGGCAGAAAATGCTTCCTAGAGGAATCATTTACTTTTTCAAGCAAGATATTCTAAAACTCTTCTTTCTGTAGACACCAAAATACAAAACAGAAATACACATGCAAACATAAAACAACACAGGCAGATGAATGAGCGAGAGGCCAGTTTCATTTTAAGGGACTGTAAACAGACTCTAGCAAGTCCCTCCACATGCAGCAGCTTCAGGACTGGAGTATCAGTCATGAAAAGATGTTTAGAATTAAAGCTAAAATAATTTTGACCAAACCCACCACCTGGAGGGTCTTTCTGGGTTATCTCAACAATAAGTGCAGTTAAAAATGAGGTCACACTCTCATTAACCAATATAGACATAAAATGTGACATTGGGACAATTCTGTTAAGTTTGCTTAGTGTGAGAATCCGTTATGTTTTTTCAGGCAGTTGAAGTGGCCCTGATATTCAGATGTTCAAATTTAATTACTCATTTAGGTAAAATGATTAAAGTTGTCTTGAAATCCAGGGTTTTGCATTAACACTTTAAGAGTTTTTTTTCCTCCTAGTTTTAAAGCGAGCAAGTGGGTTTCCTCACACCTTTTCAGCTTATTAACTACAGGGCCACACATTTTGGCACTTTGAGTATCATAGATAGTAGATATCTCTTAAAACACCCTAAACTGCAGCTTTTGCTGTCCTGTTGTGTAAATCTGTCCTTGTTTGTGGCCTTGGAGTTTACCATGACCTTGCAGACAAGCGGGGTGTTTGTGGAGCAATGGGTATTTGTGGAGCAATGGGTATTTGTGGAGCAATGGATATTTGCGGAGCAACGGGTGTTTGTGGAGCAGTGGATGCTCTTCCACTGCCACCTCCTGGCCAAGACCAGCAGGACTTGAGCCAGATGGTAATGAAAGAATTAAAATAACTTGAAAATATGATAAATAGAAGATTCAACTTTTAATTTCTACTATCAAAAACCACCTCACCTTAGATGACCCTTGTTGGCCAGAATGCAAAATGTAATACTTTTGTATAGATGTCTAGTTTTTTTAGCAGTCTGTGGCTTTGGTTAAAATCCATACCATGAGCTAGATACTGAGCTACCTACAGAAAAGGCATTTTCAGTTACAGCTCAAGTCGGAGTCACAAATGTACAAATGTGAGGTTAATCTGAAAGTGAAGGTTTAGATCCCGCAGTGACTGGCTCTCTTTCCTGACTAAGCAGAGCAGGAAAACTTTACGCAAACATAACTACTGTTCAAATTGCAGTACATTTTCTAGTTTTCAAAGCTTTAGGGATGTATTTATATTCATATTCCTACAATGTCTTGTGTTGCCTCAGATGCTCATCAGGGACCTGGTGAAATTTTGAACCTGAAAAGATGTTGTCCCTAAGAAAGCAGATCACAGCTGTGCTGGGACACCACCCTGTGCTGTGCTCACATGAACCACCTTAATTCCCACACATTTAATGGTGCTCTTGTTCTTTTGCAGAGCTCTGTGTGTGCATCTGCTGGGCCTTTTGTCCAAGCTGGTGTCCCCACATCTCTGGTGCGCACCAGAAAGTAGGACAACCATGGCCAGGTCCCATTCCTCATTTAGCTTGTGAGGGATTTCAGAGGAGACCTTCCTTCCTCCTTCTCTTCTCCAAACCTCCTCTGAATTGGACCAGAATGGAGCTTTGAAGATCACCAAAGAAACTTAGTTTTCCTTTGCTCTGTGTGTACATGACTGTGAATTGGGTCTGTTTTAGGAAAAAAACTAGGTACGTTTCATCAACTAGGAGGTGGAAATAGGCAAATGCTCTTTATTCTGGCCATATTTTACTGCTAAAGGCACATAGTATGCTTCATTGATTAAATGGGTGAAAAGTGTATGTTGCGGCTAGCCCTCTTACATTTTGGACATAGAATTT
Source organism: Patagioenas fasciata (assembly GCF_037038585.1). NCBI lineage: Eukaryota > Metazoa > Chordata > Aves > Columbiformes > Columbidae > Patagioenas > Patagioenas fasciata. The sequence continues at coordinate 36,593,249 of NC_092527.1, read as the reverse complement.
AAAGAGATCAACCCAGAAACGCCTGTTTCCAGCAGGTGTCAGTGGAAGCTGCAGAATGGAGAGACTGCACCAGAGCCAGGCTTTATTCCCCTCTTGTTCCCCTCTCACTCCAAAAGGTGCTGCCTGGCCACAGAAGAGAGTGAATGCTCCATCCTACAAAGAGATGTTATTGTAAGCCAGATTACTTAAGTATTTTCTTCCTTGCTTGAAGTACAGCTCAAAAATTTGCAAAGTGGAATGCTGTGACTGTCAGAAGGGGACAGTGATGAAGCAGGTGGTAAATAATTTATTGAGGGATAGTAGACATAGCTGAAAAGTTTGAATTAGTGACTCAATTCACTTATTTTGATAGAGAATTAAGGGACTTTACTCACCTGAGTAGTGCTTTACTCCACACAGCACTAACACACAAAAGGGCAGAGATAAGTTTCTCTCAGTAGCTTAAAGCCTGGTAGTTCCTAACATTTGAGTGCTTTAGATGTAGCTGATGGGAACTCCAGAGACATGTCCGTATGATGTCTACCTGCCTGATGCCCTGCATCTCAAAGGGATTATCCCTTTCTCTGGACTCAGCCTGTGGTTCCCACAAATCGCTATTGCAGCTGCTGTTTCCACAGCCCCCACCCACCCATGAGCACCAGCATTACTTGAGGCTCACATCACACCTTTCTCCGTCAGCTGCTTGATTCCTGTTGGCTGCCTACAGTGCCGAGTGGTCCCAGGGACACGTTACTTGAGCCAGCAAGGAGCTGGGGCCAAGGAACACACAGTCAGGCTTCTGCTTTGCTGTGCAAGCCGATGGCATTAACTTGCTGATGCCAAAAAAATAGCTGGGATACAAGAGTCCACGTGTGATCGCTCTCTGTCAAGCTACTATGAATACAGCAATCCTAATACATGTTCTAAAAACAGGACTAGAATATAGCTGAAAACTGATGAAGGTCAGTGTGGATTTCCATGCTTTGACTCACTAGAGCACTAAGGAGGGCTTAATAAGAACAGAACTACCAAGATGGTTGTGCTGCCATACTCAGACACCTCGTTAGGGGACGGGGAGAAAGGAGATGTCTATATCTGATCACAAATGCACAAAGATAATTATTTCTTATTTTAGTGGCTCTCCAAGCAAATGCTGACAGGTTTTCAGTGAGGCTGGTATCAGTTCCCCTGTATCACCCCCAAGCGCACCACACAGAATATCGTTAGTTGACTTCCAGCGGCTGAAATCACCCCACACAATTTCAGGCCAATTGCTGCTGGTTATCTTTCAAAGTGGGGACAGTTTTAACCTCACAAATGGCAGGGTTCATTCTCATCGAAACGTTATGAACCTTTCTAAAGCCTTTCTTTGCTGTTCTGTTTTACTGGTGGTGTAGAGTGGCAGAATAACATAACAGAGGCTTTAAAAAACACTGTTGTACAGTATAATTTCCTCATTATCAAGACAATATTCACAAGACTTATTTGTCGTACAAATGAAAACAGGAAACAATTACCTCTGCCTCATAAAGGACCTTCTCACTGGTCTGGGACTCTTGTGCTTGGCCTGAGCTGCCACGTGTGTACCCTGCACGCTTGCAAAAGCCCTGAGGGCTGCTGCATGGGCACGTGCATGCATAAAAGCTCTGATAGTTTTAAATTTTAGTAAAAAATATATATTTAGGACAACTTGTTGCAACATGTAAAGAAGCTTCCTTAGATATTGATTTCCACTGAAATGCATTACAGAGTTCTCAAGCACTTGTGGCTCTGCACAGTATCTTGAGTATGGATTTTGCTGGCAGTCCCCAAGCTCTGAGACAGCCACGTGGCAACATGGGTGGAGTGTGAAGAAGGGCAGGAAGAGAAACTTGATAAGGTCATTTGTAAAGTAATGGTCACTTTCTTTTTTTCTGTTTTCTAGTGAATAAAAACTAAATAGACTCATCTTCTTAGTGTTATCTTGGTAATGAGTTCCATAGTGAGAACCTTCCACTGTGTTTTTAAAGCATATCTGAAGCTTATGTGAAGAGCTACCATCACTTGGGGAGAAATGTTTAAAATGGCAGCAGGAACATTTCTGTGAGACAATGCAAATAATAGATACTGCTCAACATAAACACACGATGGTTTTCAATCACTGATGTCATGTATTTCTCCAGAAGATTTTATTAAAGGCAGTTCCTATCCCATATCACTTGAAGATCATGATGCATCAATGCCACTTCAAAGGAACATTTTAACTTAGGTGGGTTCACCCCTTGTTAATACTCAACTACCTTGTGTGAATAAAAGATTTTATGTGCTGATTTATTAACAAGTTCATCAACACACGTTTGCAAAGCTTTTCATAATCCTCTACCAATTAATCCATTTACCTATTCAGAAAAGCAAATTTATTAAAACATGCACCATTATTCAATTATGACACTGGAAGTCTTTAAAGACACTTGAACTAATACACAAAATCAGTTTCTATTAAAAACAAGTATTGCAAAATTTTAAAAAGGCTTAATCTTAATATCCATTATCTTAATTTACAATTCTCTAGCAAGAGAACCTCATGTTCATTTGTTCCTAGATCTATAATTAAAAGCTTTGTCATAAATTCCCAGCATCTTCACTTCTATTGTATTTTCTTCATTATGTTGCATCAGAATCCAGAGGAAGAAGTTATAGATGATTCCTGATGTATTATGCAAACTTTTTTCTTGAAGTAGATTCAATGAGGATTACAAAACCCATCTTTAAAAAAGATTCAGTAAAGTATATGAGGAAATAATTCCGAGTTGACTGTAAATAAGAACCACTTTTACACTGATGCAGGAAATTACTGAAACTATTGCTGTCATCAGTTCCCATAAAACAACTGAGGAGCTGCTCTGTTGGTGTTTTGCATGTAACAATGTCTCTGTATATCCAGTGCCAGCCTCTATTTTTTAAACAAGCAGGCTCGTTTGTTAAAAATGGCAATGTGTCACTGCTGAGGTACCAGGGATTCCTTGCAGGCTCCTTTCCAGTGGTAAAAGATATGGGGTTTGAGGTGACAAATGCAGGGACAGTAACTGTGGCTTTGGTGACCAGAGGGCTGCTTCTTTCTTCATGAGGGTTCCACATGAGGGGTCCTGTGCCTCCAAACACTGGTTTGTGGTGTTGGGGCTTATGCGTCTGAGTACTTGAACATCTCCAAGGTCCCAACTCATTGGGGAGCCTTAGAAACTGAAAGCTTGACAACATTTTATATACCAAAGCTTTGCAGACATCCCCAAGCAGGGAAGCAGTTGTGTAACATCAGTTGTGTCAATTACTTATTAAAGGCAATATCACAAGTTTGAGAAAAACTTGTCCCAACACCAGACTTGAAAATCTGTCTCAGCCTCAACGGGATGGGGAAGAATGTGACTCACCCAGGGAGGAGCTTTATGGGTGTCTGTGCATGCAGCTAAGGAGGACACCACGGCAGCCAACTCTGAACAAGTATGTTATACAAGATACCAGCGGTAGCCACATATCTGGGCTGCTTACTGAAATTTTCATGTGGCCAAGAGCCACAGAACACATGTTTTGGGGAGAGAAGGCAACAGGAAACCCTTTGCAGTGGAGGGGAGAGGTATATCCCTGAGCTCTCCATGCCCTGTGGTGGGCTGGGGCTGGCTAGTGGTCAGCTGGACCTGAGCTGTGTGATGGGGTCACTTTGTGACCCCAGCCAGGAATTTGGGTTAGCTTGGCAGGTGCTGTGTTGGCCGTCTGACACAGCCCTGACCCAGGGGATGGCGCCAGAACTGCTCACAACCCACAGCTGCAAGCTGGCATCCTGGTGGTGAAGAGGGAAAATAGACACAAGAAAAATTCCAGTGACTTGTTGTGAGGTTGTACCACTTTGGGTTTTGAGTGTCACATCACAAGGTGATCTATTGCTCTCATTTTCTAGCGTTTAGTTGTGCTTCCATCTACCTTGGCGAGGTAATCAAACCACTCTGTGAGAATAAAATCTAGCAAGGCACTGTGTGTATCCACATGTTTAGGGAAAGCAATATTTTTTATTATTATGGGTTTTTTTTAAACATGTGACACTGATTATCTGCAGATACTTGATGTGCTTGTGATTTCAATCAGCATTTTGCTCATTCATTGCCTCTCAGTTTATTGATTTATAAACCCTTTAGAATGGTAGGATTAGTGCTAGCAGTTTATTCTCAGTGGAGGTAAAATGGTATTTCATTATTAACATGTTAGAAGCTATTTCAAACTGACAGTTTGGTTTGAACCAGGGCAAGAGAAGTGACATTTATATTTGGAAGTGGAAGATTGACATAGAAATTATTCTGAAACATAATTACAGTGAAGACAAATGCAGAAGAAGACAGAAATTCCAGCTAGAGTTTCTGGGGGCTCCTCTTCCATCGGTAAGTAGCTCCTGCTCTTTTCTCAGCTCAGTGTCATGAGACAGAGCAGTGGTCCCTGTAGGCATTTATAGTAGAGGCAGGATCAAGATTTTTATGCATTTAGGCAACTCAGTGCAGGGCTGTGAGTGAGGATATAAAGCAAATGCTTATTCTACAGCTTGTCCAGGAGCCAGGCTGACTTTGTGTAGCTCTGGGCTTGTTATTATAAGCTATTCCCATTTTTCCCAAGCTAAACATTTATCATAGAATAGTTTGGGTTGGAAGGGACCTTCAAAGCTCATCCAGTGCCACCCCTGCCATGAGCAGGGACATCTTCACCAGCTCAGGTTGCTCAGAGCCCCGTCCAGCCTGGCCTGGGATGTTTCCAGGGATGGGGCATCCACCACCTCTCTGGGCAACTTACATTACAAAGGTGTCTTTTCTTGCCAGTGTCCACTCTCCAATACTATAAGAAGACTCAAGAGTTGCTGGACTTTAAAATCAGATTGTAGTAGGGCTTTTTTTCCAAAGGATTTTGATTTTACTGCCTCGTTCTCCATCGCTGAGATCTACAGGAATTTTTCTTTTATCAGTAGGAGCAGAGGCCAGGGCTGTGCTGAAGTGCTGGGAGTTTCCATCTTGGCACTAGAGCTAATGAGACAGGGACACCCTGCACCTTTCATACAGGAATTCTGTACAACCTATTCGGGATGGTATAAGGAATACATAGACCCAGAGAGCAGTGATTTGTCAACCTATTACATGATAACAGTTGCCCAACATGACCTTGTTTGTTGTTGTCTTCTCTGGAGTAGAATGAGGAAGAATACAAATTTGCCACCATCATATTTTTTGTGTGTTGGGTGATTTTCACGGTTATTTCTCAGGGGTACATAAAATCTATGACCATTTTGTTTTTAATATTTAATATGCTGTAAGTAGATTAAATAAAAAAAATGTAGATACTCAAAATTATTTTACTTACGTGCATAGGCTTTTGTTTGTGTAAACTATACCAGTGACCATGCCTTTCTGCTTGAACTTACTTGAAACTGCAGTATTATTAAATTCTTAGGACGAAATTCTAGCCTCACTGAAGTTAACTGGAGTGCTGCCTCTCATTCCAGTGGGACTGAGATCCCAGATTTCTGCAGGGTACACTATTACTTTATCCCTCCTGAGCTGCTGTGTTCTGGTGGCCAATCTCATTACACTGCATTGTTTTGTATTATTTTCTAATGGACGAAGTAAAATGTGAGCGTATTATCCATACATACTGCCTTTATAATGAAGGAAGGTGACAAAAAACAGTCATTAAAAATAAATTTCCAGTTTTATCTGAATAACGCAGAGAAGGCAGCTCAATGACTAGACATATGGAAAAACATGAATATATTTGAGACTAGAATTATTCAGCTCCAGATAAAGTAGAGTTGAAGCGAGCAGTATGCAATTAGATACAATTATGAAAGATATACAGGAAATTAGAGCTGTTCATAGATATTTTTCCAATTAACATTTGTCTTTCATTGGAGGAAAACCTTTAACTGGAGATAACCACCAGAATTTTGCCTTGTCAAGCAAAATGGTGATTGGAGGGGGAAACAAAAAACCCTCCCTAAAGTGTTTTTGGAGGGTGAAAGATTCAAAGCCTGAAAACTGTTTCTTGTTTCAACGAGAAAAATCAAAATTTCCATGAATAAGTTCCTGGATGAAACAGTAGAACTTGTCTTTATCCTAATGATGACATCTGTTTGCAATAACACTCCATGCCAGTAAACGATGTTATTTTAACTAATCTGTTGGCGTGGCGATGAAAGTGACAGTAAAATGTTGATATGGAAGCTAATTTCTGTGTTTGGCCTTGAGATCCATCTTCACAGACACAGAGTGAGTGCAGAAACTATTTCTGGAAACCTCATAGCAATCCAGATTTAATTCTGACACTTCTCGGCCTTACTGAAATTCAAGGAAGACATCTGGCCGTGTTTTCTGCTTATGTTTGTGAAGTGCCATTCAAATTATTTGCATCAGCAGTGATTTCGGAGATAGAAATGCGATGAGGGGTTGCATATGAGGAGGAGGGGACCAAAAGATTGGGTTATGAAGACAAACAAAAAGGAATGGCAGCTCTTCAACGTATAATGTTATTACCGAAAGCTGGGAATAAGATGTCATTCTGAATGTGTTTCTGTGAACTTTTAGCTTTGTTTAGTGCTTCTATGTTGTTCAGACACATCATTTATATGGAATTACGCATACATATGGCATGCGAGGAACGAGGGATGGCTCTGCCCGAGTCCCCGCTGAAGGCGTTTGTGGTCCCTCCCGTGGGTGCGCTTCCAGCAGCCCTTTACAACAGTAACTGACAGAAGCGCTTGTGAGTTATCAGTTAATTTAATACTATTTAGGGTGGCCACAGACGACTCATCATGTTTTGGAAGCAATAAATGTTTTGGTTTTCTTTTTTTTTTTAAGCAAAAATAGCTCTGTAGACTTCGCAGTCTTAATATGCCACTGTGTTACTGCCTTCCGCCAGAAGCTGAGTTTTTTAGTTACTCGCAGTTGCAGACTCCCTAAAAAAAAACTCACCAAAAGAACCTCACAAAAAAACTTTTAAAAAATAACAGTAAATAGCAGTGCTCCTCATCTGCTGGGATAATCGCGTGTCAGCCTCCCGCCACAGCAGCCGGGCCGAGTGGATGCGGACACGCCTGTCATGGATGCCGGGCGGCCTGCAGGCCTGGAGGCCTCTCGGTGCACGTGGCGATGCCGTGAGCTCGGCTCTGGCACTGCTGAGGCACACGTGGTGTGGGAACTGGCATGGCCAGCACTGCTGAGGCACACATGGTGCGGGAACCGGCATGGCCAGCACTGCTGAGGCACACATGGTGCGGGAACCGACGGCACCGGCACGGCCGGCGCTGCTGAGGCACACATGGCGTGGGAGCCGGCGGCCAGACGTGCCGGCCGGGGCCGCCTGCGCACCCGGCAGCCATGTGGGTGGAAGGTGGGCGAGTGGTGGAGCAAACCGGCTTGTGGCTGTTTCGTTTTGGAGACCGCCTTCTTTTTTTAATTCTTTTATTTTTTTCTGAGTGTCCCAAACAGGGGCCTTAATCATCAGCGCTTCTGAAGCACTCATCGTTCTTGTAGCCAGGCAAGGAGCCTTGTTATTACCCTTTGAGAGATACCACATTCCCTCATTTCCTATGGAAGGGGGCCTGCCAGCAGTATCAATAACGGCACCGCTCAGTTTGTTTCAGATTAAAAATGTCCCTGGGCAAGATGCGTGTTCGTCTTCAGCAGGGTCTCAATGCAGTCATGGGAATGAACTCCTGCATTGGGCCACCCATGGTTATCTCCAGCAAATGCACTGGTGGTCACCTTCACTGTACTGCTCTGCCTTTGCCAAGATGAGAAAATACTCCGTGCTTAAATTGAGAAGACTTCTCAGGCTTCTTGTTGCAAAAATGGTGGCAGAAGATGTGACTGTCCTTCACCAACTGTCCTTCACCAACTGCCCTGGACCTTCCTCTGTGTGGAGGTGGATTGCAGTGACTCTGGTCCTTGGTGTGGTGGCTGCCCCTGGCTGGTCCAAGCCTGACGGGGTTGGCTCCAGTCTAATGCTGGAAGAGATGCTTGGAAGAAAGGGAAATGCAAAAGACTGTCTGCAAGGCCTTTGGTGAGCAACTACCCACACCCCAACCTGCTCTGAGCTACAACTGCAAGCAATGGAGAGCGCAGGAGGAACTGAAAGGAAAAGCTGTGTTTTCAGCAAAATTTAAATTTGCCTCCTATATTTCAGGGAGCTACGAGCTGCACATACCCTAACTATGTATACTCCTCAGAGGGATCCTAAAGACTACATGCCATGGCTGTTTGCAAAAGGAGACCAATGAGGTTGCTCATGTACCAAAAGGCCAGTCACTGAGGGTGAAGAAAATACTGTATAGATGTGATATCACAAGTTTTATAATTTCATGGCCAAATCTCTGCAGCTGGATATCATCAAATCAAAATTAGAAACTCATTGGAAGCAAAGGACAGTCTTTGCACAGATTGCCTATAAATCTGCAATAACCAGTTCTCCCTGGGCGTAACATCAAAAACATTTTTTAGTGTCTCATTAGTAAGAAAATTTATTGCTCAACTATTGAACTATGTCGATTTTTGAAAACATTGTGTGAATAATTCCAGAAAGCATGTGTTTGATTTGTATTCATTTTGTGCCGCTGGATACAAAAAGTGGCTTTTCCCCTATGATGAAATGACACTAAATGTGAAATTAAAAGGTGAAGCATGTCTACAGTTTCAGAGCAAGGTAAATTTTTATACATATGCTAATGTCTTCCCTTTCCCATACGTCAAACTAACGCTAAGGAGTTCATACCCCAGCTGACCTTTAAAAAATAATAAATGGAAGGCCCAATTATGGTTCTGTAGAGGGGAAAAGAACTCCTCCCAGCCCTTATTATTTTTCCTTTGTGCCGGAGTGTGTTTCCCAGCTGTGTCTGTTGGCCAGTTCTGTGGCTCAAATAGCCTGAAAAAAAGATTGAGAAACAGGGAAGAAGTTTAAATTAAACTTAGCATTGTCTGCATAGGATGGGTAGAAGGAGTTTACAAGTACCTGTTAGGTGGTGCAGATTTATGGACAGTAATGTGCATGAGTTGGGTTAACACTGCTAAGTGCAGAGTGCTGTCTTTCCTCATGTTTGAGCAATAGGGAGCGTGGAATAAATGACTTGAGGGAGACTGATGAGCATGGGCCCAAGTATGCAAATGTTCTTTAAAGGCTTGGGTGCTGATGTAGGTGGCCACACACCCAGACATCTCCCTCAGCTTCAGAGGGTCATCTCAGATGAGCGAAGCACACAATGGCACCATCACTGCACATCAGCCCACCCTTGCTGGACTTCCCTCTGCCGACGAATGCTTGTCAGCAGGCTTGTGAGATGAAGGAAAGCCTCTGAACATGAGGATTCGTGATGCTGTGCAGGTCCCCAGGGCACAGGGGCAGACAGGGGCACCGTGAAGCTGTCTTGAGGTTTGGAGCAGTATTTGGAGCAAGCCCAGATTTGGAGTATCCAGGGCCTCGGTGGCATTCAGACTTGAGTTTAGCTGGTGAGCAATGAGGAGGACAGACAAGTTGTGCAATTAAACCCTGCTGCCCCTGGAAGTGTAGTCAGTTGATCGCTTTTATCATGCTCTTAGCAGGGTTTCTTCAGTGCCTTTCCTTCCACCCTGCACTCTCCCTCCTTCCACAACATGCTCTGTAAATGCAAACTAACCACCACTTCTTGTATAAAGGAATTTATACTGTGAGAAAAAGAAAGAGAAAAGAAGAAATCAAGTCAGAGGGGCCAGGTGTTCTCGTCAGGGTTGCTCACACCTCAGTGACAGAGTCAGAAATAAACACAGGCTGTAGAATCACAACATGATGCCCACCAGCAGACAGAAACTACAACTAAATGCTACTTCTGCTTCCAAGCCCTGCCCTGTAAATGCCTGTAGCAGAATCACCGGTGTGGATGAAGCAGCTGGCAACTAGGAAGGACTGTGTGGAAAAGCTAAGCCCTTCCTAAAGAGGTGTTTGAGACCAATGACATGGCTCTCCAGGCTCCACACCATTCCCGAGGTGTCTGCAGTCCAGGCAGGCTTCCTCCCACCTTTAGGCACAAGCAATCCCCACGCTGCAGACGTTTCTCAGCCAAGACTTCCCACTGGGTGCTGTTGTTTTGAGTGAGGGGTGCCCTCCCCAGCTCCGGGGGACACAGGGAAGAGGGTCTCTCCTGGAGGAGGTGAGCTGCCGGCTCCAGCAAACCTCCCTGGAGCACCTCTCTGGTTTGCCTACAAAGGCCTCAGAGCTGGGCTCCAGAGGACACCAGCAGCGCTCCCCCGCTTTCCTCCAGCTGTTCTAGGAAAGCTCTTTCCTGAGCATTCATGGGAAATGAGAAAATACAGATACAGCCCTGGCCTTCACTGGAATGAACGTGAGCCCCTCCCGCGACCCCGCTCTCCACACCAGGCCCCTCAAGCCCAGCTTTACGGGTTGGAAGGATCAAAGGGCTCCAACTGCTCCCATATGCTAAATGGTCCTATATGTTGTGTATAATTACACACAAGCATCCCCACATCCATGTTCAGTCTCTATTAAAAATCGCTGGGCCACAGCCAGAGCCTTTTCCCCCAGGCAGGAACATCTCCAGACGTCACGGCAGTGGCATCACACGCTCTCACACACGTCCCAGCAGCCGTGGGGACGGGACATGGCCCGGCCGTGGCACGGGATCCCCTCTGCAGCTCCTGGTCCTGCCCTGCAGAGCTGGGGTGCGGGCAGTGGAGCCCCTCCTTAGAACACCAGCTGGAGAAGTGCTTTTCAGCCACAGGGTGGCACCTGATGGATGCGCTCTTGGAAAGTTAATGCTCCCCGGTTGAATTTGAAACCGGTCTTCTTAAAAATTAATTTCACTTTGCTAATATAACTCCCCAAAGGGAATGTTTGCTTTTTATTAAGACCATACTAAAAAAAAAAAAGAAAAAGGAAGAAAATCAGCCCTTCAGTCACTTATTTTAGGCCGTTATAATCCTTTTTTTAAAACATGCCATGGATGCGAAGGTGCCCTCAGGTCTGGGCTCTCACCCCTCTCGGGTGTTGGAGGAGCACTGGTTGCAAAAGAAACATCAGTAGATGTGTTCTGCTTTTTCAAGACTGAACTCACTCTGGAAGGCAATCCTGCCCTGCATCATGTCAGCAGAAACAGACCTTTCCACCCTCCTCTTCCCCTCTGATAGAAAAAAACCCACAAAAACCAGCCAAGCACTGGGGGTAAATGGGGATGGGGAAGACCTCTTGTGGTTTGAACCAGATGGGCTTTGGTGGGGTGAGGGGACTGGGCAGTGCAGGATCACGGCAGGGAGCAGGCAGCTCCTTCCAGCCCAGCTGCAATGACAGCACACTGGGGATCCAGGTGGAATGAGGCAGCTGTTTTCTGGCACCAGTGTGGAGGGAAAGTGAGGGAGGAATGGATGGAAGAGAGGAGTGAAGGAGGCCTAAGTCTGAAATGCATTTGATTTTTTTTTTCCCCTGTGTTCAATGAGAAGGATTTGAAACAACTTGGAGAGGGAAGCATCCCTTGGTGCCATAAATTATATTGCACTAAGATGGAAGGGGCAGGAAATCCCAGTTCCTATTTTACAGCCTTGTGATGGTCCCTGGACATGTGTGACAACGTAGGGTCTGCAGCTCAGCCTGGCCACCCATCTGGATTGCTCCTTGCTGTTTCCTAGGCCAGCACTTAGCAAACATTAGACTAAAGCTTATTTTCGCGAAGCCATCTTATCTGGGCAGGTCTGTCCTGTCACAGAAGAACACAGCCGTCTTTCCTGCCAAGCTGCCATTCCTGATGATCCTTCTGGGCTGGAAACCGAGAAGATCCATCGCTAAAGGCGTGAGCACTCAGCTCAGTCTGACTTTATTCCAGGCAGAGCTTTGTGGCTGTCACTCCTGGATATGCTTCTTGTTAACATGCACCATTGCAAAAGTGGTGCTGGAGAGTCCTAGGGTCAGACGGTTTCTGAGATGAAGCTCAGAGGCTGACAGAAGGATTCACGTGAATGCCAGGCTGATATGACAGCCTCCTTTTCATAAACACAATCATTATGAAACTTGTGTGCTGGGTTTTTTGAACTAAAGGAATTCCTCCCTCCCATCCCTTCCAGCTGTTGTTACCTTGGGTCACCTCCTGCAGAAGCTGGTAGCAGATCTTGTTGGGGACTTTTCTTCAGTAAAATGTTTTCAAACGGAAAATGCACTGACGAAAGAAAGCCTGTGTTTTGCAGTGGTCTGCCCAGCTAAGAAGAAAAAGCAAACAGACTTTTCATCTGTAAGGTTCCTCTGGTTTTCAAAGGGTGACCCCAGGGTCTTGGCCACCTCAAGGATTGAGGTGTTCACCCATTTCTGTGAAGGGCTTTCTTCAGGTCACCTTGACAGGGCAGCCAGTGATGGATGTTTTCTTTCTTTGCTCCCTACTTTCCCCTCTTGTCTGTTTGCCAGCAGCTGTGGTTTGGAGTGACAGTGCTGAATGGTGATGTTGATACCTGGTTTGCGTCCAAGCAGTGTTTCTTTCAAGTAATTAGTTTGAGAAGTAAAAAGCCTGTGTTGCTGTGCTTTTTCAGGCACTGGTGGGTCAGGTTACCTGCTGAGTTAGAGAGGTTACCTGTTTGGGGTTTTCTTTTCCCAATTCCAGACCTGTGATAGCCTGGGAAAAAAAAAAAAAAGCCTTTATAGAGGAACCCTTTAAAAACAACCACCGGGACTCCCACCCTTCTCTGTTCAGGAGCCCAAGGGCAGACTTAATTAAAAGTTCCTTCAAAATATGCTCCCTACTGCTCTAAGCTACTGTGTTTGAAAAACTCTGGTGCTGTGCCAAAGTGGGAGCAGGCATATGGTAAAGTGACAGGTACAAAAGAGATTGCTGTTCCTCATGCTCCCTTCTCCTCTGATCCCTCTGCACTGAAGTCCCAACGTAACGTTATTGAAAATAATAGCCTCACTTCTCCCCTGCCCATCTAATGAACAGATTATGGTTAATTGTTTGATTTTGGAAGCAGACTCCTCGGGCACAGGTTCCCACTCTCTGTTGAGATTCAGTCCTGAAGTCTTGGTAGCGTTTTCCTGGAAATAGCAGCCCGGTCACACCGTGTCTCTGGGGCAGTGTGTCCTGGGGAAGGCGGCCACGCTGCCAGCTCAGGGACGATCCGGCTGAGATAATCAAACCCTCCTTGCTGCTGGGGTATGTTGAGTTTTCTGAATGCATCTATACGCATTCACCTTTATTAAACACAGTTCTGCATTAGCTCTACTGGGAGGGGCAGTGGCTGAGTGTATCTTGTGTTCTGGTAGCTTGAACTGATTGCTGCCATGTGGCACCCAGCTATCCGAAACACAGCCTGGCTTCTCCCCTCTGCCTCTTCTGTTCACCTCTTCCTCTGCACTCAAGCTCCCACTGCTCATCACTTAGTGCTGTTGACTTTATGTCTGGGTCAGCATCCTTTATCTCCTCCACTCTTCTCCTAACAGCATGTCCCAGGCACCACTGACCACAGCCGCCACAGTAGCCAGCAATGAGAGCACATATTGGGTTGAGATACAATGATTTCAGCGAGAAAAAGGGAATCATCCCTTTTCCAGCCTATGACGGAAAGCTATTGACAGCCGTCAGAAGGCAGCAGGAAGAGATAAACATCATTCCTCAAAGACTGAAGAGAGAGAAGGAGCACATTAAGTTAATCTAACAGTCTGGCATGGACTAGCTTCCCATTTTCACAGTAAGTGGGAGCCTTTTTCTGTCAGTGTGCTGAGGATTTTATTTCTAGAGATTTATAGCCACAGGTTCTGGAGTGCTCTGTAATTACATGAGTTTACACTTGCAGGGACAAAGGCTGAGTAAATATTTTATTAGGCAATTTTTTATCTTATTGAAACTGAATACACATGTGATAATTTGTCTGGTGAATGGGAGGATAGTGAAATAAATAAGATAGTTTACACAGATCCTTGTTTGTGGGCTGCATGCAGAATCAGCACCACAGGCTGCATCACTCCCAGCGCAGGTACAGAGTGACACCCACAGCCAGCACGAGAGCCATGCGGATGGGGACACAGCGGGGGGTGAGTGTGCCTGTCCCACGGGATGGAAGGGACACGGAAAGCCTCTTGGTACAGGGACATTGTCCTGAGACTGATTAATTTGTTTGGCCTGGTTTGTACCTGCCACCCAGGCCAACACAGGCTAAAATCATCAGGAGCCCTTCTGTATGGATTGGTTGGTCTTCAGCTGATTTTTGATCTTAACTTCACTTGTTTTGCTCAAATTAGTCCTTGCTAGTTAGTAGCAATAAAGAGTGTCCAAGAACACTCACAGGACATGGAGCAGTGCAGGCTCCCGGGGGTGCTGGCACTGCTGATAGGCAGCTCTCCATCACTCTCTCCCGTCCATTATGATAGAAATAATAAACAACATAGGTCACATTTTTTAAGCAAGACCTGTTGCTGCAAATTTTTCAAGGTTTCTCTGACATGGGCTCATCACCCAGTGGAGCAGATGCAAACCGAACTTGTGCGGGCAGCGCTGTGCAATTATCTGTGGCCTTGATTCACAAGTACAGCGGATTTATTTCACTGCAGAGAAGAAAATATGGCAAAACTTGAGGCTCATAGCCAAGAGCACACCAGTAACGCTGCTCTGAAGTTTACTGTTGGTATTTACATGAATGTAACACATGAATGACTGACTTCAGAAGATGCCCATTGATTTTAAGGTCACCTTAAACGAAGACAGAACTTCCAACAGCTTGCTGATGCACAGGCAATAACTGGTTGGATATGTCAGATGTTATGTGAAACTCAGCTTTGAAGTTAAGATCTTGGTGAAGAAGCATCAGTATAACATAATTTTAGCAGCAAGACATTTAAACATCTTCTTAGGCACATGTATAATTGATAAAAAGCAAAGCTTCCTATAGCATTTCAGAGATTCATATTATTATTCTATCCACAAACAACTGCAGCCTGTTATAAGTCCCATGGCACAAAATTTTCTAAGAATAGTCAGGGAACCTTAGAATTAATTTATAAAATTTGGTAATCATTTGCAACTTCATTAAATACTCAGATGCCTAATAATACATTGTTCTTATCTTGATTTTAAATTTTAATTGCATGAAGTTTGGTCCCTCAATAATTAACACATTGTATATCCACCTAATTCACTAACTAATTGTCATTTCCTAGTTCTTAATGTTACTTTCTAATTCTGCCAGTGATAAAGAATTTTATGTCAAAAGTCTAGAGTAAGTGACATTCTGCATGTACAATAATGACAAAACAAGTTAATTTACTGCAAAGTTGCTGAAAGACGGAGCTTTTTTAATTGCATATTTTTTACCTTCATTAAAAGGTAAGTGGCTCTTCAGTTATGTATTTGCCCATCTCTTACACATTAAAAAAGTGCTAATGAGCCTGATTAAAATTAATTGAAAAGGTCCAAGATCTGTAAAGACACGCTAACATCAACAGACTTCTAACTGCTGCTGAAACGTAGACTTAAGCAGGGTTTAGCAGTAGATAGAAACACATTTTCTAGCTCTGTCATAAGGAACGATACAGGGAATGCAAAAATGATATAGGGAATGCAAAACCAGAAACACCTGGTCATGGATGCAGAAAATGCTGAGAGTCTGGACACTATTTCCTCTCACTCCTCCCTGCTGATAACCGTTCTTCCTGCCCTCCGTCCCCTGCGCTGGGCAGGCTGTGCTACAGCTGTACGGAGAAGAACAGGCGCTCACATGAAAAACAGGGGGGCAAACTCCAAACTCCCCCAGCCCGAGCATTTGCTTAGCAGACAAGATTGCGAGGTGTCAGAGAAAGGATGAATTTAAAGCAGGTTAAGGGAAATACCCAGCAGAAGTGGGGACATATGAGAGGAAGAGTGAGGAAAGGAACCCAAAACTGAGGTGCTACAAGAATCATAGGATCATTTCAGTTGCAAGAGACCCTCAGGATCATCAAGTCCAACCACAACCTAACCTAACTCCAGCACTAAACCATGTCCCTAAGAACCTCGTCCAAATGCCTTTTAAACCCCTCCAGGGATGGTGACTCCACCACTGCCCTGGGCAGCCTGTTCCAATGTCCAACAGCCCTTTCCGTGAATAATTTTTTCCTAATATCCAATCTAAACCTTCCTTGGTGCAACTTGAGGCCATTTCCTCTCATCCCATCACTTGCTACCTGTGAGAAGAGACCAACCCCCTCCATGCTCCAAGCTCCTTTCAGGCAGTTCAGAGATCAGAAGGTCTCCCCTCAGCTCCTGTTCTCCAGCTGAAGCTCCAGGTCCCTCAGCTGCTCCCACCACTCTTGTGCTCCAGCCCCTCATCAGCTTCGTCACCTCCTCTGCACTCTCTCTAGTATTTCAATGTCCTTCTTATGATGAGAAGGGGGGAAAGATGCAGGAGAGGGCTGGCTGCTCAGCTCTGGGGATGTATCAGGGAACATTATCAGTGGGGAGCTCTGAACCCTGCAGAAAATTGGCTGTGGTGAGAATCTTTCATCTCGCCCTGGGCTTTCCTGGAAGTTGTCCTAGTGCTTATGGTCACCCAGGGTGCTGGGAGAGGACAATCCCTGCTGCCGTCCCTGTTGACGCTGCCAAGGTGAACGCTCTGGCTGGCTCCCAAGGGGCTGTGCAGAAAGGCACCGTTCAGAAACCTCTCTGGCTATCGGCACATTTTGTCCCTGCTATTTGTGTGTTTTCAGCAGTCACAAACCCCACAGACCCAGTACAACGAGCTCATTCCTCCTCTTGTTATACTCACCAGCAGCAGAGTATCTGTATCAGATGGGGATAGGGTATATTTACGTACTCGTAGCAAGAACAGAGAGTTGCCTTAGACAACAGTCTCTCTCAAAGTTAGTAGACCACTTTCTCACTTTAACTGCACCATTTATACTTGTCCCTTTTCTTCTCTGCTTCCCCACTATTAATTCCCATTATTCCAGGATATTCTAATCTTTTTAGAACTATTTTCTTCATCTCCGTTAATAGCATACACCACTTATCTTGCTGCCACTACATAAATGTAAAAGAAGACAGAAACATATGAGCTATTTTAATTTTTTTTGTTTTGATTTAATTTAAATTGCCGAATGAAAAAAATAGCTGCTTCTAGTAATTCTGCTGTAACTAACTCAGTTTGATATTGGTTCTATTAGCCTTCTAATGGCATGAAAGCTAAAAAATTAAATCGTTCCACTTCCACATTCATATTTATGTGCAATTAAAATCTTTACATACCCAAAAGTCTTATATGAAGCCCTGAACCCTTCAACTGTCACTCTTCATTATCTCCAAGTCTAACAATTTTACAGTGACACATTGTACACAATGAGATGTGCTAAAGAGGAAATATTATATTTTACTGATGTATGTGTTCTTTAATTTCTCTGAATTAGCTTTTTGATATGGATGCTAATTGTTTTCTTTGAAAGGAGTCGCCACAGATATGTGATTTCTCTATGCCTGTTGCGCTTCAAAAAAAATACAGTTAATTGCAGGAAACAGGAATTTCTCTCCTTTTTATATGTAAAAAAAATAATCGGCTGCATATCAAAGGAGTGAATCTTAATCCAACTTTCTGATTGTACATTAAAAAGAAACCTTCAGTGTTTGTGACCAGCACAGGGTATTTGGCGACTTTTGATGTTTCCCCTTTTCATTTATTCATGAGGAGAGATGAATAATTAAAACAGGACGTTTGGCAAAACCAGTGCGTGCACACACAAAAAACCATTTCCATATGAACTTTCAGCTTCAGCCTATAACAGTCTACGAGACACGTTACTGCAGGATTGTCCATATGGCAAATGCGCATGTAGCTCTGAAACCATAGGCCTGGTTGGGACTTGGGATGTTGCCATTGGGGCTGACAGCTGTTAGTGCTGCACAAACGCAAACGCGGAGTGTGGGCGAGACCAGTGTGGCAGCTAAGACAGGCTGAGTTTAGACCCAGTCCTGGGTGTGACGAAGGCCACCGATGGCCATGAAGGCCAGCGCGTCCTCACGGGGTGAATGGCAGATCCTCTCTGGCTCTCCAGGGGAAGATGGAGCGAGTTACCGCATTCCCATGTGGTTACGCAGGAGAAACCAGAGCTGCCAGTTTCTGCGGATGTATTAGGGAACATTATCAGTGGGGAGCTCTGAACCCTGCAGAAAATGGGCTGTGACGAGAATCTTTTATCTCACCCTGGGCTTTCCTGGAAGTTGTCCTAGTGCTTATGGTCACCCAAGATGCTGGGAGAGGACAATTCCTGCTGCCGTCCCTGTTGATGCTGCCAAGGTGGCCATGAAGGCCAACGCGTTCTCACAGGGTGAATAGAAGATCCTCTCTGTCTCTCCAGGGCAAGATGGAGCGAGTTATCACATTTCCATGCAGTTATGCAGGAGAAACTGAAGCTGCAACACATAAAAGTGCTTCTTGATAGAAGAGTAGGTTGCTCCACAGGTGTTAGAGAGAAGGTCCTTGTGGTGGAGAGGGTTTGGCCTATTGTTTCTGGTCACCAGCTGATTTTAGCATTTAGCATTAGCTGCAATGCTGCAGAAAGTGCTGTTTTTCACCCTAAATCTCATGAAAGGCTAGTTTGACTTACCTCTCATTCATTAGAAGGAAATATTATAGAGAAGTGACAATATGCCAGGCATATCAAAAGGCCTCAATCAGTCTGAGGTGGTGTCCTTTGTCTTGCAAATCTTCAAAGGAGCTCAGGGGTTTTAATAGTCACATCCTGCTCTATTTCACAGCTCAGAGGATCCTGCTGTTGAAAGACATCTTCTCTCCATATCTAGCTTGGAAATTCCCCACTGACTCTAATGAAGGTCTACATTCCTGTTTGCAACATTACTAAATTTATTCTTCAAAATCTGTATGCAGCTTCTGACCTCCTGTGAACTTCTGCACCGGCAGTGAAATGCCAAGTAAAAAGGGAACCATTCATGCTTAGTGTAATATTCAGCTACTGTACATACCTGTCTCTTTAACACTTCCTACAAATCCTTCTTGTCTGTGCAAATTACATTTATTTTGTTTATCTTTCAATACCTGCAGTCATGTTTTAGCTTCTTACACAGACGAAAAGGCTTCCAAAAAGTGGCTGCTTTGTGCTTGTCTGTGTAAGCCTTCGGGATGACTCTTGAAAACTCACTCTAGTTTTGCTCCATTTCCTCTTGTTGTTTCACCTTTGCCTCTGCATTTCCTGAAGTGAAGTGGAGTGTGTGGTTTATGAAGTGTTTTACTACAACTTTGTCTTTTTTTTCCCCTCCAGAGCTGTGGTCTTCGCTTACATTCTCCAAACGGCAAAGCCCATTTGTTTCCTTTTCAAGTTCTGTCAGCTTAAACTTCCATCAGCCTTCTTCTCTGCTTGGGGTCTATGATCCCTGCTCAGACCTTATCTCAAATTAGGGATTCCACAAGCTTCTGTAAAATGAGGATCAACTTAAATTCTCAGATTAAGTAAGATGAATAATTAAAATAAAAATTCTGCCTCTATTTTCCTATTCCTCACCTAATGTGAGGATCATCTCCTATTTCTGATCTGAAAATATAATTTTAAAAGCCGGCTTTGTTCACTGATGGTTTTGGTAGCTCCACCTGCACAGATTCCTTTCTTGAACATCTTCCTGAGACCTGTGGGCACTTTGGACGGGGAAAGGTGCATAGAGAGTTTGGTTCCATATGTTCTCAGGGCATATTTAGCAGTGTGGTAGAAAGACAGAGGGACATACACACAGCATTTCCCAGAGGCAATCTTCTCAGGAATTAATAAAACCTTAATAAAATGTATAAAATTAATAAAAGTCACCAAGTGTGAACTCCCTGGTCAGGAGCTCTGTCTGACCAACACACCCTGACTGTCCATTCTGAGCACGGGGGACACGGACCCACCACCCAGCAGAGAAACGCTCCGAGGGTGGCTGCACAGGGAGTGATCTTGTGGTGTTTTCTCTTCCACAGAGGCTTCCTGAGGGCTTCTGTGTGGAACACTCCCTCACTCTGCTTAAATTGTTATCTAATACAAATAACTTGATTAAGTGGCTTGTTTAAATTGCATTTATCACATTCCACCCTTGTTGAAAAACCCTCTTCAGAAATCTAAGTGGCTGGAGCATTTGCAGAGCAGTGTTATACTCACAAGAGTGATAATGAGCTAGATGCAGCTGGGAATCAGGTATATGAGAATCGCTGAACACTTGGCAAAGGCAGTTATTCCCTTTCTCCCCCTCCTTTTCTTCTCATGATTGAAAATAAATCAGGAAAGATATTTGTGCACCACCAACAGAAACTTTTTTTTCCCCCAGAGTTTACTTTTCTACCTCTTTAAATCACTGAGGAATACCTGGTAATACTTCTTCATGCCATTGCTTTTAAGGGAATTTGTTTGTATCTTTGACCTTGTGCCCCCACACAGAAACCTGAAGCATTGCTCTGCAAAGCCCTCCTCAGATCTAGTCTATATGCTTTCTATATTTTGGTCTGCATATGTATTTTTTTTTCACTTTATGACTACGTAGTGGCCTAAAGCAAGTGGAAAACAGCACAGCCTCCTTATACAGAATTTCCCAGGACAAGTTTGCTCCCTTGGTAGGGAGTAGCTTCAGTGCCATCCATCCCCCAGCTCCCTTCCCTCTGAGTCCCAGATGAGTGGAGGCAGCAGACATCAGGAGCATTGAGCACTGAGGCTCCTCCAGGCTAAAGGGATGTTCTCCAGGTCATTGTCCAGTTTCAAAAACAAACGAGAGTACATTCCAGTAGTCTTCTGAAGTCCTCGTGCCCAAAGAAGGGGATAAATCTGTTTCCAGCAGCCCTAGAATTCCTGAAATAATCACCAAGAATTACGGTTCCTCTCGCAGATCTGTTGACCCACATGTGTGGTCAGAAAGATTAAGAATGATTCCTTGTAAATCTGTCATTGCCGAGTTTTAACCACCTGGTGCAGGAATAGCTGTTTCACGAGTCATGTCCACGATGCACGGATCTTCACAGCAACTACAGTCACTGGGTCGCACAAGTGCCACTCAGTACCACATCTTTTCACACGGGTTCTTTCTTTCTTTTCTGCTTGTTCATTTTGAAAAGATTAATGTAAAGATGAAAATACAAGAAAGAAAAATAACAGCATAAAAATCTTCTTTGTGCTTCCTATTTTTTGTTACTGCTACTCACTCTGATCATATCATCATCTAAGTGAAGTCTAATGGAATGGCAGGTCAGCTTGGATGGCAGATCTGTTGCTGTACCACCAATTCAACAAATACCATTTTCCTTGTAGCAAGGTGCTATATCAGATCG
Organism: Patagioenas fasciata; assembly: GCF_037038585.1. NCBI lineage: Eukaryota > Metazoa > Chordata > Aves > Columbiformes > Columbidae > Patagioenas > Patagioenas fasciata. The sequence continues at coordinate 36,571,983 of NC_092527.1, read as the reverse complement.
GTAGCACGACATCACACAAATTTCTGGTATGAAAAAGCCTGCTCATTAGTGGAAAATACTCCAATCAAAAGTAATACATTTAGACAACATTTCTGCTTGAGTGTCACATAAATGCTATTGTAGGCTTAAGCTCCAGAAGTGTTTTTGGCTTTCATGGCATTAGCCCCAAATCTGTCGAGCACATTTGCTCGCAGTTGCGTCGCCGCCACGTCACTAGGCTGGAGCACAAAAGACTTGGTGGGACAGTCACAGCTCTGGCCAGCTTTGCATCAGAGAGGGAAGTTCCAACTTGCCTCAACAGCCCTGGCTTGGAAAAATAGGGTTCTTAGAAACAACTCCTAGGCACAGTGCTGCAGGACCTGACATGGCTGCGGACAGCCAGGACGTTCCCTCCTGGAACAACGGCAACCAAGCAGAAAAATCTTGAAGAGTAGTACAGACTTGGGTCAAACTGGGTCAGATGGTCCTAACCTCAGGGAAATTGAATCTCTGCATTTGGTGGACTTTAAATAAATGAGATTAATTTTTCTATGCAAATTTTCATATTGAAAGAAAAGGTTTTAAAAATTCTAATATTTTTAAAACAAATTGAAGTTTGTTTTTGTTTTCTTTTTTTCCTGGAATTTCACAGAATCTAATGCAAAATGATCACTATTTTGTGTTTTCTCAGAACTTCCAGTTTACTCTCCGTTAAAAAAAACTGAAGGGTCCTGAAAGAAGCTGCAATGGAGAGTTCCTGTTGTTTTCCTGTAAGAAAAGAGTGAGTAGATCAGACGGAAAAGCCTGGCAGGGTGGTTCCTGCCCTGGGGAGGTACCCAGTCTGCTCCAAGAAGTTGTTTCCAAAACAAGGGTGAAGCAGGCAAGGAAAAGAATAAAGGCTCTGCAGCTCAGCAGATGCCATGTAGGAGGAAGTGTGAGTCAGCAGACAGGTGGAGTGGGACTGCTGAGACATTTCATTATCAATTTTCTTCTTTCTCTCGTATTAGAAGTGAGAAGAGAGATCTGTGTAGCTGCAGACTGCAGGCTCCAGACCTTTAGATTTTGAAATGAAGTGTCTGTAGATCGCTGAAGATCCAAATTATGCCAAAATTGTGTTATTAGAGTGTAATCATCTTGTTAGCTGCTTAGAACATTTTCTTCATTATCACTTCATTCATACTTCTGATGACGAGCAGATGGTACCAGTGTCACAATACAGTATAAATCACTCCCAAATGTTGTTTGAAAACACAGTGGGAAGGTGGTGGGGACTTCCTCGCCTGCGGATGAGCCTGGTTCACTCGCTGCATGAGGAATAACAGAAACCCGGTTCACCACTTAACCTGTGTGCTGGCTGCTGGCACCAAACCCCTGCAAGTCATGTATGATGTATGATGTATGAACATGTATGATCATTTATACTGAGAATAAAGTAGACATCTTTTTCAGCAAAGACTGGTGAATGTAAAGCATTTCAAAGTGGATTATGGGCCTTTTCAATTAACACAAGAAAGTCATAAAGAAGCCCCATATGTCCAGCAGATCCTGTTCTGACTGAAGAAGCCACTGCTGGTGTCTGTACCTACACCTCATCCTCTTAGAGCAGGAGTCTGCAAGGAACAAGTGGTGTAAAGCAGACTTGCTCTGCTGTGTATTCCTGCACTTACTCCTGCACTGGAGTAAAGTCCTCAGTGGCCAAGGAAATGGTGCAACTGGGAGTTGCCCACTGCAGTTTTAGTTGGCACCAGTGCCAGAGATGGCCCTGAGAACAGGGCAGTGGGACTGTGTCCCAGGTGTTCATAGTATCATAGAACCACAGAACAGTTTGGGTTGGAAGGGACCTTCAAAGCTCCCCCAGTGCCCCCCCTGCCATGAGCAGGGACATCTTCACCAGCTCAGGTTGCTCAGAGCCCCGTCCAGCCTGGCCTGGGATGTCTCCAGGGATGGTTCATCCACCACCTCTCTGGGCAACCTGGGCCAGGCTCTCACCACCCTCATTGTAAAAAATTTCTTCCTCATGTCTAACTTGAATCTCCCTTCTTCTAGTTTAAAACCATCACCCCTTGTCCTATCACAACAGGCCCTGCTAAAAAGTCTGTCCCCATCTTTTTATTGGCCTCTTTTAAGTATGGAAAGGCCGCAATAAGGTCTCCCCAGAGCCCTCTCTTCTCCAGCTGAACACCCCAACTCTCTCAACCTGTGCTCCCAGAGCTCTTCCAGCCCTCGGATCATCTTTGTGGCTCCTTTGGCTCCTCTCCAACAGGTCCATGTCTGTCCTGTGCTGAGGGCTCCAGAGCTGGACACAGTAGCTCCCCACACCTACAGCCCAACTCGTTCATGTGTGCGAGGACAAATCCAAATTTAAGGTCTAATCCAGATGCCAGTTCCATTCAGAAAAGGTCAGTGATTCCTGAAGTATCCTATAGAGCTTTATGGGCTCATCTTCCCATTTTTCAGCAAGCAGATGAGAGCTCCAGGGCTCAGGTTTTTTGTGACTTCTCCCCCAGTTGTTCCTTTTCCTCGTTCAGGCAGGCACACCACAGCAATCAACAAAAGGACCAGGTGTGCTCAGAGCAAACACACTGTAATTTTACTCAGAATCAGAACAAATGCACTCCAGACCGCAATCCCCAAATCCAGGAGACACAGACAGAGCTGAAATCCAGAGCACCTAAGCAAGTAAAGATGCGCTCACACACAAAACCCCCATGAAAACAACAGCTACCATCAAGCTTTTCATCCCCATTAAAAACAAACAAACAAACAAAAAGGCAGGACAAATAAGGACCAAAAAATTGTAAACCCTTTTCAAACTTGTACAAAACATATTTTTCAGACTTCTTCTCAACCCTAACTCAATCCCTTGCCCTTCAGTAGTACCCAACATGCTGCTCAGCCTTTGATTTCTAGATGTAACCGACCTTAGTCAGGCCAAAAGAACAATTTGATCTCTACCTGCAGCACATGGAAGGTGAATTTTGCCACTGCACAACTAAGGACCCCCTGCTTAGGTTGTTAAAAGTATATACATGCCTAATTCCCCTTGATTCCCCTTTGCAAATTGGGTTTAGCTCTCAGAAGAAATTCCTGCCATAAATCTTTTATTAGCCACTAGAGGGGAATGTATAACACAGTGAGAAGGGCGAGCGACACCACATTAAAGTTGCAGCCAGTTTGTTCACTCAGACCAAGAAAGCATTTAGTGTCATGTGCGGTCTTTACAGTTTTTAGGAGCTAGTTTAGAATTTATCAGGTGCTTTTGTTATTTTACTCTTTTCTATCATACCGATCTCTCTTGCCTTTGACAGTTTGTATTAAAGGTATAGACTCTTCAGGTGAAAGAAGATCCTTACAGACACTTAATTTGATGCTTAATACCCTCATAAGCCCATAAATCATGCATTTGAGAATGTGATCTCCACTGAAACAGTCTCCTGTTCAAAACCGTTTACAGAGCATAGCCAGTACAGCATTTCTATCCCCAAAGAAATATTGACATTTCAGCCTTTCTTTCCATTTAAAGCAGGATTTTAAAAGTAAGATTCAGAATTCTTCTTTTTTTTTTTAGTGTGTGTGGGATGGAAATTGCACATTAATTCCAGTTAGGAAATGACAAACAGATTCATTTGGATGGTCTTCTAACAGAACGAAACTTTCAGCAATTTTGAAATTGATGGGTTTCTTACTTCAGCCACTGATAAAACAACCCTAAATGTCCTGCATCAAAAAATGTATTTCTCTGAAGCATATGGGAGCCAGAAATGGCCTCGCTGGAGCTGGGATCTGCTCTTCCCTATTGCCCAGAATTCCTAATCAGGCCACAGCTTGTGTGATACCCTGAAATCCCATGAACTCTTGATGTAACATCAGTCTAGGTCAGGAAGAAATCAGCACATTGGCTTACAGTCCTGTTGGGAATCAGGACAAGGAGGTCCTGCCTGGGTTTCTGCAGCGTACAATGAGAGCCTGACATTCTCCATCCCTTACTAACAACTCTGTGTGGAACGTCTGTCCTGGGCCACGTGGTGGAAAAGCGGCTGTGAGCATCAGGGCTGGGGATGGAAGTGGTGTGTGACACTGGGAGCTCAACTCTGCCATATGGCAAAGGATCATAGAGAAATTCACCCCAGGGCCAAAAAAAAAAAAGAAAAGGAAAAAAAAAAATCACTAAGTAATTTAAATGTTCAAGCCACATGAAACAGTTAATCCCATTTTCCTGTGGAAATGGCAAATATTCAGTGAAACAACAAGTTTCCATTAGAAAATTCAGAACTGGCAATAACTGTATTTTTATTGGGGAAAAAATATTAAAAAAAAAATATTTATCATCCTGATAAAAGATTCCCAATGAGCTCTGGATATTTGCATCAGAGATTTACATTTTAAATATGTCTTGTTCATAAGCCAAATTTTTGGCAGATAGGAATTAGCAGATTCAAGTCAACAGAAACACAGAAACTGACAAAAACAAAAAGGAAAATGCATCTCTACATTTCCAAGTGCTCCCTCCGGATATCATATAGATGGATGCAGAATGAAACTATCTGTACTGCAAACAGGCATTTGTCAGAACACTCAAAGGTCACGGTATCCCTTCAGTCTTCTCTCTCCAGTTCCCCAAATGCTCATGCACGTCCTCTAGATGTGGAGCTCCCATGCACTGCTGAATCCTACCTGCAACCCTCCTAGACGTAAACCTGAGACTTCCCCAGGGCAGCCACCAAATTCCTTCAGCCAGGTCGCCGTGGGTGAAGAGAACTGGGTGATTTGTGGCTGAAAAGCTGCCTGGAGGAAAAGGACCTGGGGGTGTTGATTGACAGCAGCTGAATATGAGCCAGCAGTGTGCCTAAGTGGCCAAAAAGGCCAACAGCATCCTGGCTTGTATCAGGAATAGTGTGGCCAGCAGGACCATGGCAGTGATCGTCCCCCTGTCCTGGGCACTGTTGAGGCCAAACCTCAAATCCTGTGTTCAGTTCTGGGTCCCTCATGACAAGAAAATCCTTGAGGTGCTGAAGCGAGTTGAGAGAAGGGAACAGAGCTGGTGAGGGGCTGGAGCACAAGTGTGATGGGAGCGGCTGAGGGACCTGGGGGGTTCAGCTGGAGAACAGGAGCTGGGGGGAGACCTTCTGATCTCTGAACTGCCTGGAAGGAGCTTGGAGCATGGAGGGGGTTGATCTCTGCTCCCAGGTAACAAGTGACAGGATGAGAGGAAATGGCCTCAAGCTGCACCAGGGAGGCTTAGATTGGATATTAGGGAAAAATTCTTCCTGGAAAGGGTTGTCAGGCATTGGAACAGGCTGCCCAGGGCAGTGGTGGAGTCACCATCCCTGGAGGGAGTTAAAAGACGTGTAGATGTGGTGCCTGGGGACATGGTTTAGTGGTGGGCTTGGCAGTGCTGGGGTAATAGTTGGACTTGATGATCCTAAAGATCTTTTCCAGTCTAAATGGTGTTATGATCCATTTTGGCCCAACAGAAACTTTGCATTGCAAATAAAGGAGGACTTTGAACGCAAAGGTTTTATATTCAGAGCACAGTTTGTGAGGAGACAAAGGCAAAAGTTTCAGATGTTTCTCTCACTAAGAACAGTTGAAAACTACTCATTGCATTGTGCCACATTTTAAATGTATCTTCTGCTGGGGGGCTGATGAGACAGTTCCCATGTTTGGTGACTACCCTCAAAGTCAGACCAATGTTCTTAATTCATATTCTGCTGATGCAGAGGAAGCACAATTTGAAGCTGACACAACAGCAAACATTCAATTCACTAAAATTACCACATTTAATGTGATTCTCATAATAAAAGCATGAGGCAGCACTGGGAGCCTCTTTTCGTTTACACAGAGAGACTTGGGGTCTCCTGACAGTCAGAACAGAGCCAATGTTTCTGAGTAAACTTTGTCAGGAAAACAGATTAAAAACTCCAGAGGTTTAGTTAAATCTTATACAGGAAAACACCTTGTTACCCTCATGATTTAGAATAATAATTTAGTGCCAGTGATAAATACACATTAACTGCTGGTGAGTATGTCTCTGTAACAAAGTTTCTTTTTACAAATTTTATCTGAAATAGCAAAATTAGCTGTTCTCTTCTGATTATTATTATTACTATTGTGACTAGTTGTGCAATAGTTGCTACAAGCAAGTCTTGACAGCTCATTAATGAGTCATTTACTGAAAACAGACAAATCTCGATATGTAAATTCTTTTGGTTGGACACATTAGCCTCGTCATATTGATGCCCCTCTTACTGAAGATTTGTCACATCTAGAATTAGGATTCAGGTTTTAAAATCATAAAAATAAGCCCCTTCTGCATTTCAATTGCCTTCTAAGAAAGCAGGAAGATATTTCTTTAAAATCTACTCTTTCTTTAAAATCTGATCTAAAAGCTACTCATTGTGTTGGTGATCATTTACAGGAGATGAATATAAAAGGAGAAAAAACCTCCCATCTGAGATGGATTTGTAACCTGACATTCACATTTTTTCTAGCATTGCCCACACATTTACCTACTTTATTATCTGCAAGTACCAAGAGTAGCATTGCAGTGAGCCCCTTCATGCTGATATGATGCAGTAGGGCCATCCAGCTCAGGAGCAGGTGGACACATGGACAGACTGTCCTGAGAGATGGTCACCCCTTGGGTTCAGCCCCGTGGATGTCGTCACTTCACGGTTTCCCTGACCTGCGACCAGGATCAGAGAAGGATAATGATGAGTTACAAGCCCAGAAGTTCAGGTTTTATAATACGTTGGAAACACAAGTGCTGTAGGCAGTGTGAAACTCTTACCTAAATGTGACGTGTTGTCGTTAGCCTGAAGATCAACTATCCCTCTGGCTACTCCGTGTAGCCAAGAGAAGAAGACATTTTTCTGATATGTTACCACCTATACTTACTGCTGAATTTTCTGCCTTGTTGTACCTTCCCCCATGCCCTGTCACCCCCTCTTTTCTGTCCCAAAGAAGGGTTGGTCTCCTGACGGTGCTGCTGGGAGCGTTTATTCATCCAGGCAGCCTGTGCATCCCCACTTATTTTACCTGAAGTGAATTACTATGTGTGAATTCTGTGGGGGCTGAAAGTGAAAATCTAAGCCACATTCCCTTTCGCCTCACTCTAGAAAGAAGAAAAAAAACCAGCTTCTTACAAGTTGCTCTGCAGGGATTATTTTACCTTTTTAGAACTTAATTTGATGTTACCCCTGACACGATCTTACTGGATTTGACAGTTACACTTTCCAGTTGGCTTGTTCCATATATTTTAATATCCTGTTACCTCTGGTAGGGAAGAGCTAAGATTTCATGCCAGATACTGATGGTGATGCGGGAAGAGATTGGTTTATTTTTTTTCATAGTGCTTAACCAAGAGAAATAATTACCTCTATCAGCAGCAAAACAACTTCCTAAGTGACAACTGGTAATAACTAGCTAACCATAAAATCAGACAATCAAAGTGTACAGCGCACTTCCACACATGCTCTGCCACTTCTCTACCCAGAAAAATGCAGATTTCCTATGAGGAGCTCTGTCTTCCTTCCACTCCAAGGCAATGTGTCAGTAACAGGTGACAAAACCTAATAAATGTGAAGCCTTTGTCCCCCACAGTATCCATAGCTGTTGTATTGTGAGTTGCCATCAAGGTTTCAACCCTCCAAAAGACAGGGTTAAATGCAGGTTTTGAGACAGTTGCATCAAGAGGGTTGTGGAAGGAGGAAATCTTAATGTACAGTTGATGACAATCTTGGCTCATTCTTTGGAAGTAATACTATACAATCTAGGCAGGTTGAGATCATTATTGTACAGGCAGGTAGCGAGCGATTTGCCAAGCTTTTAAGTCAAATTCATGATGCTCAATATTTCACGTGCAGCAACAGACAAAAATCCACATGATTTCCTGAAGAAGCTGCTAGGATGTTTCACAGATGGTGTTAGAAAGGAGACATTGAAATAATTTGCCTAATGCGACTTCATTACTAGAAATTTTAAGAGCATCCCATTTCAATTTACTCCTACCTCTCAGATACAACTCTTCATTTAGTTATTTGAAACTAGTTTATTCAAGTATGCAGTGACTCTGGGACATTTGCACAGCAATGTCAGATGCTATCTGGGAAATAAGTAGTACATTTTCAGGCTCTGAAAGTAATTTTTTGATGACACCCTTAAATCAACTTCATGGTCAGTTTTCTCATTTTGAGCAAGAACTGGGATTCCATTGTGATAACTGAAGGCTGCATGTTACTTGATCTACGGTAATGTAGAATAATTACTAGTCCATTGCACTTCATTACACTACTGTAATAGGCAGCAGGTCAGTGTTTGAGCTACAGCTGCTCTGAAAATTGAGCCGACACTGATACTATGATAGAAGTGATAGCAAAAGGCTCTCATGCAAATTGTTGAAATTAGCTTCCACTCAATGGGTTTTGAAATGCAATACATGACTCTGATCAGGACACCTGGTTTTGACTAACTTTTTTTTTTTCTTGGATACAATGGGATGGTCATGAAACAAATTAATTGTTCAATGCAATATGCCTTATAAAAGGTCACTGAAATGCCGGAGGATTTGAAATACCACAGGACTGTTTGACTCTGGCTAATAACATTCTCTAACACATCATTGAAGCCTATCTGACGGTGGTTTTATTTTATCTAGATGATTCTCACAACCATTTGCAAGCATTCTGCTCCCATATTCACAGGACATTTCACTGCATAGGACACCCCTCCTTTTGATCAATGCACTTAACTTATCGAGCCTTCAGATGAGGGCAGTCAGCAAAGCTGTGAATAACGAGGTGTTTTCTGTTTTCCAGCTGGCTGGAATCTCATCCCAGGCCGGCTGCAGCGGAGGATCCCCCATGCAGTCAAGTCTTGCAGAGAGGCACGGGATGATCCTCACTTCAAGTCAGAACGTCGCTATGAGGTCTCCAGTGAGCACTCATGCTAACATACCACCAGCACGTTTGAAACACACAGCTGTCTGAAACACTTCTTACTGCTATTCAAAAGTAGATGTGGGTGTTTTTAAAGAAAATAGAATATTTTTCCTTTAAAACATTAATCAAACTACTAATTTCAATAGATCAGGTTCTGCTGGAAAACAATTGTCCAAGCTGACGTATCACCTCTGCGCTGTAGGGAATGCTTACCAATACTCAGACACAAGCAAAAAGAACCTTGACATATATGGAGAAAGAAACTTTGCCACACCTCTAGAGTAAAGCAAAGTGTTTTATAGAAACACCCACACACATTGTCCTGTATCTGTAGATGTCTCAGCCACACAGCACATCTCCCAAGAGAAACTGTTCCATATTCTAGCTCCTCTGAGATTCCCCTCCATCCCTGAACAGCCTTGAGTCACGTTGGGGGATCCCCACAGGCACCATCATTGCTTCTGAGCCCAGCACATTCTGTTTCTGCCTCTGGCATTCAGCGAGATTTTGGGGTCTCTTTCTCAAAAGATGCCTAAATTCAAAAAGAATCCTTTGACACCTGCCGAAGTGTATTTAATGAATAACTGTGCTGCTTTTTATATGATTTGGAATAATTTTAAATTATGACTGCTGAAAATGTTCTCTTGACAATCGTATTTACCAGCTCCAATATGCACACAAAGGGATATCATGAAAGTACGCACAGGCATCTGAAATCTTTCCCCTTAATGCACCGCCTATAGATTGTGCAGTTTTGTCTGTATCTTTTCTAGCCCCTTGGGGGATTACTGCTAGGATTGACTACCACTATTTGTTTGAACTCTTTATAAATTAATAAAAAAATCAATACGCGTTTGTAAATGCCAGCTAATGACAAGTAGCTGTGTACAAATCAGAGCAGGGGTATAAGAAGAAAGTAAATGGACAATGCCTGTGAGGGTGAAAAAGTCAACACTCAAAGTTCATCTGCTACCTGAATGATCCCAGATATATTCGGCCTGTTCCTATGGTTTCGTTATTCATGAGAGATGGAGGAGGAGAGCAAAACAAACATAGCCCATGCTGTGTGGGCAATGAATACAGAGAGCCACTGAGCCATGAGAGTAGGAACTCCATCACAGAGAACTGGAATGCCTAAAACTTTGCCATCAGTCTTAACACACCCGCTCCTCCATATTTCTGGATAAATATCTGGGAAGGAATTACCTATCAGCTCCAGACTAACTGCTAGTCTACCTGAGGAAATGCTTTTCTGCTTTACCTATGGTAACTATGGCTTAGCTACATTAGCCAAAAGCATCCATGAGGTGGGATTCACAGTTACTATACTGCAGAATTATTAGAAGAATCATGCACTACCCCCAAAATGTACATAGGTATCTGTGATGCATGAAGACATTTCTTAGCAATGATACCACACGCAACACAGTGCAGTAAGTAGTGCGGACTTGCTGGCTAAAATACCAATGTGTATTTATTCAGGGTGCTGATGGACCAGAAGGGATAAAACAAAGTGGCTCTGTATACACATCCACTGCATCTGAAAAAAGATTTCCCACTTTGAGGTGAGGTTTCTGTTTGGCAAAAGCATTTTTTTTCCCCCAGTATAATTCCCAGCTGAAAATGTGCTTATCTTTTTTCCGTTTCCCCAAACAAAAATTGTACACTTTTATTATTTTTTCAGATTGATGCAGATATATGCTCTAAAAACCCTTCAAACATGTATGTTTGGGTTGGGTTTTGTGTGTGTGGTTTTATTTTTCTTTTTTTTCTCTACTCTAATGTGCTGTTTGTTTGGTTTGTTTTCCGGTGTTTCTATAATGGTAAAATACTGTCTGAGCTGCTCTGGGAGTTCTTATGCAAGAAACTTCAGTTCACCTGCTTGAGCTGTGAAAAGCAGCTCCAAAAGTGATTTCCAGCACCCACAGACAACCCGGTGAGCACATCCATTTTGGATAAAACGCTGTTTTCATGTACTCCTTTTTCTCGCAGTAGCCATCCTTTCAGTGTGTTTGTTCTCATTTCAAATTACCAGTTGAGCCTTTCATCTAAAATACGAGGGACATTACCAAGGTATTAGTAGTTAAGCTGCTTTGTTAATTACAGCCAGGCTCCTCTTTTTCCTCCCTGTCAGTTCAGCAGCAACAATGGTGCCAAATGGCTCTCCAGCCGTTCACACACAAATCGCTGTTGTCTGACATTTCCAGGTGATCTTCTGCCTTCTGGACGGGTGGAAGACCTGCCCAGGTCACCAACACAAGGTCACACAACAGAGCGGCCTCCCCAGGTTGAACGTGCCATCCGAAACCACTGGAAAGTTGTGACCACCCGTGTCCCAGTTCTCACGCCTTCTCCAGGTCTACACACAACCCTTGACATCAGGGGACTCTTAATTTTACATGATTCTCAAGATCTGTGTACATCCTGAATCTATAAAGGCGCGTAATTCTATTTCCCATGTTTGTTTCTTTCCTCATAATATCCAGTTTCTGATTTGTTTTCACTGCGGTCTGGCATTAAGCTGATATTTCCACAAAACTACTCATTATACACCCAACAGTGTTTCTCATGCTTGCAGACAACCATGACTTACTTTGAGTATATGTAAAATTAAGTATTTTTCCATTTTTATCACATTGCATTTACCCGCATTGAATTTCAACATGCATTTTCTTTCCCTGTCATTCTACTATTGATAAGGTCCTTCTGCAGCTTTTCACAATCAACCTCCATCTGTACTATCCTGAATAATGTAAGTATCCTCCGCACATTTCTCTGAGACAGAATTGCTTATTTGTAGCTAATGCGGACGTCAGGTCACCTCTAGACATTCTGGAAACCAAGGAGGCCCCTGGATTATGATCGAGCAGCCCTGAAGACCCTTATGGCTGTTCCATCCTTCCTGAAGTTCGTCCAGATGAGAAACCTGCCAAAGCTAAGACGGCGCATTCACTAGAGGATCCATATTTAAGAGTACAGGAATTTTGCATGGTACTGACATCTCCAGTATTTAGAAGACTTAAATAGATACAGCCTTCACCTGTATAACGAGCATTTTGGGTTATTGCTTTTACAAACTGCAAGTATTTCTTACGCAAGTTTCAATGCAATCATCTGCAGACCACATCTAGTCTTTCAAAAGAGATTCACTTAGTGATTTCAATATCATGACATACAATTGTGTTTCCTTATTTTTGTTTATGCTTTTAAAGAAGCTCACACACACAAATGAAAAAAAAAAAAATGAACAAACTCTAATCTTTTAGGGCCAAAAGATAGCTAAGGAAAAAAAAAACAAAGCAAATGTATTTTTCCCTTCTGTAATTCTGTTTGTGAATAGAATGTAAATCAAGTTAGCTGGATAATTTGCTAAAACCCTTGGATGCAATCATTCTTATGTTGTTCTAACAGAGAAAGAAAGTAGAAAATGTTACAGGGAGAGACAATATGCAATTATGTATGAATACTAACACCCTAAGGGACAAATTACCAACAATGACAGTAAAATACTGCAGATTTCTTTTTTGTGCTACAGCATAATTGACTTACGCTCTGACGAGAAGAAACAGCTCAGCTTTGGAGAAAATTTAAAAATGCAAGCTATGTATTTGCTGGAAAGTATATAGTCACTTTGGTTTTCCACTTTGCTTTACCTGTGATATTGATTTCTTTATTTTTAACTTGTATATGTAACTTGGTTGGAGAAGACATTTTTATCTCTTCAAGAAATCACTAATCATTCTTAATGGTATTATGTGACTTCAATTATGCAATCAAACTTAGTCAATACATTCAGTGCAAACACAGAATTGCAAGTGGGAAAGCTCTTTGTTGTTAAAATGAAGGAGAAATGAATCTTTCCCTAATGACTCACATGAGCTGAGACTCAAGGGGCTGTTCCAGTCCTTCAATGCTACACCTTGTAGAATCTGCTGCGTGGCACAGGAGAGCAGTAGCTGATGTAACCTGATAAGCAGCAATCTGCAAACACCAATCCTGGGGCAGAAACAGGTCCTTAGTTGGAATTTTGTTGTTAACCTCAAGGGATATTAAAGAAATGCAATCAAGGTTGGCTGCTCAGCATCCAGGGTACTTTTTTGAGCTATTTGCAAGGTCCACATGATTTCTTTTCAGTTTGCTCCCTACCCACCCCCACTGCATAAATGTTCTGATTATTCTGGTTTTGTAAGGTAGTTAAGGACTCAAGACAAACGTTCACAAACAACCTCCATTTTAAATGTATAGAGGTGATATTTTCATAGGTGCAGGGTACCTGGATGTGACTATGAGTAAGGCCTCCAAAGAGTATTCAAGAAAGCAGGAAACACTGGCAAAGACAGAGTCGTTTTGCTCGCAAATCAGTTTTCACAGAATATCTCAGGTTGGAAGGGACCCATAAGTATTATCAAGTCCAACTCCCTGCTCCTCACAGGACTACCTACGAGTAAACCATACGACTAAGAGCATTGTCCAGACTGTCCTTGAACTCCGACAGGCTTGATGCCATGACCACTTCCCCATGGAGCCTGTCCCAGTGACCAACACTCTTTCAGTGAAGAACCTTTTCCCAATGCCCAATCTGAACTTCCTCTGACACAGTTTCATTCCATTTTCTCATGTCCTATCACTGGTCACAGAGAGAGGAGATCAGCACCTTTCCCTCTGCTGCCCTCCCTTTGGAAGGTGTAGACTGTGATGAGGAGCACCCCCAGCCTTCTCTTTTCCAAGCTGAACAAACCAAATGACCTCAGCTGCTCCTTGCAAGTCTTGTCTTTGAGACCTGTCTCTAGCTTGGTTGCCATCCTCTGGACACACTCTAATGATCTGATGTCCTTCTTATACTGAGGCACCCCAAACCACACACAGTGGTCAAGGTGAGGCTCCACCAGTGCAGTGTAGAGTGGGACAACCACCCAACTCACCTGGCTAGCTATGCTCTGCTTGATGCTCCCCAGGACACAGTTGGCCCTTTTGGCTACCAGGGCACACTGTTGGCTCATATTCAACTTTCCATCAAGCCAAGTTCTCTCATTGCTTTTCATGGTGTTCCTCTCCAGTTTCTCGTCTCTCAATTTGTATGTATAACCAGGATTACCCTGTCCCAGGTGAAGAATATGGCACTTGCTCTTGTTAAATTCCATATGGTGGGTGATTGCCCAAGTCTGTAAGCCTATCCAGATCTCTCTGTAAGGCCTTTCTATCTTTGAGGTAGTCTACAGCTCCTCCTAGTTTAGTATTGTTGGCAAACTTCATGTACATTTGACTCCTGCATCCAGATCACTTATAAAAACATTAGAGACCACCAGCCATAAAACTGAGCCCTGGTAAACCCCACTGGTGAGCGGTCACCAGCCTGAAATAACCTCATTTACTGTAAGTGTTTGAGCTCAACCCATCAGCCAGTCATTCACCCATTGTATAATGGATTTGTCTAGCTGTATGCTAGACGTGTTGTCCAGAAGGATACTGGGAGAGAAAGTATGAAAAGCTTTGCTAAAATCCAGACAAAACCCACATCTACTGGCTTGAAGGAATCAAGCCACATTGGGGAATTTCAGCTATGCTCTCAGAGAACAAAACAGCAGATTCGCACCAGGGTAGAGCCAGGTTTGCCTTTTCTGTCTCCTTGATATTTTCAAGGACATTATCTTTCTAAAGCATGGAAGAAGAAAGGGAAACATATTTTACACCATTAAAGACAATTAAGTTCAAATTAACTAGAAAGGTTTTGAACTGCAGAATTGGGAACTACATTATATAATATCCAGTGGAAAATGGAAATTAGCAGGGCTTAGTCTAACCTAGGGAGGTACAAATCACTGAACGCAGCACTATGCTGCATAACCAAGCACACCGCCTCAGAGGACTCCTTACATTAACTAGTTTTGTTTCCTGGCTCAGCATCCATCATTAAGGTGGACAAAAATGACAGTTTGCACAAAATATCCCTCTGAATCACACTCTGTCAGCAAAATTTGTGGAAGAAAGATATTGATGGTAACTCATACACCATCTGGAGGTAAGTCAAACTATTTAATTCAGCTGTTATAAAACTATTCAAGTCAGAACTGGAAAACATGCAATCATCTGGGAGAAAATGAAGGGATAAGGAAAGAGTTCTAATACTCCTTGGTAGTGTGATGTATAACAACAATATAATTTAACAGTCTCATGACCTTTTTAAAATACCACTTTTAAAAAGTACTAATGAACTAATGCAGGCATTAAATCTTCTCAAGCCTGCTTCCAGCAACAGCAGTGGGTAAACTAGAGAGAGTGCATGGATTAATGTACCTACAGGAGAGAGACTGAGGAATGACTTTGGGTTAGTGGAAAACAATGTTTGTGCTCCTCTTTGAGGAGAAAAAAAGGAGTGTCACTGAACAAATATAACGTCTGATGACATGGAGGAGACACATTTTGCTCTAAAAAGACAGAGATGCTGCAGGCATAATCTGTATGGATGAATTATTGTGGAAAGTGGTGAACTTCCCGATATGTTGAATGCAATGTCCTGTGTTAAAAGCCATGCAAGTTGGGCAGCATAACAGAGGAAACCAATGATCTATCAAAGCTGCTCTTCCATGTTTGTGAGCACTGGCCTTCAGACTTGTTCAGGGGACAGCAAACTTTGTTTTACTATATCTCACACAGGTAACAGTTCATTCGGAATGGTCCATATTTAGTTTTTACTGTACAGTCTGCTAAGGAGTGGCTGGTACTTCCCAGTCTACTGCAGCTGAGAAATATTTATAGACAGTGCAGTTTCAGATGGAGTTAAAGTACAAGAAGGCAATGACCAAATGTATGTGAGACCTGAACTGACTGGATTCTGTTCTACCTGACCTCAACCATCAATCACGTTGATCTTGGATCTCACAGTGTTATCCCTAATGGGTCCTTAGGGGTTGCTCTACTGACTTCCACAGCCAGAGCAATTGGAAAAGCTTTCCAGATCTCCGAATGTCTATCAGTTGTAGAACATCCCATGCTGCAAACACTTCTGCTAGCATCCAAATACTTCTGTTAGTACCTTGCACAAATAGAAGGTACTTTGTTCTGTTCCCAGTTATGCCATTACTGTGTAATGTACACACAGTGTGGCTGGAGAATATCAAAGCATTGACATTTTATTGGCAATTTGGTTGCACATCTACGAGTGGTCTGAACACTGAAACAGCTTACCTGCTCTCTGAAAAACATTAGAATTTGGCCAGTCAAATTGGTCTCATTTCTTCTCTTTCTTCTGCCACTGATTTGACTTCTCATGGGTTAAGGAGGCTAGAAGAGGTTTGACAGAGACAAGAAGTAAGCAAACTTACAGCTGCTCTTGCCTATGAACGCACTAAGCATTTTCTCACTTGGCTTGCCTATCCAGTTTTAGTCAAGATGCTCTTTTCCTCAGGCATGGAGAAAAATATAGATTTTAGTCTGATAGTAGCAGACACAACATCTGAGAGCAAGTTAGATTAAAGGAGAAAGTGATACAGGTGGCTTCTTCAGAACATAAGTAGTTCTCCTGTAACACTTAAGCCCTTATCGGATTCAGGTGCCTTCTCTCTGCCTTTGACCTTAAGCCCCAATGAGATAAGATTTGGTGACTGTCTCCACAGCTAAGCAAGATGTTTACTTGTTATATTACAGATGCATTGCATATGCATTCTCTTGAGTTCAAAATGATTATACAAGTGCTAATAAGTAAAGTCTCACAACTTCTGAGCTCAGGAAGTGTTATTATCTTCATTTTACAGATAGAAAGACTTTGAAAGGTTATGCGATTTTTTTTTTCCAGAGGTCACTTAGGCTGTGATATACAGAGGGCTCCTCAGGATCAAGGCTGTTGATAAGGACTCCTGCATTTCAGTGTTAAGGACTGGAACAAACTCTGACCAAGAGTTGAACTGAACTTTTAATATGCTGAGCACCTAGCTATAAATCAGAAGATTAATGCTGACTTAGTTATATCCAACATTTAGTATCATTTCATAGTTCAATGCTGACGATGAGTGTCTGAAACTTCTGTTATTCCATCCTCTTACTTTTGGGCGACATCAAAATCCCCTTACCACCTGGTTAAACTGGCAAATATCAGCTTAAACACCTGTGTTCCTGATACCTCTATTAATATCACAGCATGCAGTACATGCCAGGTGCATTACTTTGAGAGGCTTGGGATAGGGATTCAGTCTAAAATGATGCTGGTCTCATTAAGAAGCATGTTTTCCTCTTTCTCACTGTGTTCCTTTAATCTTCTTACAAGGCAAACAAGCCAGGTGTTTTCCAAGTACTTGTGAGAATATTGTACTTTGAATTCAGCTCCAGATGTTTATGCACTGAGTTTTGTCCAATTATCATGTTGTTTGTGTGATGGATAACTCAGTTGAGAACAAAATACTTCCCTTTCCCTCTTTCACATACCCCAAACAGTAATAAATATTTTGCGAAGGTTAATAAGTCATTACAAACACCCTCTGAGACTAGCAGGGTAGCCATTTGGTAACTCAGTTACATCTTAAGAAATACTTTTCAATATATACAGGCTGTACTTTCATATAAAGACTACTTAATTTTAAGAAGAATACGCAAAGAATCAGAGGAATCACACAGAAAACAAAGCTTATGTGAATGTTTTGTCACTCCAGAATGAACTTAAAGGCTGTTCAAAAGTTGTGTGAATACTGTGCTAAGTCTCTCATTTTAGAAACATTGTTGGATAACACGAGCAGATTCCAGACTAATACAGCTGCATACCCCTCTATCACACAGCTGCCAATTCCTAGCGAATTCTGCAATATAGTGACAGTAATGGAAAGCAAAATGATCTCTAAATAATGGTTTAAGATGGTTACTTGATAAAGGGCACCGCAATAATTATGATCAATGGAGCATGGATTCAATATATATTGCCCATTTAGATGCACCAGATTAGCTTAACAGCTTTCTTTAATGTTCTGAGTATTTTGTGTGTGTGTGTGTGCGTGGTTGTGCATGTGTATATGAGAGGGACAGCACCGTACATTCTGGTGTGTTTCTCATTACTTAATATTAATCAATGCAGATGAGCATCTTGCTGTATAGGAAAGTGAAATGTAAGAGTTAGACTACCAGTTGCAAAGACAAAGCATAGATAGTTATGGTTTGTTTGTTTGTTTTCCTGGAGATAACTGCTTTATGCTCTTAGTGGCAATAATTGCAGAAATAGTATTTATGTCTTTAAAAAATATACACAGACACAAAGAAACAGATAGAAAAATGTGCAATTGGACTGAGTGCTTCTTGGTTTCTCCGGACATACCGAAACACAACGAAGACTTGAGGAGAAACGCAGACGGTGATGGGTTCTGACTCACATGAGAAGGGTCGAGTGATGCCTTGCAGATTCCCAAGCTTCTGGTTTGCTTCCCAGGATGAAAATGCGAGTTTCCAAAATAAAACTCTCTTCAAAGTCTAAATATTTTACCAACAGAATTTCCAAGAAACGTTGTCTGTCAGCTGCAGTGTTACATGGAGCTGAAAGTCGGGCTGTATCATGAGGTTGTATTAATATAATACACTTTACACAGAATCACAGAATCACAGAGTGTCGGGGATTGGAAGGGACCTCAAAAGCTCATCCAGTCCAATCCCCCTGCCGGAGCAGGAACACCCAGATGAGGTTACACAGTAAGGTGTTCAGGTGGGTTTTGAATGTCTCCAAACAAGTGCCCTATTTACATAAATCCAGTGCATGTGCCGTTGCAGCTCCTCACTGACCATGTTACTGTAGTATGAATGACTCTCGGGTTCTAAAAAGATGCAGAACATGGTTATTTGTCATTTTTCCTGAGAAACTGAGTCATAACGGGATGAAATTTTTCCAGAGACACACAGGCACTGGTTGAGCTGATTTCCCACATTCAGCCTTGTTCCTGACCACTGGCGTGTCCTGCCTCTTATTTTGCAATGAAATAACTAGCAGTTGAGGTTTTGTCTCAAACTAAGGGAGGACGTAATTTTCAGTCGTAGCTTTGACAAATGTAGGACTGTATTTCGACAGGGCACAGAAGTGCAATGGCAATTGTCACAGACAATATTGGACCCCAGCAACTAAAGAAGCAAGGCTATTTTTAAATTGTAGAGTGAATGCAAAATCTAGCTATGAAGGCTCCTAAATGTACATATATATATATATATATATATAAAAGCAAAACATAAACAACAAAGCTAAGCAACCAACCAACAAGAACAACCAGTAAACAAAATAAAACTAAACACAAAACCATCCCAAACGCCACACTAGGTTTTTGGAGATTTTGTTTTTGTTTTCTTTGTGCAGGCTTTTGTTTGCTTGTTTAGGCTGTATTTAAAACAAAAATGCCGCATCAAACTTTGGCTCCCTAAGACGTCATGTTTGGCAAGAATTTTTACAATGTGTATTTTTCCATATGTTGTAATGTATGCAAAGCAAAGCCCTCTCAGCAAGCCAGCCCCTCTGCTGGAATGTGTTGCAGAGCTGTGCACCCCTAGGGAAATCACCCACCTGGTTCTCTGCTCCAGCTGAAAAGCCATTCTGCATGGGGGGACAAAATACCCCGAGTCCTGTCCTGAAGGTGACGTAGTTCTGCACGTAGATCAGTTCAGGAATCTTGACAGAGGACCAACATAACGATCTCATCTCCAAGCTACCACCGGACAGGATTTAGATGAACCATGCCACTATATTTAGGGAATGTAGTTAGGAACAAGCCTCCTATGGCATTCACTCCAAAATAATGGGTAAAGTAAATGAATATTAAATGCAAAGCTTTAACTGTAGCACCACATGCTGGCTCTGCTTCGTGAAAAATGATGGCGATTGGTGAAATGATAGTAATGTGTGATATACAAATATTTTGGGTGAAATATATAATCAGTTAATTGGTTTATTAAATTATAAAACCTTTGTTTGCTTGAAAGAGCAATAAAACTAACTGACTAAATGAATATTCGCCCCTTTGAAGACTTCTTACATTAATTATGTTTATGCATCACTTGCAGCAGTAATGTTAGACAAAGGAAGCTTTATCTTTATATGCCATAGCTACATTGTATTGTGGTACAAATGATGGCACCGACTTTGTGTCTACATAATTACTGAAATCTTATCCCTTTTGTGTTTGCACATCATTTTCAGTTTTTTGGAATAGTTAAACTCCATTTTACTTTTTAATAACATTTTAGAAATCATTCTGATTCAGGTAAACAGAATTTGATTGCTTTGATGGATTGAAAATGGTTAGCTCAGCCAGAGCGTATTTGATTTGTTTCTTCAGGGATTACAAAGAATAGGATTTTATCTATGAACTGACAAAAGAGGCAATCTCTGCATTTTTGCCTATGAAATAGCAGATCCACTAAGCCATTGCTCCTTCACATAGTGAATGTATTAGTCACGGAGTTGCTTTTTATTCATTTTCAAAGTTTTTATTCCACGTTATATGGGGTGTCAAGCTCCTTTGTTCTTAAAAAAATTAATCTGGAAAAATAATACTGTCAAATGGAGTTTGGGGAGATTCAGTAGCCCACTAGATTTATAGCAGATTCTAAAAACAAACAAACTCTTTCTCACCAGTAATGGACATCTTAGACAAATGCTCTTCAACTAATGCAATGGATTTAAAAGCCTGAAGTACCTGAATGCTAATTCCCCGCCCAAGTTCAGGCTGAGATTTCTCCTGTGGGTTTCCTGAGAGCTCAGTCCCTGACCCAGCCAGATTACCTGGTTTTCCTGGTACCGTTCTTCATTTTATCCTGTGTGACATGACATTTGCAAAGCAGACAGCGTCAAGAAAATGTCAATACACGGTATAGAGGTGATACAAGACACCCTGAATAATGTGTTTGCAATTTTTCTTACATTGGGCAGCGCATTCACTGAGTCTTCTTCGGAGATGCTGCCAATTGCCTGGGTTTGGTTCAGGGGTGAACAGATTGGAACATGATACTCAGAAAAGCACCAGCCAATTTTTCAGGGAATTTGTAATTTAGAAACTCAGCATTTGCCTCACGCTGTCTCGGGGGAGAAAAACAGAAATGTGAAGTTGGTCCTTACTCTGAGACTCTGCAACCAGGTATCGGACGATGCACACTGAATGCATTTCTGTCCAATAAGCCTCCATTATTTGGCAGTTTCCCCCCTTTATTTCCATTTGGAGTAATGAATAGAGAGAAGTTTAGTCATTCAATGTGCAAAATCCTTAAGTGCACATTCAATTTTTAGTAAAAACTACCCACTTGTTTAAAACACAAGGCTGGGACCTCATGTCCTGACTGTTTCCAGATTTCATCCCCATGCTCTGACTATTGCGACATAGCAGGATTTCCAGCCTGAGCTTTAAAGCTCCATTACATTTGACGTCATATACAGACTACTCTCCAAAAGTCCCTTAATAGGAATAATTCGATGTTCTTTCTCAAAATTTCCATTTATGGCCTGACATGACGGGAAATGTACAGTGTGTTACTTCTATATCATCCTGGTTAAGGATGAGGTTTTTTTAGATTTGCTCTGTGAAATTTAACAGGCAGTTTTCAAGTGCCTTGAATTAGGAGGCCAGCTTGTGGAAATCAGAGTTGGCCCATTTTCTCCTTTGATTTGCACCACCTGAGGATTTGGCCCAGCTTTGTGTTGTTTCTCTGCCCTTTAATACCCAGATATAGGAAAAGCTGCTGGTTCTGATAACTTGGGTTCTGGAAAACAGCTTTGAGGAATACGCATACAAACTGCTCGAGGAAAGGTCAGCTACACCCAACACGAGCCACTGCACCCGCAGCTCCAACCTCAACAACTAATGCACCCTAATGCAATCAGAGATGACACAGGATGGTGTATGGTTCAGAAACAAATGCAGGGAGTCCTGGCACACTCAGGGCTCTTGTTCTGCTGCCTCTGTTTTATTTCAGTTAAATGTGACTGCTCCCTTTCCAAGGTTAAACTTTATTTTTTTTTAGAAGAATCCTCATTCTTTTGGTTACAGAAGAGAGAAATGTTTCACATACCTCATTTTTATAATTAGATGGTGTCTTTTTATGCTGATTTATGACTTATTTTAGCTTTAACAGGTCTGTGTTCCTGACGGCAAAAGTGATAATCCATACTCCCATGTAAGCTTCAAAGAAATGCTGATAATCTGCTGTGCCTGGTCCCGAGACCTGGCAGCGGAAAACTGGAGGAGAAAACAATGTGCTGAGTAACACCATTGCAAACCTCCCCAGGTTGCTGGGATAGCACCTGGACCCCTAACAGCATCTCTGACACTGAACTTCTCTCAAAACTTTTGATGATACTTTGTTTTCCCCATCATTTCCAGGATCTAGTGGAGGCTGATGCTTTTGTCTGAGGGAGGAGTGAACCCTCACCGTCCTGTTTGACTGCACTTCTGTACCACCCTGTTCACAGGGAGGGAAAGGTTTGCCACGAAAGAGTTAAAGCCAACCGCCTTTTCAAAAGCAACAGGCTTGATCATGCACTTTATGCTGTTTTACAAGGCCAGGTGAGCTCATTCATGAACATCAGTCAGTTCATTGCCAGCACTCTGAACTCCCTCTGCTTTAACCTGAGATTGGAGTTGCATACTTCTGGGGCTTAATCCTGTATTTAATTAAGTGAAGGTCAGGATGAGGGTCAACTAGACTAGTGAACTTAATCCAAGACCCACAGGTTATACAATAGCTGCTTTGGGGAGGTATAATTGTAGATAGGAATCGAGAGAAGAAAAGACAATATAATTGAACAAGTTATACGATAAAGGAGGAGGGGAAAAGCAGGATTTTTAAAATTTTTTTTCAGACTGTATGGCACTGGATGCATTTTACAAGAGTAGCCACTAGATAGCAGAATGGGCATGATGCTCTGATACTCGGTCTGGCCAAACAGAAGACAAACAGTGCGTTGGTCCCAGCAAAGACTGTGTGTGTAACTGTGTTCAGCTGGTACCACTGCTTCCTGGGAGAGAGAGATTTTTAAGATGCTGCTCTGAATGTTGCTTCCTGCTGCTCTGATCTTAGGCTCAGCATTTTTCTCCCAGCATGCTAGAAGACAAGCTGATTTCCTGAGTAAGCGATCGACCCTGACTTGTGTCACAGCATCACTTGCAGCACAGCATCCCCTTGTGTGCTCTGGTTTGCTACGCGGTCCTGAGCAGTTAACGTTCAAATATTGGACTGAGCAGACTTGTGCTACTGGGCTTGGGTCCGCTGCCCAAGACACCAATGGCCACAACTTCAAGGTGACTCTTCTTCAGAGGAAAGGGGGTGGCTCAGTACAATCAAAATTCATGTGGTGCTTTTACGGCTGGCCCAGAGAGCTGCTCTTGCAGCAACCTGTGCATTTAACAGCCCAGGATCCTGCCACAGGCAGCTTCCATAGCACAAATTGTTGGAGTGTAACACTGATTAATCAAAAATTATCAGTAAAAACCCTTTGCTTGATACTCTAAGGTTATGCTCCAGTTTAGTTAGACAAAGATGT
This sequence comes from Patagioenas fasciata, assembly GCF_037038585.1. Taxonomy (NCBI): domain Eukaryota; kingdom Metazoa; phylum Chordata; class Aves; order Columbiformes; family Columbidae; genus Patagioenas; species Patagioenas fasciata. The sequence goes on along the minus strand of NC_092527.1, from coordinate 36,548,577 downwards.
TTTCAAAAGGCTAATTTGGTTGTCCATCAGCTGTCTTTTGAACCAAACCCAGAAAAGTAATTGTCTCCAGCATTTGAATGTAGAGACACAGCTTCTTCAAACCATTGAGCAAGGAGAAATGCAGCTGGGTTCTCACCTGGCTGCATCTCTGCTGAAGCAATAAAAAGCTGCGGTAGCATTGCACAGGTACAGATGTCTCACAGTCTTGATACAAAAGTTTCCTTCATGCCCTAACTGAGTTTGAAGTTATGCAGTCATACTTTTGCAAGATCTAAATTACAAATGTATCTTGTACAGATGTAAAATTTTCTGAGCACTGATTGATGGACTCACCCAGTCTGCAGCACAAGGGTTCAGATCTCCAGGAGGGGGCTGGAGAACTTCTGTAAGTCAGAGAAAAAAGGCACTCAGAGCACGTACAGGGCTCCGTGTTTTGCACCGCACTGTCTCAGCCTCATGTGTCGACTCAAACCCTCATTTCTCATTCCTACACAGCGAGACCTGCTTGGGAAAGCCCAGTAGTTAATTATGTAAAAACATTCCAAGATACCAATAGTAATTGATCCTCATTACAGATTCAATTTGTCTGCAATTGTTTTAACTAAATAACAGGGCTGTTTTTCAGTTACAGCAGATGAGGGAAGAGGGGGTGGAGACTTAAACAAGGATACACTTTCTAATTCATCGCCTCAAGGGGAAAACAAGATTTTTCCAGAAAAAAAAAAAAAATGTTTTAAAGTAATTAGCTCCTGGACTGAGATATTTTCAGCCTGCTGTGAATTTTTATGACAGTATGGTTACACTGCTGAAAAGATGTTTTCCTAGTTTATCTTGCAGAATTTTAACTACGATGAGCAAGTAATATTTCAGAAGTACTAATGATATTATCTGTATCTATATATACATATGCATATATATAATACATCCCCAGAAATTGTATCCTGTCTCTTGCAAGAACTGAACCTCTTGTGCTGAGTGAAAGAACAAACTACATGGTACTGCATGGTTCTTCACCATTTTCTCTGTTTAAAAATTAAAAAAAATAATAAAAAGATATCCTTATTTCAAGTGTGTTGCTCAGGGAATAAAGGGCATGGTGGATCTCAGAGAACTACTTTTCAATGCTGTCTCATTCTCTGACTCTGGACTGGGCGTATTTCCTGACTCAGCCTTAGCCTCCTGTTTTGTATGTTGGGGATGATTCCGAACTAATTTGCAAAATGCTTGAAAGTGGAGCCAGAATAAGACTCAATGTTCATATTTGATATGAATCGTGTAATCCTATATAACAAGAACAAAATGTAGTGTCGGCCCTCCCAGTCCATTCAGTACTGAGGTGTAGCCATTTTGCCAAGAAGTCCCTGTCACCCCCAATGTGACACCTTTCTGACATGCTCTGCAAAAAGCTCACCTCGGTCTCTACAGAGCTCAGTGATAGTGTTCAGATGTCCTCAGTCCTCAGCCCCTGTCCCTCTTCATGGTTTGAATCCCAAACCAGACAGAGTAGGGGCAGCTCAGCTTTGCATCCCATCAGCAAAGGTTTGAGGTCAGGAGCTGTGTCGAATGCAGTTACTCCTGGCTGGAGTTACACTGCCTGAAATCTTTAAAGAAATAGGAAGAGTAAATACATTAGTTTTATATATATATATTTTATGTTTTTTACAATAAGCCAATAAGCAGAGTCAAATCAAAGAAACAAGTAGGTGGATCAGCAGAGCCTTTTTCCTAGAACAGCTTTCACACCACCCATACTCATCAGCGCACATGAAGTACAAGCCTGCAGGTGACACCAAGCATCTCCAGCTTAAATGAGAGAACTGAAAGGAGGAAATGATACTGTCCTGCCTGTGTAATTAGAGAAGCTGACGCGTGAATCATTGTTATAACGAGTTTAATTATAAACATGATTAAACAGGCAATTAGTGCATATTCTGCCCCGGATAAACAAAATTAAATTCCTGCAATATTAACATCTTCCACAAGGTTTATTATTAGATTACTGTAAGTCATGTGGCACAGGAACATTTTCATGTCCTATATTTGTTGTGAACAAACACCGTTTTTTATTTCCACTTAACCAGATGTAAAGGACAAAGTTGGCTGCTCCTCTAGACCACCAGGATCTCTTGAAAAGCAGCATCCCATGCATTTAAAAACAATGCATCTTATAAAGTAAGCCACAGACCGTGCAGGCATGCCAAATTTACCTAATGACAACTCACCACAGCTGTGACTGGTGATTGACCGAAATACAAGGATCCGAGTGTACACGAGCACTCTCCATGCCCTCCCATGCCTGCCAGAGCTACTGGTGTGCTCCTAGAACATCAAAACAAGAGGCAAAGCTCTTGGAAAAAGTGCTTTGTGTCCAGGGATAGAACAACTCAATTATAGGAAAAATGACAGGATTTGAAAAATCAAAAAGGCTTTTCAGTGGGTATTTTTAACTTCCTGGCACGTGTATCTCCAGTGACAGCCTACGAAGAAAGACAGGAATACCTTCAACAGACAGGCAGTCTTTTATCCATGTAGCTCTGTTTTTCAGACAAAGAAACTGGTTGAAACTGGTGACCAACTCCAAAAGGGCTTATGCTTTTGTTTGCAGCACAGTCCCTGTCCACTTTTACTTTTGCTTTCCTTGAGGAAATCATGTATGTTCTCCCAAATGACCAAGGAATTTAAACTTCTATATGTTTTCCTCTGCTTCCTAGGCTGGGATGGGATTTCTCACCAGGCATTGATTTAAAGGTCTCCAATAAATGTGTTAGGGGGCTACATGTATTCTTCGTTATCTCCCAAGCCCACATCCTCATGTGAGAAGATTTTTGGGTAATTGATAAAAAAAGCAGTAGCTGCTACAGTCATATTTAGCTGTAGTATCACATCCAGTGTTATTATTCCTGACTCTTAAGATAACCTAGATTCTCTCTCGGTATCTCTTATTGTTGTTCTGTGAATCCAGAAAGTATCCAAAATAAATTGATATATGACTCATATGCATACATCTGCCTCAGCAGAAATTGATTCAGCAAATATTCTGCAATAGCAAAGCCCACCTCACCGCCCATGTACATTGTTCATTGTATACCCAGCTTTTGGAAAATAAGCAGCATTTATATAAGGCAGACTGTTACGCTGTGCACTTCACATCTGTAGCAGTGATGGAATAAGCAAGCAGCTGGGTCATGGAGTCCAGGGAAAATCTCAATTTGGATAAGAAATTGCCACAAGTAATTTTACCTCTACACTGCCACAGCCCTTTACTCTTTCATGAACGAGGCAATCTTCGTCTAATACGGCATGGCATTCACATCTCATAGGATACATAATGATGCTCATACCATAAAAAATTTTGTGTCTCTATCTACAGCTGTTAGTGATGTTGCAGCGTGTAAATTCTCAGGTGGATGATATAGGCAAATTTCAGCTTTCCCCCAAATAAAAGTGAGGGCCAGATGCAACTTTGCTGATCAATGGAGGGCAAGGTAGCAGCTTTTGGCTTGTCTGGAGTGTCCAAACCAGCAGGAATTTTGTGCTGGGCAACTGAAATGAAGGTAAGTAATATCCTGACCTGTGCTGATCAATGCGATGGATCAGAAGTCAGGTAAGGAGAGGCTCCCAGCTTTAGGCACAGCACAGGTCTGTGCTGAGCACCAGCAACGTGCGACACCAGCACAAGCTGAAGACTGATGCAGGAATTAGCGCTGGCCCTAACGCCGACCTGCTGCACAGGGATGAGCTTCAGGGTGAAACAGTGGCCTTGCTGGGACCCAGGCAAACAGCGTTCACTGATCAAATGGTCCTGCATTAGACACGGGTACAAATTTATACCAGCAATTGTTGCAAGATCAGGCACATACTATTTTGTGAAAAGAAGTAGGTGACATACTGAGATACGTCTCCCAGATGTAGGAGATGGACAAGCACAGCCCCAGCACATGAGAAAACCTCCTCCACAAACTGCTCACGCTTAGCGAGCCCTTTATCACGTTGTCAAAATCAGCACCAGCTTGAGCTTTCTGATATCAATATAACATTAACTTGTCTTGGGTCAACATCATATATTAAAGAGCAGAGGGGAATTCCAGAATTGCCCGAGACATAAGCACACTGAAAAGCCAATTGAATCCCCAAATCTGCTTTTCCTCAAAACTAACAGGTGTACTTTTCTTTCTCCTATTTCTAATTGAACTTCTTGGCATTCTGGTCAATGCTCTGTGGTATATTTTGGAAAACAATAAATCCTGGTAACATGAGACCTTGCTACAGTATTTCACTGTTAAATCTTCGCTGAGATTTGGGAAGAGAGTACCGGGGTTTGTGTGCTGAATTATGGGGTGTGCGGATGAGTGATTTCTCCCTCCTCGCTTTTTCCAGCACAGAATCAGCACATAGGGAAAAATCTCTGAAGAGTCAGATCCCAACTGTGGCTGCACTTGAATGCTCTAGGACACAATGTATTTCAAATAGATTTTCATCTTTCTTTGAAGGTAAATGATTATTTGCAAGTAGAAAACACTGATGTTTTATTTTATATAGGGCTAAACAATGTTTGATTTTCTTCAAAGTATGATTTTGACAATAGCATGTTTTCTCCTTAAAAGCAAACATTTTCATAGAAAAATAATTTCAGTTCAGTTCTCAAATAAAATGCAAAGTTTTTCTTGTAAAAAAGTTCTCTTTATAATTTAAAACTATTTTCCTAATTTCATACACAATTTTTGAAAAGCAAAAATACTACCTGAAACATGTTTTTCATTGAAAAAATCCCCTCTATTTTCACTGGAAATACTTGGGACAAAAAAACCCAAGTTTGAAAATGTCACTAAAATCTTTGTGTTTAACATTACTTGTCTATTTTACACCTAAATACTTCTCTGTTTAATGTTTTATCATTGATACTGTGTCTTCCTGGAAAGCAATTAGGATATTTCTGACATAATAAATAATTTGGTGTTCAGGAACTTCCTGAAATAGGCTGAAATGACAGGTTAATGAGAAGTATTTAAGAAAAGAAAACCAAAACAACACAAAAAAAACACCAAAAAAAGACCCCAAACAAACAAAAAACCAACAATACCCACACCAAAAAAACCCACAGAACTTTGGGAAGTTTCAAAATCTCGTACATATTCTTAAAGACCTATTCAGGCATTTTCATATGATAGTGGGTTAAACATCATCTCACAAAGCCACATAGAGACAGCACAGAGTTATCCAAGACACTGCATGAACAATGATTAAAAACTGTGAAATTGTATTTAATAGTTTATAGTCTAAATTTTAACTGTAAGATCATGAACAATAATGCTTTTTGATTATTTTTTCCAATTTAACATCACCATTTTCAAGGACCACAGAAGCATAACTCTAATGATTTTCCCCTCCATTTCTAAGGATATTGTTATACTGCTTTAACAGAATATCCTAAATTAATGTAACTCTTTCTGTCACAGACTTTAATCACTGCCCAAACTCTTTACCCCACACTAACCTATAAGACCAATTTATAAGCTGTTATTCATCTAAAAGGCTTTATGATGTCAAGAGCAACACTAATAATCATATGTCGGGTTTGGTTTACCCTAAGCATTTTTGGCCATTTACAAGGTTCTTCAAGTTCAGTCATTAACACTGGACCTTGATCACAAAATGTAGCGTAACTGGGAGAATATCACACACTTTTTCCAAACCTGTACCCCATAAATTAGTTTCACATATTCACTGATATTTGATGTAAAAATTAGTATATATGTAAGAGCTTCAATTTTCCCTTTTTCTTGTAAGTTATGCAAAAAGTGCACAGCCCAGAAGACTTGTTGCCAGCTGTAATACAGAGAAGGATACTGCGGAAACCGAGAACTGGTTATGGCAGATACCCTGTCAAAGGAATGACTTATAATCTGGAAATACAAGCAGTAAGAGAGGCCCACCAGCTAGACCTGTATCATCTGAGGCAATCAAATCCTGCAAATATAAAGCAATTTAGTATTACCATTTCCAAGTGCTCCCCACAATAAGGACTCTTGTATGCCAAAGTTTAATATTCAGAGCAGAAACCACAAACTCCAACAGCCGCTTCTGGTCAGGATAGCTAATAACAGTTCCCAGGCAATGGCTCTGCTGTAATAGTATTGCACAAAGCAGCTGGGGATTTACTTGTATGTCAGCTTCTACATCTGAGAACTAGAAAACGATGGTGGGTCAGACATCCATTTGCTTTATATATTGATATAATTTCATCAGAATTTATGATGTGGGAATTATTGCACTGGCAAGAAATGTAATCTAACCTTCATCTTGCACAATGTAGTACCGATATTGCGTTTTTGAGAGAAATATACTGACTTGTTGAATCAGATTACTCCAAGTGCATTCCTAATGGATTTCAATATTCCCTTGGACAAACCAATGCTATTTGCTTTGTATTTATTACATTTTAAAAAATATATATACAGAAGATAAAACCTCTTCCGACACTATATATTCTTTCATTTTGCAAACTACAAACATACATTTGTTCATTAATTTTAATGTCTAAACTTTTCCCTGGGTAACAGTCGCTGCATTTACTCAAGTAACTATATTTCAACTACACACTTTAAATGTATAAAGAATTTTAAGCCTAAGTATTGACAACTGTATGCTTTTCTCCTTCCTCCCCTGGATTAGACAGCTTGTCCTTGCGTATCTGTGAGGATCACACTGTATAATTATTAGTGCTGGGATATTCCCAAATCCCAGGTTATGCCACTGGTAATAGGTGATATATTTGGGATATTCTTTATTATGACACTTCTAATGTAACAGAACTTCAAGGAATTTTATCAAGTGATAAAACTTGGAGTAGTCCTGAGGGTGCTTTAGAGCATGAGTCAAGAATCGGGAAAATAATAATAGTAACAAATATTTATATAAAAAGACAGGGAGGGATCTTGAGAACTAGTCCACCAAACAGCTCTGAAAAGACCTTAAAATCCCATTAACTCTAGTCCCCGCCCAATAGTTGGATTATCCTCAAGAAGGGTAATTACTTTCAAACCCATCCATATAATGAACATGCCCACTGCTAAGCCATCTTCTCCCAAGCTCTCATTTGCCAATAAAAAATACTGGCAGGTGCCTCAAAGGAGATTCATCTCTGCTGGTCCAGCATCCAGCTTGGTCAACACATATGATGGAGCTCTTGAGAGTGTCACAACCTGCATTTGGGAATATCCCAGCACTAATAATGGAATAACAATGGAAATGGTTCCTCTCCTACCCCATTTAGAGAGATCCTCAGTCTTCAGGCTCTTCAGATAGCAGATTGTTTTATATTCCTGCTTCATTTTATTGTCCTTCCCTCCTGCTGTGGTGATCAGACAAAACAGAATAGGTTAGTATATCAATAGAAATGCAAACCACTGTGCATTCTACATAAATATTGATATTGAGAATGGGGAAACTGAATTATTACCTCCACACACTATTAGTTCCAAGGTACTCGTTCATGTCCAGGCAGTTCTGTAAATAAATATATGAAGAAGAAACAAAACGTTCCGACAAAGATCCTGCTCCTTACTGTTATTTATTCTTGGGCTCAATTAGAATCAGAAGACAAAAAACAGACAAACCACCCACACTTGCTGGTGCACAGTGCTGGAAAGAGCATTTTAGTTGGAAATCTCCCTCTTTGTAAAGAGTGTCATCTTTTGTGTAGTCTATTCAAGGCAAAATTGTTTTAGCATTGACACTGGGTTATTTTTTAAGTGTCAGACAATATAAAACACTGTAATATGAAAGCATTCATTAGATCATTTGTAAAAAATATCTCCTTTTGATATCAGAAGACTGCAGCTCTCCTTGGTATTTTCCAATTCCACTGCATTCACACAGCTGGTAGTGTCAGGGCTGATTTGGTGATTCCTGATCTCCACACTGAGGAACTTCATGAGATGTAGTGCTATCAGAGTGCAGAAATGAACAGAAACCAGACCACAGAGACACTTGCCTTGCTTGGTTTTGTGAAAAACAAAACAAAACAAACCAACACCTTTGATACTGAAGATTCAACATTCTCCTCAAGCAGCCTAATATATTACTATTGAAGTTTTCCTGATTAATATAGCTATATAGGACATACAGCTACACATTAAGTGTATCATTTCTGGAACAATCCAACATAGCCATGGAGAATATACACTCCTTACACAGCCTAATTCCTTTTGCTGTACAAATTGCACTTGATAGCAAGCAGGTATGCAAAAGGTAAGACTGAGGTAGTGTCACTTATCATTGAGATTGCTGAGTTGTGCAGAAATGGTTGCTGTTTTGAAATAGGTGTTTGGAAGAGAGCATTTTTCACTTAAATGTTTAGGAAAGGCATATACCAGTGATTTCTTCTGGACAGACTCACACTACACGACCGCTCTGTAGTCACTGCAGAACAACCACCCTAACACCAGCTCTGGCTCTGTACAGAACAACCCTTTGCCCTAACTCCCAAAAAAGAGCACATAGGAGATACACATGAGCACTCCAGGTTGAGGGTGTCTGTTGAACAGACATGCTGTACTAATGGATGAGTCAAACCTGTTCAGTTAGTGCTCTACCATTATTAAGCGAGAGGCTGTGAGAGAGATGGGAGATGCTTGTAAGTCCAGCATTCCCTGGGCAAAGGTGGCAGCGCTTCAGAATCAATGTATGGTGTCTCCCGAGACGGTCACCACCTTTTCACTCACCTATTTGTTTATTGTCCTTTGATGTTCATTGGGAAGCAGCATTACTTAATGATGCAGAACCAGTTGTAACACACAAATGTTTGGTTGGGTAATTTCCTTCTTGTTTCACCACACAGAGTCTCCTCTTTGCACCTGAAATACATGTATGTAGTATGTAGCAAATACCACCATCCAGTACTACAAAGTCTTGTTTTGGTAAGGTTTTCCCTGGGAGGAAAAGCCCTGAGTTATGAAGCCCACTTGCCTAAATCCTGGTTAGTATTAAACACTGTGCTTGGAAAAGGTTTCAGCTCAAAATGAAGGGAAAAAAATAACAGCGGAGTTCGAGTGTGCAGTCACTGAGTGTGTGTGTCTGTGTTTTACAGAGGCAAGGTTGAGGTATTACCTGAAAGCGTTCATTTCAAAGCAGTGTAGTGAAGCCTGAAGGAGCACTATTTTAAAACAAATCAGTCAGCATTTTATTGGTGTCGGCCCAGCTTTGTACTAAACACTCAGATTAATGTTAAATCACATCTCAGGAATTATTCATGAGATCTCATACAATGTAATTGCTGATTTTGGCATCAATAGTCTGTATCCCTTTATTTCCTAGATTAGCTTCCCTTCCCGCATGACTATATGTCATGCCAGAGACAATGATTTTATATGACATATTTAGGAAAGAGGGACCCACCTATTTTACATAAAACGATGTCTGAGGAATGTACCCTGGTTGCTGAGATGCCAGTCTGTGCTGACACATCCCTGTGAGAGGCAGAGCCTGCTGGGAGAGCAGAGAGCACAGCACTAAACGTCTCCTTTCAAACTGTTGCCTGAATGGTCGGTTTTATTCCGAACCTTTATAAAAACTAATGAAATTACCCTTCACCTATCTTTGAGGATTAGCATTAATGCTCAGAACAAACTGCATGACTACTAATCTCTTAATGTCCCTAAAGATATGTACAAAATGAAATTTATAAATAATAAATGGAACCCAACTTTTTCTAGAAGTATCAAGTCATCCTGCTCTTTCCCTTCTCTGCAAGGTGTGTGCTCTTGCGTGAGGTCACGTTGATACAGGGAGCTGGAGAAAAAGATGCCTTTGAGCATGGAAGTCAATGAGCTACATGCTTTGGGTGTCCAACATTTTTTTCCTCTAAAAATACTGCCTTTTCTTTCTACAGCAGCACATTTAGATCTAAATATCTTCAGCTTCTCCCTCGCTTCTCATTCCTTCATGCTCCAAATACCTGTATCACACGGGTGAGCAATGAGCGCAGGAATCCCTGAAGACACAGAGTATTTCATGCTCAGGTGGCTACGTCCTATAGCTGCCAGAAAAGGAACCCTACCACGCATGACATTTCCTCGCATCCATATTTTCATGCCAACAAAAGCCAAACTGAAAACCAGACTTAAATTATCTGAGTCGATGAGAAGAAATTAAAATTTATCAGAATTCATTACACTTATTACAAGCAAAAAAGTTTCCCAAGTGAGAAACCCAACTGTTTTTCTCTTAGTTGGAATGAAAAACAAGTATTTTTCTAAATGATGATAATGGAGGGATCAATCACTCTGGTTTTCCATTGCCTCAGTCTACCCACTGCACTTCCACCCCTCCTTATAGAGACTCACACTTGCATACTTGAGACTTTTAGTATCTACTCCTAAAGATGTGGTTTTAGGCTGTAGAAAATTACAGATTTTGAATTTAACAGCTAAATATTTCCCAGGAGGCTTGGTCTCTGACCTCCATCCCTCCATGAGATGTTCCTTTGGTCAACAAGCACACTTCAAGAGCATTTCTTGCACTTGCACGTAGTTTAGAGTAGAGCAGACATAGAAAATATATAAGTAACTCTTTCTGAAAGACTGTGGCAGCATCACTTTGAACTGCTAGTAATGATCCATTTTGAGACAGACCTGGATCTGCCGAAATTTGCTCACATTGCTGGTCTGACAGTCTGCCCAAGGGTTCTTCCCAAGTCATTATCCGATCTGAATTTTCTCTATTTCTAAGAAATCTTCACTCAAGGAAATGTTTCAGGCCAAAGATTTTGTCCTCTTCATGGACTAACTCATGGAAGACTAAGATTTGAGGCCAAAAGTTACCAAATTGTCTAAGGCTCATGCACTTATTTCTTAATCACTGAGCCCTCAGAGCAAAATTTGGAAATCTCAACTAGGCATTTAGGCTTCACATCCAAAGCAGAAGCAGAATTACACACCTTGTGGAGGGAATGCAAAAAACCAGCAAGCCAAGTTGGGAGCCTCCAGACTCAGCAAAAGAGGCAAATTTATCCTAAATTCTTTGCTGTGCCAAGGGGAAGGGCACTTTGCCATGATTGTCAAAGAAGATGATGCCCTCATCACCTTATTTTGTGGAGGCTGCTCTAAGCTGGTAAGAGTAGGGTGTTATCATCATCTTGTTCCTTCTAAAACCAACAGCCCCTGGTGCATTTGTATGGAGCTGGCTTGACATTCCAGGCTACTGAGTCAGTGCTCTCAGATGACAAATGTGGAGAAACACCTAACCTACGGATCCCAGCTGAGCCTGAACATCAGCTGAGGACCAGCAAAAATGAGTATTGTGTGCATATGATAAAGCAGAATTTTTTGAACGCCGGTAACAAGATATCACAAAGACACCCACAGGACTTGGCATTACTTGAAAATTAGGCAATAGAGGTAGGATGATACGAGATTGCTTCACTCCTAAAGAAAATTTGGTTCCTATGAATCTGCAAACTTAACCATGGGATGAGAAAACACTAGTGCTGCTGGTCCAGACCTAGGTTTCCAACAGAGCATGTCCCAAAATCTCATTTGCTTTCAGCTGTATTTGGACACTTAAGGCCTCAGAAGCATAAAACCCTGTTGAGTAGGATTTGTATGGCCTCTTACAAGAAAATTATATTTATTCACGATAGAAGAGCATACTTTGTGGATAACATTGTATGCTCATACAAAGTACATCCATCAGAAAGTCATGAAACATTTTTGAAAATACTGCTTGAAAGCCAAACAGTGATTTTGTTAAAATAAAACAGACGTATTTCTGAAAGTTATAAGCCTCTCATAGGCACTGAATGGAGCTTTAAGGACTCAAATCCCAGAAAAGCAACAGCACTTATTTTTTCTAACTTTACAAAAATGCATAAATTAATAACACAAAATAAAAATAGTATGATCCAAATTACCTCAAGGCTGAGATACCATGTGCCTGATTTCAGCCCAATTTTCACGGCTGTGTTATCTGAGCCCACATATATATAATGGAATTACTGACAACCCTTTTTTCATAGGGAGACCCTCCTGCTATAAGACCAATATAAATATAGTTGGACAAATTCGGTATGCAGGAAAACAAACATCAATAAAGATTTTGATACACAGAATAATATAGAAATGACAACGTATTTTTGACTCTGTACAAAGACATGCATTAATCTGTAAATGATTACATTTCTATCTGTGGCAGAATGGAAGTGTGGGGCATATGAATCTCACCTTCAAAAGATATTCTTTCGTTCTACAAAAAAACGCCAGCAAGCACAGGAAACTTCAATCAATGTCTTATATTCGAAAACTATGACACTGTCAAACTGGTGTCATTAAAGCTAACTAACCATATTAAACGAATATTAAAATATAGGTTTCTTTGCATAACATAATGAGTAAAACTGCTTTTAAGTTTTTCCCTACGCTTTGAGGTGTAGGTGGCATTTTCATTCCAAAACTTTGAAGTCAGAACAAAATGTACAGGTAGAGGGTACTAGATCAAATAATAATCAACTTCAAAAAGCATTTTGGCTGTTAGATGTCCCAAGGCTAATTTCCTCTAGACATTTTAAATGTAAATGTCTAAACTAATTTAAAAATTGTAAATTGGTCTAGGTTCAATCAAAAACCATCCTGACACAGAACAGGGAGACTGGGCTAATTGTCATTTGTTTGTCAAATGAATTCCATTTGGAAAGCAATGAAACCTCCAAGCTAATTCTTTTAAGGTGAGCTGGTAGTTGTATTATCAGTTAAATGCAGTAAAATGGATAATCACATGATGATAATGAAAACTGAACCTATGTTAGCACTCAGGCTTAGTCTGCCACAGGGCATATAGTGATGGAACTTAAGTACTGTAATGTTCCATTGGGCACAATGGCACCAAGTCTGCTCTTTAGCCTTACAGACACTTTCTTTGCATTTTAAAAAACTTTATCAAAGCACCGTGGCAATGTAGAAAATGTCAAAGTGAAATGCACTGTAGGCAAATTGAGATTTCATTAAGTTTAAATTTATTGCTTTTGACTGATGTATTACCATGCTTGTTAAGAACCAGTAATTTGGAATATCTGCCTGCCTGGTAAAATAGCTTTGTCTCCTTGCGTAAGACTTTATATGGACTTTGAAAGACCACAGTAATTCAAAAAAGTGTGGGCTATTTCATTTTTCTAAAGAACAATTTCAAATATTTTAAGGTCCTTGACCTAGTGGATCAATAGACTTATGCGTGGGTCCCAAGTGTGTTGTTGGTGGACTCGGTAGAAAATTACAGCACTAATATGTTATTTATTTTGCCTTGGTATAACATTGCACTCGCTGACAACAGAACCTTGGGAAGCGCTTAACAATTCTACTTGTTCTGCCACTCTCTGAACATTTATATTGGAAATAAACGAAAGTGTTTGGAAGAGATAAGGAATCCAACAAACCCGTAGGAGACTGTGTGTGGATGCATACTTTTTTACAGAAATATATATACACACACATAAATTGTGTGTATACGTGAGTTTGCGCATAGGTATATAAACAGACAAAGCAGAGATACAGCTGTATCTGTATCACAGCAGAACACATACAGGTATTCTTGGCATAGCACTGTATATATGTCATTTAGTTTGCAGGCTTCAGATACGGCAAAAGCTGCATTTGAGATGTTGACAGAAAATCTCTTAATGTACTCTGGTGCTTTTCTCACCTTCGGGAAAGGATTGAATCAATAGTGTAGGACCAGCACAATTTCTGACTGATGAGGCAGGTTAGGCCTTCAGGAACAGATTACTGCCCTTGGAGAGAGACCTGGGTTGAATTTACTATATTCCATATATATTTATTTACACTGGGTGCCAGGGTTTTATGGCAGAAGTGACAAAGTTTGTGAAACCCAGGAATGCATTATCATGTTATCTGGTATCTTAGATGGACAGTCAATATGAACAGACTGCAGACGCACCTGTCCCAGTATCCAGTTCACCAAGTAATGAAATGGAAACAATAAAAGTCTTTGAACAAACAACAGACATTTGAGTCTTCGGGTTTAAACAAGAGGATTGTAGAATTCAAATGGGTTTCCTCCAGTGCTGCCAAGGCAGCCATATCTGTATTGGTGCCAACGCCGAGTCACACAACAAAGCTCGACTTGTGTCTGCCCATGAGCTTTCATTCTGCAGAGTATGGATAGACATGCTTCTCTGGGGGGTGAGGGAAGGAAAAGAGTTTTAAATTATACCTATTTTACCTACACTTGCAATGAAAATTCCAGCTGAAAGCCGAGGAGAAAGTGATACGTGGGATTCTATGAATTTAAACTGCATTTTGTTTTTACCATTTAAAATTAACGTTCTGAAGGTTAGGGAAGTCTGTGTGAATTAATTGAATTAAGACACAATCATTTGTCACCAGAAAAACTTATTTCCCTCCTCACAGGGAACCAACTTCCTTCCCTCCACCCCAGGCTTCAGATTCTCCCAAAGACTCCCTGCCTGTGACTGCAGCTTTACCAAAGCAGGACACGGCTGCATCTGCAGAACCACGGTCCAGATTCACCCAAGGGAGATTCTAAGCAACAACACTCACCCCTCTTCCCAGTGGATGGACCAAAGGCTTCCCTCTTGTGCTCTTCCAGGGGACAATTTGCCACGGGGGTCATACAAGGGGTTCTTCTGTCACCAGCCTGAGCAGGGGGTCCCAGACATAGGAGAGATCCACATGTGCTACAAAGTCCCGAGGGAAAAGGGGTCCCACCAACAGTGGCAGCAATCCTCAAACCCTACTTAACAATGAAAGCTTTCTAGTTTTGTTTTTGCACATTGTACAAAGGCTACACCAGTTCTCAAGAAGAAGGGTGCAGAGTCAAACTAGGAGCTAAGGTAAAGCTTTGCATTTGATAAAACCTCTGTTATTTTTGCTTTAAGACATGTAGCTCCCTTTGAAGTCCAGAAGAGCTATACAAGTCTACACTTGAGGGCAGAATTTGGCCCAATATGATAACAAAGGAGATTGTAATAAGAAAAAGAATTGTACTTACTACATTTTAAATAATTTGTGGGTCAACTCAAATTAGCCAGAAATGACTAACCCCTCTAAATAATTCTCCCTCTCAACATGCACTTCAGAACACTGTAAGAATTACAACAAAACCCACCTTTCTGCTTTCCTTTAAGGTATTGGACAAAATTTGCATTTTGGAGTAAGCCACTAGCTGGAGCTAAAGACCTGTAGAGCAAATTCAAAGGGAAAAAGAAAGGAAGGGGGGAAATCCACAAGCCTGAGGAGAAATCCAGACTTTTAAAGGCAGGCCTGGAACAGATTTTTGATTGAGCTGTGGATACTGACTGTCATCTGTTAGAAGGACAGAAAGACCAGCCCAAAAAATGAAAACATTTGTGTGCTTAAGTTGACGACCAGCTGAACTAAACTGGCACTAAGTCTGATATCTAGTATCAGAATGAAACAAAACAAACATATTGAAAAGAGCTTATTAAATGCACCCAAAGGAGCAGTGAAACAATGAAAGAAAGGAGAAGCGGAGATACTAAAGAAGTAATTAAAGGAAGAAATTAATTGTTAGGTGGTGTTTGGAATTGAAAGGGAATTACCTAGAAATACAGAAAGCACCTAACAAACCCTCCGACCCCTTTACTTTTAATTACTGATATTGCAAAGGCTCTTCAATATGCAGTTGTTTAAGCATCATCTGGGAAGATGTTTTCATGTGAGCAAAAGATCTCTTTATGCAGATAAAGATCAATTTATCTGTGGCAACCAGATACAATATATCAGGTGAGAACCGAGCACTCCCGGGTTTTGAAGAGCCACAGTAAAACAGCGAAACACAAAGAATATTCTGCACGTTCTCCTAGTCCAGTGGCACAGACACAGGATTTGATCTTCCCACGTAATGTGTGGTACTGGGATGACTTGGGTGAAAGTGACGATCGCTCTGAATCATAGAGCTGCGAGAAAAATGTATTGCAATCTTTCAAAACCTTTTCAAAACATCGCCAAATAAAGTCCTAATGTTCCAAACGGGATGAAAAGGGCCAGCTTTCCCTGTGGGTTTCCAGAGAGGAAAAACAGGAGTAAAATGCTACTAGGGAGACAGTAAACGTCTTAATTTCTGTTTGTGCCTTTTGCCCAGGCAGTTGCAGCAGACAGTGGGGACAGCAGACATGCATAGGTTGAGTATTTCCACAAGGGTTACAAATGTCATGCTAATATCATGCTCCCCTTGCAATGATTCAACAAAACACTAAAATATGAATGTGGATTTAAACACTTGCTTAAGAGCTTTCCTAGAGCTGGCTTGTTAGGCTCAAGCCAGGTAGTGAATGGATGGCTCAGTCTATGGAGGCATTTGCTTTCGGCAGCAAATTTAGCTTCAAGAGAGTCACACAAACAGCTGTGTTAATTTCCCCATCGTGATAATTTTCCTAATTGAAATAAACTCCGTTCTTGGACCAGCTGGTATTTACTGGATTGCTAGACCCAGTTTGCAGGGGCAGCGTCCCCAGCAGAGGAGCCGCAGCTCCCCGAGCTCTGCTCTCGGCGCAGCGCTGGCACCTTGTTCCGAACCAGCCGTGTGTGACCGGCTATTGTCACCCGTCTGCTCTAAGAGGTCACTTTTGTTGCTGTCCCACCGCAGAACTGACCTCAATAGTTTTTCTGTGTGTGAGCCAGGCAGAGACAACTCTCAGCTTTCCTGGGGATATATGTTATATGCCATTCTCCTAAGGTTATACTGTTCTGAATGCTTAGTTGGAGTTTCATTTTTTCTCCCTTTTCTCCAAGGATAACAAAAAAAATCCCCAAAGCTGCAAAAGCACGCCTTGAAATTAATGGTCCTGGCGGGTTTTACACACACAAGTGTACCATGTCAATCTATTTCAGACACTACATTCATAAAAATATGACATATTATTTTAACCATTTTAATGTGCAACTTAGTATTTTTTAATAATTTTAAGAATTCCTTAATATACACTCTTGCTTGATTCATAGCAGTAAGTTCGTTAAGCACAGATAGCCACTATACCTTGAACTGGACCTTTCGTTTCACTCTTTAAATTTAAACAGAGCTGCTTTCACATGTGAACATGAGACTTTCTTTCCTGACTCAGGATAGGACTGTTTTTGTAAAAAGGCAGTTTCCACTCAGCTACTTTCCCAAACCTGCAGACATTTTAAACAACCACATTTTCTCAATACCATAATTATGACCATTTATCCTTTTCTTTGAATTTTACAAAAAACTTTGAGTCAACACCACTTTCAGAATGCTTTTACAGCATTATTTACATGCTGCTCCATAGGATCCAGAGAGAAATTGCATTGTTTCACTGCTCTAGGCAGCATTACAAATGATGCTTTTATATCAATATACTTAATGATTCAGAAAAGTTTCCTTCTTGGTGTCTTTGTGGTGTCTGTCATTAAGTTCTGAAAATCAAGACAGAGTAACACATAGGAAATGTAAAGAACTCTGTGAGTAGTTACGTATGTTCTACTCGGATGAGCATTTGAAAAATTCAACCAGGAAAAAGTACAATGTTCCTGAAGTCATGATTACCTTTAGTGCACACACACTTTAAATAGACCTGTATCAGCCTGAATTTAGAACGGAGCAGGGCAGACTCAGGCTTACTTGAGGCCAAAGCCTTCTCTAATAATGAGATTTAAAAAGCAGAGCTGCAAGCTGAGAAATTATCCTGCCTGCAAGACCAAGGAAAACATACAGAGACCCCATTTCCCTGTGCCACCCTATGCAGCTCTGCCTGAATTCAGAGTCCACGGGCAGTTGTGGTGTTCCTCATCCTAACTCATACCTCATCCTAACTCTCTTGTATATTATCCTATATAATTTCCTAGAAAGCAGAGGCACAATTCTTTGAATCTTGTCACACTGGCAGCATGGCCTCGGGACTCTTTGGAGTACAGACGGGAGATGACACAATAGCAGAAGAGAGTTGTGCCGGGCAGAAAAGCAGCATAACACGCGAGGAAAGCAGGTGAGGAGCAAACCCGTGAGCAAGATGTTTGTTTTGGAGTGGAGAAGCAGCAGAGGATTCAAAGGCACCAGGCACAGCATGTAAAGGAACACCGAGGGCTGGCTGGGCAGGGAGTGCCTCTCGGTAATGCGGTATCGCGTGTACCCGTAAGAAATCGCACCTACGGTACAAAGACATTTGAGTCATTTACATAGCTTCATCAGCAGTGCGAAATGGCTCCTTGTGGAGTCAGACATTTGGAAACAGATAAAGCCCGTAAAGAAAGCTTCTTTTCTCCCTAAGAGATTAATGTAGATGCGAACACATTAGGGCTGTTTAAGGGAGAGTATTCTCTTTGACAGATAACTGGGATTGGGAATATTAGATTACCAAATAATGGACCTTTTAAATTCTGTCATCATTACTTATCAGGTACATTAGTTTAAAACCTGCAATTTTGAACTTAGCATTATTGAGCTTTTGAAAGATTAAATTACTGAGCTTTTGTTTGTGAATGGCGCTGTGAAATTTCCTGAAAAGGATAGTCCCCGTCCTTCATTGTGTAAATGTGAATGCCAAATAACATACTTTATTGATATTTACAGACACACAAATGATAGGACTAATGCACCTTAATGTCTGTCTCCCTGACTGAAAAGGCAGAGCGTTGTTAGATAATATGGTGCACTGTATCTCTTTGTAAACCCATTTGGAAGAGTTAAGTCTTTATCCCCCCCTTCCCTTCCTGAAAACCTTATTCTCACAAGTAGCTTTTCATGAGCAGGTTGGAAGTATGGGCTTCCTTCTTAGAGCCACCATCTTTTTTACTCATTAAGTAGGTCAAAAAATACATAACTTCAGGCTATGGGGATAGCTTATAGGTGTAGGTTGGCAAGAGAGTCACCCATGTCCAACACATGAAAAAAATTAGCTATTTATAAGCACATCCACAGTTTGGTTAAATAGGGAGGACAAAGCTCCACATTCATTAGGTGACCAGTCTCAATCAAGGGTTTGGGAACAAAATACCCAGCTGCCTGTGAAGCATTTTCCTCCTTGGCTTCAGGAGCAGGGTGATTCTGCGAGACCTGTTCTAACAGCCACCGCAGGGTACGTGGCCACTCCGACAATACGGGTACAACGCTGCACACAGCAATCTGTGACCTCCCTCCTCTTCCTCACACTGAATTGTGACCCTGAGTCTTCAGGGCAGGATTTTCAAAACTAAATAAGGAAGTTAATCTCACAAATCCCTGAGACATAAAATGCAAATTGGGCATTTTCCTTATACCTTTGAAAACTCCCACCGAGTCTCTCAAAGTTGTTTGGCGAGAGCAAGACTTTTTATTTTCTTAAAAACTTTTCAAGCTTTTTAAGGAGTCAATGGAGTAGCGAGCCAATGAACATAAAGAGTGATAAGCTACAGCCATGAAATGCAAAAGGAACATGTTTGTGAGAGTACATGTTTGTTTAATGAGGTAGGTACAAATTATGCTCATAAAACAAAATCAGAGAAAAAGAAAAGATATACTTTAAATATCCCTGACTCTCCATTAGACCCCAAATGTAGGTACCGCCTATACCCAAACAACTCAAAACACTTGGAAACAGTTTCAAATACATTTTGTTTCGGTTGTTCAGTTTTTATGGTTTTGTGTGTGTGTGCCTTTTTTATTTTTTTTTTTAAATTACCATGTTTTTTCTCGCCTCGGAGATAAAACCTGTTATATTTGAGAGCCAGACTTCAAATAGATGAATGTTCTGTCTATGTTAAAAGCAAGCAAATTATTTCAAAAACAAAGTCTCTTCTTCTGAATGATGCTTTCTTCCCTCTTCCCCCACAAGTGAAGTTTACTTTCAATTCAGATGCATAAAACTGGACATCTATCCAACGCATCAATTCAGCTACCAGCGAGGAGCATACTCTAGCTACAATATTCATGAATGGCTTATCAGGCCAAGCTTAAAAGCTTTCCAAACTCTTGTATGTTCTTAGGTGTCTTTGACACAGAGAGAAGCTTCATTGTTACACTTGGATACTTGTAAGACTTGCAAAGTGTCACACAATCATCAAAAAAAGCAATCAGATTACTCATAAAAAATGAGTTTCATTCTTTCCTTAAAATGGTATTACTCTTCTTGGCATTCATTGAGCGAGGGAAAGCTCAAAATGATATACTTGCACTTATTTTTAATTTAGAGAAATTACGTTGAATTTCACCTAAATTGCTCCAAGTATAATTTGAGTCACATGGCAAATACATTTTTTTAGAGATTATTCTGCATTATCTATTTATTTGGCTCCTAAATCATTGACTGTACATTACTCTGTACTGGTACATTTAAAAAGATCCTACACATGTGCAAAGAAAATAAAATAAAGCCAAAATGAGGATACTGATTTATTGGCCCCAAATTAATAAAGCCATTGATTGCTAAGAAGAACTCTAGATTATGAGGCTGCATCATCATTCTGTATGACATAAGGGTTATGGGTGTTTTAAGTTTTGTGCAAAATGAAATGAGTCAGCATGGCTCATTCCAGCCAAGGCTAACATTGCTTTTGTATTTGGGGAGCAATGTGACTCTGAGACCCACAAATGCTTTTTCTTGCTTTTACAAGCTCTTTTCATTATGCTAAAAGCTCATTACCATTTTAATTTCTACATCACGATTCTCATTAATTGCTACTGAATGAAAGGCTCAAGGTTTGAGCTGTGTGTAGTGCTAGAGAGCTTCCAATGAGCACCATGAGAGGTTCTTTCCACAGCGTGCGGCAAAGTATTCAATGGCTCAGCTGTTGAGTACAGAGCCCCAAGATAAGGGTGATAAAACTACCTCCTCTCTGAGCAGTTGTTCATGAGGTTTTTGCACCTTCCTCTAAAGACATGGGTAGAAATGGATGCTAAGATCCATCACAGGATCGTAAGATTAGTTAGTGGAACCAGTTCTCTCTGGGATCCTCCTTAGAGGGATAAGGTGGTGAATGTCTTCAAATTACAGGCAAGCAGAACTGTTTGAAGCGAAGATGCTCAAGATGAATGGGAAAATAAGTAAACTCCTCTACATGATCTTATTCAAATGTACAGAAATCTGTTTAAAGTGCACATCCCACTTCTATGGTCCTCGAACAGTTGTGTAAGCATTTCAAGCAACATTCTGTCGACATGTACAGTGCCACAAACACCCAGTACCATTTACACAGGCCAAAAGGCAAGATCATCTCCTACACAATAGAATTTCACAATACTACAGTGAAAATGCTGTGAAAGGAAGGAAAACTAGCTTTTCATTGCTGTCCCTCCTTTGACCTTCTCTTCTTCCACTCCTACAAATATTTACATGCAGAACTGACCACATGAAGAGTTTATCCTGTGCACACTGGCCTTGCAGTGCCCAGCAGTAAAAGCCTTCGGCTACAGACAGAATGTGTCGTGCGCACCTCACATGAACGATACTGACACCACAGCTATGCATAAGGCACTAGCAATGTTATTTATGTCTATTAATAAAGAGTCTTTCAGATAATGAATGACAAATGTGCTTTAGTTCAGGACACACAATAGAAAGATTACACACTAATAGCAACAGCCAGGAAAGAAACGTGATAGGCAGGGACAAAGAAGATTAAACAAGAGAGACAGAATTTGAAAACGGCAAAGATGCAAGCAAATATTTGTGCAGGCTAGCTAATGTCAACCTACCTCTGCTGAGCCGGGGGGGGTGGTCCCCGAAGAAGGACCCTGAGCCCCATCCCGTCTGTCCCTTGAGGGGAACAGGCTTAGCCAGCTAGACAATGGCCAAGCACTTTGGGGAAGAGGAGATATTTCTCAGAAACATGGTTTAGAGTGAAGTCCTCAAAGAGATATTTGAGGCACTTGAGATAGTTTAATAAAAAGAACTTAAAAGCACAGCTGCCAGGGTGCTGTGCTGGACAGGAGTCTCTGCGGTGAATTTTGAGGGAGCAGAAATGCTGACACAGTTTCTCTCAAGTGTTTGTGTTTTGTTAGATGCAGAACTAAAATCCAGCTAAATAAAAATATTCCACTTGAAAAAAAATAAAGTTTATATTCAAGCCTCAAATGCCTGTGTTTAAAGCTCAGGTAAACGCGAAGGCAAAAATGGAGCAGACGTTATTGGAAGACAAGATGCAAATTACAGAGTCTAATCTCTCTGCAGCAATCAGCACACTCACTTTATCTGTTTCCATCTGTCATCTGAGCTTCAAGTTTACAGGCCGTGTACTGTCTGTTCTGGAATCTACATCGCCGATGAGGCGAGAGTCTCCTCCACGGAGATAACCCGTCTTTTTATTTGAGGAGAAAGGTAAGGCAATTTATTCACAAACATGCGGGAAAACTGAAAGCTTTTCTGTCTGTCTTTGCTTTTCAAAAAATATCACATGTGCAAAGTTTTCTCCCAGAATGGTCTGGGAACACAACTCCGAAGTTCATAAAAAATGGTTTTGACTAAATAGAGTTTGTGTCTGATGGTGCTGTGAATGGAGCTATTAATAAATGTTATTAGAAAGACCATTAGATTAACAATCTTTTCCAACTACTTTTCCTGTTAGCATGGTTGGTTTTTTGTTGGTGGTATTGCCTATTTTTTTTTCCCCTGGTAGCTCATAAAACTCACATTTATAGAGTCTATTGTATTATTAAATAAAATAATAAAAGCATAGCTGCTAGGGTGCTGTGCTGGACAGAGTTGTCTGTAGTGAATTTTGAGGGATCAGAAACGTTGATATTTCTGAGCACTGAACACTATTCGTATAGTGAATTTCAAAGGCTTTTCCTCATTTTACGTGAGATTTAATTTCAACATTTCAACATTTCAACAATTGTTCTGTGCTTGCAAAAACCACAGAGAGTAGCAAATCTGGAACCAGTCACTACCTGACACGAGACACAAAGATACAAACCTGTGCTGCCTACACTGTGGGTATAAGGCATTTCTACCCAAGTCCACCGAGTGGGTCATCCCATAGAATGCGAAAGGCAGAAGTGTGAAAATCAGACCTATCTAACCCCTAAAATCAGATCTGCATGGAATCCCTGTTGGCTTTCTGACTGTCTGAGTGGCCATGGCTGACTTGGGTATTAGATCTAACATGAAAAAGCTGAATTTATACATCCGTAAAATGTGTGAACCTTTCCATTTATGCATATATACTTTTTGCAAATAGAAAAATCACTTCTGAAACACAGTCTCTCTATGAGAAGGTCCGCGATGACAAATCTGAAAAAAAGTGCCAAAAACTTGAATAAAACAGATTAGAACTCGTAAGCCCTCTGTGCAACAGGTGTGAAATCTAGATTCAATGTGCATTATATTACCACCTGTGCTCATCTGATTCTGGCCAAAACAATATCCTCTGCAGGTGTGCACACGCAGGAATGTAACAGTGCTTTAGAGCAAGGGGAGAGAGTGGCAGCTTTGGCTGAGTCAAAGAACATTTAGCTGAATGCCAGAGGATGACCAGGTCTGTGTGCAGAAATATCTGGGACCCACATGCGGGCACAAACACTGAGGAACACCTTTAGCCAGCTCGCTTGCTCCGTGTACTGCTGCTGATCCATCTGGAAATGATGTCACATGCCAGTTGCAATATTTCCTGGCATTAATAAAAGGATTAATTAGACAAAGAGAGTTGTATTTATCATATTCATCATATTTATGAGGTGATTCTGACATTTCTTTTTCTCTTCACTTTTTTCCTTTCTGCTTCAGTAATAGCTGAAGAATGCTGATGAGATACTAATTACAGTAATCCAACTCTAAACTGTTCCCAGTGGGTGAAGTCCAAACCCAAATGAAAGGGGTTTGGATGGAGAAGCTACACATTTCACCAGTGATCCTAGTCTCTCAGCTTCTGTGGAGCTCCAGGTCCACCAGGGAAGTGCTCCTTGCTCTATGACTACATGATATTCCTTCCTCATCAGTTCAATGTTCATTAAAAACTGTGGGAGAGATCCTGGAAGACTCTTCTTAAACCTGCTGCATTATTTCCTATAGGGAACATGCCATTTATATGTCTCTCGTTCAGCTGAGATAGGTTCTCAGCAACATCTCTTCACAGTGACCTGCATCACTTATCCACAGCTTTTTGGACAGTAGGGCATCCAAGTCAGGGGGAGAGATATACTTGGAGCATTTGCAAGACTTTGTTATTCAAAACACAGTTTGAAAATGGCTGTAGGAATTTAATTAGAAACTTCCATTAGGAGATTAGATGACTAGAACAAAGAAAACCAGTGAAAAGGCTTCTTATTAAAACCAGTAGCACTGCAGAATATTGATAACATAACAAAGGAATGAGTGGATATGCATAGCAAATTATTAAAGGTTACAGATAAATGTCCAAAAGTTGCTTAGTTTCTGGTTATCCCAGTATATACAGAAGCCATTGAGACACGATGACACTCAGTCCCTGCTCCTGCAGAATACTGAGGACAGCCAGAGCTGTCAGAGCACAAAGCTCAGCAGTGCTCTGCATTAGGTGTTTGCATCTTTTCAGCCCTGGTGCATAAATGAACCAAGAACTAATTCATACAAGCCTACAGGTTACAGCACAGATTCTATCCACAAAGATCAGGAACTGTAAACACCTCTGATGAATAGTCATGCCAGGCAAAATTGGAGTTTACGCCTGGAAAAGGACTGGAGTGAGAAGAGTCTCAGCGCTCTGTGACACTACAGAATCCCTAAATACCCTCGCTGGGTGACACCAGCTCAGGTGAGCCTCAGTCCTACAAAATTCTGCCCAGAAAACTGTCTTGATGGAGTCAGAAACTTTCATAGGGAAACAAAAAAATAAATAAATAATTTAAGATCAAACTTCGACATAATTTGAATAAGTTCCCCTTCCCGGAACTCAAATGAGTTCTTGCCACTCGTGGCCAGATTTTAGCATCTGCTTACTCCAAATGGTCCTACTGTTTCCATCCAAGATGAGTCCACATTCACTGCAGCCATTAAACCCCAACTTCTTGCCGTTCTGCCCTCTACAAAAATCTGATCGGTGCCTAGTTTTACAGTTTACACAGCTAGGAGCACAGTCTTATTTAAATCATTCTTTGTGATACAGCCTGGCCCACTTTTGAATCTTCAGTTTTTCAAAACTCAGGCAAAAGCAATGTGTTTACAGTATGTATGGAACAAATAACTGAGGCACAAAGCATCTTTCTTTTCAAAACAGAAGTGCTAGATTTTCCCAACCATCAAGTGTAAGACTGTTCATTATGTCTACATGTCATTGTAATATGGAGCTAGCCCAGGGCTAATTAGCCAGCAAAGCACTGTGTTGATGCAGGTATGTTGCTGTCACTATACAAGTTAGGTCATGCAGAGTTTGATCAGGTACCTTTGCATGATACTTCAGAAAACAGGGAATGATGAATTGTAACTTTTTAAAATGCCTTGCCTACCAGGGATATATAAAGTCCGTTTCTCTGAATATAGACCAACACACACTCTATTATTACTTGAGAAAGTAATAATAATAACCCAGACAAAACCAGTACACGAGTTGGCACACACTGCCTACCCCAGCCTGAGCCTTCTCACAACCAAAGACCCTCGAATTTTTTTCACGTTCCAGTGGAGCCCAGTGAGCCAGCACGAACCACCTTGTGTCCCCTTGCGCTGCTGGAACAGCCTCACTTTTCAATTCCAGACCCTTCGTAATGACACTAATGTGACTTCAAACAAAGAGTCAGCTTTGCTGGAGATTAATAGATCTGCAGTCACCTCCGTATTAGCTAAACTGTAATACCTGCTGTCCTGCTAACGCAGAAGCCAAAGCAGTACAGCCAGAAACTGGCAATCGCAACAATTCGACAACTTGTCTCTACAGAAAAGTAAAAACCCGATAAATTAGCACACAAAGATTTACAGAGACAAGTTTCCTCTTTGTTAATACAAGACAGCATTTTAATGGTTACCAGTTACTAAGAGGTTAAAAAATTTGAATATTTCCAAGAAAAAGTAAGGGTATTACAAGATGAGTAGATAGCTAGATGGATGACTGTAAAATACTAGAAAATTGCTGATTGCTTTGCTAAAGGGCAGAGGCAAATTACAATCATTGTCTTTTGTTCTTGTGAACCCAAGGCATTTTTATTTTTTTTTGTACTCAAGTTATTCTAAAATGAACCATATAAGAAGCTGTGATGTCCCGGGAAAAAGTGAGTATAACCCAGGACATTTAAATGGGTCATGAAGCCGTCCTGAAGCAATACTGAAACACCCCAATACATTTGCCTGTTTCACGGGCTTCACGCGCTCTGGAAAAGGCTAGAGAACATGTCATTTTAGCAACACTGTAGTATCTTAAGGTCAATGTTATGGTAACACAAGCTTCCTCCCTTTCATCGCAGAAAATAAATTGTATGGCTACTGCAAGATAAAATCCCATCCAGTTCTTACACTCCTTGCTGATGAAACTAGGTGGAGTTACCTGCTTAGAAAAGCAAGGAATAAGGAGGAGGAGCATGTAATGGATGCAGAACAGCTCCAAAATAGACCTTTCTTGGTTAATATAGGATTCCATAATTTTCATTATCCTGCTAAAACAAACCAAGCCCCTCAAATCCAAACATCACAACCCCTTTACCTTTTCAAAAGCCTGTCACGGTTCCTGAAAAAATTCTTTTGATAATACTGTGACCACTCCTTTCAGAAACCCAGAAGACGAAACAAACTTTTCTCTGAAGAAAAATTAAACCACCTCCAGTCTGTGAGGCTGTTACACACAAAGAGTACAGTGCATTTCCACAACAGCTATAAGCTTCTCATCCTAGCGGCAATGTGGACTAGAATGCCTTTTTATTTTATCACATCCTTGTTTTGTCATGAAGAAGTGCAATGATTTCATGCAAAAGTATAATAATTCCTGGGACCAGCACCCTATTCTGGCCACGGTTGAGAGGTCCCTTGAGCTGAAGCTCAGCAAAGGAAGGTTTGCTTTACCCTGGGGTCTCCTCAAAGCCCTGCTCAGACAGGTGACACTGGGGAAAGCCAGGGTGGCACCTGGAAGGCTCTCCTGTCACCATTCCTGAAGGTGACAAGCAGGTCCTGAAGCAAAGGGCCACCCTGGGGAAAACTGGGATCTTTGGAAGGCAGCAGCCTCTTGGACCCCTATCTTCTTTAGGCAAGAGTTCCTTGAAATTCCACTCAAAGTAACTCTTGTATTCCCCCAACCACACAATATCTGCTTTAAGCTTATGTTTATATGGTAATATTTAAATTATAAAGCACTATCCTCTCACCTTTAGGTTCCTGGCTGGATTCAAACTCTCCTCCGATGGGAAATGAGTTTGGTGGCCTAAGCTGAGTCTTGAGTAGACAAAAGTCCTTATCTTCAAACTCCAAACATAATTCAGCACAACATGGCATGATTGGAAGTCCCTGCTCAGGAAAAGACAAGGAATGAGTTTGTGTCAAAAGTAAATTACCTATGTAATCAAATCAATACTGAATTCAAAGTGGAAATATCAAAATTATCAGGTGGTGCTGTGGAGACTGAAAAATTGCTGTTTAGCACAATGTTTTCCAGCCATATACAAAATGAGAAATGTCATTTAGAGCAGATAAACTACACAGAATGAGGTCAAAGCTGCAAAGAAGCATAAGCTGAGAATCTTAATAAATTAAAGAATTCCCTTGAATAGCACCTTATCTCGCTTAGAAGAACTCATACACTCTGGAACCATGCGTCCTCCCTTCTCCCAGGTACGAGGTGAAGAACAACCATGATCTGCATCTCTGATACATTTGAAGATGGCTGAGGATATGGTAGAAATATCATTTAGAAGCGAGTCCTTACACAAATTTGATGAGTTTAAAACTGGACATTGTGGCAAAATATCAACAGATGAAATAACATATCTTTAAGTTACAAGAGATTCAAGAAACACAAGTACAGTTCTTAGGTGGGAGGGGATAAAAAGATGTAACAGGCTGTGAACCTCTTCACCTGCTGATAAAGAAAGTAAAATAAAAGCATGTATTTCTGAAAAAAAAATGTAATGTTGTGATTCTTAAACCATCTCCTGGTCAAGTTAATGTGGCATTAGATATTCACTTCTTCCCTGCCTGCTTGCTTTATAGTCTCTACCCTTTACTCGCAACAAAATGGATGACAGTTTCATTGCAGAATGAGATCACTTGTCCAACTTTGAATTACTGATCATAAAAATATCAGTTATTCTTTGAAGGATTGTTTGAACACTCTTTTTTTTATTATTTATTTTTTATCAGCATTACTGTTTAGTGCAACATACACAAGGGGTTGAGGGGGGAAGTGATGGTGGAAAGAAATCAAACCTGGCTGAAGAGCTATGAGTTTGCAATACCCTACCCATACAAACAAGCTTCTATCGCAGTTATAGACAGCAGAAATAAAAGGGAGCTTTTTGGCTCACAGCTATAAAAAAAAAAATTATCATAGTGATGAAGTTCCTCAGCCATCAACAGAGCTGTGATAACGCTGTTTGATGATGATTTTCCCATGAATGTTAAACAGCCGCCACTGCGGAGGAAAAGGAGCTTATCTGCACCTAATACTGATCTCTAATTCCTGCCCTTCTTGAACCATCCATTTTCTAACAGCATTAACTGACAAATTTACATCCCATCTTAATGCTGCTAAAGAGGACAGGAGATGAAGAGTAAATGACAGCAGTGTAATGAGGATGGCTTTTTTCTCCTTTCTCTTTAATGGCTGAAGATTTACACAATTGTCTGTAAGCTTATATAGAGAGCTTACCTGAACCTTTTGCCAGCATGGATTCAACTTACAGGAGCTTTTGTTAACTAAATACACATAAATATTTTTAAGGAGGTTTAATATTGTGACTTCAAAGAAAGCTAAAAGACAGGATGAGAAAAAATATTTTTTAGCATTTTGATTATGGATAAAAATTGCTCACATTTCTTTCTTAAGCAGATGCAGTTGTATATTTCCAACATACAAAAATCAGATTTTAATAAAAATTCTTTTTCTGCTCAAAAATACTTTCCTTTTTTATAACATGTAGGAGAACAATCATTTTTCAGGTTACAGAATTTTAGTGAAGAATTATCTCCAAAACTCAGAAACCAATGGTTATCCAAATACATTATGTAGAGCTGTTTTGCACGTGTCACCCACAATATGGATCGCTTTCTGATCATGGAGCTTCCATCAGAACAGAAGGCACTGCTCTGCATGGCAGAAAGGAGGGGAAGAATGGAATGTTCTAATATAGGAAACCGCAGCAACAATACTTGGCCAGATTCAGTCCAAGTATTCCTATACATCCAGATAATAGCTGCAATGGAAATTAGAACCAGTTCAAGATGTGCTGTTGCTATTTGAAAGGCTCTTGGTCTGGCTCAGGCTATTGCTGATATACAACAGACTAAATTTAATTAGGAAGATTTTTTTTTAAGATAGCCTTTTTTTTTTGCCCTCAGTTCTTAATTTACTTCATATATATTATTTCTCCAGGGTGTGCGAGAATGGCTGTAGTTGAGAGGAAAAACACAAAATATTGTTTAGAAATGCAAGGGTGGAGGCTTCAACTCCTGCTTCATGAGTCTGTCTGAAAGAAATGCAAGAAAGGGGACTTGATGTTTTTTCAAGGAATTTTGTTATAATCTATTAACTCCTCAGAAATGTCAGTGTTTGTTGAATACTCATTGCCACGTTTTCCATATCAACCATGTCACACGTATTTAATACATAGAAAAATATGCATCTATTCTTGTATGGCTATCTATACACACACACATGTAAGGAGAATATTGTGTCAAATGTATATGACAAAGATAAACATCTAGCATACTAAAATATCAAAAATCAATTGTTATTCTTTCAGTGACATTTGTATACTCTTCCCCTCCCCTTCTCAATGGGAAAACTACAGATGTACCTTGAGAAGAGCTTCTCAGCAGCGTACACCTCTCATTGCTCATCTAATGAAGGTTCAAGAGCCCTGAACTGTTGTTGTTTCAGAAATGAGAAACAACAGCAGTCCCAGGACAATTACTATCACTGTGCCGACTGTTGCAACATATGTTCCTGGAAGCAGGCATATCTCAGAATACAAACTTCCGTTATCCTTAAGATAATAATTGCCATTTATATTTTGAGGGCATTAGGACATGCTGCACATAGAACCCAAGACATCCAACACACAAGATACACGATGGATTACAGAATGATATACTTTGCCATTAGGTATAAATGAAAATTTGGGTGGCTGTTTCCATCCCTCTACATACATCTCTTGGTCCTAGGAAGCTGATAAAGTAAGCTGATTTGTAATTTGTCATTACTGTCCAAAACAACGTGAATTATTTGTGTTTCAATTTAATCTAGTCAGCCCTCAACCCCAGCTAATTGGCCATAGGTTTCTTCTAAACTGTTAAAGACACCTGAATAACTTGTTACAACTAGATCTCAGACGGTGAAGTAGAAGCAATACTCAGAATAAATAAATCTGAATGTTTCTGTTTATTGATCATGTCTGACCACAAAACTGATCTTTTTTTTTAAATATACCCGTTTTAAGTGGTATGTTGCCATGACCCAACACTTAGGTTCCAAAATTGCTAATGAAGTTGTCACACAGAAGTCTCCACAGAAGAAAAAGAGAAGTCTGCGTTTCGTGACGTATGGATCAAACCAATTTCAGAGGCTTGCAAGGTCTGTATAATCCCATTTTGGTTTTGATTTTCCCTTGAGCATCATCCAAACCTTCACTACACTTGGGTTTTTGGCAGGCAGAAATGTCTTGTCAGACCAGATTGCCTCTTCCAAACAGGTCCCAAATTGAATAACTTTGCCCAGTTTTCAGATCTGAAATAACCCAATACTGATTAATCCAGCTGTCTGCATGACATATTAGTACTCTCCAATCTAACTTTCCTGGCAGCCCATCCCACATGGCATGCGGGCTCCTGAGAGAACGAGGACACAAAGGAAGAGGCCTCAGTTCAGAAGAAAACAAGAACCTTAATGCACAGTGGGATATAAATGTAGAGGACACTGGGAACAAATCTAGGAAAAACAACTGGCATTTGTGCCTCAAATCTCCCCAGGGTTGTAACCCTGAAAGAATCTCACTACAGCCAGGTGAAAGTTCTCTACAAAATGCTATTTCCAGGAAGAAAACCGCTCTTCTCATGAAAATCAAAACATTATCATTTCCTTATAAAAACAGAATTAGATTTATCTATCAGGCAAATATTCCCTTTGAAATAATTGGAAGAGGTTCGGGATTTGCCTATTTTTTTAAATGAAATTGAAACTGATCCATTTAAAACATCTGAATTGTACTTCCTGTGAAACACTGCAGTATAATAGGAAAGAAAACACAGTTCAGTGCTACACCATGCCATCAAAAACATCTGTTGGGTCTAACAAACTAAAATGAAACATTTTGATAGCTTTTAATTGTTTACATAACTAGCCATTACACTGGAAAATCAGACTGATATAATGAATCTACAAATATTAACATTTTGGCATAGGAGATACACGCACACACAAACTTAGATCTACAGTTACAATTGGTTTACAGTTGGCTGCATGGCAAGAAGGCAAAACCCGGGATCAGCACGGCAATGTTCCCCAAAACCTCGCAATAAATACCCAATGTTCATTTTGCTGCCCACCATAACTAAATACAACAGTATGAACAAAAACCAGCGAAGCAACAGTAGAGGTCCAGCTGCACTGCACACTTAAAATGAGATTAAAAGATGAAATATAATTAAAATATCATCACAAAATTTCATTGTCTTCTCATGTTGTAACATGTGCCGTCAGAATCGCTGTTGGCAATGCAGCACGCAAAGTGTACCAAAACTGTACCTTACTATATATTGCAGATTTTTTGTGTGCATATAAGTAAAGTTTTAGCACAACAGGACAGTGAAGATGCACCTTCAACTGTACTTTGCAAAATATTTTCTCCTGGGCTGCATATTTGGGAAGAGAGGGGAGAAAGAAATACTGGAGGAAGAAATACAGACAGAAATTAGGGGTTCATAAAGAAAGTGCAGACACACCCTTAAAACAAACAAAAAAAGCCTTAAATTTCATCCGAATTGCTTGAACACATCATAAAGCCCCAGGTTCTGTCAACACTAAAGCCTTACAAAGAGAGATGGGAAATATGATGTGGCATAACTCTGCATTTAATCAAGGTGAATCCCTCTCTGCTGATTATCAAGTGAGGATAGATTTCCTGCTCCACTCTCTACCCCTACACATGAAGAAAGACACCGTGACTGATAACATCTAAAACCATAATAAGAAAAAGAGATTATGTTAACTGTTGCTTAAGAACTTTCTTTGTACCAGAGAAACAAACAAATTGAAGGCTTTAAAAATCAAAGGGCAATTTAATGTTGCAGTTCTACACGAACACAAAAGGACTAAGAAAGAGCTGCCTCCCCTTGTTGCAGGTAGATCACAGAACTCTCACTGTTCTGAGCATGTCAGCGGCAGCTTCCAGCTTCTACCACTGCATAGCAGCCCTGGGAACACATGGCCGGCTGGCTTTATCCTCACAACTGGATTATAAACTTGATTATTGTACCTGAGAGAAGAAAATGCTTCTGAGAAGAAAACATTCAACGTATCTGAATATGTGAGGTCTGATTTTGTGAGTGATGTGGCTCCTTTTGCCCCACCACCTACCTGGAATACTCAGCTAGAGTTCCTTCCCAGACTACAGCGATACTAAATTGTATAATGTAAAGGACATTGATTTTATCTGGCAGAAAAAATAAGCTAAATACAGAATGAACAATCTGCATCAGGCAGCCCTAAATCAGGACCCAGAACAATAAAAATCCCAGTATGTTTCACTGAACTGAAAGTCATTTCTCACACAGAGGCTGTTTTGGGGAAGGTCTGTAGCTATAATATGACGTGCTTGAGAAAGCCAGTGAACAACTGGGTCCTGCTGTAGGAAGAAATGTTTGACAAGCCATGAAGCGATTTGCAGCTGAGAGATAATGGTGGCTGTCCTGGAGTCCCACAAGAGACTTGCAGGGACATTGCAAATGACCCTGAGCAGTGTGTGCAGTTCATCTCAGGTGAGCTCCCAGATCTTTCTCTCTGTCTCCCTCCCACGCACTGGCTCACAGATGAGGATGTGGATGTCCACAAAGTTCAGCACCATCAGCTTTACTGCTTGTCATTTGATACAGCCTTATGCTCTAGAACTCTTTGCGATCCTCACGTGGCCACCCTTACTTCTACAATGTGCTAAGATACCTGCCTGGCCTTATTTTGCCATTTTGCGATTGGGAAATAAAAAAGAAGAAAGAGGGAGTCATGTCAAAGTGTGACTTTATATCTAACCACTTGATACTGGGCATACAATCAAATAGATGGAAGCTGTGCAGTAAGCACAACAAAAGATAGGAATAAATATTAACCAGCCTCTGTTCACTTTTTACACACAAACCCCACAGTGTTTTGCTTGTAGCTGCAGACTCACATTCATTTTTGTGAATGTGTCAAATTGCAATGCTTATAATGCAGTCTTGCGAATTCAGCCTGTGCAAAATACCACCAACGACATTTTTAAGTGGTCCAGTTTGAAAATGTGACCCTTAGAGACTTGATGAATAAAATTAGTCAACTCTGTAACTTTAAAATAGCTCTTTTCTAATTAAAGTGTGATGAAGCTTTCAGCCTATCTAGCTTGGGATGCAGAGTGCACCAGCAAGCCAATTAGAGATAGTAGCAAAAACAAAATGGTGTCACAGAAAGATTTACCACATCAGTCCCTCCAGTAGCTGCACCATTTCTGCTGATAAAGGTGAAACAACAGCTCCTGCTGCAGCTGAGGCTGGAGCTAATGTTAAGCTGACAAATCAACTTTTAGAGTCTTGGGAGATTCAGCGGAGCTATCAAGAGGCACAAAGGCTACTAATGCTTATGTCATACTTCTCAACTCTCACACTTTACCCAGGAGACGCCAGATTTTTTTGGCTTATATTTTTTTTTTTATTTTTCTATTCTCCTGGGTAAAAAATCAAAGAGGCCCATTAATTCAATGAGAATTTCACATATCTCGCTGCTTGATTTTTTTTCCATGAGACTCACAGTTTGAGGTTGAGAAGTATGCTCTACTTTGATAATGACACCCCGAAGGATAGCACTGGTAGAAAGATGAACGTGCAACAAAATTCCAGCTGCTGCTATTCAACGCAAACATTCAGTACATGTCGATGCTTGAACTCAGGTGGAGAGACCACCATATATCATTACATTGCCGTTCAGGGAAGCCTACATAATAAGACATAAAGAACAATTCAGCTGGTATTTGAACCTACACAGCACAGAAAAGAGAAGAGATTGGTCTGTCTCTTGTAAGCAGGCATCCAGCTAGTGATAATCTGTCAAACATTTGCACGCCTTGTGGTAATCTGGTTCACCACTTCTGAGAGGACGTGATTACATGCTTACTTGAACAAATCTCCCTGGCTGTCTAGTGGTGAGCATTAGTAGAAACGGGAAGAGACAAACAGATACGATGTTACAAAAAGAAAACGCAATGATTTTTATGACATTCCAACCTTTCATATCTAAAAATGCTATGGGAAAAAACCCAAATTTTTGCAAAACTTGAAGTTCTAGACAAAAGCTAAAAGCAAAGCAAGTGTTATGAGGACAGACCAAGGTCTTGCAAGTAAAGTACTTCTGCTGTTATGTTCAAATTATGTTCCAAAAAAACCAAGAACACAGCTCCCTTGTGGTCCAAAGCACATGTGTTTGGGCACCTGAGGGTAGAATTACCAGATCTCCTGCACACTATATATTACCAAAACAACCCAGTGTATTCTGTATGTACATTCAATCATATTTCATGTGGCAGAATCTTAGTAGCATGAGTGGTAAAGACATACAAAAAGTATGTAGCTCAGATTTTAAAAATCTATATTCCACTTCAAACAAATCTATTCTCCTTTGCTTCAGTTGCAGATAATTCTGCAAATAAACAATATGTGCTTAATACATATATCATTCAGAAATTAAGATGACCTGTAAAATAGAAATGCAGATGCAAAGTTTCAGGACTCAGTCTCCCAATGTAGTTCATCTGTGAAGTTCAGATCTGAAACTGAACTCAAATTGTTCATGTGAGGCTCTTCAAAGCCATAGGTTTAATTCAAGCTTAGCTGCAACGTTATTATTATGAAGAAATAGTAATTACAAGGCTAAGACAGGCAGAGAAATTGGGAAAAAATGTAAGGCGAACCATAATTTTAAGATGTAGGTAAATATGGAAGAATTATATCAGTTAATTACATGCAGGAGAATGGAAATTATATGAGTTAGGACCATGACATTATTGAAAGTAATAACAGCCAGTAATATATAATAGATTATATGAGATAAGTTGAAGAAGAGTAGATCCTTTACAGGTGCAATCAGACAAGGTCACAAGTAAGTAACCACTGTATAGGCTATCATCTATGGATGTGATATGAAAACTGGCCTTGCTTTAGGAAATAGTATAGGGATGGTGGCTGAAATCCTGTTTAATTACCACTCAGTTTTTCAGAGGGGGCAGAACAAAAGCTGAAAGAAGATTTTCTGACTCATTGGATTAGCAATGACTGTAAAACATAGTGAAAACATCTGCATTTGACACAAAATGCTGTAATCACAGTGGAGGAGACCTTTGGAAATGGAACCATACTATGGACTTGGGGATGGAAACAAGAACTAGAGTAAGAAAGTTCCTAAACCCTTAAAAACTCAGTAAACATGATAAAAGTCCCCAAATTAAGATTTGATTTTCAGGCTGCGAATAACAGAGGAAAGACATCAGAAGAAACAGTGCTAAATGTCCAGCAGAAATACATTTCTAACTGACCAAAGCCATTCTGCCTTTATAATGCTGACACCTGTATTTCTGATTTTGTCTCCCCAAAGAGGTTTTCTAAAACTGTCAGTTTAAGCTGCCCATGCACAATACAATCTGTTTTTTCCTGAGGCCAGCGTTGTGTTGTTTTCTTTTTTTTTCCTGGGCTCTGAAAGCACAGCTCTGATACAAATCTACATCTCTGTGTGCCTGCTGCATTAGTGATCATGCTCAATGGCCTGTCTGCTGGGTGAGATTATGGGGATACTGAAGGCAGGGGGCAAAGGATCAGCCGGGATGTGTCCAAACTTCAAATCGCTGGCTACACCCCTGACTGAAGTCTACATAAATTATGTCCACCACGTTCCCATCATTTATTTCTTTTGTCATTCCTTCAAAGAACTCGGTCGTATTCTGTCTGACAGGATTAATTCTTGGTAAAACCATTGCTGATCTTCTTTTAATAACCCTTTCTCCTATAAATACCCAGCGCTTTCATCCTTAATGATTGATTCTCCTATCTTAACTTTCAGCCATATATCTGAGGATAGCTATTGAAAAGCAAGTTTCATCTGCCAAGGCAAGTGTAAAGATGAACTCAGGTGCCTCTATGCTTAAATGTCTGTGTATCTATTTATCACCTGTTAAGGTACAAACAGCTCATCATTACAACAACCACTGAAGACGAAACGGTATCCTTCACTCAGCCAATTCTAAAGCAGGAATCCAGGGTCTGGAAATACCGGTTTAACTTTTTTGAACATGAAAAGGAAAAAACCAGCCCTTTATCACAGACATTTTTCTGTCAGAAAACCATTTCCCACCCTCTCCATCAATACATGTCTGCTACAACTAACACAGACATACTTTAAAAAGTGGCCAGTTTGTCCTAATACAGACTCTCAACTTTTAGAGTTTCAAGCTACAAAATATACTGTTTTACCATATTTGATTGGCGAAACATTATGATACAATTGCAGGTACTAACTGAGGCTGTCATATATTCCAGTATTCATATTTGGTTAGTTACAGGGTGATTTATTTCCTCCTGTTTGAAAACAGAATAAAAACCATTGTATCAGCTCTTGCTAATACATGTCTGCATGCCTGTGTCCACTCTAGAACTCGCTAATGCAATTCCCTTCAGCATTTTGTAGGTCTCACTATTGCACTGATGAAGAAACTTCAGCTAGCCTGGAACTTGGCTGCTGAAATTTTGACTGACACCATGCATGAAAATCACATTACCCTGGTTGTAAAAAACCTTCTCTGGCTACCTGTAAAGTACAGGATTATGTGTAAAGTCCTAGTTATTAACTTACAAGTCCTTAAATTGACTTGGGTTTGAATACCTCAGAGACATTCTGGAACCATACATCCCCAGTCGTTTTCTTTGGTCTCAGTCAATTGGATTAGTTCTTTTTGGCTGAAGACATTGAGCTACAGGGCATTTTTAGTGTTTGCTCGCTCCTCATGGAATTCATTAACCATGGAGGTCAGACTAGCTGACTCTCTAACATGCTCTAAATCTGAACTTAAGGTATACATTTTCATATTGCTTATTAGGATGTGTAAAAGTTATATGATTCTCTTTATTAGGTTTCTATAGTCTTTTCACATACGTACATATCAGTGAGTGTCAGTAATTTCAGAGCTAGAATTAGTCTTGTCTCAGGATTATTCTCCACCTATGCACTGCAGGAAAAAAAATACAGTATTATTGCAACTTTTCCTAATAACTTTGCAAGGATCTGCAGAGAAGAGACTTGGCAGATGGAAACCCAATGCTTAGACAAGACATTCCTATTTTTTAAAGCACCTTTGACAACATGATCTAGATCAATATTTCCAGGCAGCAGAGTAGGCATAATAAAGAGAAACTCTCTTTTTAAGTTTTTTGAAGTCTTTCATTCAATTATTACGAGTATTTGCTTTTAAGATATTTATAACTGTCTTCCTTTTTCTCATCAGTACCCACCCAAAGAAGCTCCCTTGGTTTTAGCTAGGCTGCACCTCAGTAAACGAGCATTGAATTCAGGCATGAGACCAAATCAAGCTCTGATCCAAATAATTAATAAGATTAGATCATATCATAATTTTACTGCACTAACAGGCATTCTTATGAACCCCTGTGTGGTGTGATGATACTTATATTCCATAGTGGTACTGCAGGTGGACAAATTATAAATTATATTCCAAACCAGAGAAGCATAATGAACTTAAAAGTTTGACTAATGAGATGCTCAGTCTAACGCTATTCAGTTTGGCCCTCCCCCTCTGTCCCAGGCAAAAGTCTTAACCAGCTGCAGCGAGGATCAAAAGAGGGATGCGCCTAATCCATGAACGTGCTCCCTGTATTGGTGTAGCATATAAAGAACAATGCCCTATCAGCAGTGTCTGAATAACTGTGTCTTGAGCTTGCATGCCAACAGTTACGGGTAGATGTCATCACTTTAAAAAATAAAAGCTGTTTCCATAGACATGCAAGACAGATCGGTGAATTTGCCTGGTTTAAATTAGGCTGAGTGGTTCATGATGGCGTAAGGAGGGGAACGATATTTTAATAAAACCAGCCAAATCAAACCTTCCCTGCCCAATCGACTTTTCACAGAACAGGCTGACAAGGTATTAAAAGCTGCTCCATTGCATTCAGCATGTGAAAAGGGTGCCTAGCATCTAGATTTAATAGAGCCCTAAATAGCTATAGATAATTTATTCTAGCTATGGCTTTAAGTTCTGTTTTTCAGAGAATATGAGTCTTACAAAAATGGTTTCCATGCAAATCAAAACCAGCTGAAAGCTTGCCAAGGCCAAGATGTAATTTAAGATGGCATTTAAGCTGCTCTGTCTCTTCTGCCTCTAGAGATATCATCATAAAATAAAAGAATTCATCAGGTAATGTTTTCTTCATTATTCAACCACACAATTCTGAAGTGAAAAAGATAATTAGACATACAGTGCTGTCGACACATAGTTTATGAGGAGATTCTGATTAATTAGCTATGGTAAAAGGTCTTTATATAGTCATAATTAATTTATATTTCAAGAAAAAAGGCAAACAGACAGCACACAGATTTTAATATTTCTTTCCTCTGACAAATTTATCAAAGTAATTCTGAAGTTCTGTTGAACCTATTCCACTTCATTGTTACTTTATAAAGCAGGAAACAGACAACTAATATTGACTTTCCTGGGACCCAGACAGCTTAACATTCTCACACCACTTTGAAAAATGCGTATTTTCTCTGCTGAACCAGCAAGTGAAACCACTGTGAGCTGCTCACCAAGACACATCTTGGTCTGGAATACATTGAACCAGCAATGCAAAATTTGGATGTAACACGCAAGTTGCCTTCCAAGTTCCATCATGCTTCCTTCTACCAAATTGACCTGATTTATAGTAGGACTGAGGTCAAAAGGTGATTATTCCATATTTCCTTTACTTTTGCACATTGAGTATTAGCCAAAGGAGTTAGACATGTTGTCTTCATATATTGCCATGTTAGCTCTGGGCTCGTGCTCACACTCACATCTAAACTCCCCTCACTGACCTCACAGGCTACACGTTGATTTACGCTCTGGTTAACACCCCAGTGAGCCGACCAGCGCCGCTGGCAAAGAGAAGCACGACGCAAACTCAAGCAAATTCAAGTGCGCAGAAGAAATGCGACCTGTTCAAACCACATGGTACAGAAAAAGTGAGCCCATGGTCAGGGACAGGCAACAAAGACAAAGCCACAGAGATTGTGTATTTTCAGTAAATTACTGTCAGGGATTAATTTAATCCAAATAAGAGAGATGAAAACCTGACTTATCTTTGAGACAGTCTTGAAACTGTATCACTGTGTTTTCAGGCATATTAGCCATAGCACCTATATACTATGATATAAAGTTTTGTTTTTTTTCTGAAACAAACACGTTATGAATTAATGTTTGGGTGTGAGGCTAAAGGTACAAGCACGCATGCAACCACCAGATTCTGATGAGCGATTGATGTTCCCTTCTTTCAGTCACTTATTCCAAGAGAGACTTAGAGGCAAAGTCTCCACTTGGGATCTTCATCAACAACCACTGGGGACTGTCGGAGTCTTTCCAATTTAATTTGGCTCAGCGCTTTGAAAATGCTCAGGTGGCACTTCAGCTACGAGCGGAATTAGGAAGACTGCAAAAAACCCTGTTTCTTCTCTTGTTTCAGCAAGAACATTAGTGATAAAAAGTAGCTTAAAAATCCTAAACTGCAAGATGCCAAGTAATGTCCATTCAATTTCTGGTTAAGCTTATTTGATGCAGTATATTACTCAGAATGATTTGGAGCTATAAAAAATGTTACAATAGTGAAGATTCCTGAATAAATAATTCTCAGTTAAGTGTTAGCACCTAATTATATTAACTTATAGTAATTACTGATTCAATTACGAAATTGAAGATTAACCTGAAAATGCAGACTGGCTAATTTATTTTTATGATAGCTATACACTAATAGCACATGTAGTTGGGCTTCTCTAGGTACAAGCAAGTTAAGGGTTATTTTAACACTCGTTTAGGAAGCTAAATAATCTTGCAACATTTTAATATATGACTAGAATACCTACTGAATTGTGTTTGACACAGTATTGCATTTTATTTTTCTACAGTGTGGTACCTTGCACAGAAACAGGGGTAGAA
The DNA here is from genome assembly GCF_037038585.1 of Patagioenas fasciata. NCBI lineage: Eukaryota > Metazoa > Chordata > Aves > Columbiformes > Columbidae > Patagioenas > Patagioenas fasciata. The sequence continues at coordinate 36,508,056 of NC_092527.1, read as the reverse complement.
AAAGACCTTGATATCTATAATCTCTGATTATAGTTTTAATTTTTTTCCAGTCAAAATTTGCTTTTCATGTCAGAATCTGACTTTTATAATAAGTAAACGTATTTGTGTTTGGATTTTCTGTTGGGAACAAGAAAGTTAGAGAATGCTTTATGTTTCAAATTGGGTTAGAGGGGAGAAGAGGTGCAACAGTCAGTTCAAATGATTTTAATTAAGTATTTAGGGACAGCATTTGACTCTTAAGAACAGTGAGGTAGAGTGAGGTGAAGATGACACAGGTAAAGCTTCCTTTGGGTGAGGGAAGATGGACTTGATGAACTCCTGAAATTCCTTCCAGACCTCAGATTTTCTGAAGGTGCGTAAAATAAGACTCCTGGTGTTTGGATCTTTTACGTAAGCTCATTATTATGATTTTTCCAAAACACAGTAAAATAAATTAAAATAAAAATATCATTTTAGTTTATTTAGCATAGCAAAATAACTGCTAACTTTCCATATTGTGTGTGACTAAGGAGAGACTTTTGCCACAGATTTCTACTTTAAAATCACATGACTGAAAAAAATCACAGCATGCCTTGGAATCTTAAACAGGTAATTTCTCCCAAGTCAAACTTTCTGTGATTATATATTTATTGTGCTACTTACAATAAATATCACGATTCGCAACTACAAAGATAACAAGCTGTACTTGCGAGCGGTACATGTCGCATATTTAAGAAGTAACAAAGCAGTGAAGATTACTTCACGTGTACAGATTATGTATTATTTGTTAGTGTGTCACTTCCAGTGCTCTTTCTTTTCCAAGCAAAAGTATAAAAAACATGTGATTAGCTATGACACTTTATGTGTTAGCTTTTACCCAGATAAATGTCAGATTTAGATAATCCTATGGGATCTATGCTTCAAATACTTAGAAACATGACTCTGGAAGTTTAAGAAAATATATACATACATATTATTGAGATTAGTACACCAACTAGTACAGTCCTGCAATAATAATGTATGGGGCACGACTGAGTTTAGCAACTATCTCCAAACACTTCCTGTGTGAATTAGTGGAAACCAAGTATTATATATGGTAAAGGGGAGTGGATTATTCAGTAAAGACGACTGCTAAACATATAATTTCTCCCTAATTCGCCTCGGTCCTAGCATGTTTTTAAAAATTTCAATCTCAAGTATATTTGTAAGTTTCAGGAAGATAAAATGTAGTATATACTGCTGTGGTTAATTCTTTCTCTTCCAATGCATGGGCTTTTACATAGGTAATTCTACCATTCCTTTTTGTTTATATTTTTCCCATTTTAAATACCAAATCCCTATTGAGTGCTCAGACATCTAAGCATCCATATGAATACGAGTGCTGTAAAGGGAAAACATTTTTCAGTTTTAAGAGGAGTTCCTAAAACTGCTCAACTTTTTTAGCCCATCATGGGCTAAATATCTGTTAATGGTCTGCAAGCCTTATAAAATGTGATATTTATTAGACATGGCATTCTTGGGAAGTGGACCTTGCAGGAAAATTTTGTAATTAATCCTCAGGCATTCAAATCCTTTTCAATAATTAATTTTGCTTTTGAATTTGTCTTTTAAAACACAGCCAAAAGCCATATGCACAATGTCACTACCTTAAAGGGAAACGTTATGTCTTGTAGAGCATCTCAGAGAAACAAACAGTTTTAAGCGTATCCCTAGATCTTACTTCTGTGTCTCATACCATGTTGCTATGCAAGAAAGTGCAAAAGTCCAGGCCCTGGCAATTTGTTCTTTGCTCATCAGAGTCTCAAACTGGAAAAATAGAAAGAATTTGAAGATAATGTGAAAAAAAGAAGTTATTTCTTTGTACAACCTCATTTAATTTTTGGAAAAAGTCAGATTGTTTCACACTGTCACTACCCAGCTTAAAGTAAATAAGTTCTATAGGAGTTCACTGTCTCAGCACCACTTTCATCTCACCCTTTTCACTTCATCACACATTTACTGCATGTTTCAGTTACTTCCAAGATACACTGTTTACATTCTCATAAACACTTAAGGTTATAAGAATTCATTACTATTAAGAAGTTGGAAATTTGAGTACATGAAAGGATGGCAGGAGAGGCAAATGAGCTTTCCAATACAAAACAGAATTTGGCACTGGATATGCAGAAAAACATCTGTGAACAGCAAGGTTAACCTCATACTCGAGTCCTCCCTTTACCATTGCTGCTAAAATCTATTTCTTGCTGATGGTTAACTCACAAATGCAACAGCCACACACCTGTCTGCCAACTATGCACAGCTGCATAGATCTTGTTGCTGATCCAACCATCTGCAAAACGTGGCAGCCAGTTAATGCACAAATCCATAGCACCTTTAGGAAACAATTCTGAATTTGCCAAGCGCTGCCTGCAACCCAAAGGAGACATCCATTTGCTGCAATTCTTGATGAATAACACTAGATTCAATTTGGGACCCTAAATGGACAGGCCAGCCAGTTTTAGTATTTCTGAGTTTCATCAAGGGCTTGATATAAACCAGATGGTTTTTGATTCATACACCAAAATAGACAGGCTAGAGGAATCAATCTCACTGGTATCTACCCATAATAAAACAGAGGGCAGCAAGGAAGGTGCAAATCTTAAAAAATCCCATCGAGAAATCCACATCAGATAGACTTCTGCTGTGTACAAACAGTTCAACATATAGAAAATATGTAATTGGGGCTTTCTGAGACTTTAAAATATATGTAACTAGATATACTAAGAATTTAGACTGAGAACACTAAATTTAGAACTTAGAGTACTCAGCACTGATTTAACTGGGCCTTTATCAAAGCATTCATTTCCTTAGCAAAAAAATATAAACGGACCAAAGCTGTGCAGTTTTGAAGAAAAAAAGGATGAAGAAAATATACTGACTTACAATATAAATGATGGGCTGTTAAGAGATAAGGGATGATATAGATGATGTTTCTCCAGCTCTTAAACTACATCTTTCTTTTGGAAACCAGCTCTGTGTAACCTGAAAATAGGCAAGACAAAATTTAATGAGAAAAGAATAGGATTCTGTATTCTAATTTTTTAAGCACACTCCAAACCCAAAGCTTTTTGAAAATTACTGTTGAAAAATAATGAGATACAACAAAATTATGGTTTAAATGTGCTAAATCATGATGATCTGCCTGACACTCTCTATATAGAATTAAGAAGTAACATTTTCCAAAATGCTTGTTGATTTGCAACCATTAATTCTTCTTTTATTTAAACGACTATTTCCTCCTGAATTGTTTATTTCTAATCAAAGGCCATTTAAGATATTTTTAAAAAATTAAATAGCACCCACTTAAAATGTGTTCAGTAGACTCTTTCATCCCCCAAAATACATATACCAATTACTTTACCTTCTGCACAGACTGTTCTGTCCCCAAGAATCCCAATGTGCTTTGCAAATATATTAACAACATGGCATGTCAACTTCCACCGCTGACACACAAGCGTTAGTTCTGAAACCATCAGCACTTGGCAATACTGTGTAAATGTTTAAAACAAAAGCGAAGAATCAGTTATTTGTCTAGGGGGCAAATACAATCATTTAACTGGGAATCGGATCGGGATTAAGCATTGGGGTTTACAACCCAGCGGTTATTATTGCATTTTTGTGGTATCTTGATGGTTAGCATCCTTGAGCTGTGTAACGGGTGATAATGCTTGATTGGGTGAGTGCATCAGAAAGAAGGCTGCTACACAATGAATACACCTGATTTTTGTTTTGTTATGTTTTAATAAAAGAGTTGAAACCTTCTTCTCCAACATATGCATTTGGTATAGTTGAAAGGAAAGGAATTCTGGGGTGCACGTAGGCAGGCTGGTTGCAGCAACTGCAGCATCTGGAAGCTGCTCACACGAGGTCCCTTCCAATTTTACCTTCCAAGGGATTATCCAGCTGTCCTCTGGGTATCACCTGGTATATTCCTGACATACCGCCGACACTAAAATGAGTTGATTATTGCAGCTACAGAGACCTCCCACACTGGAAGGATCTCAGGCTGGTCACTTAGGCTGCCCATGTGGCCTGATATCGTGGCAGCCCAACAAGGACTATCACAGGGGCTACTAATGCTCTTAAACACAGTACAAGGCATTACAGCTAAAATACATAATGATTTCACGGTTCACAAATTTTGTTTTATGAAACAATAAATTGTGTTTACATTCCCTGGTTATAAAGGAGGATGTGAGAATTCCTGGGTTGTTCCAAAAATGTAAAGCAGGATCAGCAGCACAAGATGTTGAAGCAGCAGCGTTTCCCTGAGAAGCAGCCAACTTAGAAGTGGAATATGGATTAATGTCATCAGGAGCAGCGGCAAGAACTGCACAGGCAGTCTGATGGGGCACTTTCATCACACGTCATTCTGCGGCTCTACAGCTGAGCCACTCAGAAAATCACAGCTGAAAAATTTTGTCCAGAACTATCAAGCAGATTTGTACCCTCTCTACACTCTGAATTTTACAGGTTACTGAATAAAGATGAATGAATATCTTATGTAGCAGGTACAATTTTGATCTCTGGAAAAAAAAACAAAGTAGCTCCGCTACTGTACATAGTGATGGCTTAAACTAGGGTTTGATGTGCCATAGAGGATCTTCGCAGAGGTCTGTAATCTCTTGTTGGATGAAGAAAACAAAAGTTCTTTTCAAACAATTCGGTCAATCTCCTCTTCAAATTCTTTTTCATTTGCAAAAACTGTATCTGAGAAGTCTCTAAAATGTTCCGATATATCAAGGTAAAGCTAAACGAATTTTCTTCTTTAACATGTCATTTTGAGATTACCTAAATACTTTCATTAATTATAAACTCACATGAAATATGCTATAAATCAGTCTTCTACATTGATTCAGGGGTAGCATTAATTTCAGTTTATCTTTACCTGGCTATAGTCAACAAACCTGCAGGGAGTTTCTGTACCTATAATACTCCTCTTAGTTGAAACTGGCTGGCAAGTCCAAAAATTATTAAGGTCTTAATTACTGAACGACTGGTAGTCTGACTGCAAACACCATTTTTCTCCAGAAACACAGAAGATCAACCAATAATTATACTGTAAAGTTTTTCAAGTGGCAAAAGATATTTAAATGTAAGCTGCACAAATTCAATAATGTATTTTGTCAGTTTTAAAACATTCTGAGTTCCCATAGGGCAAATTTACATCACCTTACTAGGTTCAGTTAAAAAAATATATATATTCTAGAAGCCTGGGTTTACCTTCTACAATGGCTCAAGGCAAGTTTCTGAAATTGCAGGTACCAGAAGTAATAGCACACTTTTGAAAACATAAGCTGCTGTTTCCAAAGCCCAGAATGTTATTCTTACTGACTTTCAGACACAGAAAAGCCTTATTATTCACCACACATACTCAGTCTAGTTTCTTTGCTCTTGTCTGGATTGAGTTGGTTTCTCACAGTGTCTTTACTTCTGTCACTTGAATTTGCTCCTATATATGTGTTCCTACCAACATTCTAAAAAAGCTGAAGAATTCAAAGTAATAAGTGAGTTTTCCAATATGACGATCTATAGTATTGACCATTATAACATTAGCTTCAAAGGAACTTAATGCTACTTAAGGACTTGCTAATTCTTTATTTTGCAAAGACTTCTGAACATTGTGTTCTCCTGCTTACGCTGAAATAGCTTTGATCATGAAGAACACAACTCTCTATAGACTTCAGGGTAAAGATACATTATGAATACCTCCTTATTCGTAGACCTTATTCCACGGTATAACATGATCACATGGCTTTTATTACCTAGCACGTCCTGGGAGCAGGTGAAAAATAAGACCATTCCTAATTTCAATACTAAAGAACAACCCTGCCCAGAGAGTTCCTTTACCCCAATGGGTTATTCCTTTCTGCCACCACGAAACAAATCAGTCTTTCAATCCCCATTCTACCGATGGGAAGACCAAATGATCTATCGAAAATCTTTGGGTGGGATCAACATCACAAATAGCATCTCATAACTTCCAAATTAGTTCCTTGACCACTGGCCAGTAGCCTCAAACTGTGATCACGGGCCCTTGCAAACAGTCAAATTGACCATACAGTCATAATAATTATGCATTTCAATGAGCCAATTTGTTATTGTAATTACAAGTTTAATCTGAATTCTGTGTATGTAATATAATTTCAAACTACCTCGAGTACGTTTCTCATAGTAGATTGCAATTTTTAATTTCCTGACACTCCGCAAATGTCAGAAAAGGGTTACTGCGATCCCTATGTGTTTTAATATGCCCCAAAGATAAGTGAATCAAGATGAAAAAAATCCATGAACCATAGGCAGCCTCATTATCCATACTCTCAGAGATGTTCATTTCCTAAGGACTGTTCTAGATGAGGGAAATTATCTATATTCTATGTATACCATAGCAGGATAGATGTGTTCTCCATCTGCTACATTTTTGCCCCTCTGAACTGTACTCCCCCTGTTGGTATAATGGAAAGATGGTTACTTGTCCTCAAAGAGAAAGGTATAATAAACACCTAAATTTATACATTTCATCCCATATTTTTAGCAAACTACACAAAAAACCCCAACACAATTGTTATATACTCTTAAAAATGAATTAGGCCTTAACAGTTAGCTACCTCATTTTGTTCTAAAATTCAACAAACTCTGAGAAAATCTCTTTTTATACAATCTTTTGGATATGTCATTTGCCATTAATATTTGATGGCCTTAAGGAAAAAAAAAAGTTACAAAAAGGTATTAATGCAAGTAGATAATAAAGCTGCATTCTATAAATCTATAGCAGCTTACAGTAATCATTAAAGCATGCAAAACTCTTTCATCTATTCAAAAATATGCAGTGCACAGAATGCCTGCTAAGGTGCATGACAAGTCAGAGTTAAATATATATTAATAAATGAATTAGGTTCATAAATAATAGCCATAATGACATTTTAGGAGACAATAAGTCTGAGGATTGTCAGAAAATGGTTGATGTATGAGCTTCACGTCTCAGTGATTCTTCAAAATGAATAGGCTTTGCGAGATAGTTCAGAACCACGACCAGCCTATTTCCTTGAATAATTTACTTGTTGTCAATTTGTACAGCCACATTACACATGCAAATTGTGCTGCCTGTGCAAACACCACTTGGAGATGATAAAAACAAATTTACGAAGGCTATAGAGGAAGGATTTATTTCACTTTCTCGCCCAGGTCAAGCAATACATGTATCTGACGATTGTGTGTACCCAATTTTGTTGTAATTATATCAGCAAATTATTCTTTATAATCTTATTATTTTTAGCAGTCTCCTTGTGCTTGGGATAATTAGCTTTCTTCACTCAGTGTAAAAACAATTCAACTTGCCAGCTAGGCAGGGCACAGCTCCATTATCTGTTTTGGGTTTAAATTTATTCCCTATATTCTTGGACACTTTGTGTAAATTAAAAATTTCATAGTCCCTAATACTGTACACGCTGTTCATTCAGTGATGAATTAAGGTCCCTAAACCTCTACGTTTGCTATTAGATATCTCACCCACTTTATATGTTAATCTGTGCTAATGAATTCCACAACCCCTAGCCACAGCGAGATGACTAAAATTATTACCACTTACAGAGATATGCCTTTTTCATTTAAAGTTCAATTCAAATTGCTCCCATAAACAGTCTGCCACACAAAGATACCTCCTTTAAAGAAGAGTTACTTACCTGTAAGTAGAGTTCTCTGAAGGTAGCATTATCTTTGGATACACATTCCTCAGCCACGTGACTTCTGGTCTGTGGCAGGGGGGAGTGGATCCATCCCTTGATAGTTGAGACTTTTCCTCAAGGCACTTCATTACCTCTGCGGCTCCTGTGCCTTCAGGGTTATTTATATCCGAGCCTGTCAACGCAACTGCCCCTCACCTTCTGATGCAGGCCCTGGAAGGGGCTGACGAGCAGAGGAGCTCCTTGGAGAGGTGGTTGCATTGACAGAACATATACGCAGCGCTTGGCAATGAAGGAGTCTCAGGTAAGTGTCTTCTTCCCTCTCAAGACGCTACCTATGAGCCTGCCATTCACCACAAGGACAGCGAATCTGGTGAAAAAAAACACGTAACAAAAAAGCCGGTATGGTATTACATGTGTGGCACAAGAGTCACCCAGGTGTCAGCTGGCCCGTGGTGGATGCACAACCAAATTCCTACCGCTCTCAAAGGAAAAACTTTTAAATATTACAGTTCCCTCACTAAAGGACGGCAATGCCCTTCGCTGAGTAATCGTGTTTCAAACCAGTAGAGGGCATTGCCATACACAGAGACTAAATAGGTTCATTAAGGTAGCTTGAAAAATCAGCTGTTGTTTATATAAATGACACAATAGCACATTTCATATACAGTATGGAGCATTGAAAATAGCCCTTCAAAGTTAAATCAACACAAAACAAAATTTAAAAGATCGAGATTCTTGTAAGACTTCCCAATTACATAGACCTTTATTGCAGTACAAATACTAAATTAATTTTACCTAATTTCCTTGAAAAGTACTTAAAACAGTGCTGTTTGTTTCAAAAACACAACCAAGGAGAGGTCAAGTGCCTTGCCCTGGCTCCACATCTGAGTGCCACAGGATGGAACTCCCAGCCGTAAGGCTCACTATTGTTCTTCTAAAAAACGACACTTAATACACAAAGAAAAACTACCTGAGAGGTTAAGAAAACTGCTCTGCATGTGTAAAACCAGTCAGATGATATTTCATTTAGTGATACGGCAGAAGGGTGTTTCTCTTCTATTGCCAGAGCAGAGGAAATGTATCCAAGACTCCAATCCAGCATACGGACTTTGTGTTCATTACAACAAAATTAGGACTGCTGTATTTGAATTGCTAAAATTTGTCTTATGCTAGGTGAAGACACTTAGACAGAGGTGATGTCTACATTGCAGTAAATTATATGGCTGCAGGTTCCACAAAACACACACCACAAATGTGGTTGCAGCATCTTATCTCAAGTAGCTGCATAAATTCTATGGCACTCAACTAGAAGTGAACTTCATAACCCCATTGCGCTACCACGGCTGGTATCCAAACAAGTTACCTTCAGGTTGGTATTGGTGCATCTACAGCAGTTCAGTTATGCTTCTGCCTTCTGCAAAAAATTATTCTAAGAACCCGGATCATCTGCACCTTTTAAGCGGTTATGCTTTTTTTGCAGATCTGCTCCATGAGATTAATTAGTCTAACCATTATTTGCTCCTTGGCTTGACATAATATCTAAATTCTGCCACAGACCTTCATTGGCAATTTAAAGCTAGTTGGCTAAGACTTCTCTACCTGTTTGTGCTCATTCCCTCTTCCATATCCGCACCCGTAGTACCACCACTCTTACAGCAGGATCTGATCTGCTTTTGAATCAGTTCCTAAACTGCCATATTGTTCAATGGTCACAGTCGGAGTTAATCCACGCAAAATACAGGACAGAAAGCTGTGGTGGTTTAAAAATTGGACCAGATGCCCCTAACTGAGGGGCAGTTAACATCTGTTTCGAAGGGTGACCCTTTGAAAGCTGGCCTGATAGTTTCAGCCTTCCAACGTATCCCACTGCCAGCCTCTGTCAATGCCCTGAACAGTACGAATGGGACCAAGACCAGCACAGTTCATGGCTTCAACAGACAAAGGTGATGAAAACTCTTTCTACCAGTGAGGTACTGAAGTTGACAACACCTTCCTCATTTCTCACAGTTAAGCCTCTGGTAAGAATAATAACCGAGCGCAGATCTTTCAAATTTCAATCAGGAATTTTGAACAAAAGGTCTTATGTCCTCCCTGAATACTGTGTGCTGATACTTTAGAGATGCCTTTTCAAAAAAGTAGGCAAAGCAACTTGCTCATGTACTGCTGATGCTTAAAAACACGGACATTTCTTTCTATGTCTATGGACAGAATTTTCATCAAAATGCAAACCTCAGAGGAACAAGGATGTAGTAAATGGCGGTAGGACAATCTCAGTAAAACCTCTGGGCTTGATCCTATGTTGTTTAGTTATGTAGTGCTCTCAAACAAGCAAATTCAGAAGCATTCAAGCAGACCTGCTCTGATGCTGCTTAACAAGGAGCCTGCGGACTGAGCGTGGGGCACTTCCTGACTAGGACGGATACAAGGACTAAGAAGGGAACACACAGCAACGCTTCTCACCAGCACGCAGGGGATTACTCAAGCTCATTCATCTTCAGAACACTTTTCTTTATTTCATCCCTTTCCATTTTTTTTCTTAGTGTCCTTGCGACCATGGGAATGAGAACACAAGGGGACTTGAGATTTAGATGAACTGACAGCAGACAACATCTGTGACATAAACCAACCATGGGCACACGTGGCCAACTTGTGCTGAGGTGTAACAGCTCTGTACGCTCTGCTCCGCGCTCATGGCCTCATCCAAACCTCATTTCCCCAATTGCAGACAATGGAAATATTTCTACCAATGATAACGGGCTTTCAATCAGGGCTCAGGCAAGGGCCTGCCTGGATGAAAGTCTTACTTTGAATGAGGTAAAGAGAGCTCAAATTACAAAACAACATTAATACTTATATACTACAGAATATTTACTAGTATACTTTAATGTACAGCCTCAGATAATGTTATTTGGATATTTCCATTAATTGTCTCTATGATGGTTCTTGTAATGTTTGTTTAGCAAGAATTAATTTGGCTCTTATATGGCACTGTATGTGGAAAAAAACCTCTCTGTAATCCTTTTAACTGACTTTAAATGCTCATTTGAATATAATTATTTTAAAGGATTAATAAAAAATATTTTTAAGTTGGCAACAAATTCAAAGTTTAGGAAAAATAACAGAGGTTATTTTATTGTCTTTACATCTCTTTTAAAAATCATATTAGTTTTCCTTTCCAACCCTATTTTATTGTATCAAAATATAATCATGCTAGAAAAATTTCTCATTATGTTAGCAAAAACGAATACAAGGTAGATAGTATACTAACACAATGACTGTAATCTGCTAATACAATAAGGCCTTCCTATTATGTTTAACCAAGAATTCAGTTCTTGATCATTTCAACATACTGCCAAAACGGTCTCTAAAGGATAAAATGTGGTATATTTCCATGTGTAAGAAAATATTTCTGATGTGCTCATTTATTGCTAAAAAAGCAACAGCTAATGATGCATAATTTATGTTGCAGTAGATTCCATTTCTGTACTAGGAAATTGTGTCTATTTTGTGGAAATAAGCATGTAGGTGATTATTTATGATTAGCTAAACGTGGCTTCGAGCATATGTCTGAGGAAATAGTTCAGGCATCCACCGTGTCCTGAAGCCCAAGAATCTCAGCTCTAGCTGGTCTGAAGAAAACAATTCCACTGTGAGAACCTGCCATGGGGACCGTACACGGCCATCAGCTTTCCTCATGCCTGACAGCTCCGTCCATTCTGTTACACTTATTCATGAAGAGTGTTTCAAAAAGCGCCCAAGCAATGCTGAGTACTGTAGATAATAATCAATACTTTTTACCCAGAAACTAGCAGCATATTCTCTTTCAGTGAAAACAAGCAAAGATGTGGAAAAATGCTCTGTTTAAGCTCAATAAAGTGCACACTGCCAAATGTGGTGGTATGAAGACCAGGAGTAAAAATAGCACCAGAAACACAGATCAGTTACCCAAACGAATACAGGATATTCTCTTCTCAAGCAAACTTGCTCAAGATGACCTCAGAAGAGCACAAAACAGCAGTACCATAGTGCTACACACTAGTACTCACTTACTCTACAGTGACAGTAGAAAGATGAACCCCCAAAGCTGCTGTTTTCAATTCCTGATTCGCTCTACAGAGATTCCTGTAGCAAGAACTGCATATTTCTCTTGCCACAAGACAATACACCTGATAAACCATAACAACTGGGACTCAAAGCGGTATCCATAAACATCCAACAGCAGAAGGTAAAGGTAGGGAACGGAGATACAGAGAAAATCATCTAGGACCTGAAAATTCATAGAGATCCTGAAAGATTCAAATTAAATTTGGTGTTACATCTAATTGCAGTAGCCCTTCCCTCTGAAGTTCAGGTAGTTTTTAATCATAGCATAATAAATATCTAACCTGTAATTACTGTGTTGTACTAGTTTGATGTTTCACAGCCGTCTCAGGGGCATGACTCATTTCACTCATAAGAGTCATTGTTTTGCAGGTCTCCAGGACAGGAATTCAAGTGAGAACGGAAGTTAGATCAGTTGACCAAAAGGAAATAAATAAGATTATTTGAATATTTGCTATAGTATTTCTACACCATAGCAGCCCTCCTGTAGTTTGATGCAGGCACAGCAGTGTTGGTCACAGGCTGTGCTGTCTTCTCCTGTTAAGTAGCCAACAATCTCTTTTGTAGCTTCAGCAATCACTGATGTTTTGAATGCAAATGCTTCTAGATTGGTGAAAGACAGAGAGGACTTTCCACCTTTTTTCTGGTAGAAGAACCTGTGAGAAGTCAGTTTGTTGCCAGAGAACTGGAGATTACCCTGAAATTTGGCTTTTTAAATTACAAATACAATAATTTTGTAAATAACAAATGAAATGCAGCTGAACACTGGAGTACTTCATTGGTGTGCACTGAGTTGGTTTGTGGATACTAAATAAGGAGCACAATGTTTGGATACAAATTGCGTCATGACATTAAATCTGCCATCTGAAAATGTATGCCAAGTAAACATATAAATTTACAGGTCATAAAGATGTCATGTATCTTTCAATTTTTGCAGTGTTCTCAAGTTAGCTCACATTAAGAAAATATCATGCAGCCTAATGGTCTAACATCTTGCTACAACAATTGACAATATCAATACATTTATCAATTACCACTTATCTGTATACCAAATACAGTCAATTATTAAATGTAAATAAAATAAATCTCTTAAAAATTGATTTCCCAGATGAGAGGAAAAACTAGTTAGCAAGCTGAGTGTGAAATTTACATGTAGTTCATGAAAAAGTGATTACTTACGGAATTAATTGATTTTAGAAATGAATCTGAGGATGCAAAGATATGGCATAAAAAGGAAATTAATCTGAAGATCTGGTTTATGTCCATGAGAAAGGTGTTTGTTTTTTCCTTCCATGCACATCCCAGAAGCTGTGATCCACTAAGAAGTCCCTACTCAAAGCCATGTTCCCCATTATCCATCTTCATAACAAACTTTTGCCCCTTCTTCATTCCCCTCATAGCTGAACTGTTTGTCCACAACTGAGCCGTGTCCCGATTTGGTGCCAGCAATTCCTTTCTCAGAAGTCTTGATACTGAGATTTGTTTTTCAACCTGTTGTCACTCTAAGACGCATCTTTTTACAACTTATTTCAATCACAAACCCTCCCATGGTTCAGAAACATTGCAGTGTTAGTGGTGTCCGCCTATTCCCTTCATCTCTTTCCTGCATTGTCTCTGCCTCCCTTCTTGTTGCTCATTATATGCCAGATGTTCTTGCTGAACCACATTCAGACTACTCCTAAGTACTTGTTTGTTTCGTCTGTTTCACCCATGAAAGCTGAAAGGACAAGAAGGTGTGAGAGACTCTTCCAAACCAGCGAGTCCCGCACCGAGTGCCCTGCACAGCCTCTCTGTTCACCTTTGAACACCCACAGCTCAGCGCTGTTTGGCTTCCTCATGAGTTTCTAAGAGCTCTTCCACATTCTTCGAGCAGTTTAAGGAAAACTCAAGCTCTGATGCCGGAAGACCATCCACAACGAACAACCTTACAAAGCCCGGGAGTTGCATTTTTGAGGTTTTCTTTTTACCACACTAACCCAAGACACTAGTGGGGGGCTTTAAAAGGATTTTTCCATCCTTGAACACTGAGGTTGCTGACCCTCGGCATTCTGTCTCAGCATAAACACTTTGGTATTGCATAAATTCCAAGGTTTTCTTTTGGAATAGAAGCCCTACTCATTTATGGCTTGTAAAACTTGTCTTTTCCTCCAGAGCACCACTGTTAATTGTGACAAAACCGCCTCATTTCCACGTGTTAGGGCATCAGATCCCTCCGGAGCCCTCCTGGTCGCCAGAAGTTGCTCTGTTCTCTCAGAGCTGCCTCACTGCGAGGAGAAAGAGCAGCCTTGTGTCCCCAGAGCCTCAGGCGAACACCTCAGCCCTGGCCGGCAGCGCCTCCGCCGGGGCCGCTTTGGGTCCCGAACCCGTCCCGACACGGGCCGCCCCGCCCGGCCCGCAGCGTTGTCATGGACACCAGAGAGGCCGAGCCTAGGGCAGCAAAGTGCCCGTTGATTGGCTGCGGGGCAGAGACCAATCGGCGGGCGGGGTGTTCCGGCGGTGCCAAGATGGCGGACAGGTAAACACGGCCGGGGAATCTCGGCGAAGGGTGCGCGGGCAGCGCTGCGGGTTCTGTGGGGCCGGGAGCCGCGGTCTCCGGTCTGCGCTCCCCGCTCCGCGCTCCCCGCGCCGGCTCGGGGCCGCGTTTCCTGCAGCACCGCTGTCCAGGCCTCCCCGCCCCGGCGGGCTCTCCTTTCCTCTCCGGCGGGCGAGAGGCGGCTGCGCTGTCCCGGGAAGCAGTGCGGAGGGAGGAGGGACGCGTCTGCTGCCGTATCGCCCGTGAACTGGGAGCAGCTGTAAACAAACGCGAAGCGACAAAACTGTAAAGAACACGGAATTAAAAATCAGAGCTGGTACCTTCTGTGCTTGACTCTACTTAACTCTTCTCTGGAATAGTAAGTATTAGAAGCTTTATGGTGTTTTTGTACAAAACATGTAACGATAGTTAACTATTCTCGATAGAAATTATAACGTTTCTGACGGTGTGTTTTGCTCTTTCCGCTGCTCTCTCCTGCAGGCTGGTGATTTTTCTGTCGGGACGGGTCAGCTCGGGTAACTCCGATGTCTCTGCGGTGACTTGAAGGGGCTGGGACTTGTTTGAACTGAAGATGTGGAGTGGGCTGGTACCGCCCGGAATGAACGAAAGTGACGTTGACTTCAGTTCTGATGAGGAGGATGAATCCCGCAGTTCGTTGTCAAAGGAAGACGCAAAAGAAGATCCTGAAAGAGTTCAGGAGAATGGACCTGAAAGTAATGCTGTCAGTGAGTCCGTTGTGGTATCCGTGACCGATGGAGAAAATGAATCTCAAACGTGCCCTCCTGGAATTCCTTTAAACATGTGGAATGTGGGTATTGCTACAAGTCTTCAAATGTCCAGAGCATAAATGCATCATACTCAAATGGCTAATTTTAAAATTAAAATAACTCAATGTTGAAGAGTCAGTATACAAATCTGAAATGAAATAAAATATGATCTAAGTGCAGTCATCATAATATACCTTAAATTGTTTCAAGCAGAGTGGGCAGGAATTTTGATAAGAAATGAATGTAACTTCTCCCCCCTCCTAGTGCAGCGGTTTGAAAGCACAGCAGGGAGATGTTTGGGTAACTCTGGAGTTGCGTAGAGATTTGTTTTGGCGGTGTGTGGGCTTTGAGCTGCTTCGTAGCTGCTTTCTGCATTAGGAGGGATTTACAATGAAGTGTATCAGTCACTACTGGTGATGCATCTCTGCGTAGATGTGTGCCCTTCTGCTTTCTATAGGGGGTAGTTGCAGGCGTTCAAACTCATAGTTGCTTTTACCTCTGGAATTCCCAGTTCCATGCAAAGACAGAAAAAATAATTATAAAGAAAAGCAATCTGTGTTTTAGGCTCTTGAGTTTTACTCCCACCGGTCGATCCTTGTCAGTAGCCTGCTGGGCAAGGTCAGAGCTGTCAGTAATACCTGAATTACAAACTGCCAGTGGGGCAATAACGATGCATAGAATAGCTCTGTACCGCACAACCAGCATCAGTGTATTCGGTGTCACGTCCCATGGGAAAACTGTCTAATTTGAATAGTCCTGGCATTTAGGGAGGGCAGAAAGTCAGAGAGAGGTGATGAAAGGTTAGAGCCAGTTCTATATGAACAGCATCAGAGCTGGATGTTTTCAATGCATACATTTTAATGTTATAGATGATAACAAGGTATTGTGGATAAATAAAATGTTGGGACAACATTTCTCAGTATTATGCTTTTGGATTTATTTTTTAATGGGGAAAAGATGCGTAAGTACTGATTTGTCTTTTTTTAATCTTGTAGAAATTTCTGGAGCTGCAGAAGAAAAACCGTGAAATGAAAATGGAAGCAAACCAGAGAAACAAAAGCCGAAAAAGAAAGCGCCACAGAAAAGGTGTTTTATGGAATTACAGAATTAATTTTCTCAGAATGGAATTAGTATCAAATACATTGGAAGTGGAATTTGCTGTCTTTGAGGGGGTTTGTGTGTTGTTTGGTTTTTTTGCTTTGTGGCTGTTTTTTTATTGTTTGTCTGTGGGTTTTTTTTGTTTTGTTTTACCAGGAATGAAATGCCTGAGTAGATGTATTCTAACTGTTATTGAGTGTTTTATTTCTCCAGTTGCATATATCACTTGTAGGACTAGGTGGTAATTTGTTACTTAAAGTTCAAGTAATACATTTATCCTGTGTTTATAAAGAAGGTAGAACTTATTTAATACTAATTTATAATGGCTAAGTATATTTCATTAATTCTATAGAATGTACTTTTGTGTATTCTGGTTAGCACTTCTTCACAGATATTGTAGGAGGTTCTTTGTATGAAAAGTGGTTTAAATCCCCACAATTATGGGGTAAATCTCTTTGAGTGTCAGCCTTTCAAAGGAAATGCAGCCAATTAGAGTTCTGTTAACTTCATTGGATGCTGTAGGGTATTACGGTGTAATGTTGGATTTTTTTTTTTTTTTTTCTTCCCTAGAAAAACAGAAAAAGGACAATGAAGTGACTGAGAGGTATAATCAGGTCAATGTGATTATCTGAGGTCTGTTCTTAATATTGGGCCAAACTTGTAAAAAGCTTAACTGCATGCATGGCCAAAACCGAGCTTTGAACGTCACGTAAAGTATCTACTGAAGTTGTTCGGTGTCTCTCTTGGGCAGGCTGAATTTTACACCAATGATTGTCTGATAGAGTTTATTGCTTGATTTTGATAATCAACACAAATGTGTTATGTAATGTAACTTAAAATTGACTTAATGTTATTCCTAATGATGTTTTATGTGTAATTGCAGACAAGCTTCTGTTCAGCCTGCTCCTTCTCCTCTTCTTTTTCCTCCTTGGCAGTGTTGGGTTAATGGTTGGACTCTATGATCTTAAGGCTCTTTTCCAACCTAAATGATTCTATGATTCTATAAGTGTGATTTCAAGATTGTGGAATTACAGAAACAGAGGGGAAGGAATAATCAATTTCACTTCCATTAAAAACTGTGAATGGGTGAAAAGAGCATATCTGCCAAATAGAATTTATTTTAGTATTGAAAATAACATTACAAGTTGTGGAAAGGGAACTCGTTATATTAATGACTTTTCTTTCTGTTTTCAGTAGTCAAGAGTTGGTAGATGAAGAGAAATGGAAAGAACTTACACAATACTTTGGAATCAATGACAGATTTGAAGCACCTGTGCATAGCAGGGCTCCACAAAAGGTGACTGTTGATGCAAAAGCAATGTCAGCTTGTGCTTGGGAGTAAAGAGCTCAGCCTTAACCGAGATAGGAATAAAACTGAGACTATTTGAAAGTGAGTAAATGATCAAGTCACTCTGAAGAAGGATGATTTTTGTACACATTTTTAATGCATTTCCTTTTGGATATCACATGAATCATACTTGAATTCCCTTGAGCCACTATCTGTGCTTGTTTCCTGTCTGGTTTTGTTTTCTGTTATCATGAGAAACAACTTTATATGCATTGTTTGCCTTTTTTTTTTTTTTAAAGTCATGTTTCAGCTTTAAAATGTGTCCAGTAAATCATTTAGTTGACACCAGTGGCTATAGGAATTAGAGGGCCAAACCTACCATACAGTTTTACTGGATTTATAACACATTCTGTCCATAAATTATTATTGTGTAACTAGTCATATTAGAACTAACTGGTACAACATGATGAACAAGTTAAGAAACTCATTATATTGTGATTTCCTTGGAGCACTGTTTGTTCTGTAGTTTTTCTAGTAAAGGCCTGGATAAGCTATGACATCAAATGTTCAGTTAGCCTTGTTTATGATAAATCTTATATTTTTCATTTGCCTAAAGTAAGTTTCTGCATGCAGGTCATGATATACTGTTTATTTCTAAGTTCTTCCTTTTGGTGGGTATTTAGTTGTCATTAAATTGCTCAGGATGGATTAGGAAAGAGGCCCAAAGTGTTAAAATGTTTTCCTTGTGAGTTCAGAGATTTTATCACTAGTGGAACGTGTCTCGTTAATTTCAGAAAAGACATCTAACAGAACTGGCCATCACTGCAGCTTCCCCTTGGGCACTTTTTTTTTTTCAACTTCCATCTGAGTAATTTAAGTGCAGTATTTGCAGATCACTGTTTCTCAAGAATTCTCTGTTTGTGTGTTTTATCTTTTTTAAAAGTGTATGTTCTGAAACTGTCAAATGTGTTTTCTTTAGCGTCACAAATATCTAAAAGCAGTGAGGCTATAAATGGTCTCTTGTGAAAGTGTTTTGTGAAATTAGAAGTCAGTGCCTACTGCTGTGCTACTCTTCTGTATTCCTTCAGAAGTTTCCAACTATTATTCCAGTAAATATTTACATTTTTTGTTACGTGATTTGTAAATATTGTTAAACAAGTTATGTTATGTTGATCATAAGGGTTATTTTCTTATTTTCAGAGGTTAAATTCTGAAGCTTTTTCATAGTTTTCCATAGGACTGCTAGAATGTGTGATTTATTAGCACAGTGGAGTGGCACCATGCCAGAACTCAGTTTTTGGATAAAGATAAAATCTTAGAACTGTAACGATACAGTGGTAATTGCCATTCTTCATGTTACCTGACACTTATATTTCACATTTTGTTTAGAAAGCTCCAGGGATGGAAGAGATAAGACAGATCTTCAGATGAAATTTTATTGTGACAGGCATAAACTAGTCCGTGTAATTTTTTTAACCTACAGTATTATCCTGCACATAAGGTGGGACTAATGCAATGATTTGTGCTTAGGCAGCCTTTCAGTGAATTCTTAATTATACTGTCTGTTACAATACATAGACAAAGTGATTTGTGTTACATAGAAATTACGGGCTTATGCAGTGTCTTAAAGAATTTTATTAAAGAAATATTTTTAGAAAGGAGATGCTCCCTTTGAACATGTTATTTCTTTATTTGTCTTAAAGATATTTGCTTTTCTTTTTCTAGTCTGGCCTTGAACTTAGCATAGAGAAGTGTGTGGCTGAAGGTGACATTGATAAGGCTGAGGAGCTGAGTGACAGATTAGCCACTCGTGAGGTAAGTGGGCTGTTAACAAAAGCTCTGAGGAAACATTTAGTTTTGTACCTCTGTACAGAAAGTGTCATAACAAAAATAGCATTGGAGATTGTTTGGAGCATCTTTCCTATTTCCTAAGCAGATTTCTGTCAGTGATTGAAGGATTTTTGCCACAGATCTTGTAATGCTTGTACAGCTGTAGCCATGTATAAGAATTGGAACTACAACCGTGAAGGATCCCAAGTAACTTGCTTTAAAGCCTTCCTGCCGACTCCACGACTCAGAGGAGTCAGTAACTTGTCATCTGTAGTGAGCTTTTGATTTTTCTGCGTGTTGCAAGCCAAGAAAACAGGAGTAGGATGTTCCCTTCCTGTCAGTTCCCTGTGCCCCTGAGATTTTTCTTTGCATTCCTTCCCCAATAAGCCTTGGAATCCTGAAGAAAGGTAGAGATTCAGCAAACTGAGAGCAAGGCATACCCAAATAAGGCCAGATATACCTGAACTTGTGTGCCAGTGTTTTATTTCCTGTGCGTTTATGTGATTGGGAGTTGATGGCAGGAAGAACGGGAATAGTTGGTTGTCGAACATTGCTGTGGCCCTAGAATGCTGTTTATAGAATGAATGGATATTTTTTTTCTCCTTGTCATCATTTTCAGTATATAAATGTGTATCTTAAAAAAAAAATCCAGGCAGGAGAAACTCTGTTTTTTCAAGATGTTGTCTTGTTATTTGGTGTATCTGAGTAATTTTATGGAGTCTGTGCAGCTCTTTGCTACAAAAATTGGACCCTTTACATTTGTATGTAGTGCTGAGTGGGTACTTAAACTGGTGAGGAATCTACCAGATACCTCTGGTAATTGCAATTTCGTGTAAGAAATAGTTAAATTGGTGCACATATGGTAGGTGGTAGCAGCTGAATTACGTAACTCACACCTGTGAAGCCCATTGCACATGGGAAAAAAAATAGGATAAAAAGATAAAGTAGTTTTGAAGCCAGATAAGAAAAGATAGCTAAGTGAGTGCTGTTGAGATGGGTGGAGAAGCTATTATTTTTAAGTCATCTGATTTATATAATTTAAACTATAAAAGTTCTAGATTTTGTATTAGAAATGAATTATATAATTTTTTGCTTTCATTCCTCTGTCTTGCATATTTTTCCTTCTTCACAGAGGTAATAGGTATTTTCTGTCCACTATCAAAATTCAAAGGTATTAGAAAAGAATTAAGAAAGACAAATTCTGAATACTTCTCATTCTCGTACAAATATTTAAGATGTTTCCTAAGTACACGGTTTCAAGGAAAGCTTTTGCAGATTTAAATCTTTTTAATGCAATATAGTACAATATTGTGATGGCTTTTGAAATGGGAAATAACAGTTCTTAAGGTTCTCTAAGGTTAGGGAAAACTGACTGCTCCTCAGTGCTGTTCTGGCACAATCATTAAACACCTACATTAGTCACTCAGGGCAGTTTGTAATGACTGAACTCTTATCTGCCTGTTCACCAGCAATCACAAAACTTCTATTGACAGTGATTGGAATATGTCCTAATGTTCCCTTTAGGTCTGACCAGCTTCTTGCTGTGATACCACTGTATTACCTTTCATGTATACAACATGAAAAACACAGTTCTCCTTCACAAATGTCATTATCCCATTTACTCTAAAGTGGTTAGAGTATCATAATCAATAAAACATACTGAGGTTCTAGTGCAAATTGTTTGACTATAAAAACAAATTAACGTAACAAGTTTTAAGGTTTTGTAATATTTATGATAAACTGTTATCTGATTTCGGTAGCCATGGGATTGTACGACAACTGGCATATCCCAGGTGCTACAGCACTGTATTATTATTTGTGGAACATTAGCTCCAAATTGTTGACTTTCAAATATTAGCATGTTGTAATTCTGAAAACAAAATGCTTGGAACATTATTAGTATTCACAGCCTTGACTTGGTTTTGGTTAAGTGGGTTTATCTGAATAAATAGTATGTTGAAAGAAGGAAAACTCAAATGACTCTGGCTCGATCTCATGAGGAGTTCTGTCGAGGCAGAATCCATGTGAATTCTCTGGGGTCCTCTGCTCTTGTGAAGATGTGCTACCTGGCCTACTGCAAGATTAATTTTTCTTTGTGATTTTAAGGAGCTGTATTTTTTTAATGGATCTTTCTTTTTATCTTAAAGAAATAATTCTGACGGTGCCTAATTTGGATTTGGTGAAGAGCTGTAGAGAAGGATTTGATTATGGAAGAAGTTGATTCAGAAATCATTGTTTTGTATACAAGTACAGTTAATAAAATATTGCTTTCATGTTGTATTGATTCATCACTGCTTTCCTTCTCTCTGCAATTTGAAGAAATGTCCCTTGAAAAACCCATTTTATGTAATATTCATAAGAAGTGAGTTACTTTTTGAAGTGACTATTTGTATCCCTTTAACTTCTGAATGCAACACAATACCATGAGCAAGTCAGGCACAGAACTGTACTATGGGCTGAAGTACACCACTTCTGAGGTCTCAACAAATAAGTGGATGAATTATTGTTCTTTTATCTCAACTTCATCTTTTTGTGTATAGTTTTCATTTTTCTCAAGTGATGTTGCAGGGCTGGGGGCAGGGAGCGGATGAGAAGCAGCTGCTGTCTGTTTGGGGTACAGCCCCCCTTGCAGCCCTGTGAAAATTGTTCAGTGGGTAGGTGTTCTTTCTGAAATCAGGTGTATGGGGTTTTAATCGGCACCATTTTCTTTTGCAAGAAGCAGTGACTGGAACCTGCTGATAAAGCTTTTGCTTTGAGGCACAGATCCCAGAGTTCTTAAAGCTGTTTCCTGCCTTAATAAGTGAAACTAATTTTTGATGTATAACATTTATAAGCCTGTGAAACTGATAGGGCAGCTTCAGTATTTAGAAAAACGAAGCCAAAAATAAACAGATGATGAGAATAGGCAGTAGGAACATGTCCTAAAAAGCAAAGGAATGCCAAAATGATGCTGTCAATACGCTATCGCTATGACACAGTGAGAAAAGGTTTTAAAAAATCAGGTTCCTTTAAAATCAATGATGATTTAGGCAATATGCATAATCTAGCAGCTGCGAGTGGATCACTGAAATTTGCATCCTAAAAGCCTAAATGATACTGCTTCAAGGTTTTGGGTCTTCAGGTTTCCATGTGGTACTTGTTGCAGGTTCCTTAAGGAAAATAGTATTGTACTGTTGTAAATGAGGCTTTGGGCAATATGTTATTTGTTGCTTTCTTCTGCTTTGATGAATATGCACAAATTCTGATTTTTAAACCAAAATGTCTTAATCAAGTAGCATTCCAGGTTTTAGAGATAGAGCCTCATGCATCCAAGCTCTAACTCTATTTACTAGTGACTGCATGTGTAGATTCATACCTAACTTTTGAGAGTAGCTAAAAATGAGTCACCCCTCTTTTATTGGCAGTTGCATTTCTATTGAAAAAATGAGTTGTACTTATGTCATGATGGTGGTATTCAGTCTAATCTCTTGGCAACGCTCACCATAAACTATAACCCCTTGTCTCCTGTTGACCTCCTAGTTTGTGGAATAGAAATGTGATTGCAGTTAGTTTGAGTGTTTTCAGGGCAGCAGATCTCTATCTGTGGATCACTGTCCATCCCACAGTGTGTTCTCTTCTGGTGTTTTGCTTCACTGAAGAGTTCTAGCGATCCTGAAATTCTTAATTGCGTTATTTTATATACGAGTGAAATTCTTCCTGAAAGAATACAGGCATGTCTGCATCATGTTGTACAGACTAATTTAGGCCATCAGTAACTCTTTCTTCAGCCAGACTTTCTAGAACTGGTCTGGCTGGGGTGTCTCAGTGCTGTGCTGCAGTTATGGTACCTGCGATCAGCACTCTGATAAATTTCTGTTGAGCATTAAGAAAATGCAGGTGGGTCTCACTGCTTAATCGTAATTCACTGTGGATTTTTAAACTTGGTTAGACTGAATTATTTCTCTAATACCAACAGCATAGTACTATTAGTATCATATAGCTAGCAGTTCACTGCAGTGTACATGGTATAATACACACAGTTAAGGTTTATTATTGCAATCCAGTTGCTGTCTTTGTTACAACATTCCAGGGGGTTTCAACATCGCCAGAGTGTCCTTCATGTTTTAAAGCTCTGCTTTTCAAATGCAGAGTGGCGTACGTAAAGGTAGTGCTTGAACACTGCATTTAATGATGACTTGTTTAACTTGAGAGATGCCAATAAAAGTGTTAATACTAATGCAGGAGTTGAGTTACCACCAAAATTCTGAACCTTTTAGAATGACAGTTTTTGACAGAATGAAGTGTATGTGGACACTTAATTGGGCTAAGAGAAAATGGTTTTCTTGGTGATGTTCTAGCTGAGATTTAATGGTGGCAGGTACTTGGGTATGTAGCTTGGAACAGACACTCGGAATTATGTCAGCTTTTTGAAAAACCTTTTTGGAATAATATATTGAAATGTACTTTAATTGTTCCTACTGTGGGAATCATCCAAGATTTTTTTGAAGAATAAACGTTGGTAAATTAGAGCACTGTGACTGTGTGTAGTTGGAGGTGTTTATCTTTTGAGTCAGGATGGTATGTGGAGTTATCTGGGAATTTTACTTTGCTGTAAATCAGTTTCAGTTCGGAGTGATCCTTGTAGAAGTTCTTCTAATTAAACCAGATAATTTTAAAATACTTCCTCCCATATATAAACCTGAAAATATTTTCCAAGCTTTTTGTTCCCATAAAGAAAGAATTTTTTCGTAGTGCTTTTGTACTGAAATCATCGTGTGGTGTCTCAAGAAGCAGAGTGCAGATTTCTTATGGCTCTAATATTCTGAGAACTAATCTGGCTAAACCTCAAACTTTGCATTTGCTTGTAGTTTTTATATCAACTGCCTGGTAGGAAGGTGCCACATTGTCTAAGAGTCCATTAGCCTCAGGACTGTAACCTGAACATGCTAAAATAATCTGGACCTTATTTGACTTACCTGTCAAAAGGAACTTTTAAAATATTTTGTGATTTAGTGTGTTAAATTACTGGAGTAGTTCTCAGTCTCTAAAAACACAGGCTTTTTGACAGCACTCTTCCTAAGTCCTTAGTTTAGTGGCTTCTGGCATTTTGGTGAAACACTTTTTAAAAGCTGTAATTTATAGGGAAACTATGGTATTGTAATCGAGCTTAAATGAAAGATCTACATTGTAATCGACAGCAAGATGAGTCCTGCTGTTGTCTTCAAAATTTGTTGTGTTGGTTTTGACTGTTTTATAATAATCAAATTAGTATCTGTTGTCTTGAATTACCCTCTAGCTGTGTAATTTAGAATGGGAAGTACAGGAGCAAGGTTGTGTGTTGTAGCCAGCGAGAATCATTCTGGAAGTTGTTGTCCATTTGAAAATCGGGGTCAAATATGATTGATCATGAGGTCACACATGCTACTGTTTCCGAGGGGCAGGTTATAGCGCTTGATGCTCTTCTCTTGGTAAAATAGAGTTTCATTTTGAAATTCTGTGCAACATTCACAATTTATCACAGTGCTTTCAGATACCTGAGGAGATTGATGTAATTTTAAAGGGAAAGTAACCAAGCACCAGTTAATTTGGAAAGTAACCAAGCACCAGTTAATTTGGAAAGTAACCAAGCACCAGTTAATTTGGAAAGTTCCCCATTGAAGGACCTGGGCTGGGAGGGTGGAAAGAAGAGTTTATTTTTGTGTCTGAAGCGTTTTCTTTCTACCACTCAGCAGAGGTGCTTCCAAATATCTCTTCATTGAGGTTGTTTTCTTTTAACCTTTGGAACATGGCAGGGTTATCACCTAGAATTACATTCTTATGCTCCCTTAATTATGTATATCTTTTCCTTAACAAACCTTAAAAAAAGATTTCAGATGTTACAAGTCTAATTAAAGAGACAGACAAAGCACAGTTTATACTGTAGATTTTTTCTGCAGTTCAATTAATCAGCATGTTTTCTCTTTTAATTAAAACCATTTTAGTAAATTAAAGCCCACAGCAAAACACATATATAATTTGTTTGTAATTAGCTCTTAATTGGTGGTAGTTGAAGCTTAGCACCCTTGGTTTCTTTCTTCATGATTGCCATTTTATTAGCAGCCAGTCATTAATTAATCTTTTTTTCTAATTAGCTTATAAAACTGTTGATGGCACATTATTGTAAATGTGATTTTAAGTTCAAAGCTTGTTAATAAGCTTTCTTACTTAGAAGAACAGAGATAAAGAAATTGCTGAAAACAGTACTACAGTTCTTTTTTTAAAACCGCCTTTCTTATAAGGGGGCTGTGTAAAGCATCTAACAGCTTATAGTTAATTTTTTAATGCTGTGTTTTCTCATGAATGGAAGAAGTTACTTGCATTTAAATGTTTAAATCTAGCGAAGAGCTTAATAGAAGAACAGTTTTCTGTCCTTACTCCATTGCTGTGCTGTCCAAATATAATTTGATGTTGTAGTACGCAGCATAAAAATACAACAAAGGTATTACAAAGTATTTTACAGTGGAAGTTGAGCACATCATTGAAAGGGGACAATTTTCGCTGCAAAATCCACTCGGTATTCTTGTTTGCTTTATATATTTTATATACGTCAGCAATGGATAACATTCCATAACATAAAAGGAGAAAATCATTGCTAAAGGCAAGCCTGAAATAACTAGATTCATATTTGATGAGAAACTGTAACACTGTATTAAAAGGCTGTTTGGCTTCTCTCCTATGATCGTCGGATATTTCAGGACCTGTTTGAATAGAGATGTTTTGTTAGAGCTTCTGTAGGTTGAGCATTTTGTATTTCATACCTAAATATTTCTGGAGCAGTTCTTGAACGTGTCATCTCATTACTTGTATCATTCAGCGTTCTCATTACTTGTATCATTCAGCATTCACATTGCACAGTCCTGTCTTAAGGAGAAGTCTTTGCCTCATGATATTTCGTGTGAAATATCTTGATTTTTCAAGGGAAGTTTTCTGGAAGTTACAGTAGATTCTGTTGTGACTTAATAGATGTTTACTCTTCTGCCTGAACTTTACACACTATTTCAACTTCAGCCGTTTCTTTGCTTGTTTTAAAAGTGTTTTATGATGCTATGCAAGAAACACTAGAAAGGGATAGCTGACAAGGAAAAAATTAAAAATTGGATAAAAAGTAAATGAATAATGTCATATTACTAAAAAGATGAGAGGCTAATTTGTGCCGACTTTTTGCTAATTTTGTTCAAGCCTCAAAATGAGGAGCTGTCACCCGTTCTGTGTAGCACTGATGACAGTGCCAATGATCCATGAAATAAGCTGCCGCTGGCTTTGTTCTGATAAGAATGAACAAATCTGCACAATGTACGGCTCCCAGAATCTCATTTTCATACTTGCATGCAGGCTAAAAGAAATAAGCTGTTTGCAGGCTTGATTAATCAGACATTTGAGGGTTTTTTGTCTCTTTGATCTCTTTCGTCTCCTAGGTAACTTGCTTGACATTAATGTTGAGCTTGAGTAAAGACAATCAGGAATTGTAGACCAAACTGATATAAAAATTAAAGACCTTAACACTTTAAGTACTCCAGTAATGGTTCCGCTTTACTTCAGAAAACATCTGTTTTCATTTAATTAAAGAACAAAAGAGAATGGCATAAATATTTTTCATAGAGACCTGTTATTCCATGAAAAGTTAAAGTATGATAATTGGTATTTTTTTAAAATAAATGCCTTGAAACTCTTCAAAAAGAAGCAAAGCTTCAGAGATTTGTTACAAGGTAACAATTGCAGATGAGTAGGAAATTCATGGAAAATAACGGATAAGGAATTTTCACTTATGCTGTGTTAAACATCTAGAGTAAGAGATTTGACAGGATTATTGGTCAACTTGGAAATGGAAAGGCCTTTGCCCTCTAGAAAACAAGTTGTTTTTTAAGTTTGTCTTAAAAATATATATATTGTGTTACAAGGATGAACCATTATATCAGCTTTACTACCCAATATGATTTACACACTTTAAACCTGTAAAATTGAAAGGAATTTAGAAAAAAAAAATGTCGCAGTGCGTTTGCTTGAGGTTATGCAGACGCTTTTACAAATCTTCCAAGTGGCTGTAAAGATGAATGCCTCAAGGGTCTAGCCAGGGCCCTGCTTTTCCAACCAGCTAAAGCCCTTATCTTAAATCCAAGCAAAGTACCATTAATCTTTTTGAAAGACCTTTTATGGCTTTTAATATATCCCAAATTAGAACATTTTACACCCTTGGTTCCTGAAATATGGTGATAAAAAGCCTTTAGAGCTTAATTTTCCTTACTGCGTGCTCTGACCAATTTGCAGTTCTTTGTGATAATGTTTAGACACCTTAATTAAAATGCAGCAAAATATTGGATGTTCTATATGGAAAATGCTGATACTTTGACTACACAAGAAATTGTTGTATATATTTTTATTCATGCTTTCTTACTTCTTTTAAGATTGTATTTTATTGAGTTATCTGATGACCTGGAATGTTTTTTTTTAAATGTAAAACCCATTGACCAAGCTTTTATGGATTTCTTTTGTGGGGGGCGGGGGGGTGGTGAAGATGTATATCTGGGTGTGGGTGGGAGCAGAAGACATTTAGTCTGACTAAAATGTGTGGGTTTATATGTGACATATTTGTTTTCCTGTCTTAAATTTGACTCTATGCAGCCTAGAAATTATAATATAAATGCTGCAAAATGTTTTCCCTTTTACTTCCACATACAGAGGTTGTTATTGTCCCATTTTTTTCTATACTTTTCAAAGATGGAGGAACTCATTCTGTCTTCTGAGAAATACAGAGCAAAAGTTGTGTTGACCTCGCTTGTGTGTATTTGTGTGTAAGTGTTCAGTAACCCACTGGAACATATTTTAAGACGACACTGTTATTCATCACATAGGAGTTAATTTTCAAGTATATTAGGAGGTAAAACACAGTTCAAAAATAAAGGCATGGGTCTGGTGATTGACTTCAGCCATCAGATTGCTCTATTTTTTGAGTTAATTAGTTCTGTTTCAATGAACAAGTAAACATTTCTTGAATATTTTAGGTGAGTTTTCTTAAGCATTTTTATATTGCAAGTACATTCAAGTTAACAGCTGCTCTTAAATATTAAGCGACAATACAAGTAAGAGAATGTTATGCTTTAGTCTTTGACTCAAGATTTGGCAGTTCAGATGTTGGCACTGAATTACTGATTATATAAAATTTTAATGCTCAGGGGAAAAATGAAGTGATTAATAATATTAAAGTTTTGAAGTGTCTGGTCACATGAATTATTTCGTGCATCCAAACGATTTCATAGGTACATCTTTATTACCTTATAACATGCAATATTACGCTTTTCTTAACTGTGGTGCCAGTGCTTAGAGCCTAAAACAAAGCACAGGCTATTGTGCTTTCTGCCTACCTGCAAGTAGCCTCTCAGACCCTTCGGCAGAAAGGCCACATTCTCGATTCTTGAACCCTGAAGGGGGGCCATAAGGTAAATAGCTTATAGAGATGCTGGGTTGTTTTGCTTTGTTAGCAAAATGATGATGGTATTGACCTATCTACAGGGTAAGTGTTTGATGAGAGAGCTGTAGAAGATGCGAAGATACATCCTTGAGTTCTCTCTTATCCTGTCTGGACAAAACGTCTCTCAGAGTAAATAGGAATTGCCTGACTAGATGTTACAGATTATTGAAATGCATGACCATTAATAATGGAACTTTAACCAAAGTTTAAAAAAAAAAAAAGTGTCATTTTGGGTCTCCTGTGCCTCTCATTTGATGCTCCCATGACGTTTTGGGGAAATTTAGAACATCCAATCAGAAATACGTTGGCTAACTTCAGTAGGTATTGGACTGGATGGGAAGAGAACCTGTTTGTCCACATCACGATTTGTAGGGGTTTTGGCTAAATGGATTACTTGTTTATTTTGGAGAAAAATGGTAACTATTGAGACCAAATTATTCCTTGATTCATAATTTGGTTGCAAATAATGTCAGATCACAATAGCAATCACAAAGTGTAACTGCAATGAACAGGTTATGAATGCTGATTAAGGAAAATAATCCAGACATAGTTCACAGTACCTTCCTCCATCTTTTCTGTGTTATTCTTTTTTCCCCTGTCTTGACATTCACTAAAGTGAACTTAATTCTCACAGTATGAATAAGTTTGTGACAATAAAGTAGTATTCACCTACAGCCTACGATCACCTTATTTGAAAAGCATGCATATTATCACACTAATAATCTAAAAGCTGGGAATGTGAAGACCAAATGCCAGATGGACTCTAAGGACACTACTTAATTTACTTTCTGGACAGCCTGATTAAAACATGACTGCTGGTACTACTGGAAAATGTGTGGCTGTAGCAGTTCTTCCTATATAAAACTGTCTTTTTGGGTGGTTTATGTACTGGTAGGACTGGCTGAGGTCACAGACTGGTCTCAATAATGGAGACTGCCTGTCTGTGTATATCTGTGTCTATATATTTATTTTAAAAACAAACAAACAAGGGGATCTAATGGGCTATTGCCTCTTGTTTGTATTCTTGAAAAGGAAGGTTTGGGTGGAAAGAATTGCCTGCCCCAGGGTCCCACTCCTTTGTATTTCTCTCAAGGGACATTCTTGCTCATCCAATCTAATATTACAGCATCAGCCTAACACTTGAAAGGTATTTTAATATCTATTGACTTTTGAGAAACAATATCAGACCAAGTAATTTGTGAGGCTTAAATTTCACATGAGCCATTTGCATCTATTCAGTTTTCCTTTGTTCCTTTTTATGTCTTAGCTTGGTGTGAAAATTGCCAAAGCTGCTGCTTGCCGCAACTTTGTAAAAGCCAAGCAAGAAGCAGAGGCTGCCCAAGAAGCTCGAAAGAAAAAGAAGCTTGCTTGGGGGTAAGTCATTTGAGTGTGGAATTAAACATTGTGGCTTCATTGGCACTAAGTGTATACAATGCAATCTCAGTTAAATGTTTTCTTAGTTGAAATAGGCTTGTGTTAATCTTATTTGTTTAGTTTAACCTTGTTGGGCGCTTTGGTTTTTGTTTTTTCTTAGCAGTGTTTCAGATTGAAGTGCAGAGGCTTTACCAGAATTAATGTATTGGTTATATGGCTACATTTGCCTTCATGTCTTTATTGCTGTATTAAAAATACGTTTTTATTTTTGTTGTTATTAAGAATAGTGTAGTTGAATACCTGAAACACGTGCTCATGATTCCTAATTTTGTTTTTGTGGTCTTTTTCAGATTTGAAGCCAAGAAAAGATGGGAAACAAAAAGCAACATGGGATACATGTAATACACCCTGTTTTCCTCTGGAGTCAAATACCTGGTTTTACTTGAAGAATCTTTGTGAGCGACTTCTTAAACTGAAACACAAAAAAATCCACAAGCAAAAGCCAACACCTCAAATCTTTTGTTTCTCTTAATGCTGTTAGACTGCAGTATCTTGTTTTGGCTCTTTTATAATGTAGCAAAAATACTATCTAAACATCTTAAATATAGTATTTTTCTCCAAAATATGAAAATCTAGGATAATTAATTGTAGAATGCATTTGGAGTCTGGTAGAGAACTCTCTAGTTAGAATAAAATACTTGGTCCAATGTGTTTTGTGCTGCACTGCTGTTATAAAATGCCTGGATATCAGGAGAGGGGTAAGTTTTCCTACAGACCTAATGCAGTAAATACTACTATTCTGCTTGCTTGAAAGTTGAGGGTGGCACTAATAAAGGAAAGCAAAACTACACTACCTGTTTAAAACTATTATTATTGATGCATTTATGGACTTAGTAAATGTAAACAGAAAAAAAATGGCTGAAAAATGTCCATCCTCCCTCTTCTGGAAGGATCTGGTACTATTTGTCATATCCTGCTGACATTTTCTTCAGAATATTTCCAATTCCCATTTTCCCTCCCAAGAACTGAAGTTTTAGAAGTCCCAGGTTTTTTTAGCAGATAAACTATAAATATCTATCTTGAAAAATATCTGAAATATGTTGTGCATTTAGCTGCACCCAAGAAACAAATGCAGGTTTTACTTCAAGTCAAATGTTTTACAGATCAATTAGGATTTGAATGTTTGTGTTATGAGATTTTAACAAGAATTTATGAGAATGTTTGTTCAAAACTTCTCAGTAAAAAGTAAGGACACATTCAGAACTAATAACTTTTCTCCCCGAAGCTCTTGCATAGATGTTTAGTCACCACAATGCCTGAATGGAATTGGTAATGTAAATGTCAGTTATTGTTAACCAAGATTAATATGTTTCAGGCCAAAGGTATGGTATTAGCGTAATGGTGATTTACTATGTAAGTACTTGAGGCTAAAACAACTTGCCAACAAATAGCAATTTGAAGTCTTACAGCACCAATTCGAAGAGTTTAGGTTTGCAGTCCAACATGGAATAGTGCATTTTTGTTCATTAGCCCTCAGGATGTTTGATTCTTTTTCATTTTTAGCAGAAAATCGTATTTCTTTCACAAAGATGAGAGTTTGCAATATGGTAATCTGCAGTTAGCTGTAATTAGTTGTGATGACAGAGTTGAATACAATTGCCAGGCTTGTAAATCAGGGGCTAAACAGGTTTCTGCAGTATAACATCATAAATCTCACGCTATGGTTTACAAACTGTATTAGCTTTAGAAACTGTGTGGAAGGAAGCAAGTGATATATCTCTTTGTAAAGTGATTATGAAGGCAAATATATTTACTTGCATAAACAGAGATTACATCATGAACCTTCATCAAGATTTTTCTCAGTTTCAAATGTTCCTGTCCAAAACTTACAGGCATTCTGGCCATAATTGCAGTTATGTTATTTATGCAGCTGGCAGATGAGCGTTACAGCTGACGTTTCTGCTTGTTATATACTGAGAAGCAGAATGATGCTGATAATTTTGTACTGAAAACATCAGCAGTATTCCAGTAAACCAGTATTCCAGTAAAAGTTGTATATATTAAACAGATGCTATATGTTTTCTTGCAATAGTTGCTTTCAATAGTAACAGTATTTATTAGTGAAATAAAGATCTTGATCTAATTGTAAGAATCAGTGCTGTTTGATATGAAAAAGGGCTTTGAAAGAAATCCAAATGCTCAAAAACCAGCTATTGTCTGAGAACTTGCCACATTGTATTTATTGCCAGCCACCTGTAATATTTTTCATTTAAATTACCAATTAGTTTTATATTAGGCCATTAATAACATAACTATTTAGCAAGTATGCAGAGTATTTGCATTGGGTTACTTGTGGTGAATTTAAAAATTATCACACTTCAGGTATTTTGATCTACCTAAAGTATTTGCTTAGAATATTAGTTTAATTCCCAGAATTATACCATGTTCAAAAAAACCCTGATTAACAGAGAAAATACAAAAGTCTAATACAGCTTTATAGAGATCATCTAAATACATAATAAATTAACTCATAACTGTACATTTAGTAAACATCCTCCTAAACTGCTGATCTGATTCTAAGGTGTCTTGCATTCCTGACACTTTATTTGTGTGAAGTAGTTTTGCTATATGCTGTGAACTTTGGCCAAACAAGTAAAACTGCATTCTGAGATTTAACTGGTTTTATAATAAGCATTTGAATTGTTTTACCACTGTTTATTTCAGTTAACTGAAACCTTTGTAATCAGCTTAAATATATAATCTCTTATACTGAACTAAATATGAAATGTAATAATAATTCTTTTAGCAAATGAAAAGTTTGCACTATCTCCTTGTCTGACTGAAATTACGTATCTAGAGGAATGCATTAAACAATTAATTTCAGTGCAAACCTGTTATGAAGCCAAATATTTATCAGGAGCTCATTTGATGATACCTTGAGTTGCATAACAGTTAAAGGGCAGCCTTGCCTAAGCTCCTTCCTACCCCTCAGAAGCCTTGAAAAACCTAAATACAGGCACTAGTTCTGCCCCAATTTTTTCTCCACCAATATTTCATATTTCTTCCAACTATAGTCATGGTACCCTCTTGGGTATCCTGAGTAGTCTTAAGTCATTTGAAGAAAAAGGTCGTAGCATCCCAAGTGCAGTTCTCCAGAGTCCACAGAGAACTAACTTTGAAAAGGGGGATGTCCTCTGAGAGTTGTGTATTGTTCTGTGGACAAGGGCTGGGTCTTGAGCTACCTGACCAGACCAGAGCTGGCTCCATTGTGTGCCAGTAAGGCTCTTAACGAAGTTTATTACTCGGGTACTACCACACAGTGAGGTGCTGAGATTGCTTATGGGTTTACAACAGACTTGGCCAAAGCCAAGTTGATGTCTCTGTGCAGTGTTTCACTAAGTGGTGTAAATGTTCCTCGTTGTATGCTTCTCACATTGGTGTCACTTTTTCATTTCTGCTCCCATCTGGGGATAGTCCAGACTCATGTTCTTACAATTTTACTGCATTCTAAGGCCTACACAATTGAAAAATAAATTATTTATCAACTCCTATGATAAAATACAGCCAGTTTGAAGTCTGACAACAGCATGCTAATGTAATTACTAGTATTTCTTAATACTGCATTCCTGAGGTCCTAAACCAAATAGTGGCTGCAGGGACAGTTTGACAGATAAAAACATATATATAGTTGTTAGAGCTTTAATGGTTTTTTGCCTGCAACCATAATCTCTATCATTATTTTTTTAGTTTAATTCTGTTGGACAAGTTTCAAAGATAAATATGGTGTGTAATAAGCCTTTGCAGCCTCTAATTTGTGAAGGAGTGTCTGTCCAGTTAATACTTGCTCATTGAAGCAAAGGGTTTTGAAATAGCTGAAGTACGAACTGTAATTACTGATGTCTGTTTCCTATTCACCTATGGCTTCTGGCATTTGATCAAAAAATGTAATGTATTGCTTAATCTCAGAGCATTCCCCACTTTCAAAAATATTTACTTCGTGAGAATTGTACAGCACTAAGTGACCTCAGCAAAACCATAGCAGATTTTTACTTGGCATGGATTGTACGCAGTTAATCCACCAACAAGTATTTTTCCTGTTATTTTTGAATGCTGGTAATTTAGATATGCATGTATTTATAATCTACTTCTAGCATAAGTTCAAAGCATTTGAAAAAGTATTAAATATATTAATAATGGGGTGGGCTTTTTATTTCACAAATGGTTAAAAAGAATGCAAAGGTTGAGCAACTTGTGTGATGGCCAAGCTGGCAGCAAGTGGCGAATGGAACCTCCTGCTGAGTGTGCAGTTTGTCATGGCTGGGAGTAACATGGAGAGAGAAGTCGTGAAGAAATGTGAACAGGTTCCTAAATCTCTTTGAAAACCACTGGGAATTAGGTACTTCGTTACCATCTGTCCTACTGAGAGGGCAGAAAACTGGGATATTGAATGCACATGTTCCAGGCGTCACGAGAGTAAGTGGAAACTCTAACTTCATTTGAGAAGAGTTGTCATCTTTCTTGTTGAAAAATGCCTGCACTGCTTTGATCTGCCTCCAGCTGTGTTTATTATACCATCAAACCTTGTCTTCCCAGTTTCCTGGGACTGTGTGTGACAGACTTGAGTTTTCTCTCTCTTTGCTTAGAATGAGACCTGAAATATAACATTTTCTCCTCAAAAAGTGTAAGAGTTAAACCAATACTAAGAAATGCAAACGACCAACTTTGTATATAAAATGAGCTCTGCAGGTTTTGCGTGTGATGGTTCTTATCATGCTCATTCTTTGATTATGTTCATAAATATGATGGGCACCATCTAAGAAAGGAGAAAGCTATTTGCAGTGAAAAGATGGTGTCATGCCAAGATGTTGGTTGAGTTCCAGATCAGAGAAGCATGTCAGTTATTGAATCATCATCCTGACTTGCACAGTACATTCATTTCTTTTGGCGTTTTGCAGGTATGCTGCCTGCTTGGCTCACACAGATGAAGTGACTTCAGGTCAATGTAAAGTGACCACAGAGAGAAATGACCAGTTGTATTTCTGCGTTATGTTTCTCTTTCACAACTTCTGCTGTAACTTGGCTGCAATTCATGTATGTAAGAGAAAAGATAGATATGGAAATAAGGATTCTTACCCAAATGAGTACCAGCTACCAACGAGGGAGTTTTATTCATCCTTTTTAGCAACTTATCCAAAATGGCAAATATAATTCATATACCCCAACAGCAAATCTAAGTATGGAGTAAAGTGTAATGCTGCCTGTGGAATCTCTTAGCTCAATGGTATTTATAATATTTTAAGGCTTTCTGTGTAATTGGTTGCTGACCTTGTGGGATCTTCCTCAATACTGAAATGCTAGTTGGCCTCCACAGATAGGGACCGTTAATTCCAAACTATTAGTCGCTTGAATTTACTAAAACTGTTCAATGTGACAAAGAGAAATAATCCACATCTCTGATGATTGAGATGATTCTGTGAAAAATCATCTGCATCTTCTGCATTTGTGATGAAAAATCATTGCATTTTTTTTTGTGAACTGGATTCCCAACACAAGCAGGGGCACTGAGATTCTTTTTTAACATTGATTCATCTTCTGTAGAATTCATGAAAATACCTTTTCCACAATTATATTCTACGTATGTCACCAGCTCCCCAAACTACACTCTCTGTAATAGCATAGGTTTCTAAGCAA
Organism: Patagioenas fasciata; assembly: GCF_037038585.1. Lineage (NCBI taxonomy): Eukaryota > Metazoa > Chordata > Aves > Columbiformes > Columbidae > Patagioenas > Patagioenas fasciata. Next base: position 36,472,187 of record NC_092527.1, on the reverse strand, counting down.
GCCCTGAATAAAACTAAGTAGAATACACTCGTATAAACTGTAAACACGGAAGAACATTGGAGGGTTGACACACGGCATGATTCAGCTCCTAATTACCATCAAAGAATGTAGCACGGAGCTTTTATTTTTCCCAGAGTTAATGAAGAGAGCGTTGAGAGCAGCTTGCTAGCAAGAGCTGTCCTCTGTTATCTGCGGAAGGGAGTACACAAGCTGCGAAGGGGGAGAATCGGCCAAATGGGCATTTCCAATTTGAATACTTTTCTCTTTATAGAAATATGCTTATAAAATGTCTTCCACTCTCACCACAGCAATGCCAAGGGCCTCTCCTCTAGAAATGCAGACATCACAGAATATTCTTTGTTGAAAATTATTTCCTTTGCTTCTCTCGATATGTTTTTTCTTTTTTGTTTATTCTAACAAACAACGTTTTAAAATAAGCTTTGCTTTAGGTCACTTTAATTTTTATAGAACAGCTCAGAGGAGGGATTTGGGTGCACTTTGTCAAGCAACAGCGTGTTTCTCCAGGCTCCATAGGGCTGCTGTTTCATGTCATATCTTCAGGAGGCTTTTTGAAAGGTCTGCATCCCAGTTTACACCCTGAAGGGGACTCTGCCGTTGGGGTCAGGACTTCAGGTTACCCATGTCTGGTGTGTTTGAGAAGTTGCTCCTTTCTTTGCAATTACTTCTTCCTAAAGGATAAAGTGTCTTATTTTTAAAGTAGTTCCATTCACTGATCCACTTTAGAGTGCAACTGCACAAGTGGTTGGATAAGGCTAATTTGGGAAGTGGCAGAATGGGGCAGGGAGGTGTTAGCAAAAGGATGGCCGAGGTCCCTTTAGACAAGGAAAGAGAAAGGGAATAAACTTCTTAGACTGACATTATTTCAGATCATACTGTACTCCAGTGCCCCCCACTCCATTTTAGTCTGACAGCACTCCCATTGGAATCAGCCTTTGCTGATTTTGATAGCTGATGATAATGCTGGATGTTGTGTTAAATACAGTTACGGATTTGAAGCATAGAATTATTTGATGTAATTAATTTTCTTTTTTTCTGATTTATTCAAAAAGCCATTGCTTAGGAATATATTGCCAGACTCTTTCATCATGAAAGTAGCACAATTTAGCCACAGACTAATCTCTGGGGATATTCTATTGCCCTCAATCAAGAAGAGCCTTTACTCCAAAACTGGTCACACTGGAACAAATAAGGGTGACAAAATGTGTATGAAAACAAACTAGACCGAGACATGGACCTGCATTTGCTAAGGGGAACAGATATTAGCTGCTATTTCAATGCTGAGTGGAGAAGGGTGTATAAAGTCTGAAGGCAACTGTTAGGTGGAGAAAATGAAGCAAACTATGTTTGGTGCTGCTAAACATCATGTAGTACTTAAGTGCTGGTGAAGCCTGTATAGAAATAGTTCTACATGTTAACTGACTCACAGGTGCCTGAGCTCTGTTTTTCTGCATTAATATTCATTGGTCCTAGTACCTGTAAGTTGCCAGGGTTCAGTCAGGTATGCACAGAGCCTCAAAATGTCATTCCCAGTCGATTTACTGGCCACCATCAAAATATCTGCTCCTTAGCTCTGAGGTTTCTGGAATATTGGCTTTCTCACAGTTTTGGGTAAGATGAAGTGGAACAGGTTGTGGAGGAGTTTTTAACCAAAAGCTGCAAGGGAGCATTGTGAGAGGTTCAGGCTTCAGACCCTACTTATTTGATGCCAGGAAAAGGGTATATTAAAGCTGGAAAACAAAAAGAAACAATTAGAAAAGGAATTGAGAGCAGAAAAGGCTGGAGGACCAGAGCTAAAGGCAGGCAAATGATGGGTGGAAACTCTTCCAGCTCTGCTGATGTCAATGGTGAGATAGTTTCTGTCTAATAAAAACCAGATGTTTGGTTTACGCAAGTTGAGAGCGCATGGCTTGCTGTTATTGAGGTGCAGGGAGGTGCTAAACAACTCACTCAAGGCTGCCTGGCTGTTTATATTTCAGCATGTGAGCTCTAAAATTCAACATAACTAGTGCTGTAACAACAAAAAAGGCCTTCCCAGACGTGTTTTTGTATTGTTGAGTCAGGCTTTATCACAGCTGGCGTGTCCCTTTCATTGACCTCACATAAGATAACCAGATGACTGCTACCAGAGGTGCACCAGTCACCATCCCTAATGCTGTAGCTAGGCTGGTAAAAACTGGAAAAACTACCAAATAGACCATGCACGGCACATTTTCTGTGCCAGCTGGGAGTATGCACACTTTCACCAACAGAGTTCTTTACCTTAGAAGGAGGAAGTTCATGGATTATACAAATAGATCAGGTCATCAGTTAGTATAATCTTGTGAAAATGTTTCTGTAATCCTGAATGTCTTCCGAAAATGTCTCCCTGTGGTAATATGATGCGGAAAATAAAGCTGTAGCGTAACCTCTGCTTGTCATGTCTGAGCTCCCCCTGGTGTAGACAGAACATGTACTGCTTGCACAGATAGGAACAAAATACAACTTGAGCTGTGTTGCCCCCGAGTCAAACACTACTCGTTCCTATCATACTGGCCATGCACACAGCTCAGAGTTAGGACTGCTGTCTCACAAGGGACCAAGTACTAGGCTAAATACTCTTTTTCTTCCAAATAAGAGTGCAGGCAGGTTAGGAAAGTTGGCCATGGCTGTGGAGAACATGACTCAAAGGATAGAGAGACCTGATCTCATGTTAATCATAACCAAGCACAGGCAATGACATTTGACTTTTGCACAGTGAGAACCTGGCAGCAACCCTTGTGACTCACAAGTAATCTGTTATAAGTACCTATTTTCCATTGCTCATAACCCTTAGGTCTTACATGTTTTTGCCTTTGTCCCAGATTGAATATTTTCAATTGACTTAATTATTGTTATAAGTAAATGTTAACTAGAAATTTATGAGCCATAATCACATCTAGGATGCATATTTTTTGTTGAACTAGGTTTTTGGGAATAATTGTTAGAAATTCACAATTCTTCCTATGTTTTTTATGTCTTGTGAAATGAATCCATTTTTATGACATCTCAAGAGCTATATAATTGTTGTTGCACTAATTTGCTAGTGTGATATGCCACAGACAGAACATTTTCTTACCAAGACTGAACAGAAGCTTGCTTTGAAATCTTGTATAACCCTGTATTTCAGATTTAGCATAATGGCATTGCAAATGTTAATGTACCTCAGTTGATATTTACAGCACTGCTCAGCAATGCAGTTCATCATATAAGCATAGAATTTTACCTCCAGAAAAAATAAGTGGAAGTGCTTAGGTCACATAGACTCCATTAGAAATAGGATGTCCATCTAACAATAGAAAAAAAAGTGTGAATTTATCCTGAGGATAAATTGGTACAGATCTATTGAAGCAAGAAGTCTTTTTATATAAGTGGAGTTGCACATGTTTTCTCCAGGGATCGGTTCAGTCCACTTTGCCTTTGTAGTCTATGCTGAAATTCTTCAAGATAGGAAAAATTTGCAGAGTATTTGCATGTACTAAGTGCCTGGCATACATCAGAGTCTTTACTTTTCACTTTTGCTAGCAGTACAATCATTTAAAATTAAAGAAAAAATAAAACAAGTAATTAATCCTGTATGAATGTTCAAACATTCTGTTACTAAGTTATTTTCTCCCCCTAGACCTTCGACTTCCTCTGTGCATGATCCAAGAAGGCAAGTAAAAGTCCTTTCCAGGAAAACACAGTTTTCAAGTACCCTGATTGTGCTATGATACTTGCTCTACCTGAATCTTTTTAGATAACAGGCATCATGCTGTCTTTGGTATATTTATCTCTGATCGAAGAGCAGGGGAACAGAGAAGTGGCAGTCAAGGAACATATTAGGGGTGTATATAGAGTTTGTGATAGTAAGATCAAGGGGAGCTTGTGAGAGGGAGAATTTTCTTCATCTACAAATTCAGCTGTGCTCATAAGATCCACCCTCACAAAGGAAAAAGAATAATCTGAAAAAACTCTCTCCCCCACCTCCTTGAAAGGACAGTCTCATCTTGTTTTTAAGGTATGGATTGTGACTCTGAATATTTTTCAATGGTCGTTTGCAGGACAGCCTAGGATCATCCTGTCCTCAATCTAAACTGGCCAGGAACCAGGCAGCTCCAGTCCCAAATCTGTGCAGCTCTAGAAGCACAGTTCTGTGTCCACTCTGTTAAATCTTCGGAGAGGCCCTAAGCCTTGTTTGCAAAAATCTGGATAGAGATTCCTTAGAAGATCATAGTTCAATATCCAACACTGGCACCATTTCACTGTGAGACCCTGGAAAAATTGCTCCGAGACAGATTTTTAAAGATGCAGAGCCATCCCAGAGCCCACTGGTAAAATGCTACTGATCTTTGAAAAAGACACTGCTCGGTTGCAGTTTCTGGTTTTGCCAGAGGGTACATTTAAAACCACTCGAACTTTGACACTGCCTCACAGAGAGGCTGTGAATGAACTTGTGCATTAACCCATAAGTAGAGGCACTCTCTTTTTGATCCAGTGAAAATTTAATTATTTATACAAACTGACATGACACTTGTAGGGAGGAGCAGTCAACCCCAGGATACCTGGTGCCTCAGTGGCTGAAATATTTCCTCAGCTGTGAGAAGGGTGTCCTTGAGACTCTATTCCAAATTGGATAGAAATAATCAAATTAAAATCTTTAACTGTTCAGATGGCTACTTTAGTAAAAAGCTAGTCCCTGGGGAGAGGCTGGTCACTTTCTGTCCCTCTTTTCACAGATGGGATGTGCAAAGTTCAAGTGCTACCTATATGGAGAACCCCAACAAGGAAGGACCTCCTGTCTGGTCTGAGAGGAGTGCCTGGTTTTAGGTTTATATGTATAATCTCAAGATGTTTCCTCAACAGTTCAGCTGTCAGGTCCTCCTTAAAGCCATGGTGGGTGGGGAGCGTGGGGACTACCACATGGAGAGGGTGTCCCTGTGCAAAGCAACCTCATGCTTCCAGGCTCAACCTCTCAGCATTGCAATACCTGAATGCTTTAGGGGATACAGCTGTGATGCTCTCACTCTCATTTTCTAATCAGGAAAAAAAGAATATTTTCATTCTTTATCCCCCTGCTTGCGTTATCTGCTTGTAGATAAGTTATTTGCTGTGTTTGCTACTACATTCAGGCCAGATAATTATTAGAAATCTGATCTTTGCAGTGCCCGATGCTGCAGAGGGGAACAGCTTTCCTTTGTCATTGCTGAAGGGGAGGGAAAAGGAGCAAGACTTCATGCAGGCGTGCAGGAGGTGGTTGATCCCATGAAGGACTCTATGGAGGAGCCTCCACAGCCTGCAGGATTTCTGTGAGAATACTGCGGCTCTAACCAGTGCCTAAACTCTCAACTCACTCTGACTGAAAATACTCCTGGATAAAGGGATAAAGAAACATGGTGAATTCTGCCATGATTTGTATAAAAATCTGTGTTAGAAAGAAGGACAGAATCTGTTTTACATAGGCAGGTAAGTAATGGCACATGGAACCCGCAACTTCCAAATCTTTTTAGAACGAGATCTAAGAAGACTACTTCTAAAAATCTGATATTTTTTTTTTTTTTACCCTAACTTGTTAATTAGCATGAATTAAATTTTTGCTTTCCTCATGTGGGAAGAAAGAAGGTAAAGGTACATGAGCAATTCAGTTAAATTATTGCATATCATCATACAAGAAGTACCTCTGAAGAGGGCTGGAGTCAGTTCAAAAGGGGCATGCGCTGGAGCTCATAGGGCATATGTCCAAGTCGTATTAGAAGCTGGGTTTGAATTTTTTCCTGATTCTAAGACCATCAAGACAGTCATTTGCAGGAGACATTGGACATAGAATCTCATTTAGAAATATTTATCTGATCTCTTTATGCTTCTTTAAGAATAGATATACTTGGGGGTTGGGTTGAAGAAGCCCATGAAAATGACCTGTTTTTGTGGGAGAAATGCTACAAATTGGCTTTTCTTCCCCAGGGTGGCTGTTGTCCTTTCTGAAGAACTCAACATTGCACAATAAATAGCAGGGAGGTGTATATATTACAGGGAGGGTGGCTGGCATGCAGAAGAAGCCAAATTTTTGCTTTGGCATAGCCTGGAAAGCAGCTGTGAAATGAGAAACAAAGACTGTGGCTAGCCACACCTGGAGAGGATGGCAGCACCCGCTGAAGCCAAGGCAAGCTCCAGCTCTCCCTCCCTGCTGCCCCCGTACCAGTGCAGGGAATGGCTTGCCTGGCTTCCCCGGCTCGCTGCAGCTCCAGTATTGTAATTCTGCTGCAGTCGTGCATGCCATCTGAATTCATTTGTCATATTCTATGAACTAGAATCCATCAAAGCGTATTCACTGGCCTTTTAATTAGTGTTAGATTAGCATTTTAAGATATGGGTAAATTCCCAAGTCTAACTTTGTTTAAAGGTGCATATTCAACACAGTAGCCAGGAAATCATGTATTATCATGTACTTATTACCTTAGTAATGTAATGCTGTGAGGGGAAAAAGGCAGATAATACTTCCGACAAATATTAAATGTTATTTGTATAGCTACTGCCTGTGAATTTAAACAGAAAATCACTCCTCACGCCTTGCCATGAAACACACACAAATTTCTTTTGTGGCTTTCATGTTTCATTAAAGCTTTGTATGTGGAGGAGAAGAAAATCTAAATTGCTACTTAATTAAAGGGATAGTGTCTGATTAAATATATTTTGAAGAAATGAACTTTGCTTTTTACCTGAGTTGTCAGTGACACCTAGGATTATTAAAAATGAAATATTTTTTAACATCTAATATACTTCTCACCATTTATCAAGCTGGGTATTTTCTTCTCTTTCACTGGTGAAACTAGAACAGTCTCTTCTTTTCCCTGTAGTCACCTTCATTGTCTGGATCCTATTAACTAACCCAATATTGGAGGGCTTTAGGTTGTAAATACCAGGAGGTGAAGCTTACATCTAAACCAAAAAAAGAAAACGTATAGCTCTTTATTCCATTAAAATATTTCCCTTAAGCTGGACATAATGTAATATATGCTTCTTTAAGCACGTTTTCATCACTGCACAGCATGTGCGGTGCAGGTTAAATCCTGGGAGGTGCTGAGCAGTACTGTGTGTGCACCTTTCCCTCTTAGGGAAGGCTGAAGATGCTGAGGTTGCTCCCTGCAGGGAATTGGGTCAGACACCTCTGCTGCAGTGTGACACACCTCACCCAAGGAGCTGTTGTCCTTCCAGGAAGCAGCAAAGATTTAAGTTAGGACCAGGGCAGTGTTTGAAAGTACGTGGGTACATCTGACAAGTGAAAATGATAATTGTTTTGGAACCCCTCCAGCATCTTCTTTTTCCCACAATGGTTGCATGGTCCTGTCTAGAAGGGTGGACAAAATCTTACCGGGGCAGGTGTCAGGTGCAGCTGTAGAGCAGACTGGATTCTGCAGGAGTGGTCTTACTGTTGATTTTACAGGAACTGTAAAAAGAGGATAGAGAGGGTGTGTATTATGGGTTAATATTATTATACTTGGAAATAGTAATATATTCAGCAATCCCAGAACTCTGCAATATCAGAAAGGGCATTATTTACAAAATAGCCCTATCTACATACACCAGTGAAAGCTGGTTTTGGAGTTTCATATTAATGCACATTAGCATCCTCATGAACCTATCTGATAATTCTTATACATGAAGACTTAAGCTCCTTAAGCAATGTTCACACCTCCATGAAAAATAATACAGCTAAGTTCTTCCTTTAAATAAACTTTCTAAGCAAGTCTATTAACAGTTATCTGCTATCTGCCACAAGGGGAAACATGTAGACAGTTCTGTAGTGTCTTATAAATCTTGGGCTGCTGAGTATTAGGTAGTAAATTAAATGAGAAGTGAGAGCTCCTTTCACTGGATACTCCTACTTCATTTTACCACATGGGAATGTTTAAGTTGAATCCTAAGGAAACAATCTGCATCCCCGAGGGATATGTTCCTGCGTTCTGAAAAATAAGCCTGATACGTAAAAGGCACTTTAGAATGCTTTTGTGGTAAAGATTTACCATGGCCTAGAAGTATAAAAGCCTGCCTTGGTTTCATACAGTGTTGTATCATTTTAACATGGGTATGTGCATAGCGAGACTGCTCATAAAATCTGACTTCAAATATCTGGAGATGTCCACAGGCTGCAATAGCAAACAATAGTCTGTGGTTTGGCTCCTGCTAGACAGTTGAGCAACTGGAACTCAATTCCCAGGTCGGCTGTTTCCTCTGACTGTGAGCAATTCACTTCATCATCCCCTGCTTCACACTCCCCTCATGTATGGGGTGGTGAGGGAGTGAAGGAAGATGATCCCACCCTTGCGGGGGCTGGGGTGGCCAAAGATCTCTGCGGCGGAAACCATACGAGTCACTGGGTGGACAGAGGTCCTGGTCAGGGCCATGGAAGCTGATGGAAAATTCTGTCTGCTGGGAAGTGCTATCAGATCATTAAAAAACAAACTCTAAAGAAGGGATGTCACTGTAAATTAATTTCCATAGATTTTTTGTTTAGTTTTGGATACATTTGTAAGAAATCTTACAGTTTTCATCCCATTTGTTGCTGTGTGAATTTTCCACAATGGCAGTGGAATTTCATTTGAATAAGAAACCACCCGCAAAAACTGGAGGATTTGGATTCTAACCATAAAAGTTAAGCTAGCTGGATTTATAATATGCCATAATCAAGTAAAAATACATAAACAGGGAATCAGACATGTACAGGCAACACAGAATATAGATAATTCCTTTTAGGATTAAGCATATGGCCAGCAGCTGGCAGATCTCTGTGCAACTAAATGATAACGTAGACATCCCTTGCTGCGTGTTTCTGAGTGATGGTAACTGGTAGGAAGAGAAAGGCTGGCCATTCATAATCTTTATTTTATTTAGTGAAACTTTTATTTCTGTTTTGAAAGGAGAAGGAAGACATGTAAAGGCAGAAGCTTCCTAGAAAGTATAAGCCTTTATAAATGGCAGCAACGGGAAAAATAGGCTTTTATTTTCTTTCAAAGACATAAAATTAAACAGAACTTTCCAGCATATGTTAGTATTCACAGCTCTTGCAGACCATGGATCAGAAGAGAAGACTTGTGATGATTATTGGTTCTTTGTATTGCGGTAGGTCCTAGAGATCAGGGTGTTATTACGCTGGTTGTTCATAATTAGAGATTGTGTACTCCCTGGAGTAGTGACTATCTCAGTAAACAAGACAAAGGATGAGAAAAAGGAAGTGGTATTGTTCTCATTGTACAAACAGTGCACTGAGAAACTGGCAAATTAAATGATTCGCCCAAGTTCATACAAGAAGTCTTTGGCAGAATTTGGTAAACAAGGCTTCTTGTTTTGTTTGCCTTCTAGGAAAATGACTACAATGTAGATATTTAGTGGATTGATCCCTTTCCGCAAAAGAAAGAAAATGTTGTTTTAAATGTCAAAATAATTACAGATTTTTTTCCCCAGTTTATTTCCATTAATCTATTTAAAAAGAGGCTACTAGGAGAGGAAAGAGTTGAGACCTAGTGAGGAAAAACAGTACGCTAAAATTCTGACTAAAAACAACACAATCTCCTCATAGTTGCCAGGTTCAGTAAAAAAAATCTGGAAATTTGTCGATATGGAAAAAAGGACCCCATTTTATGAGAGACACAGTTCATTTACTCTCTTATTTTCCCCTCTTCTACCACACACATTCAAGCTCCCAAACCAAGGCTGAGATGAAGCCAGCAGAGATATTTGGCCCCACACCCATGAGGCTGCTGGGGAAGTCAGCCCAGCACACCCTGCTCATTTCCATGATTGACTGCTCCTTCTTGTTTGGGCTGAGCTCCAGTGCTCCCCTGCCCAAACTGATAAGGGACAAGCGCTGGGGTCAGGATGAAGCTGTAGCTCACAAAGCGTTTGGAGATGGGAGAGGTGTGCTGTACAGTAGGTGTAGGGTTAGGGAACCAAGGGCCTCCAGAGCTGGAAGTTGAAGCACTGGGGGCATTTCAGGAGGGCTGTTGCAAAAGGCTTGTAACAATTGTTGACCCTGAGCCTTTGTCCATTATGGGTGTTAAGCCCATAATTCTTCATCCTCTCTACCTCAGGAGGACCTCAAAATAGACTTCTTGCAGCAATTCCCTACTACATCTGCACTAGCCAAAACCTGCCCTTTGGTTGCAGAGCTCTCAGGAGCTTATTTCACTCCTCCAGTTCTTCATGTGGTGTCAAGACTGCAGAATACCAATAAGGATCCTATTCCTGATGCTTTTCAACATGAATGCATGAAACAGAGGTGCTGGATGCACAAAGAAAGGTCTCTTCTTCCATCCCTGATCCATCCTGTCTCTCCTTTAGTACACTGGAGGTAAACACATAGTTTGCTTCTTTTTGTCCTTGTTTCTTAGAGCTAGGAACACTGTGGAATGACTCTTGTGCTCATATTGAGGTCAGGGGGGTTCCCCCTAAAGGCAGGGATGGGGGTTTTTGGACATCAGCCTGGAATGTCTTGCAACATAAACAAGTTTAAAATACGTTCTGAGACCTCCTGCCATTTGAATGATAATGATGTAATATTTTTATAACACTTAACAACTTCAAAACTTGAGGGAAAAGCAACCAAATTAACAAAACAAAACCCTCTGCTAAAACTTAATACTTTTTAGAGTTCTAAGTTGCCATAACAACTTGATGCAAAAGTCTTTGGTAGCAACTTTGTACTCGGTCCTATTGAGGCTAAAATAACCTTACTCTTGTGTTAATACTTAGCCAGCATAGTAAATACTATTCGTTACAGAAAATTAAAACTTTTAAATAGAGAAACTACTTTTACTGAAGTAAAAGAAACCTCTTAAATCTAAGTGTTTTTCTTCTTTTAAAAAAGCATAATTTGTCAGACATTAAAATAACAAAAGGTCTTTGAAAAAGGATTATGGTTTCTGATGTTTCACCACTAGAATGGATTTACTTTATATCCTACTGATGTTGTAATCTTGAATTCTGAGGTAATGTTTTAGCCCTTTCTTTTCACATAAATAAAGATTTCAATGATAGCACTTCATTTCTTCTGTAGAACTTTCCTTTATTTTTCAAACTACTCATTTTCTCTTGCTTAAACCATTTCATCAGAATAACATACAAATTGGATGCAGTGCTTATTAGGAGGAGGGGAACAGTTAGCAAGGCAAAGCATTTCAAATCAACATACTGCTGACTGCGAGGTAGATTTTAAATGGAGAATTTCCATATTGCTTATACATTTTCCTCCACGATGTACTTAAAAAAAAAAAAGTCTTATTTTTAAGATTTCCCTGTAAAACATAAATGTGTATTTTTTTTTTAGTGTATCACGGGGGTCTTTTTGTATTTTAAAGTCGAACCTTCATTGCTATATGGAGCAAAACCAATTGTTTACCATCAGTACGAAGCACTGAATTTTAAAAATCAAAAAGCATATTTTAACATGGTAATAAACCACTTGCTAATCAGATTGACTTCATCCCTCTGTGAAGAACAGTGCCATATATCTCTTTGGGTTGCACAGATTTTAATTAAGTGTATTTTTAAAGTCACAAATTCCCACCCTCTCTGAAATTAAAGCCACTCTTTAAACTCAATTGAGCTGCCTTTTTTTTTTAATATCCTATAGAAGAGTGAGTGGTGGGGACAGCCGGGTATCTTTAAAGCTTTATTGTTTATTACCAAGTGAACAATGAGCACTCTGCGTCCTTCCAGCTCAGGGAGACTCGACAAGAGATTTCCCTCCAGCAACTTCACTGTTATCTGCTTGCTTGCAAAATAGGGACCATTCTCCTGACTCTCACCCCACAACCTGCATTTGAAAGTATAGAAAAGGTGGTGTTTATAAACCAGATTTTTTTTTTTTATTTACTATGTATAGTGAAATGAAGGCTGAAGCTTTTTCTGCTTCAGCAGAAGCAGCAGGGAGGAAATACATGTAGTAATTACCTTAAACAAGCAGGCAATAAAGGCTGCCACCTCCCAAGCCATGCGGTTGAAGGACATGATGAAAGGTGGAGAGGTCAGCACTCACAGCCCACAACTGGCTGGAAACCCAGCATCCCCTGGCTCCTCTGGCCTTCTCCCCTGCGCAGGGGTCCTGGCTGGCTGCAGGTGAACGGTCCCACTGATGGAGACGGTGTCATCAAGGGAGAGACACTGCGGACAAGGGCGACTCGGAGATGGCCATTGAGGGGGGATCCCATTTGAAACCAAAGACAGACAAAATAGTTTGGCTCGGTCATGTCAGAATTATTCTCTGGAGAAGTTTTCAGTCACCGCATCTTTTGTTGGTTTCATTTAATAAGGATGAAATTGACTTTTATGATCTATTTCAGCACAAAACACTTTTTTTTTTTTTCTTTGCTCCTAGAGGTAGCTCCTCCACTATGGTAACTCAGGAAAACTTGTCTGACAACAGCAAAGCCGCCACAAGAGACAGGGGCATGAGGAACAGCCTGGGAGGTACACATGGAGTATGCGCTGCCTGTGGACTTAGAACGCGCCTTAAAAGAAGAAGGTGAAGAGACCAGTCGGGCCACGCCGGCGGCTTCGCATGGTTCCTGCAGCCCCCCCACCCTCTGGACAGGCGCCTGCTGGTGACTCATGATCGGCAGGGAGGCCATTGCAGGTGAGATGGGGCGGCACTACCTGTGCTGGAAGGGACGGGACAGGCGGAGCCGGTGCCTGCAGCCCGCCCTGGCCCGGCGAGCGGCGCCCGTTGCGGGCGGGCGGCCGTTGGGGGCGACGGTTGGGGGCGACCGTTGCGATTCCCGGCGCGAGCCAGAGGGGGCGCGCGGCCGCGGGCGCTGAGGCGGCGGCGCGGGGTGGGGCGGGCGGCGGCCGCGGCCTCTGACCGTCCCCATCCCCGGACCGTCCCCATCCCCGGACCGTCCCCGCAAGCGTCCGGCCGGAGGCTCCGGGTCCCTCCCGGGACGGTTCCCTACTCCGTCCCGGCGTGGCAGGGCTGTCCCGCTAACGGGATATTGGCTTTGGAGGCTCCCACCCCGCACAGCCAGATCTTCGATGGCCTCTTGAGATGCGTGGGAGATTGATTTTTAAGTACCAAGTATATCTAGTGTACTTATTTCTCCTAATTAATGTGAAAATAAAGAATCAAAGAGGGTATTCCTCCAATGAGTTGGTTTTGAAGAGTGACAAATTAATCCCCTTGGATATGGCTGAAGCCAGGGAAGATCTTTTTGTTCCTCTAACAAACTGCGGCAATTAGACGTTCAAAACTCTGCTTGTGATAAATAGATTTTTAATACCTATTTATTCTCTTTGTGTGTGACAAAATCCTGGGGCTTATGTCCTTCAGCTGAATGTTCTCCCAGGTAACGGGATGCAGGGATGTGTTTCCAGCCATAGGGACCTGCGTGCACCCACCTCTGGAATTGCACCCCTGAGAAGTTTGTGTTTGTGTGCATCCATTTACCCACTAATTGTGTCAGCCTTTTTCTTACCTTTTTGCGAGCTTTGGACCAAATCCTCAAGAGCCCAATTTGCTTGCACGGTTACCTGCATTCATTTGCCTTGAAAGTGCATTTTGACCACAATAAGGAAAAGTGTTATGGTTGATTTTTGTTGTATGGTTCTCCCTGTAAATGGATGGTGACATTTCAAGGGGATGCTTGTAATCTGCTTAAATAGCAATCAGGTGGCGTTTATTAGAACTCGTTCAGACTTCACAGGTACAACTTTAAATCATCACCTGCTTGCAGAGTCAGGGTTTGGGGGCAATAAGCCAGAGATGAGATTTTCTCAGTCCCCTTTTATGACAGCATCTGGAAATAAATGACCGGGAGATTCCCAGTCTGAATTGTTTCTCCCAGTCCCAGTGCTGGGCGAGGAACAAGGGGAAGCCTTGGAAGCCACCTTAGTGCTGCAGTAATGGAAGTGAAGGGCTGGCGGCACAGCTCCCTGGGACTCCTGCACCTGCCGGCCACCATGATGCTGCATCCTGCCCTGCACGCCCCTTACCCCAGGGTGACACAGAACCAACTGTGCCCGAGGGTGTTCTCTAACGAGACAATGATCCTCAGCTGTTCATGGAGCCCCTCAGAAGTTGCAGCTGCTGCTGGGGAGGTGACCACGGGAGAGGACGTGCAGCTGTAGACAGCTGAAGGTGAGTTTCCCCCCAGTGCACTGACTGTTTCTGCTGTGCACCTCACACAAAGCTCCTTTGCTGGATGAGGTATAATGGAGCGAGTGGAGCCTTTGGTATTTAAAAGTCTTTGCTGTGGTGCTGTAGATGAACTCTGTATTGCCCTAAAATTTGCAGTTAGCTAACTATAGTAATCTTACAAAGTGGACTATCCAGGGGAAGGTAGGGCTCTCTTGTGCACTGAAGACAAGGAAGATAAGACATCTATTTCACTGCAGCCATTCAAGACAAAATAAAATACAGGCAAATCCTTCTGCAGTGTACAACTTCAGAAAAAGTGATATTTTTGCAGGCTTTTTTTTTTCCTAGATATGAGACCTTTTTTCAAATGGAAGCAGCCTGTAAATAGCTGTGAAAATCATTGAAAAGGGGATTTTTTATGAAGCAGAGTTTATGCCACAGGATGCCACATGAATGCAGACAAAGATATAGAGGTTTGATGATTTTTCTCTTTCATAATACACTTTAAATGTCTCTTTTTTGGCATCCGCAATTAACAAGAAGTTTAAAAACTGAATTCCATAATGAAAATCTAGAGTTAGAACAGTCTGATAGCTTATGTTGAGGGTATATCATACTCAGTGCTGTTTGAAAGCTATTGGGCTAAATCTGAGCTATTCAGCTTTGCAAACTAGAAGTAAATTTTGGGGCTGGGCAGGTGTGGTGATAGTTCTTTGAGTGTGAGACTCAAAAGCGATGTACTGCACAAATGGGAACTGAGAGGCCAGAAGGGAAGGAAACTGGTTTTCAAACCCAAAGAATTGGTGAGGCACAGATGGAAGGTCTCGTGGTGTGTGTTACTGGGGGAGGAGTGAGAGCGACGGTGGGGACAGACAGATGGTGAGAGACACACGGGAGAGACACACGTAAGTCCTTGTTCTTGTTCCATATTGAAAGAAAATAATTTGCAAGACTTCCGGAAACAGATTTTTAAGTGAAACACCAAAATATCCAAAGGTGCCATGCAGTCACAGAAGCAAAAAATATTTGGAACCCGGGATCCAAGGCCAAACGGAACCAGTTGCCATCTCCTCTCTGATTTCTCACCCTCATTATCACAGGCTCACATCGATTTTCACCCAGATATTATATAGAGAGGGTTGCACAAATCAAGATATTTCTTCGCTTCTTTCTACGTGTTCCCACCTGTGGCCACTGTAGTTTGCACTGGCCTTGCCTTTCCCTCCGCACAAAACCTTGCTGCTGAAGAACATGGCTCGACTGCAGCGCAGACACTTATCACTTTATTTTCTCCTATGAGCAAGGAGTGGGAATGTCTCATCTGACGTGTTGAACTCAGATCTAAGTGCTAAAATGTTTACTGCTCTCAATCTGCCCAGCAGGATACTCTGAGCAATAGTGATGGCTGGCAACCTGCTGCTGATGGTACCATCCAGCTCATGAGCCTTACAGCAGAACTCATGCAGAATCTCAAACACTACACTTTTAATTATTTTAGGGGGCTTGTTCCACAAGTGCTTTGGATGGTTTCCTATTAACATTTGACAACATCTCAGCAATTGAAATATGTTTAGTGAGATTACAGCATTTAGATTGTGGTCTAAGAACTTGTGATCAAATTCTGCTTTCCCTAATTAATGCATTCCGGCACCAACTTAATAGCATTCATAGCAACAAATAATTTCTGTTCTTCTCTAATGATATGCATCATACCTTGGCACTAGGGTGCAGATAAATACATATATGTTTTTGTTATTTTAGAAGAAAGATCTATGTGCTGTGGGTAATGATTTGAAGGTTAAGCGACAATTTTTCTTCACAACCACTCATGTCTTACAGTCTGTGAACTGAAAACTGGATTAACCTTTAATTACCCCCCGTGATCTCTCAACCCTGAAACAACATTACCACTCCTCCTAGTGTTATTTGCATACAGCATTTAATGAGAGAAACATCTGTTTGCATATTTCGTATCATTAATATTATGCAGATGAGCTGGGTATTCATGTTGCAATAGGCAATTGTGCGGAAATCTCCTTTTCTCTCATTTTTAGTCGATTTCCCTCCTCCTAACAATTTGCTCTGATTTGTATTAATTAGAAAAAGAGCTGCTTGGTGCCACTAGTCTTGCATGTATAATGCTTAGCTGCTATGTGATCTGAATGGCAGCACAGCCATATCCTGATGAGTTTACAAAACACAGAATATCTGGCTTGATGCTATTAGGCAAACCTGTTGATATTTTCTGGGGCAAACATACACTTCTAGTAAAATACTATGGCTTAAAATTAAATGAATACAAGTAAGATCATGAACAGTTCGTTGTTGTTTTTGTTTATTTTCTCATTATTTTATTTATAAAAATGATTTCTGTCTAATAAGATAAAACATACTCATTAGGTACCTGATCTGGCAGCTATTTGATTGACTGGAATTTAGGTCAGAGCTTGATATCCATATCTATTCTCTCCAGCTACCTGAAATGTTTCATATGGCCCTATGATGAAATTTTATTCTGGGCTGCTCCAAGGCCATTGAAAACTGATGGGGCACAACTTCCAGTGAGTGCATAAACCTGAGGTCTGGAAGAAGCTACTTGTTTTTCTCGAGACATAAGAATTTTCCCTTTTGTTTAGCTTGAGTGCTGTTTTCTTGAAGGTATTCCTAATGTCTAAGACATTGGTGACATTAAAAAAATGTTCAAATGTTTACTGTGTTCCCAGTAAACAAGGTCCAGTATAGTTAAAATTGGCCTTTTAAAAGAGGTGAGGATTTGGTTGAACACTGTTCCTGTGCTATTTTTCCATTTTCTGAGGGAATCTCCACTAATTTGAAAGTAGAAAACATTTCCTACAGAGAGTTCTGCGGTATGCTTTCCATAGATGCTGAATTCTTCTCACTCTTCACAAATAGCTTAATTTTGCCCTTTCGTGCTTGAGTTGGACCACTGAGCCGATGTCAGGGACTACTGAAACGTTGCAAAACTTCAAATGTTTCTTTTTCTAGACTTTGGTCTGGATAAAGATGAGACTGGAGCCATGTGCAATTTACTTCACTGCCTAAATGACACCTGAGCTGTATTTATCTCCCAAACCATCCTTTTGTTGAAGAGAATTGAGTAGGTTTCTGTGAGACGTGGGGTTCCTACTAGTGGCTTGCACTAACCTGCAGAAGCAAGCCAGTTTGTGATACAGTAAGATATACAGATGAGAACATTTACGTTCTATGTGGAAACAACTGATGCTCCAAATTGTCAAAGGCTGGTTGTCTTTCAGTGAAGAATAAAATATAAATTTGAAAAACCCATAGGCTTATCTGCATACCAAAAACTCAGTGTGTTATGAATAGAGGAGATTATTCTGTAAGATTGGTGTTAACTTGAGGATGGCTTCTTTCCAGGGAGTTTATGGCAATCCAGACCCCAGTAGTCCAGGATTAGCTGTGCCCACCTATTCCTAAAATAAGAGACATCATAGGTAATACATGGCTTGTGAGTAAATGAAGATTAAATATGACTGATCAGATGAATGTTGAAGTCTCACTTTTTTCTCGATTCTGCTGCAAAATAATAATATGCCTCGCTTCTAATTAATGACTTAGATTTTATAGGAGAAATTCGTGAGGTGGTGTGTTTTGTGATGTGAATCACTTTCATCAGTTACTCAGTTACACATTTTGTGAGAACATATGTTCCTCTAATGCAGATTTTCATAGCTTAAGAGTTGCTTTGTATGTCAAGCTTGTTTATCTAAAGGTCTGACTTGCAGGTAGGATTACTGCGGTTTTGTACACAAATCATTACTT
Organism: Patagioenas fasciata; assembly: GCF_037038585.1. Taxonomy (NCBI): domain Eukaryota; kingdom Metazoa; phylum Chordata; class Aves; order Columbiformes; family Columbidae; genus Patagioenas; species Patagioenas fasciata. Next base: position 36,454,243 of record NC_092527.1, on the reverse strand, counting down.
TGGCATCTAGCAGGCCTTTTACGCAAAAGAATTCCTTGATGTATGCAAACTGTTGTGCTTGCAAATTATAGTCCTGTGTGTGGAATTTAGGCATGGGAGTGAGCACAATACTTCGCACATGTAATTGCCTGACTCCTCTGCAAATCATCTGACTCCCAAGTACCTGTAGTGGGTTGGCCGGCTTCGGAGGCCAAACCATCACTCTGGAATTTGGATTTCTTTGGGTAAACACATTGTGTTAGTGGCGATCAAGATTTATGTTCATATAACACTTTATTTCCTAAGTCCTTTCATTTCAGGAACTACTTTGTATAAGGAAGGGTATTTCTGGTGGTCAGACGGAGACCTGAAGAGGTGAATGAAATCTGGGGCAAGGTCATATGAAATCTTGACAGAGGCTGGGAATACAAATATTGCTATTCCAAAGCTGTGTTTTGTATTTCAGCTACACAAACAAATTCTAAATTGCCAACAAATTTTGGATAAAAAAAGATTTGAGCTTATCATGGCAAGCTTTGTTTATGTGATGTTATTTAGATATTTCAGATGTAAAGCAGATGGTCTTAATTCACAGCAGTGTACATTTCATGGGTGAGGAGTAACTTTGGGACCTTGGAAAGGATTTAGGAAAGCAAAGGGGCCTTTTTTCATTTGCCACAAGTGCTTGATTCACCTCAAAACCATGGCACTTCCAAGGCAGGGTTTCCTCTTACTGCCAAATACAATCCAATGGCTTCTCAAGTAAAGTAAAAGTTGGTTGAGATAGTTAAGAAATAAACCCCTTGATTGTTCAAGGGCTTTTGCCAACACAAGGTCGAATAAATTTTTGTTTCCATGGCTGTATTTTTACACATTGTGAGCAAGAAAAACAAAGCTTGGGTGCTCAGCAGTGGCCAAATTATTCTTGCTAAAATCAGTGGCTTTTGTGCCAGAATTTAACTGAATACTGAGTACTTTTAATGGATTTTTGTTTGTTGGCATTCGATATATGGAGCAGTGATACTACACTAACATCTGTACTTTAATGTGAATGCGATAATTTTGGAATCGGTGACACCCTTCATCAGTGAAACACTTTTCTCACTTTGCCGTTCAGCTGTTTGCCTGAAAAGCTTCCCTCCATGAAGCAGCTCCGCGTGCTCTGTTTGCATGTGCGTTGAGAAAATCACTAAACAAGAAAAACAAGAATAATATCAATGTCGTAACCGAGTTTAAATGCAGTGCAATTTGTGTTAATAGTGTTTTTTATAGGCACTATTATATAGTAAATTAAATTATATCTTTATTCTTGTATCTAAGATAAACAGTAAGTATGTAATGTATCAGTAATAGAAAACCCTTGGCATTTAAGAAAGAATTGTGCTTTAATGTAAGGACGTTTTTATACCTCAGTAATAAATTAACATTTCAAAAGTACTTTAGCCTGCTGAGATGGATCATTCTATGAGTATGGGTAACACCATGGACTCCAATAATTAGTGTAAATTGCCTTTGAATAATACAGAGCTGGGAACAACTTTCAGTTCTTAATGCCCCTTGCAGTACATGATGAAGAGTCCTTAATGGAGCTTGGAAAAACAAGTAATACCTATAAATCAAAGAAGAAAAGCCGTTTTTGATGCATTTGTCTGAGGGTGTGAGTTTTAAACCAAATTGTTAACACTCCTCCCTGCTGAGGGTCATGGATTAGCTAGGGTGGGAGTTTCTTATAGGATCTTTCACACTAACCAGCAGAGGTAGGGGGTTTCAAATACAAGTGTTTTCTTAACCCTAATCCCTGCCTCCCTGACCAGTAGAGCTCTGAATTTCTCTCTAATTAGGTGGAGAATTAGTAGGTGGATAAATGTGTTAGTGGATGAGGATGAAGTGATTAACTTGCCCCAGACTATGATAGTGAGTTCAAGACGCTACTGAATTAATTTTGTTTCTAATAACTTTCTCCCCATATTCTAGCGGCACCACGGCAGAGTACTTGAATTTATATCTCTGTAATCTTACAGCAGTATATTCTGTTGCCTCGTTCCCATGGCTTTATCTCCTATATTTAAGCAGCAGTTCAGTAAATTTCCCAATGTGCCAGTTCACATTTATGTAGACTATTTAATTATCTGAACAGCCTTGTAACCTAATCGAGATATATTGATGTTACATAAGACTGTATATACGAGGGAAATACGAATCTTATTACAAGATAATAAGACTGGAATACTTTCTCCAAGTATTTACCAGCTGTACTTTAAAAACAAACCAATATCTGCTGCTTTGCTGTGTCTGCCTGCTCGCTGCTCTTTGTTCAGTGTGTGGGGCTCTGCTCTCGTCGGTTAATGCAGTTCCACTGTGCTGTGGCCTGATGTGACTTCGCAACCCGGAGCGGTGACATTTCTGTCTCTTTGCTGTGTTGACCAGGTAGGGAAGGCTTTGTCATGGGGGCAGCAGGATCTACTCCCTGCCAGGTGTCCCTCTGGCAAGGGACAGGGTCTGGCTTCGCCTCGCTGGGAACCTCTGCCCTTTCACAGCAAAGCAGCATCATCCCCAGTCAGTGCCAGAACACTTTTTATTCTTACTCACAGCCACAGCACGTTCCTGTCCCTGTGCTCTCTGACTCGCGGTGGCCTGCTCAGACCTGTGAATTCGCTTGAATGAAGTGTGCTGTTTGCAGAACCCAGCAGCAAAGGGACAAGTTTCCCAAGCTGGCTCAATGCTTTAACTCAGCTGGGATACTGAGAACACCTTTCCTGGAATAAAAGTCAATGAGTTTTTCAGCTGTATTTAGAACAAGGGAGTGTAGCACAAGTGCCACAAGTAGGAACAGATGATCATAAATGTGCATTTTTTGAGAAAACAGACTGAGATCTACAATTCATGACACTGCATACTGATCTTAACTAGTTACTAAAATTATTCAGTATCTTTCAGAAAAAGATGTGTTTTTCCTCAGCAACATGTTGAAGGCAAGCAAAAATACCTTGTGGAAATGCCAACCACTGTTGTTTGTTTACTAATGAGAAGAAAAGGCTGTAGTACACAACAAGTAATCCTTCAGGTCTGCCCAGGGGATGAAGCCTCAGCTCAATTAGTGTGTTCAGAGGCACCAGACTTCAAAAAAGGTGAAGAGGGAGAAAAGGACCATGGACGATCAGGAGTTCAGAAAATATGCCTAAGAAGGTAATATTGAAGTCTGCTTAACCTGTATTAGAAGGAAAATGTGGCAATTTATGTGAGTGTGCATGTGAAAAGCAGGGTGGTGTGTGTGAAGAGATACCTAGTAACTTATCCTCCAGCACCATAGTGCATTTCATGGGGATGTTTCAGCTGAAAACAGGGAAGATTTAGTTTAAAGAGTAGCTGAAACTTTCCAATAGGAGCATGATGAAGTACTGGACTGATATGTCGAGCTAGAATGGGAAGACAAGAAAGAAAAAGAAGAGAAAAAAGAAAGGAAAGAAAAAAAAGAGAATTTCAAACTGTCAGTGGGTTAGAATCTTGAGTGATGCTTCAGTTATTCTCTTTGAAAGTGTGCAGCAAGCTCTGCCATCGCAAACCACACTGTCGGAAGGCAGGTCCGGCTGCGGTGAGGGGTTCTGCGGGTCGCCCTGGGTAGCTCAGCTTGCTTGATTGAGTCATTAGATTGGGCATTGTGTGTGTGTCCAATAAGTCAGGCAGGCAGGAAATTTCAAGGGAAGTATATTTTTTATGCAGAGCAGTCAAAGTTGATTTTATCCTTATCTCAGTTGTTTGCTCCAGTGAGCATCAAATGCCTGAGGAGAACACAGTTGTTGAGAAATGTGAGCTCTAAAGGGCACACAGGGGGAGACAGGGTTAGCAGAAAGTGTCCCTCGTGACTGTCAGGCACAGCCCCGTCCCTGTGGCCAGTGGGTGCTTGTTCCTTGGTAAGTCAAAGAACCTGGGCACTGCACGGGCACCTTAAGGTTGACTTTTAGAGTGAGAACCCAGCTATCTCAGTCCCAGGTGCCTGCAGACACCTCCCCAGACCACTGAGCATCCAGAGTATGTCAAAAGCAGCACTAACTTGAGAAGTCCTTAGCAACGGATCTTGTCTTGAATGGACCACTCCTCTTTCGTACTTTTCTTTCCTCCTGCCCTTTTTGTCTGTAGAAGCCTCTGCCTAAGTGTCCAACTAATGAAACTCTAACTGACACGTTTGGGAAGTAAAATCTTTTGGTTTGATGTGTTCCTGACAGTGCTTTGCAAATGGTGCTGTGAGAGTTTTGAGCAGCAGACAATGACGGGAGCTGTGAGAGGCCAACACGCAGCTCCCTGGGACAGGGGAAAAAGCCTCTTTTTAGGCAATGACTGGAAGGCTCAACATACTCAGTAGGCAAAACCTGCGTCTGCCATTTTAGGTGCAGGGTTAACCCTCAAGAGAGCACTTTCCCTGCCCAAGTCTCCTCAGGTGGAAGGATTGTCTTTCTAATGTTCAGCTGCATCCCATACAGTACATAAAAAGTCACTCTGCGTTAGCCAGGATTATGTTGTCTCTTGATCTTATCATGTTTTGCTCTGCAAACTACAAAAAGATGTAGCCCAATATATGCAACAAGCCAGGTATCTCCACTGGAAGCAAGCATTTCGCTGGCTAAAATCTCTCTGAAGTGACTATCTACAGAATTTATCTTCAGTTTTTAACAGACGTACAGCTTCAATAAAGCATTGAGTGCCAGAATTTTTCTGGAAAGATAAGTTTTTCTTCATTAAAAAATGGAAGTGGAAGTCAGAGAGTGATCTTGTTTTCTTTTTTAACTGGCTATCCTACTCCTTGAAATAGTTTTATATATTTAAATGGACAAGGATGTAAATTGCACTTCCAAACTATTAAAGCCAATGGCACACATTATAATATGCTGTGAAAAGAAGATAGCTTCGGCCAGTAACTCTTAAGCCTAAATGAGTTTCTCCTAAGAGGAGAACAGCTGCTTAAAGTACATATATTTAAAAATTAAATTTCTTTATTACAAGTTACTTAGCGTATTTTGGACTTACATGTTCTCTAGCTTAAATCTTTCTTTTTATTTTTTTTTTTTAATTGCACAAAGCTGTGGAAAATAATCGGAAGCTCAGTTAGCATTACCAGTTGAAAATCAGAAATTGTATGAATGTTTTTTCAGGTTCTCAAGCTACATAGGTGTATTAACCCTCATTAGTCATTTTGTGGCAGTGAGAGATTTGAAAACAGAATTCCATTAGAGTATTTATGGTCAAAATCTGATATGATCAAATAATAGGTTTCCCAATAGAAATGTCTATGTGCCATGTAGTAAACTTGATAATTGTAGGAATACATTTAATGCAGTAGAACTGAATACCGAACCAGGAGATTAACATTTCTGTTATATAATTACAAGTTCAAGGAGTTCAGCTTCTTATCATGCTACAGTAAGTATAGAAAGTAGAAGTGATCCTCTTTAATTTGTAATTATTTAACTGAAATAGAATGTCTCCCAGTCTTATTCTTACTCTTCTACACTGAAGACATTGGTATGCAGAAACCATGCACCAAGGAATAGTACACTATCAGAGTAGGACATGTTTGAGTATTCTTTAAAACCAACTAAGAGAAGTTAATCTCATTGAACTTCTTTTTATTTAACAAAAGAGTTAGATGTTTCCAAGTCTAATGTGACTATAATGTTCATTAAATGGACTTCTTTACACCTTTAAATGGATTAACTGTACATCTTCACAGTCTAATTATTATACATGTCGCTCACAAATCACAGATCTAATTCAAAGCACTGTAAAAGCTCTGTTTGTGAGCATTAGAAAAGGAGATAGAGTGAGAATTGAGTGTGATTTTTATCTGGGTCATATGAAAGAATAAGTGTCATCCACATTAAAGTACAGAAATGCATGTACCTTCACTTGTTGAGTTTTCCTTCAGCTTCAGCCCTGTGGTAGCCTTTGTTGAAAAGTTAAGCCCCAGACTACTTTGGCATCTCCACTCCCTCATTTGTCATTAACCCAAGATGATCCCTGGCTAAGATACCCTCCCTGCAGCTGAGCTGTTAATAATTTCCAAACAATAGTTGTCAGTCGGATAAAGGATGATATACAATTCTGCTAGTATAGCTGGCCTATCTGGGAATAACTGCGATTTAGTTTGTCTCAAGTTAGGTTTGCTTATCAGAAGATACCAAGGGTGGTTCTTGTGGTCAGATCTTTAAAGGCAGATAGGTGTTTAACTCTCCAGTGCCATCAGTGTCTAAATCCTTTAAAAAAATGTCTGCTCGGTGTTTTTGCCACATGTGAACGGTTGTCAGTCCATAGAAGTCAGTGGAGCTACACCAGGTTATGTGGGCTTGGAAATCAAGGTGGTAAGTTACTTGTAAAACAAGCTTCATTCTCCCTTTGGGCAGCAGGAGCTTATTGATGGGTTTGAGTACATGGTGTGATTGTACTGTCCTCAGTGAAAATACTGCCTCTGTACTGCGGAACAAAGAAGTCAGATGTCTGCCCTAAATTTCTCATTTTTTCATCTGTAGAAGAAAAAGGACCTCAAAATATTACTAAAGAGTTTGCAGGATGACCTTAGGGCTTTTGCTGCGAGGTCCTACAGATATTATGCAAATGTGTTATGTATGAGATGTATTTCCACTGAATCCTGACAGGGCAAAAATATCCTCATTGCTTACAGAGATGTGTGCTGGCAGCAGCTGCAAGTCAGTTTGATGTTTATAATGTAACATCAGAAATACTTCCCTTTTCTCTTAGTCACAAAACCTTAGATATTGCTGCCACATTTCTCTTGTAAAGGGCTACAGATTTCTTCAGTAGATGACAGTTTGGATAATTACAATTCTCAAGTTGAAAACTGTCAAGATAATACCAGTTCCCTGGTGAGCCTCCCAGAGCCTTTCAACCAGCAGTGGCCCAGGCATCCAAGCTCTCAGACCAGAAGTGATGTGTCTGAAGAAGTACAACATAACTTTTTTTCTTCTTTCTTTTTTTTTGGAGGATATTACTGTGCAAAAAGCACTGGCAGCTGCTGTATGACAAGATGGGAAGTGATGAACCTCTGTGTGTGTGAGTCTGACTTTTCTCATGTGTTTGAACAACATGGCTCTGCTCTCACTGGATCATCTAGAAGCTGCTGAGAAACAAATAACAGAAACCTATAATGCAGCCTCAGGAGCACAACTGTGCATTCCTGATGTATACCAATAGCAAATACCAACCATGGTATTTGGGTAATATAGTATTTAGACTTAAATGAGTGATGACTTTGAAATGGGGGATTTTGGACATGGGGTAGTTGTTTATCCCTCATGCACGTACCTAGGATAGCTACAGCCAACTGACTGAAATGGATCATTATATTTCAATCTGAAACTAGTGACTGGAAATAAGGCTTTTAGATTCTTGCCTTGCCAGACCACCTGCTTCTATTCCGTTCTCTCTCGTTGAAAAGCATTTTAGTTCATAAAAAAAATAGCTACCTTCAGGTCTCTTTGCACCACAGGATTCCCTGCCCCTAGATATTTTCACGTTTTCTGTAGTCATTTTAAATAAATGCTTGCTCTGCTTTCCACATGTGCCTCTGTGTCCTGAGCGCTGGTGGCAGGTATGTTAGGTGGTATGAAAACCAGGTGTTCCCCCACAATTATTTGCTTATTGGCAGACACGATGGCTGCAACATTCGCTGTGGCAATTTGACAGTGATTTACCTGCAGCTGCCAGCTGTTCTCTGCTTGTGGGGGCTGAGCTGCTCAGATTCCTGGGACCAGCACTAGAGTATCTTGGTTTGATACCAGACCATTTGGAGGCCCGGCTCTGTGATTTTGGTCTGTCCCAGCCAGCTGTAGGCTTCTTTCAGCAAACACCGTGTCTAAATCCATTGCAATGACTGAACTGGTGGGGTCTCCAAGATCTTTGCCTTGCCTGTGGTCTGAAGATGCAACTTCAAAAGCTTTCACGCTTCCATAGACTTAAACTGTAAGGGGTCATCTCAGCATGAGACACTTGTCTCACCAAGGGACAGCAGCATGGTTGTGAGGAGTATTTACTTCAGTAAAAAGGTGCTCCCACCGGTAAATTTTGTGAATTTGTGTAGCAGCGTACTATGTCTTTGAAAGGTTTTAGTGTTTTAATGGCATCAGGAGAAAATATCGCAAAAGCTTTGTTAGCTGGATCTTGGTGAAGGGCGGAAAGTATTTTTAATTTCACTGCTGTATATCTGAGCAAATGGCTGGATACATTTCCAACCTGCTGGCTGTTCCCTTGACACCTTAACTGAGGGAAATCCATTTCTTGCTCACTATGCTCCCACAGATGCATGGTGCGTGGCTGGGGACTGGTGTAATTGCAGTGGATTGGATTTGAAATGCATGGGGTTTTGGCATAAGGCACAGAAAGCAGGGAAGCAAACAGCACAAGGAATTTATTTTTTTAGTGCTCCTGTTCTGTCTCACTTTGCCATGTTTTTTGACTGTACCCAGTTTGGAGCAAGTGGGTTTAATTCCGTTTTGTTCAGATTTTTATAAGGATTTTCTTTTAAAAGAAAACCATGACATATACAGCGGTTTCCTATCAAAGTGAACCAGTTTAGGTAAAAATTACCTATTTTTCTAAGTCTGCAGTCCAATTTCCCTCTCCTTTCCTCTCCTTTCCTCTCCTTTCCTCTCCTTTCCTCTCCTTTCCTCTCCTTTCCTCTCCTTTCCTCTCCTTTCCTCTCCTTTCCTCTCCTTTCCTCTCCTTTCCTCTCCTTTCCTCTCCTTTCCTCTCCTTTCCTCTCCTTTCCTCTCCTTTCCTCTCCTTTCCTCTCCTTTCCTCTCCTTTCCTCTCCTTTCCTCTCCTTTCCTCTCCTTTCCTCTCCTTTCCTCTCCTTTCCTCTCCTTTCCTCTCCTTTCCTCTCCTTTCCTCTCCTTTCCTCTCCTTTCCTCTCCTTTCCTCTCCTTTCCTCTCCTTTCCTCTCCTTATTCACTTTTAGTTGCACAACAAACAAATTCTCAGGTGACTAAGTTTACTCCCTGTGAATAAGGATGGAGGTCCCTAGCAGTCCTGGAAGGTTTTCTCTTGAGCCTGAATTTTCCATGACAAATGTGTAGGGTTGTTTTTTTGTGCTTTACTAGGAACATGGAAAGATTGTTAACTTTTCAGACAAGAATGTTCAATTCTGGTTTTGTGCATGTAGCAAAATCTGGAAAGATTTGAAGCAACTCATTTTGGACAGAAACAAAATCCCTTTTCCAGTGAAATCTCAGTTATTCAGCTCCTGAAGCTTTGTACTAAAAGATAACTAAGACCGTCATCTTCATCTCTTTCCCCTTCCAAAGACCTCCAACCCACCCAGGTCTGCTCAGGGTCCAGGTCTGTTTCTGAGGGGGAAGACAAAATTCCTTCAACTGGTAGAAGATACTCAGAGATGTTTATTTGCTGTTCACACTCCCTGGTCTTTTAATGAATCAAATTAGGGGCAGTTTAAGATTAAATGTTGACTATGTAACGTTCTTATCACTATAAAGCGTATAAATTCTGGAACAATGTATGGGAATAGTCCCCGGTACAAATCATGCCCTGAAAGTACGAATCCCAGGTCACTTCTGCTCTACATGATTCTGACTCTGCATCTGGCCCTGTTAACCCAGCATGTGTCTTTATGATCAAAATTCAAATACAGTTGCACAAACTGTTAAATAACTTTAATCCTACATGTGTAACCGATCTCAACAGAGATGTCAATTCAATTAATATTACATTAGGCTACCCATAAGATTACGCTAGTGCAGAGCTGATGCTCCAAGTCAAGTCTGGGCTTGTTGTCTGCTACCTGACAAAGCTGAAAAAAGATGAATACTAAATGTAAGGTAACTTCATTAACTCTTTCTTTCCCTGAAGGCATATTGAAATAGTTTGAATGCTGGGAGGCCTGCTGGCAATCTCAGTGATTATTTCATTCTGATTCATCATCCGATGCTTTAAAGCTGTTTGGGGAGCAGTTAGAGACATCCAAAATCACTGGCCACTTCAGAATATTTTGTTCTTGACTTGTGCTGAATTTTTATATATTTCACCTGAAGTTTCTTGCTGTACTGAAAGTGAGTGAAAAACGGAAACCACTTTTCTGCTGGGAGCTTTAATACCCACTACTAAAAATAATTTTTCTTAGAAATGTGGAGGTGAAGAACGAGCAGAGTGTCAGAGACAACTGGAGGGAGAGGAGCATTTCTTCCTCTGAGGCAGTTATAATAAGTCTCAAAATATTTGGCATTTCTGAGCTGCCTGCTCCTGGTGGGGCTTCACTCCGGGAAGTTATAAAATCCACTGTACTGATTGTACAGAAACAACCTAACAGAAGCAACTAAATATAGAACGCTTTGTTCTCCTGTTTGACAAGCAAAAGAACATCTCTGAGTTTCTCTTACAGCTGCTAATCTCAGAGATACTTGACTATGCAATGTCAGTTCTCATATTTGCCTGCACGGTAAAAGAAAAAGCTGGAAAGGGGTGTGAATGTTTCTGGTTTAGAAGACAGGCAACAAACAAGGAAATCTTGATTATTTTTCCCTTTAATTTGAAGTTATTGCCCACTGCCAGAATTTCTTGGGAGGGGCATTGTTTAAGGGTTTGAAAGATGTAGATTGGCTTAAGTTATTGGTGCTGCTTAAATGTGACATTAAATATGATAATGTTAAGGAATGGACAGAAACTGGGAACTGTTCTGGTTTATATCCAAGATAATCTGGTTCCTATCATCCCTGATTTTGTTTTGCAACTCTGAATGAGGATTGTCCAAAATCCTGTGGATCTTGGCCTCTGTGGTCTCTCTCCAACACAGTGACTGGTTGGATACAAGTTGTTCGGTGGTTTGTGTTTGTTGTTGTAGTAGGTTTTTGTTTGTTTGTTTTTCCATTTTCTGTATTATGATGAGCTGCCTTCTAGCTGTTTTGTCAACAGCGCATTTTTCAATAGGGATTTGCATGTTGATATGCTAATTGCATTCATAAAATGTTTTATCATTTGGACCCCACTCCAAAATGGCAGAAGAGGTGGCTCTCCTCCTGCCAGAGGAACTTCCCATGCAAGACAGAAAATTATCTTCAGGTGAGAAGAGTGGATAAAGTCCCAGGACGACCCATTATAAAAACAGCATTTCTGTTGGCTTCTGAATTTTTGGAATAAAGCAGTACAAGTTTCTACTGTTTGCTGCAGCAATGCTATAATGATTTGAATGGCAGATGGGGAAGGGATCTGGAAATCAGTTAATTTTTGTGTGATTCTTTGTAAAGCCCCATACAACTGACAGGCACACTTACAAGGGACTCCAGTCTTAAAGTGATTTAAAATGTCTGCTGAAGACTTTGATTTACTCATTAATTACTTTCCTGGTTTGTATTTAGCATGAAACAGAGTCAGTGCAAATCTAGTGACTCATGGATGCCTTAAAAGGCTTCAGGCTTAGTTTCAGTGTTGCACAGCAGCTTCCCCTGAGTCTGTGCTTGCTGACTTGTTGAAGTTTCATGTGTTTTTGGAAAGGACTCGGAATATTCCAAATTCCCCCACAAGTGTGTAGTATATTTTTCTAAAGAACCTATTGGCACCTGTAGGTTTTCAAGGAGCTTTGCAAACTTGCCTTCTAAGCTCTCTCTGCCAGGACATCAAGAAGCTGCATCAGGTCTGTCTGTAATACGTTCAGCTGCTGTCTAACCATAATGGAGAGCCAGGCCTAGATGTTGTATCTGATGGAATAAAACGTTTTGTCAGTGTACCATGTGATGTTTTACCTACTGTTAGTACTTTGAGCTTCAAAAGAAAGAAAAAATATTTTCCTTCTTTTCATTATTCTGTGCAACACATGACAATTTTTGAAAAGGTAACGTTGGTGGGATATGGTAGCATTTAGAGGCTCTAGAGGTTATGGCCTATCTAGCAGACACTGAGTATATGATCTATGCCCTGAAGATGCTAATCTTATTTAAAAAAAAAAGTTTTATCTCCATTCTAGTAACTGAGGCACAAAGAGATGAAGTAATGTGGCCAAGGGCTGCAGGGAGCTGGTGTTCCTCAAGTTTGCCACTTCAGTCGAAAAAGCATCTTTCTTACTGTGGGCTAACTTTGCTCTGAGAGTCCATATGAGCTGTCTAACCCGCACGGATAGCTGTTGTCTGTGTTCAGAGTAATCACACAGTGATAAAGGGATGCACAGTAGCATTCCTTGATGAAAAAGAAAAACCTTTGCTAAATGACAGGTCCGAATGGTGCACAGAAAATTATGGAGCACATTCACGCGCAGCCAGGAAATTGGTCTTGCTGGGGGCTCAGGGTTTGATTTATAGTGACTCTAACCGAGTCAGAATTCCTAATGATTATTGAAACAGGGTCCTGAGCTGGACTGGGGGTGGGGGAACCTGCGTTTGAGAGCAAGAGGTGCAGGAGGATGGTGTTGAGGACACCTGGGGGGACTCTGTGCCAGCCCAAAGCAGAGCAGACTGCCCTGGACATCCCCGCTCTGCTCCAGAGCCGCAGGGCAGACAGCACAGGATGTCCTGGAATGACACAAGAGAGGATACACCAACTGGAAGGACTACAAAGAAAGTGGATGTCTCTCAAGTTTTGGTCCATTAAGGTAATCCTATACCCTGCAACTGAAGCTGTGGGTCAATGAAAACAAATTACAGTTCATTCCCCAAACAGAAAGATTAAGACACAGGAAGCTGCCGAATGCTGTAGGCACTGGCCTTGACTTCACAACCCGGCCAATTTGTGCTGTCTGTGGGGCTGCACAGCTGTCAGTGAGAAAACAAATCTTCTTGTACAGAGACTCCTCTTTTCTATCATATTGCTTTCTTTTTTCTTTCCAGACACCAACCTTTGTTTATAGAGAAAAGCCAGAAAGTATTTTGCAAATCCAAAAGGCAAAGGCAAGACATGTGCTCCTTATTGAAACTTCTTCAGTTATGAACAATTACAGACAAATGAATTTGTGAACGCTGAAGAAATTCCAGGGCAAAACCATCTAAAATGGGGAGGTTAGAAAAATATTGAATATTTCTGATGGTAGAGGTAAAAACCAAATAAGCTCACTATAGACTAGACCACCTAACATCAGCCTTTCTTCTCTGGCAGAGTGAGCATTCTCTCTTTATCGATGAGTGACTGGCAGGCTGATAGGTGCAGGTTTTCAAAGGAAAAATCTAATTTGTAAACAATCAACATCTTAACAAGCTATAAACAGCTGTCTGGACTTCTAGCAGATTTGCTGATGCTTGAAGAGCTAAAAATCACAGTGTTTTCCTTAAATCTCCTACATTAATTTGTGGTCTGATATTCATTAGGACAACAAGCCTCAGGGGCCTACTTACAGCTTAGCTCCCTCCTCCCCATCAGGTTTCAAGCCTGGGTTCTGTTGCTTTTGATGATGGATGTGCAGGTTTGGAAATTCAGTTTTAGGCATATCCCCATCACATGGAGGTGGGTATGAGGACCTAAAAGGAAAACAAACAGAAATAAGGGCATGAAAAATACGTGGTTGGTTCCTCGTACCCCAAACAGGTCATTTATCACTAATTTTTCTAGGAGCTCTTGTCATTAGGTAGATTCCACAGTGATGCTTCTGCCCCAACCATGTGGGAATCAAGGAAGACAAGACAAGACTTGTCCTAACCTAGAGACAATTTCTGGAATGGTCAGATTGTCCCAGTAAGTGGGAGCAACAGCTACACCTGGCATGGGAAATACAGACTGGTTCTCTGAGTGGAAGAAGATAACGAAGTAATTGAGTAGACGGCTATAAGCACCTGTGACTCTGATTAGCACAGCCCATTTCAGGCAGGATTTTGAGAGCGGTGGCAAATATTTTGAAGTTGTGATAGTACAAGGTTGGTTGCAAAGTGCTGTGAGAGAGGTTCAGTATGCTTTAAACCTCCCCCAAAAGGCTGATTTAGTGAATTATAGAGTAAGAGGAGGCAATTCTGTGTGTGCATTCTGAGAAAGAACAACAACATAAAGGGCTGAAGAGAAATATGGGATGATTTGCTTTTCCAGCGTGCTTTAGGTAAACAGAAGTTTTCACAATTAGATTTCTTCTTTCCAGTCCATTCGGGTTAATGCAGTTTTAATTAGTACTTGATTTGCAGGCTGTGAGGTATGGTTTAATGTGGCTTTTAGAGATTCCAAACCAAACTACTGCAAGGAATTGAACTCAAATGAGCAAATTAATGTTTTTTACATACCAAATTTTGTTTGTAGATGATTTCCCCACCAGCTTTCCTTTGACTAAAGGTGATCCTAAAATAGAGATCTTGGCTTCTTTGTGGAAGAGACATTTCAATATAAAGTAGTCCGTAAAAACCTTGTTTTTCTCTCTGCTCTCATACACTAGCCCTGTCTTCAGCTCCTGCTAGCAGGTGCACTGCTTGATCTTTTTGCTAGGGCCACTTATCTGGCCCCCTTGGCATTGAAGATAGCCAGATCTGCAGCGGTGACCTTGCACTTGTGTTGAATAATTCCTTTCCCTAACTACGCCACAATTATCATCTTTGCAACTGAGGGACTGGGTAACAGCCCAAGAATTCTTTCTGAATGCAAAACACAAGGAATTCAGCATTCACAGTGAGTAAGTCTGAAGTAATCTGCACAGGTGGTTCTTATATTGCACCTGTCATTGTGGTATCCGAGCTCCTGCAAAGGTCTGTGATCGCCTTGGTGTTTCGCGTTTGTATAAACAGTCTGACTCCTGCATTCCTTCATGTACTTCTGAAATGTGCGGAAATAACGGTATCCAGGGGGAGCATTTAAAATAAAGCCAAAACAAAAGCGTCTAAGGAGCAAGGACACTCTGTCTTGAGTGGTTTCATCTAATTTATGTTGAACAGAAGTGGTTTCTTAGACCAAAATTATCATCATAAAAATAATACAAAAACTAAAATGAGGAATTCTGGCCCAAACCCAGAAAACAACTGCTCCCTGGGCAAGAGGCAATTTGAATATTGAACACTGAAGTGTCAGCATTGAGTCTAAAGTCCTACGGCCTCTGTCACTACCTGGGATTTGTAGGCAGCGAAGATCTTTGAAACGTCGGCACATGCTGTATGATCTGTTCTGCTGATCTATTCTTGTAACCCCTGTTCACATGTACAAGCTACGTCTCCTGTTGGAAGGAGACTCTTTCCCCCCGATGCATTCTTGGCACAGGAGCACTTCATGCAGGTGGATGACTGAATGCTTCACTCTGGCCAGATGGCCGCTCGGCTTTAATGTTGATTAGACTTTATTATGGATTATTGATGTAATGCTGCTACCAGCTCTGCACAGCAGGACCTCATTAATGTCAGCAGAGCTCTGCTCAGGTCCAAGGGTCTATCCACAGGGGTCCAGCTAGCTGCAACATCAGGGCCTATATTTGTAAATAGTGGGATAAGATGAATGAGACTAAATGTGATGGGGGATGGCTTTGGGCAAGAGGTTTAGCTGAGTACTTGGCTGGATATGTCTCAGTCTAACAAGAAAACAATGTGTTGGTTTAGGAGATAGCCCTAGTGTGTTGAAAAATATAGTAAGTAATTCTGAAAATGTGGCATACTTGTGTTCCCAGCAGGTATGGGAGTCTTGAGGTCCATGGAAATATAATCACTGGTCCAAGTCAGCCCTCTAACTGATGGCAGCATTGCAAACGGTCATCAGACAGGAGCTGCTCATGAACAGCCAGCCCTGCTTTCTCTGATGTCCCTTTTGCACGAGGCCTGCAGATCCGTCTTGACTCTGGGCTTGGGCTCTGGGAAGCCTGGTTCCCATGCAGAATAAGCCAGAATTTGTGAGCCTCCTTGTCAAATTATTGCTTAAGTAAAACTTAGATGCAACAGCAATTTAACTAACTGACTAGCATTGTTTCTCATGTCACTCCCTCCTTCCCCAGTATAAAAAGATTTGCAGAGGAAACAAAAGAAGAGCGTTGGCTTCGTAAATCTTCAGCCTTTCTGCATAAAATGCTGGCACCGAGACAGTGAAAGTCCTCCAGTTGTCCCTGGGAGCCAGCTCTTCCACGCTGTATGCAAGACAGACACTTTGTGCATTCAGTTCTCACTACTTAGAGCTGGGATTACAAAGGAGCAGCTTTGGGGAACTGCTTCAGATGCACAAGGCTGTGAGGAGATAACCCAGCCTTTGGTGCTCTGGGTTTTAAGCAGGACTTTCCCCGCGGCGATGCGGGAGAGGAGCGGGAGTAGGAGCGGGAGCGGCGGGGCCGAAAGCGCAGCCGGGGCCGCGCAGGTTGCGCGCTGCCGCGCACCTGCACTCTGCCTCCTCACCACTAGATGGTATTTGACACCCATTTCTGTTCACCGCCCTTCAAAAGCCTTTTCCTAGCTGGAAAACAAGGCCGACGATTTCTTCCTGCTTCTAATAAAACTCTTTCATTTTATTTTATTTTTTAGTAATTCTACTTTTACAGTGATAACACGCAGGTGAACAAAGCTGCTGTTGTACTAACCATCTCAGATAAAGCACGGGATTTTGGAGGGCTGCATGCTGCAGTTTTTGACCTCGTGAGCTGGCACCACTTGCTCCCCGAAAAGCACCTTCCCCTCAGCATTTCTTGTACCATGCCCTGTTTTCCCACCAAGACATTTTTGGAGTGTTCTTTCCTTCCCAAGATAGAAAGCCCAGTTGTACCATCTTTTGCTGGTGTAAAGCTTCCAGCGCTTCTGAACATTCCATGCCTTGATTTTTCAAAAAGCTGCTGTGGCTGTGAACACGGCTCAGCGTTGAGGAGCACATGCAGGAGAACATGCGGCCCTGCCCCACCAAGAGGAGGTCGGTGGGATTCCTTGGGTACTCAAATGGGACAGCCCTGGTGCTGTGAGCAAAACGATGAACAATTCAGGTCAGGTCACCTCTGGAAATACATGCAGATGTTGCAAAATCCAGCTTTTAGGATCTTGCTCTCTATACCTAGTACTTCAGTTTCAAACAAGCATTTTGCTTTTTTTTTTGGCTGTTGTCACTATAGAAGATGGACAGGACTCTGCCTCAAGCGGTCAGACTCTGATCTTTCCCACTTTAATTGGGTGGTTAGTTGTATCTTTTCTTTCCCAAATTACTTGCAAGAAATTGCGATTTAATCCATTCTGCACTTAAGAAATTTAATCAATCATTAGAAATAACCGCCAATGATAGGAAAATATGGTAATGCATGTTATTTTTGCAGACAAAGCACTGATATAAACAAAACATAATTAAACATGCCCTCTTTATACACTTCATAAAAAGCCGCAGTCCTTGGGTATTATAAATCTAAACTTATTTCTCTGATCTCAGGGCATAAAATGTGTTCTGTGAATTGTGTTACTTCTTGTAGGAAAACACCGATAATATTTGCCTTGCAGGCAGCATAAAACACAAAATGTGAAATAAAAATAAGTTATTAATCAGACTAACGGGCAACTTAAATGGAAAGCTGTCTTCTATGTCACATTAAAAATGATAATGAGCAACATTTCACAAGGCAATATTATTAAAATAAAAAAAAAAATGCGTGTTACGCACAGACTTCTCAATCTATATCCGCACTGTAGTCTCCAGGAAGCAAACAAGAAGGACAAGTTTTGTAGCTGGTTACCATGGGTATGTTGCCTGAGGAATACCTGCGTTTCAACATGGCCATACCTAAAACAGGTGTTGCTTTTTTATCTTCAGCTAACCCAGCCCGAGGCAACAGTGATCTTGTTTTTCCAAATTTGCATCTTAGTAGAAACAAAGTTTTAGCTCAATTAAATACCTGTCACAGAGGGGAGGAAAGAGGAGGAATATGTTGTGACGCATAAGAAAATGTTGTGGGTTTGGAAATGGGCTGGTAAGAATTGTTTTTTTTAATGATCTCTGCCAAAAACAATGCAAAAAGAAAAACCCTGCCCCAAGGGCCAGTATGTTGCTCTTTGCTTCTCACTTGGAAATGAAGAAACAGAATTTTTGAATGAAGTCCATTGTAGAAAAACACAAGCCTGTTCCCCAGCTCATCTCATGGGCTCCTGCAGGTTGCTTTTGCTATTTTCTGAAAGACATGGACCTAATTATTCATCCCTTTTCAGCATAATTTGAGTTGAATATTGGCTTATGGGCAATATTCTTATTCTAGGAAGGTTATTGAGGCTTGTGCTTTTCTTGCCCAGTAAAAGAGGTGGACTCAGAGTGACCCTCTATGTCTGTGTGTATTGTAGGAGCAGTCCCATGCCTGAAGGCTGCATTTGATGTACATTCTTTGCTCACAGGAACATCTATGGGGCTACCTTTGATAGCAGCAATCGGTATTTCCAAGGGGTGGATAACTCATGTGCTTTTAGACATTGTTAAGTGTAATACGTAGGACAGATTAGCCCTGGTGTTCTCCATCTATCCCAGAAATCTCTGTCTGCCTATTCTGCCCCTGTAGTGACATCCAAGAGACTGTGCTGGGCAGACAAAACCACCAACCTCCTGTTTATGAAGAACTCAGCATCACCTGTTTAGGGGCAGTTGGGGTTTGTAGGGCAGACTGACCTGGAACAAAGGTTCAAAGACCACGTAGATACCCTTGCTGACTCTCAGGTGACCCTACATGTGAGCTGCCCTCTGGACAGGGTAGCTGGTGTAGATCTGGCAATTTATTTCCCCATGTGTTTTCAGCCTTCGGAGGCTTTTGTCACAGATTTCATGAGCAGTTGCTCTGAGACTGCACCGATACCGCACGCAGGTGTCTTCCTGACAGTGGCTAGAATGAGGGAATCCAGCTGTCAGGTGAGCTTTACAGAAGTAATAATTACTCAATTGTCAAAATGACACTTAAGAGACATGGTATTTTTCTCTAGCCAGACAAAAATCCTCTCTTACCAGCTCACCCTGGAGATCTCAGTAAAAACCTAAAGCTGATACTTTCTGGAATGTTCTCTGAATCTTTCTGTGTGACAGCCCAACTATTCAGGTGCTTTTTCAGCCAATGAAGATCAGCAGGGCTTATTGCTTCAGACCAAATGCTCATGCTGAATGCTGGATCTTCTCTGTTGCAGCAGCTAGAACTCAGTCCTCTGACGTGCCTCACTCTCCTCATTTAGCTCAGTGTTTAGTTTCTTTATTTATTTCCATTCTCATCCCATTTATTTCCAAGCCCAACTTGTCGTAAATAACAGTTTATGGGTACATCCCCATGAATAGCATCTACAGCAGTGGGGTTCTGGGGGCAGGTCTGCAGGTACCAGCACATAGTTGAGATGCAGTGCCAAAGATACAAGCTGAGTGCAAGGAAGCATGCTATTATCAATATACCAGGCTGTGGAAAACAATGCAAGTCCCATACAAGAAAATCAAGAATATTTCTGTTTTGTGACAAGAAATGTGTCAGGAGAACACTTTTGAAAGGATGCACATGGATTCTGAAATGCCTCTCAGCACTAATGGGCGACCTCTGTATAGCCCCCTGCTATCTTTGTATTGCCATATGGTTATTTGAGGTTTCTTGGACAATAGTGAATACATCATAGGTCGAGAGAGGTTCTCCTTCCCCTCTAGTCTGCCCTGGTGAGTCTGCACCTGGAGTATTGTGTCCAGTTCTGAGCCCCTAAAGAAGAGATTTTGAGCAGAAATGAAGGAAGAAAAAAAATAAGAAAATGAAATTTATTTGCAGAAATGAAGCTGTCCATGTACCGGTGAGAACCTAGTGAGAAAAATGATAGTAATTTTTGTGTTTCCAGATATAAAAGACTGTTTATACAGTCCCCTAGTGCAATGCATGGATCACTCTGTGAGTACCGCTTTCACATATCAATATTGCGCACGGTTGTGCTGACATATAGTAGCTCGCCCCTGCATGGATGGATTCTTTAGCATTAGTGGCAAAATTTATTCTTACGTCTTGTTATCCTCTTGAAAATCTTGGTGTTTCTTAAGAAAGCTCAAGTGTCCTGGGTAGTCGTGACTTCCAAGGTGTCTCACCAGCTCAAGTGCTTTCTGCACACCCTGTATCTGTGGAGAGAACTGTCCTTCTCCTATTGATACTGGAGCTTTGCCTTGAGTCAAACTCAACAGCTTCTGTAGTAGCTACAGCATGGTAACACGTAGCATTTAATCCCATGGTAAAGAGGAGCAGGATTGGAGGCAGAGGTGAAAGAAATAAGGTAAATTAGGTGTAATCCTTTGGGATAGAATTTTACTAGGAATCACTATTTCCTATAGTTCTTGAGCATGCAGCAAGTAGAAGAGTATCTGAGAGACCACAGTTCTCTATAAATTTGGAGATGTATCCTGTTCTAATCCAACAGAAGTTTAGAGAAATTAGAAAGTGTTTATGGCCATTTGCACTGCAATTTCGTGGCCTGATTTTGGATAGTTTGTGTACTTTGTAAGCCTGTACATCTACAGCTGAACAAAGATCAAGGTGTTTTAAACTTAGATATTGTGGTTGATGAAATTCAACCACAGTGATGAAAATGGCTGAAATTTGAAAAGATTTTGAATTTTCTACTTTTGGAATCCAAAACCATTAAGAACAAAGTAGGTTTATGACAGCAAAATGGTAGCCGTTTTGAATTTTCAAGTGTGAGTATTCTTCATGCTGTTTCTGAACAGTGGAAAAAGTTGTGCCGATCCTTCACAAGTAGTTTGGAGGATAATAACCCAAACTTATAAAGGTTCTTTTCTCTACAGGAGGCAGCTCATCTAGCTGCAAAAGGCATCCTGAGAAAAGAAAAGCAGTTGTCTGAGTTGCTGCAATTAAGGAAATCACCAGTGTTGGTTCTGTATTGAATAAACGCTCCTGCAATGGGCATGCTTGCTCAGGGTTTGCTGGTGTAATCCCCATTTTCCCTCTGGGAAACCAGAAGGATTTTTGAAAACAGAGAAGAAATCTTTCAAGCAAAGCTACTTCACATCATATTGGAATAAAAAGCTCTCTTATCGTACAAAAGGTAATATTGTTGTATTGTGCTTTGGAGAGGCAAATAGCTTAAGGATATAGGGCTTCTTTCTTCTTCCCTCGCTGGTGTAATTCTATTGACATGTGTAATTTCTTCTGCTTTCCACGAGATTTGTTTGCACTGAGTCATTTTCGTCTCTCCTGTTTGTCACTATGGGGCTGAGGAAAAGACCTTCGTTGTGTAGGTGACACTTTCAGGCAGGAGATGCCTGCAGCTCTGCGCAGGTCCCCTGGAGCTGCACCCAAAGGAGGGAGGACCCTTCCCTTTACACAGCTCTGCTGGTAAGCCAAGGTCCCCACCACAGCTGGGCCTCTCCTGGGTAAGGGCTGGAGCAGCTGTACTTTTTTTGGGACATGTTTGATGGGAAAGGGCCAGCACCCCTACGGAAAGTCCACAGCTGTGCACAGCCTCCACCTCCCTTGTCCTCCTGGACCAAGTCCCGGAGACAGGAGCGGTGTCACAGGCAGCAGTTCCCACAGCTACGTGCCACTGAACAATAAAGGGCTGCGTACTCTAATGATGACTAATTACATTTTCTCATATCTTTCTATCAATTAACTGGAAATGTTTCTTTGTTTAAATAATTGTCTTTTGGTAAATAAATGCGTAAACACTACTTAAAGCATTTTGGGGTCTAATTATACTTATCTGAAAGTTAACAGATTCAAGATGTGATTTGTGTTTTAATTGTCTTAATTTATGGTAAAACATGGTATTGGGTACTGATTTTCTGAACAGGCTGATCTCTATTGTAAGAAAATGATTCTCTCTCAAACTGAGCTACTCCTTGAGCAAAGTTCTGTGCCTGAGCCTGCATTTGTACTGGGGATTGTTTGTTTTTCAACCTGGTCAAACCAACAACTCATCGAGCTAAATCACTCAGACAAATTTTTAAAACAGCTTAAAAATGCCGTGGCCTGGCTGTGAGGCCAGTGGAATATGGCATCACAGACCCAACATCCCTGTGCTGTGAATACAGTGCCAAGGGTGTGGAGCCAAACTGGTGGGGCTGGATGTGGTTCCCAGTCTGGTTGAGTGGCATTTGTAGTGACAGAGATCAGGGGTAACTCACGCGCCGTACCTGACCCTGCGGCAAGAGAGCTCACAGCTAAATCCTCGTCATCTAAACGTATCAGGCTTTGGGACTCACCTTACGCTCTTTCATCTCTCTGCCCTCTCTAATAGCAGAGCAGCACCGTGTCACTGTGGTTTGTTATTCTCATTAGCTTCTATTAGCCGTAACACTGGGGGCCTCTGTCCCATGTCCAGCCCTAACGGTAAGGTGTGCCCCGAGGCTACGGTGAGCGGCAGGGGCTAGAACAAGCACTGGAGGACAGGGAGGTGACATGGGGAGAACAGTGGCAGTGGCAGAGCCTGCAGCACCCAGCAGCTTGGCCGGTGGCTGGGAAGTGCCATGGGAGAGGCGAGTGGCTGGGAGGGTTGTGATGGAGGAGCATGTGTTGGTGCCAGGATGCGGGATGCTCTCCGAGTTCTCCATCCTCACACAACGAATGATGGAGCCTGTTTGTTCACATGGATGCTGTGCTCATGCCCTTCTGGGGCACAGCGGATTGACGATCATTTCTGATCCAAACACACAGTGTGTCCATGGCCATGGACCTCTTATGTTATCGGCCCTCGGTCTTAATTTCCGTCTCTCTAAAACAAGGGTAATATTTCCGCAGTTCAGAACGGTGTTAGGAGGTTAAAATCGCAAATCTTGAGAGGGGATCAGGCAAGACAGAGTAAGGACAGCAATATAAATAAAGAAAACAGTTCTCTGCTATTTTTTCCTTACACAAAATTTATTTGTGGGCTTTTCTCAGTTAATTTTTTTTTTTTCCAAGATAAAGGGAAAAGAAAGAAAGGAAGAAAAATCCTCCCACACATTCGAACAGAATTTGCATTTGTCTGTATTAAAATTTTTCTTAAATTGCAATTAACCAATAAATCTTCACCAGTTGCAAAAATAAAGAGAGTGGAGGGGGGGAAATTTATTAGATAATGTAATCTTTCAGGCATTTTTTAATTTCCTTCTAAGATCTAGAATATCAGTTGGAGTCCCAGGTAAAATAGGATTTGAGTTTTCAGGCACAAGTTGTGACTCAAAGTGCTTAGCTAAATTAAACAGAACAGATGTGAAAAATAAGATGAGATCTATGCATATAGCTCTCAGACAGCTCTCCCCCACCTCCATTGAAGAGCCTGGAATAATTCCCCTTTGTTGACTAAAGTCTGCAATTCGATCCTAAAAGCTTGTCAGAATTAAGTACAATGCTTAATATAAGTTTACATTTTAACTGTTTTTCTTTGATATTTGACAAGGACATGGGAAGTAGCTCCAGAACTTTCTCCTGGGCCAATTTGCTCAAGGTTGCTGTGAATCACGCTTCTCCTTGGGCTGCTTGCCCTGGGGACCGCACTTGAGACCTGGCACCTGTTAGCTGCCAGAGCAATTAATAATTAATTACACAAATAACCCCTTTACGTTTCACTGTGAAATCAAAGTTTCAGCATAAAGAAGAATTTTACCTTTTAGGTTCCAGAAGTAACCTCTGCCCCAACACTCACGCAGTATGTGGAGGAGCAGGTTTTTGCTTTTTCCTCAAGGAGCAACCACTTTTTACAACAGATTCGGTTTTGTTTTGGTTTGTTTTTTAAGAAAGGAAGGAAAGGTCAGCCCTGTTATATCCTTTCTAGTAAACACCACTCTGCTGCAATGACCTCAGTTAGTATCTGAACATTTAACAGCTAAAAAGAAATCCTAGACATTCTTCTGGAAAGGGGGATCAGTGGAGCCTTTCAGCTTATTCTGTACACCTTCTGAGATGGGATATAGTTTGTCTTACAGCTGTTATTTTGGTTTTGGAGATGACAAGTGTATCATGGCCTCTTTTTTTTTTGTTTCTTTTCCAAAAAGTAGCTACACATTAAGGAGATAAGTGAACTTCAAAGAGCTAAATACCAGTCAGAAGATGGAAGATGGCCACACATAAAGCTCTGCTGCTTCTGCAAACCCTTTAGTAGCCAGACAAGGTCACTGATCAGGGTAATTTGCAGGAAAAGTCAATTTCTCAAGTACCCAAGGCAGGTGTTGTGCCATTCTGTGACAATTTACTGAAACTAAATTGAGGAAGTTGAAAAAAGCAAAGGTCATGAACCATGGGAGAAAGAAGGGAAGCAAAGTCTCTTTGACTGTATTTTTAACTCCTTTTCAACCAAAGCATATTTACAAATTACTGAGCCTGTTTCCACTTTAAAAAAAATCCCACTTGTGTAATGCAGATCTGTTTGTGAACAACTGGGCTAAAACGTACTTGCACAATGAGGAACCCCAGAGGGTGGTTCAGGAAAACAGAGAGTTATTCATAGGGAACTTGTAGCAGAGTAAAGGGGAAAAGCAGAAGCTAGACTTCTGGCATTGAAACACTTATGAGAGTCTTCATGGCAACAAAAAGCTGGATGAAATTAGACAGGATGGAAGAGCAAAATAAAAACATAACTGAGAAATTAGAAGCAAGTCACTAAAAGAAGGAGGGAATGAGAGTTCATATCTCTAAAGGCATCTGACTGTCTCTGCTTCAGTTTCGCCTCTAAATGCACTTTTAGACCTGGGATTTGTCAGAGGACATCCCAGAACCCTTCCTGCTCAGCATGGGTTTCCTTCCAGACCCCGGTCTTGCTTTGACCTCTGGTTGGGCTGTGGCCAGGGAGGTGGACACCATTCCTGGGGTGCAGGACTTCCTTGGGACCCTTCCAGCCTCTGTGACCCCATTTGCTCAGCTCTGCTGTCCAACAACATGCTCCTTCAGGAATGGGCCTGGGATGGTCTCAGTGCCAACAGGAGTTGCTTTTAGTGACCAAGGCTATGAAGTAGGAGGCACAAACAGGAGTGAAGGAAGTGTAGACCCTCAGCAAACTTCTGTGTCAAAACAGAGATCCAAAAGTGTTATTGATGTGGTATGTGGAAGAGAAAAATCTAAGACCTGGTGGGCTGAATGAGGTTCAGATGACAAACAGGCAGATTTCAGTCCGGTTCCCACATCTTATGAGCTGGTGACCCCTTACAGTGCAGAAGATGTTTGAGTATGAACAGCAGCCCAGTGTTGCACTAGCTGGCCATGATGCAGAACACCCAGTCAATCCCAAGTGGCTATGTTCACTAAGAAGCAAAGCCAACCCAACCCAACACTTTATCACTTTTGCTCCCATGCTCCTAGCTGAACGAATAGTTCTAATAGTTGCGTTGGTGGCACAAACACGCATGTAGCTTTCCTTCCTATTGCCTGTTACTAGATCATTTATTTTATGCTACATTTTCACAGGTCATTGGTGATGTTTAGCTGTGCCTATGGCTGAAAGCCTGGGAAGTTTATGGGGCAGCAAAAGACCATTCCCTCTAGTTGTTTTCTGTGGGCCTGCATCCAAATCTAATCAGAACAAACTTCCCCAAATCTTTCCTTGAAGGAAGTATTTCAAGAGAGAATAACCTTTTCATTATTAGGTGATGCTTCAAATAGTTAAACAAGAAGGAAATACTTGCTGACATATTCCTGTTAGAACTACACAGATTGAAAAGAATTAAATTGGTTGATAGAGTTTGTATGTGGACATTCTGCAGAGGAGCCAGACTTTCATGTGAACATGAATGATCAGAAGATGTTTTTGAGTGGGACTTCAGTCGTGGCCACTTTTGATGTTTGCAGAGCACAAAGGGGAGTATCAAGTCCTTGGCTGGGCCTGCTGGCTCACAGTGCCCAGGCAGCCAAAGTTTGGGCTCTTGGAGCTCACGTTTAGCCAATCTGAAGTCTGTGCTGTGTGGGCAAAAGATGTGGTGACATCCTTCTGGGATGCGGGGCTGCAACAAACTGTGGGCACAGGCACTGCCTCATGGTCTGGAGTGCAGGTGTGAACTCAGCTGTCCACTGCCCCATAACAGGAGAAAATTAATTCCATTGGAAACAACCCAGACAGGTGGACCTTGAAGGCCAAAGCAAAAATCAGCGTTTCAGGAAATTTTCCAGTATTTCAGGCAATCAACATTTATTTGAATGGATCTATCCAGTTCTGTATAGCAGAGGATAGTAACAACTCTGCACTGTGGATATCTGGTGAAGATGTGAATTCCTAACAGCCGTGGCAATAGCCATGCAATTCTGGGAGATACTTGTGCCCTGCCAACCTGTAGACAAGGGTGGACAAAGAGCTAAGAAAGGGCATTGAAAAATATTGTTGCTAGCTGATAACTGCAACACTTTGTCTGGAAATAAAGACCCTTGAGCAACCAAAGATTTAGCAATTAAACTACAGTGGCTTCTGAAAGGGAACTTGGTTTTTTCCAACTTCTGGTCTTTTGAGAAGTTTTACCCCTTTTCCACCAAGCTCCAGCTGCGCTGCACTTCTGCACAGGCAATGAAATCTAGTAAAAGCCAACTTCTCCTTGCAGGTCTTCTCAGGAACATTCTGTAGTTTTGGATGTATTGAGCCAGGACTGATTGGCCCTTTTCCTGACTTTGTTTCTCTCCCGCAGTACAGAAGACTCAGTAGAAAGATCCATTTAAATACAGAGAGCATATAATTAGCCTCCCAAATGACTCCAGCCCCGCTGCTGCATCACTTTGGCTGACTAAAGATCTCTTTATGACACCAGGAGGTAACTGTTTTGTGTGTTCGGGCTATTCCCAAGTGCTGCTGGTCATATCAGCTTCTCGGTCAGACCTTCTGGAAACACAATCTGTGAATTCCTTGTAAGAGCAGAACTATTTTTATTTAGCTGTTTCAGGGCCCCATTGCCTGAAAAACAATCCAGTTGTTTAACTTTGAGGAAAAGAGCCCTAATCTCTCTTGCTTCTATCCCATGTCTTTTACATCCTGAGACTGGAAACAATCTATATCCTAAACACTCAGAGTTCCAGGAATGTTAAATCAGAAGGCTCTATCTGCAGTGGGCAAGAGCACATGAGTTAGTTAGTCAGGCAAATAAACAAACACAGTAAAACACACAAATAAAGCCACCACACCTGCAAGAATGTTAGATATGTTAAAAGGGGTTGCATCCCTAGGCGAGCTACACTGGTTCACTTTTCATCACCAATGACCATGTTACACATGCAGCTGGTGACATTACTTAGCCTCCAGCAAGGTCAGAGCACACCGTGGAGCGAACAGAGAGAGAACTGTTCCCCTGTTTGTAGCAAAAACGTGGTCAGAAGTGATTTGAACTCCAGCTGCAACTTGGCGTGCTTAATGATATCTAAGCAATACCGCTACTAAGGGCAGGCTTCCCTTTCTTGGGAAAGCATCTTGCTGCCACAAGACCACCTTTAAAACAAGGGTGCCTTTAAAATAACTTTTTATCTCATGAAGCTTGTTTTTATAGGTCTCCCTGAAGTGAATTATAGGGAAATAATTATTCAGTGAAGGGTTACAATTGAGGTTTTTGTTGCACTTCATAGGTTGTGGTGCAAGCCGGATTTATAGGGACAGATTTTGAAGATGCTCAGCAGTGCTTGATTCACTCAGGTGCTTACTGAGGCTCCCAAAAATACCTGTATAGCTACATCCAGCTCATATGAAGGATGTAAGCCTGTTTGTTACGGCATCTGAGCACTTTTAAAATCTGGACTACAATGTTGAAGAATGCCATGATAATAATCAAAGCAATTCCCCAAGAACAGGAGAACTAAAAGAGAAATTAAAACATAGACTGGTGTGTTCTGAACTATTTATGTGAAATGAAAAACACTGTACACAGCATATCTTGTGTGCATAATTTATTATTTATTTGATTTTCATTAATGGGGATGCGTAGGAATGGTTCAGGAAGTTAGTTGTATTGCCTCGTTCATAGGTTTAATCAAAGGCACTACCTGAAAAACATGGTTCATTCTGAAAAACTTCAAGTTTTGCTGATTGCTAAAGGGGTTAATAGAGGCTGTGCATACGGAAGATAACCTAGGTTTAAAAAAACTATAGTCATCATTGTTCATTTATTCTCTTTATTGAGGTAATTTAATTATCATATAGACACAAACATTTGCTCCCATGCTGGGCTCTTCACATCTGTTAGTAGAGATTTGATTAGGTCTACACAAATGTGCTAGATTATACCATCTAGTTGGTGAAATTCAAGCCACCTGGATATTTTAGCAACATCAATAAGAATAATTCTCTTTTTCCAAATCAGTAAATCCAAGATATATTAAAAAGAATTAATTAATGAGTACCAGATAGGCAAAACAAACATTTGACAATGAATCATATTATCAAAGGTTTTGTGGGAGATCCCTCTCAGCTTATGTTTAGATGTCAAATTATATTACCAAAACTAAACAATCTGTTAAACCGATCTCTTAATGCAATAAGTCTCAGCACCATACTCTCTTTTTTCCCAAAGTCCTTCATGAATGCAGTGCAGCATTTAAGGACAACAGCAGTTAAAGCACCAGCAATAATGTTACATTAACAAGTCATTAGTATGAAATAGCTGACTCCTAATATTTTTAGTGCCATTAAGCATTCTTTTTTTAGTCACATAGGACCTGATGATGAACACTGCTAATCACCCAAGGAGTAATTATGCATGTGAATCGAGCCAGGGTGACTGCATCTGAGCATTAACGCCCTGAGTATGCATTTCTGGCTTATGCTTTTAGAAAGTGAACAGGGAATTTGCAGTAAATACAGCTGTAAAGATTACATACAATGATTTTAAATATAAAAAGAAGGGAGAGAAAGCAGCTGTTGTCTGCTGGAGGGCTTCTCTCAAAGTTACTTCAGTAACTTACACAGATATGCCTTTTTTTTATCTCCAGAAGGAAGCTACAGAAATTAATTAAGGTAGAGGTCTGGTTGTGGGGTTTTTATGGTGTTTGATTGGGTTTGGTTGGGTTTTTTTGTTGTTTGGTTGAGTTGGTGTGTTTGTTTGGTGGTGGGGTTTTGGTTGGTTGGTTGGTTGATTGCTTAGTTGAAGTCAGGAAGAACAAGACTTGAGTCTGGAAATATTTATGAAAATACTTTATTTTAGTCACTTAAATATTTGTGCAAACATAGAACCATTTGAATTAACTTTTAGCAAGTTCTTCAGGCTGGAAGAGGAGAAACACAAAGAGGTCAAACCAATAAGAGAAAGCAGCTCCGGGAGCCCAGAAAATGTGATGTGTGAGCACCTGTGCAAGTTCCCCTTAAATCTGCTCCTGGTGAGCCTGTTACAAGACATGTAAGATGAGGCAAATATTATTGATTTGCTTTGGTCTTTGCCTTGTGAAGCAAAGTTGAGCGGAGCTCAGCTAGATGGGTGAAGAACTTTCTCTCTGGATGGAGGGCTCATGGCCACGTCAGGCTTGGTGCCATCTCCATAGTGCTTTCCAGAAGACTCTGCACCAAAGGAGTTGTTTGATCTTTTTCTTTCGTATGTAGGACCGGAATCAGTCTTTAGCCCAAGAGGTGATGTTTCTGACCCATCCATGCTCTCTGCTCCTGTGTCCCACCAGATCTCACAACATTTCAGGTGGTGTGGTGGCACCACAGGTACGGACCCAAATTGTGGTAACCAAAGAAAAGTGGTTTTCTAGGCACAGTCTTTTCAGAAGTGGTGTTAAGGCTTATGTTATAACTTGTTACTGCATGAGCAAGTTGGAGTAAAAGCTTTCTAAATCCATGTAATTGTACTTAATTGTTTACACAGTTAAATTATTTTAAAAAGAGAACAATTGAATGATGATGATTCAGTCACAAGAATTTGATTTTAAATCTCAAAAGTAGCCTCCTCTGGGAAGATCCATTATCAGAAGGATATGTCTTTATTCTAAGGTAGTTAAATGCCTATGAAATGTGCCCAGTACCTAAAGTAGAAAGTAACTGGATGGTAAACCCATCCCATCACAGCTTTGAAAATGATGCAGAAAATGACCTGGCTTGCTTTGGCCTATTTATTCCAACTGAATATAAAAAAAATAGGAGCTATTGTTGTGAATTGACAGGTTATGTAAAAATTCTACAGATGCCCACAGGACTGAAATTTAGGTTGAAGTTATATTTTTGTTATTGATGAGGTTGAACTCAGAAAAGGGGGTAGATTTACAGACATTGATTTGTGCTCTTGGTGTTCTGCTGAGAACAGGTTGGGACAGAGTTCAACCAGTTACATGCCTTCTGCTGATTTTCTGTGAACTTCTTAGAAAGTCAGTGCTTGTTTCTGGAAAAAAAAAAATTTAAAAAAGCAGTTTTAAAAACATTTTCAGTAACATAAAGGGATATCTATATTTGGTGCATATTTCACATATTTTATGTGAAGTCAGTAGTAAATTTTAATTATTTTAACGCTTGTGACTGTGTTCAATTCCTGTATCAAAACTGGGCTGAAGAGTTATCAGTTTAATTAATTCATTGTATTCTGAGTTGTGTTCCACAACATAATTAGCCACAGGGCTTAAGGTCCACAAAACCACTGGAGCTTCATGGCACCACTTCAGGTTCTTTTCCCACCTTCATTATAGCCTGGATACAACTTGAAATCACATCCTATTAGCCTGAGTGAGAATTACATGAGAAACGGTCTTATAACAGGACTCAGCTATGAAAAGGCAGATCCTCCAGGGCACTTGTTTTACTATACATGATAAGAAAGTTTTTTGTGTTGGGAGCAGGTGGTTTTCCCATCTTGTTCAGCAGAGCAGTCTGCAGGTGTTGTGTATGATCACATGTACTTCCTTCCTAAGGAGTGTCCAGAACTATAATTCCAATAATAATAATAATTATAATGGGAAGTCCACAGTTTAAGGCTTTTTTTTTCAAGTAAAACTTTTAAAATTATTTCTGTAGGACCTTTTATCTGTAGGATTCTGCTCTCTATTCTAAC
This sequence comes from Patagioenas fasciata, assembly GCF_037038585.1. Classification (NCBI taxonomy): domain Eukaryota; kingdom Metazoa; phylum Chordata; class Aves; order Columbiformes; family Columbidae; genus Patagioenas; species Patagioenas fasciata. The sequence goes on along the minus strand of NC_092527.1, from coordinate 36,423,490 downwards.
AATAAACACATCCCTCTTCCTCCTCTCCCCACCTGAGCACCAGGACAGGACAGTCAAGGTGCATCTTCCAAAGTGAAACATTGATACAGATGCAGCTGCTTTTGTGAAATTGTCATAGGGCAGGTTCCATTTGAATAACATATTACAACATTTCATAGTGGCTGGAGATCACATAATTCTATAAAGCAAAATAAGAATCAATTGGAACTAGGATAATGAGAGTAAAAGACATGGAGAAGTTAGAATAGAATCATAGAATCATTTTGGTTGGAAAAGACCTTTAAGATCATGGAGTCCAACCATTAACCCAGCACTGCTAAGTTCACCTCTAAACCACGTCCCTAAGCACCACATCCACGTGTCTTTTAAACCCCTCCAGGGATGGTGACTACACAAGCTCCCTGGGCTGCCTGTTCCAATGCCTGTCAACCCTTTCTGTGATTATTTTTTCCCTAATATCCAGTCTAAACCTCCCCGGTGCAACCTGAGGACATTTCGTCTTGTCCTATCACTTGTTACTTGGGAGAAGAGACCAACACCCTCCATGCTACACTCTCCTTTCAGGTAGTTGTAGAGATTGATAAGGGATGGGGCCCAGCGGCGACAAGAAACAGTGGAGACTCTCGCACAGGAAGGCTCAGCATCCATGTAACAAAGTATTGCTAAGCAGAGCTGCTGCAGGAATATTAAAATGCAAATGGCCCAATTAGAGTGCTTACTTTTCTAGATCTGTCACAGAGAAATACTGCTGTGAGTTTGTCTTGTATGCTCATAAAGCATCCTGTTAATAACAAGTTTGCTGATAGTCTAAAGCAATTAGCTGGTTCATGGGAGCAGCAGAAAGTCCAGAGTATCTTTAAATGGGCTACATATTGAATTCTATAAATGCTGGGCTCTCTGGTTACTGAGGATCAAAGGCAAAAAGAACTGATTGATACTGAGCCCTTAAAAATCGATTCTTTAGGAAAATGCCTGACTTTAGTCTTTTGGAATAATAAATGATAAAGAGATTTCAGCTGCAAGAGACATATTGTGGGCAGCTGCTGGTCATGAGTTCAGGCTTGTGTTATTGATAAAAGGTAACAACAGCACAGATCTTAATTGAGGAATAACTGGTCAGAAAAATAGAAGTTAAACATTTTTATGAGAAGCTGTAGTCAGGCGTATTCACCAAACAGGACACACCTGACCAGGATCTAGGATTCACTCTCTATTCCAAATAGCTTGCATGGTTCACACAGCGTATTTATCCACAGAACTGATGCATATTAAATATATTTTATTTTATTTTATTTTAAACTGCTTTTAAAAATAAGCATGAGAAGGGTTTAGCTAACTTGATAGTAATGCAGAAAGACAAAAAATAGGCCTTATTGCCAGTTTGTGGTTAATTGTGGTAGACTGCTATCTGTAATTTACTCCTGCCCATAATGGAAAAGAGAGTTTTGCTCGAATGTGCATTACATTACATGGGGTTACATCCCATGTGGTGACATGGCGTTGTGTAACTTCATACAACCAGATAAAATGCGACATGTTTTTTCAATGTATCTGAACAGAACGCAAGAATATTTTCTGGTAGAAAAGACATTAACAGAGGACCCCATTCTATGAGCCTGGTTTATTCCAAATTGCAGTCTCTAATGGAAATGCTAATCACTGTGTTTTTCTGCAACTCTTTCAGAAGTAAATCCAGAGTATCTTTTAATTGAGAGCCTTTCTTTATGGTCTTCAGATGTTTATAAATATGCACAACCTAATCTGATTAGGGCCAGACTCTACATGCTGCCTGCTCTGACAAAAGGGGAGAAAGTTCTTGCCTGCAGCCCCTGAATTCTGTTCCATTCTGCATCTCTCCTGGTATTACAGTATCTGAGCACTTTTAATAAAGTATTAAAGAACTGCCAGCTCTTTTTGCCTCCAAGTTCTCTTGAAGAAAGGAGTGTGTGCACTAGTAAGTGGATACAGCTAATGGAAAAATCTTTGAGGGAGCAACTTTTTTGTTGCAAAATGCACTTTAGTTGAAATAAAAACATTTGATGCAATGGTATCAGTCTTAAGGAGAGTATGGATCAGAAGGAAAAAGTAAGAATGGATTCTTACAAAGCTTGCAATGTGTAAGCTTTCATTTTTGAAGTGGAGATCTTTTAAATTTATGCTGCTTTCAGTACTGCAATAACTAAACTAAAACTTTTCAATGTAGGTGAATATAATATTTCAGTTGGTTAAAGGAAAGTCATGGGCAACTTCTAATTTTTCTGTCTTTCATCCCACATCTGAATTTAATCATATTTTAAAGTAGCATATTCCTTCACGGAACAGAATGTCTATCCTTCACACAGGTTCTGCTTGGGGAATTTCACTTGCTGCTAAGCGGCTCTGGGCAATATTAAAATTGCCTAACTAACTTCCACATAGGTCTCGGATCTGTTGCTTGGCTCTGTGCCTTGCAAACTGGCCAGCCAGTATGAAACAGTAGACTTTGAATATGAGTTTAAATTCGGGCTGTCTCAATACATCCTCCCATCCCTTTCATAAGATTCATTCTGTGACTCACTTTCATTGACTATTATTAAGCCCTGTAACAGCTTCCAAATGAAATTTTGGCTCATCTGGTTTAATGGCATCTCATCAAACAAAAAAGGACAGATCTATAGGTGTCTATATGTGGGTTGGGACCTCTTTCCACCTCCTCACTTTTCGTCCCCAAGAGGTACATAATATGACCAATGGTTGGTGGTGAAATCATAAAAATTCATCACTTGTTCACAGCATGGAAGTCAAGAAAGAATGAATGGTCAGGAAGACAATTTTTTAGTGTAAGGTAATGTTGACCTTAGCAGGAATAATTTGTGCCCTTCAGCATCTGCAGCTGTGTAATAGTCACCAGGGAGTTGTCTGACTCTGAAAAAAAAAAAAATATATATATATATTTTAAAAGTGTCAGCCAAGTCAGAACTCCAAATGTGAAATGTATTGCTCAGGAACACTGGGAGGATTTGTGTCTCTCTCTAAAGAACAGCGTTCTACAGAGCAGCGGGAGATACAGATGCAATTGGAACAGTTTTACGTCCTAATGAGGACAGTTGCTTTGCAATGCTACTCAAGGTAGGGAAGGGAAAATTGCTCCATTTCTCTCAGACCCGCATCTGCAATTTCTCAGGGAAGGTATCTCTAAAGAGAAATACACTGAGAAACATCTATAGGAAATATTTGAGTCTTCATCCAAGACAAGGGAGTTCCGCAGAAAGTAAATTATGCTATTGTGTGGTATAAATGGATAATAGTCTTGTCTTGTAAACCTTTATTAGGTAGATAAAATGGCCTTTACAGCATTATGAATAAACAGAAACACCTGTCTATAAAATACGGTTGTGTTTGTGCTGACTGAGGCATGTGCCAGTGGTGATGTTTCACTGTCTGTGGCTTTCAGCGTCCTCACCTGTGACTTCCAATGCTGAAGCCCAAACTGAGTTTTGACGTGGCTTCCATTGGTGACCATTGCTGAGTTTGGCACCTGGATGCAAAGGAACCACTGAAACTCCAGAACGTACTGTGATTAGTAGAAGGGACATATGATGGGATGCATGTCTTTTCAGAGAGAGTTGTCTTCTCTCATGAGACTCGCCTGTCTCTGGAAAGCTGGCAGAAGTCTATGTGTGATTTAAATATCCATTAAACCTTGTGACAGTACCAGTGAGACTTAAGCAGAGCATAAAGGTCATAGACTGGCTGTGTGCACAAAACTGCCTCCGTCTCAAGAACTGCAGTCCAGTTTCAGAGAGAAAATGGGTAGAGAAGCACAGCAGAAGTGGTGATGTGAAGCTACAGCTCTTCTGCTCTACCCAGAAAAAATCCATGGACAATGAAGTGTCATTTCTTTCTCATCTGTGTGATCCAGGTTTGTCAGGCTTCCTATTGACTCACTGCTGATAACTTCAAGGGATTTCAGTTTGTGGCTGTGACTTGCTGTGTGTGCAAACACCTGGTGTGTAATATTGCTCCTTTCTGAAATGTAGTGACTTTCTCATGGTCTGCCTTACTAATTACTCACACTTGTGATCCCTTCGCTAAATACTTTTAGCCTATGTAAAGAAAATTAGTGGGTTGTATTAGCGCAATCACGAGTATTTTAAAAGCTGCAATGTTTCCCATATGCAAATGCACATGTTGAAAAAATTAACAAAGCAGATAATTCTATACTTAAAAAGCCACCGTGATTATTCAAAATCATATTTCAGGTCCCCGTCACAGCTCTTGACTATCAACTATACATTTAGAGCAGATCAATAGCTGCTGTATGACTTCACTGCAATGAAGGAAGAACTATCTGCTTCTTTCTGTAGGCATAAAAATATCTATTTCCTCATGCAAACAAAAAAAGATCACTGCATTGTGGGCAGAATACCTTCCCAAGAAACCCTGGCTCCTCAGTGCACGGGGAGGGCTGTGCACCCATGTTAAGGACAGAATTTGGCCACCCTCTGTAAACACAATTCAATATATAATAAATACAAAAGCACTGCTTTCTCTTCCCTTGGCTGTTCTAGTGAGACAAAAATATCATCAGAAGGTGAATCACTCTTGCAGCTGATACTTGCCAAGACATGAAAAAATGGGGATGGCCTATGAAATAAGAAGCAATGGGAATAAGAGTGAAAACAAAGGAATTGTTCAAAAATGCTAGATGCTATTGCATGATAATGGAAAATAATTACCAAAACCTATGAATGTTGCATCTGGATTCTTGTCTGCCCCTGTGTGGAAATTCTTCTCTGTGTTTCAAGTGTCATGCTGGAAATTAATGAAGATAAAATTAAAACACTTGTAATGTAAAATATTACATGCCTTCTCATAGGACTGATACATACCACTCAAGAGGATTAGCTTATAAAAAGTCAGATAATCCTCACTTGTGGGATAAATATAACTTATAGAAATTCCTGAAGCATGCTCTCCTGAAACATTTCACTAAATTTAATTTAGCAATAAAATTAGAATTCCTTTAGAGGTATTTTTGAGAAGTTATTAAAGATCCATCCAAGTCATACAAAGCAATATTTTTAATGTACCTACATTTAGTTTCTCCCTGAACAACATTAAGTACCTGCTTGCAATTCTGCTCATCCCAGTGATGAGAGGGCTGAACAAATAGAATTTTGTGCTAGAAATATTCTTGTGAACAGTTCCATGGGTAGAAGAGAGAGGTAATATACTTGTTTCTTGTTTGGTGTGGAGGAAAGAAAGTGCAGTATGTGCAAAATGGGGTTGGACTGCAGTTTGCATCTATCTGGGATGTCTCATGGTGAATGGGACAGAAATTCTCAGCTGGAGAAAGAGTGAGGATTCCTGCCTAGAACTGACAGCTTCTCACCTGTCATCCACTAATGCTAAGCAAGTAGGCAGGGTGATTAGTTTAAAATTGAAGGAGCCTGAAAAGCTGAATAATTAAACAAGAAAACAGCTGGGGGAAGAACCAATGGCAATAGAGAGCAGTGAAGGTGAACCCCAAGAGTAGGGACTACAGAAAGTCTGGACACAAAAGTTGTGTGGTATACTGGGGAGGGTAAGGCTTGTAAAACAATTTCTGTGTGTCACTTGATGGAACTCGTCACAGAGCAGATCTCTGGAGCAGCGGGTGCAAGAAGCAGTGCTGGAGTTCAGGTGGGTATTTGAACGTGCAGTGGGGAAAGGAAAAAAGGTTGCTGTGCAGCTTCAAATTTGCAGACTGCTATCAGAAGGTTGAAGGTGTATGGGACGATGTAAGGCACAATTTAAGATGAAAGAAAAACTGGCTGCTTATGAAGGAATGTATTCAGAATCAGGGTTTCTTCACTAAAAAGAGGAAAGGGAAATAGGCAGGAACAAAAGCTGGAATAATGGTACAGTGTCACAGGACAGGGGAAAGGAAGAAAGGCAAGACCAGAGCCTAGAACCAGAGGAATGCTAAAATGAGATAAGGCAGCTATGAGAGATAATAGAAGGAAGGGTGTTTTCTTGAAAGAAGGGGAAAAAAATATGGAAAGGCTGAAGGGGTAAAAAAGGATGTATCAAAAACGTGGTCAAGTTGAATTGTTTGAATGAAGTCTTGAGTCATTTTATGTCTTTAGAAGGCACTTGCAGAAAGATGATCCAGCCTGAGTACCTGCCTTGGAGTACTGGTCTTCAAGACATAGTTGTGATGTTGGCTTACCAGCACCAGGAGCAAATGACATGGATCACCTTGAAGTTGTAGCAGTTTGTAGAATGAAATGTTTAAACAGAATCAGGACAGAGCAACAGGGTAGATGCGAGGCTGTGACTGCACTAAACCCAAGAGTTAAGATTACGCGTTATTATTTTCTATGACACCAATCTTTGCAGTATGTTTATCACTGACATTCATATTCATTTATTTCTATCCCATGGCCCAGATTCGTCAGCTATCAATTTAATACAGCTATTCCAGCAATGGCAAAATCAAATTATTTATAATGACTCCCAACAGTCCCATGCAATTATTTTATGATTTGTCTGTTCACTTACATCATGACAACATTGCCTTTGTAGAGAGTCAATGTGTTGAAGGAAATCTGCCATGCAGTGTAGGATAATTTCATATAAGCAATGGATTCATATTTATTTCCCCTAGATATAATGGTACTTTTCTAGGCCAGTAAAAAGCTCTCAGTCTCTTTTTAGGCAAACCTCCTCCCTAAGCTGAGGGTTGAATCCCACAACTGAGTAAATATTTTATTTTGATATATCACCACTAGTACTGTAATACAAACTCTTCAAGGTAAATAGCTTCAGAAATTGCAATTGTGATACCCGAATGGCATGCCTATCTTTTGAAGTCAGACTTTGCAGTGCAGAATCAAAAGTAAATAGTGAAACCTAAAGTGCTTTGGGTTTTTCTAGTTCCTGTAATTTTGGTTTGACAGCCCTGGGTAAGCAGAAACCAGAGATGACATGAGGCACTTTCCCATGGCACAGAGCTGATGTACTTCAGCCTTAACAGAGGATCCAGCCTCACAAGTGGTGGTTTTACCTGTTTGCCTATGAACAGTCAGATTTTGTGAAGCAGGTGTTTGTCTGGGTGAGCAGGACACAGATTCACCCAGCAGCCATCTGAGCTGACAGACTTTCAGATTAAAGTCAGAACAAAAGGCAATCTTGTGTTTAGTTTAAAAGAAAAACAGTTTATTCCTTTCTGAGGCTGAAAGAATAAAATCTTGGACATGATGTTTAAGCGCCTAACTCATGCATAGTATTGTGGTACTAGTCACAAATCCATTTTTGGCACTTGGATGAACGAGCTAATTTTCAGAGAGGTTGGAACACCTCATTTTGGTAACCCTTTTTTTCGTGTTTTTTGCTTCCTTTTTCACTCAAGCCCAGGTCACTGGGTAAAACACCAGTAGCTGGCTGAAGACGTGGTGGCCTTTGGAAGAGCCGTGCCAAAGCCTCCTTGGGCGAGGGACATCTGCCCTTGCATGGGTGACAGGGACATGGCACGGTGGTAGCTGGGGACAGCAAAGCTCTGCTCCATGCAATGCCGATGTGAGCTCTGGCTGGCACACGGCGATTCAGAAATGCCGATGCTTTTGCTCCTGGTGAAATGGGTTTTGAAGGAGGTGGGTTTTTAAAAGACAAGGCGCAGAAGTGGTGCCCTGCCAGCTTATGGGAAGTTACGTGGGATTGCGACACCACCAGAGCAGAACCAGCCTGATTCTCAGACTCACTGCAGTTAACGAATCAGAAAAACACCCCAGTATGCAATGACTAAACCTTTAATTACCTCTTTAAATGATGGAGAAAGGCTAAGATCTGATAAACATGTTTAATTGCTGGCAATTACAAAAAAAAAAATCTTTTTGAAACACTCCAGGTATTTTGCAATATCATTTCAACACTGTAATGACAACTACGCTACTCTTAGGATGTGGGTGACAAGAAATTTCTTCCATTAGTTTTAATGGAGCGAGATTAGGCCCCATGTTGCAAGGAATGGACACCTTCAGAAAGAAAAATGGTGTGGGATTGGTGAGTCTCATACTTGGAGGTGTCTATTTCATTCATCTCTTTGGGAAAGGAGGTCCCTGTTCTTTGGAAACAACTGTGAGCTATACCGTAGGATCCTAGTTTGTATTTACAGATAAAAGCAGTCCCTTAACCTTCAGCAGGATTTCTTGGAGGTGAGTAAATAGCCATGGCTGTCATATTGCTCCCAAAACTCTCCAGTGCTCTGTTTATCTCTACTTAATTTCTTACAAGAAAATTCCTGAAAGCTTGTTACAAAATTATCCTTATAAATTATTGGCAAATCTTGAACGATAAGATTTTCACTGATTTCTGTGTTCAGTGAGAGTAATAGTAATAAAAAGGTGGTGTTTCCTGTAAAATCGGTGAAAGTAGAAAAAAATAATCCCCCAGCTGATTTAATACGTGCTGCTCAGCCATTGGTTCAATGTCCCTAAAGTTTGACTGATAATGTAACATACCAAAATCTCATAGAATGCCATCGAAAAGTGCATCTAATCTTACTGAAACCAGATACAATGGATTTAGAATGTGGCTGAAAATGTCAGTGATTACTCAGAAGGAGGAATGAAGCATCAGCTAGCGCTGTGACTCTGGGTTGCTTTGGAGAGGAGAGGTTTGTCAGGGACTCAAGTGGTTCCATGCCTAATTATGTGAAAAATAAATTTTGTAATAGGCACATTATCAATCTGTACTAGGTGTTTTCCATATCCCCATGGTCAAGCATCATCTGAGAACCTCATTATCTTCTATATATTTAGTATTTCAATGAAGTGGGAAAGCACTGTTATCTCCAGATGAGGTTGGAGGAAAAGGTTCTCAAATGATCGTTTTACAGATGAGGAGGAAACACACAGAGGGACTAATATACTGACATCTGGGCAGTGGAAAGAAGTGAATCCAGGTGTTCCCACTCTCTCACCTATCATTGCCCTTGCAACTACCGTTCAGCTGGGAGGTGAAATCCACCCTGCTGCAGGGCCAGCACCATGCGCCTGCACCATGTGCCTGCACCCCGTGAGCTCTTGGGGAGCTTAGAGTCTGATGGCCCTGGTACTGCTCACTTCCCCTAGAGCAAACGCACCTTCATCAACAATGTGACATGCAGCCATGGCAAAGGAAGATTTTTGCATACCTTGTCAGATGAAGGCTGGCATTTGCAAAAGCATGAGACCCTGCTCTGGGATGCAGTTAGTTGAAGCATGCTAGAATGAAGCTAGGTGGGTCGTTTAGTCTCTAAATCCCTTCACCTGGTTGTAAGGGCTTTGAAAAATAGCAGGACACGAGTGTCTGGGTACAATTACAGGGAGAGCTGTATTAGAAGCTTGAGTAGGAGAGAATGCAGTTTGTCAGGTGTTACACCAGAGGGTCTGCAAAGTCATTGGCCAACAGAAAGGGAATGTGCTTGATGAGGTGAACTTGGTTTATGTATTTTGCTCTAGGAAGAAATAAAGCTGGAAAACTGAAGAGAAAGGGGCTGAAACCCTGCAGTGAGAGCACGTTGCTGAGCATGTGCCTGTGCTGTCTGCGGGGCTGCACCTGGAGGGAGCTCCCGGCGATCGGCAGGCGAGGGAGAGCAGGCTGGGGCTGTGGGAATCACCAGCCTGGGCTGCAGTGGGACGCGCAACATGAGGCTGTTACATCTTACTGTGATCTCTAAGCCATTTAGCATGTTATACGTAAGGATGTGATGCTGATAAATTGTTCGTGTTTGGCTATGCTTTTATAAGCAAGAAAAATACTTAGTTAAATTTAACACAGTAAACCATTGCTCCAAGCTCAGCGTCTCTAACTTCTATCTATGAGATGGCAATCTGCATGTGCCACCTCGCTTTTAATTTAAAAAATCACCCTTTGGGAAGTTGAAAGCTTGTCTATGAGTAGAGTCTAGCATGGTATCCCAAGCTCTATTTGCATCCGTTCCTTGGTGTGCCAGGCACAGAAGGCTTTTATGTGCTGTGAAGCACAAGTACTGTGTAAAACAGTGAGGTTAAGGTTTGCTGTGATAGCCTGGGCCTTGGCAAAGGCAAAATTGTTCCTCCATACCTTAAATCTATGCAAAGGGACAGTGAAAACTAAGTCTCACCTGAGGAGTCCCTCATAACCGCTATGCTTGCAGTTAAAATTGGTAGAAGTTTTGAAACCTTGCTGCTTCATTTCTTAGACCGGCTGGCTACTCCAATAGTGTCTCTTATCTCTAGGCAGTGAAGACAAATTATTTTGTCCACTGCACATCTGAATTTGGCTCCTGATGTAGCAAGAAGAGCTGTGAGTGTGGATCAGGGGACTTTTATCCCCACTTATGTTTCCATCTGGGAAGGCTGTGCACCGCACAAAGCAAACCTGTGCTCCTTCCTTCCAGCCATAAGAAACACAGAAACAAGCACCAAGACTCTCATTCCTCATTGTTTAAGAGGGTTAAGATCTATTTTTTTTCTTTCTAGATGTTGTGATGTAGCTGAGTACCTGTGTCATTTTAAGGTCTCATTGGAAACATCAGCTCACAGTCAACCTGCTGCTGCCCTTCCGTTGACACAACATGGATGTTTCATTTATCTTGGAGCTACCAGGATGGAGTGTTTGCTGTTGACTTTGATAAGAAAGGTACCACTATTCATTCTTTTCCACCACGCACGTACATGTGTAGCTATGTATTGTACAACTGTCTCGGTTATAAGCTCATAAGTGAGGAAAAGTAACTTCAAAATGAAGGATTATTTAAAAAACAAAACACAAAACCCTAAAAAAACCAAACAAACTTAAGAAATAATTTTTTATTTTGGTTTTATTTTCCACTAATTGCTACTTGTTACTTTTAGAGTCTTTCTTACTATGCACAACAATAAATATTTACCTGACACCACTATGCCACACACTATACCATAACCTTTGCAATACAACTGTCTGGGATTTAACCACTGTAAACACTATATCCATGAGACATTTTTATTTCCCTACGTGTTGTGGAAGGTCTTGTATTTCTTTTAGAACCTTAATGGAAAGAACAGATTTGCAGCTTTGGAGTTCATTCTTTCTTGGTCTGAAACTGCCTGAATTTCACGACATTCAGACATGTAGAAAGTTCACCTTTTCTCCCCCAGGCATTTGCAAATGACGAATAACTATGGTTGTGGTGGGGAAATCACTTTTTACTGTTATTCTTATTACCTGTCTTACCAGTAATGGTTTATATTAAATTCTACTGCTTTTCTTAAGTTATTACTTGAGATTATGGCTGTGAGAGGAAAAAAAAGTCTGAAAATATGGTTTAGATAGAACCAAAAGCATTTAAATGCAAACCAAGTATTACCAATGCTGGTCAAAGAAAACTTTTTCCTGAGCTAGTAACAAATTAGTTTCCTTCCGTGATGGGCATATGTAATGAAAGTAACGCAATGCAAACCAAAAGACTATACTTAAGCACCTTTCCCAGAATGACGGGGCAATAATGTCTCCCTCCATTGAAACAATACAGCTTACCAAGCACACATCCAGACACTGGTGATTTCAACCTGCAGCCTTGGGTCACAATGAAAATGAACTTACATGGGTAGGAGGGTGGCTGGGAGTCTTCATGATCTTCTGTTCATGTTTCTTTTTTTGCCTTCAAAAATGGTTTGAATGGATTGTGACTCATTTTAGACTGATTGGTAGAGTGTTGCCTAGTAAATACACTATTTATAAGGAAAAAAATTAAGATTTTTAGAGTGGTTCATTTTAAATTGCGAGAGGACTGCATCCATGTGGTTACATGTTGCCACTAGGTTTCATATAAAACAAATAAAAATGTGTGGCTGTGTTGAAGTTATATCATTAATACCACCGTAATGGTTAGGAAGCCCCAGTTACAGACAGAAACACACTATATTCTGCACTGTGTAAATACAGCTCAAAGGCTCAGTTCCTGCCCTTAGTCACTTCTAGTCCAAGACAAGAAATAGCAGTAGCAGATATAGTACCACAACAGTGGTAGTTGCACCAGACAGACAGGGAGGCACAAGGAAATAATTAGGTAAGAGTAGCCAGAGTAAAAAGACAAAAAAAGGCATTATGTTTACTACCAAGTGTTTTCCTGTGGCTGTCCCAGGAGAAGAGATGTTTCTAGAGGCATTTGAGAGAGAACAATGGGGTGGGTTTCCTGATATTTATGGGAGCTTCTCCATGCATGAAGGCTGGCATGGGAAAAAGGCCAAAGGTGCTCATCGGTAAACATAACAAACGGGTGATGACGGCAGGTGACAGGAGGCATCGCTGGCTGATCAGCGAGGGAGCTGACATGTTGATAGCACAGAAAAATGATAGGTGGAGTGTGGATAGGTCATGAAGGGCCTTTAGGGTGAAGATGAATAGCATATGCTTGATGCAGTGCCAAGTTTACAGATGATTCACGGTTTTCTTTTTTGAAAGTCTAAATATCCACCTCATTTTTGTTTGATTAATGCTATTAAGTGCTTTTGACTTATTTTCTCATAATAACAAACATGCCATTCATTTTACAAGGAATCCATTCAAAATAATTGATGGATTTCCTGAGCTCAATGACGCTGATGTCATGACATGTTGGTACTTTTCCATACTGTCAGTAACAATGGCTCAGTGCACAGAAAAGGTCATTTAAATTACTTAATATAAATTGCTTGGTTGTTTCTACGTAAAGAGCATCAGTCAGGTTGTGGTAGGCTTGAGATGGTTTTATTAATTGCCTGGAGAAAGACTTTTAAAAACTATAGTTAAAGATTGAATGCTACCCAAAGGTAACATCTGGTAGTCGAATTTGTTCGGATGTGTCTAGTTTTTAACTTGTGATATTACATGAAGGTTTCTTTTTATGCCTTTCCAAGAATGGAAGTTTGGTGTGGAGAAACTGATCCCAAGTTGGATTTTCAGCAATTAATGCACTGAAGAAAACACTTGGTTTGCTTTTTCAGTCTCATGTTAGCTTTTCACCTCCTTTCTCCAAGGAGGTGTGGGCAGACATCCACATAGTAACTGAATGATCTTTATTTGTCCCATTTTCTACTAGTACCTGAGTGTTAAAAGCAGCTACTCATATTACATATGCACAATTCCATGAGAAAACTGCCTTTCTGCCCTTCTTTAGAAGCCAGAGTTGTCTGTGGGCTATCTGAACATGCAGCACCTCAAGCAATGCATCTTTGGTAGCAGCATCACATTGGTAACTGAGAACAAAAAGTAAAGCACCCAGGAATCTCAGTTTGACCAAAGATGTGTCTACTTGTATGAGCAGCAGGCAATGTTCATAAGGTCACATCATTACAAATGGCTAACTTCCCTTAAAATAAAAAAAAAGGTGGATATTTGGCTTCCTAAGGCATTCTTTTAACCATCTTACCAGTTGCTGATAAAGTTAAATAAAATGTTAAATGTCTTCATCTGTGTAGGATGGAGCCTGTAATCCTGACTGAAAACTCAGGCAAATCCTGGTGAGAATGTGCTGGCCAATGTTTCCATTGCACTTGCTGTGTTCAGAGCAGACCAATCAGCTGGAATTTATCCATGATCCCTGTTCATTAGAAGAATGGGAAAAAGATGGCTATGTGGCATAGCTTGATAGTAGGCCATTGAAGTGCTCTATTCTTACACGTAAATTATAATACATGAAAAATATTCATGCCGTTGGTTCTTGTCAAAACTGCCTGTAGAGCTTTTGCTAAATTCTGCTTCTCTTCACATCACACAACACATGTCTTGTAGCGATGGAAAAGAGGGGCACTTTGTATTCTGAAAATCCATGAGAAATGACAAGTTCATGACATCTGGAAACTGAGATGAAAAAATGTAGGGAAGGGAAGAATCCTCTCTATTTCAGGAATATGTGTGAATGTGAAAAATCAAAGCAAGTATTCCCACAACATTCCTAAAATCAGGGCTTTTGTCTTCAGCTGCTGTAAGTTGGTGGAATGACACTGATTTACACAGATCTAAGATATAGTCCTTTGAGAAGGTGAATTCAGGCCCTTTCCTTGAATGTTAAATATAGATTTGAGAACCAGAGTGAAGGAATCCAACTTTAATGGTTTTGGCATGCACCTTCTTCAATCTGGACTTCCATACCATCCCAAAAGCAGGGAAGCTTCTTCAATAAATGTTTTTGAAATATTCCAAGACTAAGAATCTTTTCTTTTTTGCTATTTGCTTTTAGAAGGGCTTATATATAATCCCTTTTAAATTACTGTGCCTATGACAGTTTGCATGATAAGGCACCTTATAAATTAGACAGTATTATATTGTATTGGAAGTCGAAATATGAAGCTATATTGGCTAGATGATATCTTATAATTAGAGTTTGGTTTCACCATCTAAGTGGAAGTGTTGACTGCTCCTCAGCCTCAAAGTTCTGTGCTCAGCTTAACGTATATCCCTGAGCAAATCCCTGTATCTTAAAACTCCACATATGTATAGGTAAAGTTTCTAGTATGTAGTATTTGATTTTTTTCTCTCTGTATTTTTAGGCAAATGAAGGCTGAATGTTAAATTAAACACAATATTTTAAGAAAGAGGAGCATAAAGTTTGTTTTCCAAAAATATTTGTGTAAGGCCCTCTACAGAAGAGCTGGACACCATATGATGCCTTTACGTACACCCAAGAGCTACTCAACACTGGGAACTAGTCAACTTTGTCACCAAAATACACAGGATGACAAACACTGGCAACCGAATGATTTATCTGTGCTAAAGTGTTTGTGGCTCAAGTTTTGTCTACATTCAGGACATTTTGACACCTCTCTTTCAATAAGATTTCAGTGTAATTATATATTTTGCATACAAAGGGGCAAGACCGGTTTTAGAATCTGACCAGTCTCAGTGGAGTCTTTGTAAGACACAGCTAGAGATCAGCAGCGGTACGAAGGAAGGATGAATACTTCATAAAGAATGAAAAATAGTAGAGGATTTTGAAGGCCACAGATGTCCATTCTCATGCAAAGTTTTGAAATTGGGTTAACTTAATAGGCTGTGAATTATACAAGCTCTTTAAGTTAATCTGATTTCATAGCCACCTCAGCGTATCCACACTTAACTGTCTGAAGACCAGAGCACAAGTCCTTTGAAGTGTCAGAGGAGGTGGATATCGCTGCAAATTTCCATGCCACAGGAGGATGTTGCTGGTGGGATCTGCTACTGAAAGGTATTTGAACCTCAAACTATGACATGAATAGGTTGGTGCAGAAAACGTCATTGCCAGCACTCGTTGGCTTGGAGTGATGACAAATGATTATGCTGTTTCTTTCCATTGTGTGTGCAGTTCTCTGATGTTATTCCATCCTCTTTGCTATATCACAAAGATCATTCAGTTTCTGATTGAAGTCCCTGGCATCTTACTTCCAATGCCCCGCGGCATTAACACATTGCATGATTCTGTTTCGACATCCTCTGTTTCTTGGCAGAGATTTCCTTCTATATTCCAAGCCTAGACAGTGCATGAAAGGATTTCTGAGCTTTTATACAACAATCTTGGCGGCTTTTTTTTTCCTTTTTTTTTTTTTGAGATAGTGACTAACTAGTCTATCTCCCCATTAGCTGTAATGAAGACATGAATTACATGGAGAGGTTACCTGAAGGTAAATGTCCCTGTAGTATTCAACACAAATGTTGCCAGAAATGAAGCTTTTTTTGTAACAGATTTTTTTGATAAATGAAAAATGTAAAAGCTCAGATTTGTTTTATCCCAATTCAAGCGAAAAAAATACACGCGTGTGTGTGCATATATTTATGTATATATACAATCCCCCATGCACTTCTGTGATTGAACTTTTCATCAAAGCCAAGATTACTTCTTAAAATAAATATTTTTTGTGAGATGGAATTTTCCTTGGGAAAACTGGTTCTTCATATCTTTTCCTGTCTGTTCCAAGCCAGACAACGAAAGACTGATTCACTGCTTTAAGCTGCTCAGAAGGCATTTTACACCAGTCCATCCAGAAAAACTGTGTTATGAAGAAATAGTATGTCTGATTCTTCTGACAGGAAAGACTAATAAATTTGCAAGTGCTCAAAAATATCCCAAATAACCACTTCTGTCTTTCCCAGCCTAATGCGGCACACATTAGATGATGAAAGTAAACAGAAAACGCACACACCAATATTTCCTGTAGCATGTAGCTGCATCCTCACCTAAATGCTAATCACAAGCTGATACTTGCCTGCATAAATCTAATCAGTTTCTTTCAGAATTGCATGAGGAGTCATTCCTTTCATCCACACGGGAAAACATCCAAATCGAGCAGCACATTTGTGTCCTTTAATAGCGCTGTTTTCTCTGAAATATGCAGTAACAGGCTCTCTACCTCTCACAAGTGTCCTGACAGCAATATGCTCGTGCTCATTTTAATTTCCTCGTCATCCAGCTCTGAAGGCAGAAGTGTTTTTAAGTGCCTAGACATATATCCTGCCAGGTACTGAGCAATTCAGCTCGAATAAGGTGTTTTGTCACTATATACGGTTGGATGGTGTGTTGATATGAGGTGTGATGAGACACAGAAGCAGGACTCTTGGCTGATGTAAACTAGCGTAGCTCCTATCAGAAGGAATAATTCTGGTCTGCTGAATACAAACATGATAATAGAGTTGTGTTGATTGCTGGGGGGGGTTAAGTTTGATCAGTTGTTTTGTTGAATGTCTTCCCAGTGAGGGTTCTGTCCTGTCCACCCCGCAGCGGGGTGTCCTGCTCTCCCTCGGCTCAGGCACAGCTCTACATGCTTCTTTGCGGTTTCAAATATTTATTTTCCACGTTATTATATGTGGTAGAGGGTATGTAGAAATAGCTCCATCCTGTTGCTCCCCTGCAGAAGCAGTCTTCAGCCTGGCAAGTGCAAGCACCAGGTGTTAAAGGTGCAACCTATAGGTTGTATAACTGATGCAGGTCGCGGCATGAGCGTGTACCCAGCTGTAGGCACGTGGGAATTTTGAGGCTGAAAAGGAAAATATCTACAGATGTTAGGAAGAGCAACTCTGGTTTCTAAACTCTTTGCGTTCAGTTTCAACAAACTGGAGTCCAGAGCCTCTGCTCTGCCCCAGCCTGGCAGCGGTCGGTGTCCCTTTCCCAAATTTGGCTTCTAATCTCTGAGCACCCCTTCCCCAAAATGGGAGATGGGCACAGCCTCAGAGGTGGATGTGCTGTGGAAAAATGCTGTTTTACTCAGATAACATGGCCATGGAAGCCATAACAGGACTATAGAAAACAATGAAAGGTATTTTGTTGGTGGTTTGATTTTATATTAAATGATTTTTAACATTATCTCATCTCCTGCAGGCATGTAACAATAAAACAAGCATTTTTACATTAAGCCCAGGATGAAAGTTAGTAGAGAATTAAACCTACAGTAGAATAAAATGTGTTCTCTGCATCTTTTGTTTCACAGTTTGAAAAGTTGTGTGGATTGGCTGCTGCACGTTTTTTTTCTTGTCAAACTCCCAAAAAAGCAATTATGTAAGTCCTCATTACAAGTGAGTCACCAGCATTGTTTTGTTTTATAAAATGAAAATGCTTTAGCACTGAATCACCTCTGAGAGTGCAAAAGAGTGTATATAAAACTCGGGCTGCTTCTGCTTTACCCCTTCACAACTCAAAAGGGGTTAAGTAAATTATAGCTACTAAACACCGGTTTTTGTTATTGAAGAAAAGTAAGGTTAAGGCTTATTCAAGTGTTACTAAAGTAGTGTTGTTGAGCAATCTTTAATAACCACTGAAGGCAAGATAAAACTTCACAGAAAAACTGCTTTACTTAATATTTACCAGATAATGTTACTTCCAATATCTTTAAAGCTAAAGTACCTTAAATCTAAACTCCAACTTTCTGCTCTAATGGAACTTGCAAGAGGTCATGTTTTGAGCATATGTGTAAAACAGCATTCCATAATTGATTTATTAACATATGAGATCATATTTATGATTTTCTTTTTGAAATATATGAAAGCAAGCTATAACAGCATAATCCTGTATGATCTATTCAACAAAAATCTGTTTTAAACGTCCAAGGAAAGAGTGAAAGAGGTGGGGGGAAAAAAAAGTGAGAAAGCCAGTAGAGTGTATTTTGTAATGGTTAAAGGTTATTCTCCAAAGGACAAATTAATGTAATTTGTATTTGGTATGGATCATATTGGATGTTTTATTTGTGTTCTTTCACATCTCAGCAGAGGTGTTGCTAAATAAGTCCAAATAGGATAAAAAGGATATTTTTTGTTTTAATGCAAACACTGCAGTTTTCAGACTACAATGTCATAGCGTGGATGTGGCTCAGAAACACTACTCTAAGAAGAGCCTTGATGCCCAGGACTTTTGTATGCTGCTTTTTTTTTTCTTCCTTTCTTTTTCATCTGCAAAGTCTTTTTCTGCATATAATTTCTGAAATGCGAAGCACATGCTTGGTTGTTCTGTAGCACCGGTCCCTCTTCGGCAGCCCCTACTCACTCTCTATCAAAGTCAAATCTCCCTTTGAAGTCCTCCTGCATTTTGCTGGAGCCCTGCGTGCTGCCGAGGCGATGCCCCTTCCAGCGCCTGTTCTCCAGGGCAGGGACCGCTGTGGTGGGTGTGCATGGGGCCCGGCCATGCTGGGCTGCTCTTGTCCTAAGAGTGTTTAATCACCGTTTAAATATACGATTGGATCCAATGGATGGTCCTACCGACTCCTCCATCTGGCTAGAATTTAGGTGCCATTTCTGGGTTCAGGGCTGAGAAGCACACTTGTGTCCTCCCAAGCTGTGACCTCTAAGATCACCCAAACTCCCACCAGTTGTTTACATGTGTTTTTGCAAGGCTGAGCATGATCTGGTCTTCTGCTTTATTCCAGGATGACATTACAGGAAAACAACGAATTTAGGATGTGATTTTTTTTTTTTATACAATGGGCTTTGCACATGACTTTTAACTATGAGGTTCCTTGAAGTTGTTCAAGGATTAGAGATGGTATTGGCAGTATTAGTATCAAAATGTCCTGGTAGACACTGTCTCCTATTCTGAGCAGACCCTACCCTAATCTGAGTGTCCAAATTTAGTCTGAGTACACCCCACTCACACTCTGGAAATGGCAAATGGAATAAAGTCCCTTGATCATAACTCATCCCATCTCCTTGTCACATACTCCAGGACCAACATCTAATCTTGTTCAGCTGCTCAGCATTTTGGGTACCTTGTACTCGGGAACCATTTTCCTTCAGCGTCAGCTCAGCAGTTCTGGGTGGCACAGGGTTACGGACCTGATGGTCTCCCGGGGGTAGTCCTCCAAGGGAGTGACAAGTGTCTCCCTTGGGCAGAGTGGCTGTCTGCAATGCTGTTTAATAGGCTTATCTTGGGCAAGCTGAGACATGAGTCAAACATATAATATGAACTGGAGTTCATAATTTCATACAAACAACCCCCTCTCAGTTATGATCTACTCTCAAAGGCTGCTGATGGATTGAGCTCGATAAAACAAAAGAGAGGGAAGGAGAACATTAAATGAAGGGTGAAAAACTGATTTTCTCCAAAAATGTTGCAAGAAAAAATTTGAAATGTGATTGAAGGTGTTCCATCAGCTGTACAGTTGCTTAAGAATAAACTGTGAAAGCTTCACAGTTTATTTTCAAAAATACATGTTTTCAAACTGATTAACTGATTTCTTTACTAACCATAGAAAAGGTTGTCCCTCAGATAACGCATTTCAAGTAGGGAAATATTTCTGTGCAAGACCTTAATTTTTGAGAGTTTTGTTGATTGTGGAATCTTCCACTGTGGAAACAATTAATAAAAATTGTAATTGTACATCTCTATAGAGATATTCAATGACTTAATTTCAAGACCTAGCTGTTTCCAAGAGACATTCTTTATACTTCTTTGTTTTACCCTTTCTGGAAAACACTCTGTTTGTGTTCTAAGTGCAGTTTGTGTGTTGTCTCCTATGGAGAATATTGTGATATTCGAAGATGTTTGTATGTGCTTTGGTTCATACCTTCCTACTCACCTACGTGCATTTCTACCTTTTCTATCTTTTAAGGTGCTGTGATTTACTGTTCAAATTAACCACACCTTTAGATAGGGGAAAGTAAAATGGGTTTGGGACAGGTGGTGGGTGCTGGGGTTCCAGGAGAGGACTGAGGTGGCTTCAAACCCCAGTGCTGTGGGCTCATGGCAAGTGACAAAGACAAATCTTATCCAGAGCTTCTGCAGTTGTTCCTGAGATCATACAGTAATCGTGGATATCCTCTATCAAGAAAAAGTGCTTTCTTTTAAAGCTCTTCGTTGGCCTGTGGCAAAAAAAGAAAAAAAACGAAGAATCACTATGGGAAAAAGATCCTGACAGACATGTGAAAAACATTTCAAGTTGTGTTATACTGTAATTATCCTCCTGGAGTTAGGCATTCATATAATTTTGGTATGACAGCATGCTAGAAATTTTTTCTTTTCCTGTGATTTTGGTAGCGTTCTTATTTTAAAAAGAGCTGAGATATATTTATCCCCTGTCCCCAGCCTGTTATTTTTAATCACTAATGGAATGAGTCATTGATGCATTAGAATGGAAATAAGTTTGGGGTTTTTTTTGTGAGACCTTGTACTCTTGAGAATCCCTTAAATGCCTCAAAATGCTTATGGGAAGGAACAGTGTCACTGTGTGTGTGTGCAACCTGGAATGTCTTTCAAACCCATGGTCCTTGCTGACTGAAGAACTAACCCATCCCTTTGGCAGGTGTGGGAGTGGGTCAGGGGCTGGAAACCTCAGTCCTCAGTCGTGGCAAGTTTGTGGTGTGATGCAGAAGGAGATGGTTTAATTTCGTGAGAGAAGATGTGAAAAGCAGGTGATCTAAAATCAGGACTTTTGTAAGGAAGGAAGATTCAGTTGTCCTCTTACCAACTTATATAATACTAAAAAATCATTCAATGATACTGAAAGGCAACAAATTGAGATGATAATCAGATGAGGAAGGAATCAGACTTAAGCTGTTCCATACTCATTCAAAACTTATTAAAAAAATTGGGGGGCGGGTAGGAGATAAAAGTAATTTTGTCACATCTGAAGTATTTTTGCAAACATTTTAGGGAAAATTTTTCTGCTGAAGAAGGGAAGATACTGACTAATCTCCATCCACAATGGTGATTTGCCTTATTCATGCACACCAGGTAGCACCACCCACCTAAGGTGCCTGTTTCACAAGGAAAATTTTGTCTCCTTTTGTTTTTTCTTGAAATTTTTCGTAAGTTTTATTTTTATTCTGCACTGGAAAAAAAAAAAAAAATCTGTTTTTGAAAATTCAAATTCCTGGATGAAACAAAACTGCTGCTTTCTGGTCTTTCCTGTTTATGATGCAAGTTTCTGCTCATATTCCTTTACAGTGTTTGTTACCAGGAACTGTTGAACAAAGTGCTGGAGAATAGGATTCCAAATCCAGCTGAGTGTGGCAGTTCCTCTATGTTTTATTCTGTTTAAGAAACTTGCAGCCAATTATCAAATACAAAATAGAGTCCTTTTGATTTTTTTCCTAGTCTAGTTGTATGAAAGATTATTTTAATTGGGACTAAAATAATTGACAGTTTGCATATTACATGTTTAATGTCAAGGGCAGACCATACAATTTTCTGTTTTGCAAGGCTATACCACGATAAACTGTTCAGAACAGTCCCAACATTATTGTATCGTCAGAAACAACCGTCATAGAAATCTACTGTAACGCAACCATAACAATGGTAAAATAGCCATCATGGTTTCACAGAAATAGCGGGAGGGTTGCAGCTTTTGTGATGTGGGGTGTGAACATCCCAAACATGATAAATATTTAATCTGTCTGTCTTTTGGGTGTGGTTTGCCAAAGGTTAGGATTGGGATTACACAGTTTCTGTGATATGACCCAACCAACATATTGCTTTGTGGTACGCGGCCTGTTTCACCCCAGCAGTGCTGTGTGGTGTAAGGGGCTCAACCAGCCCTTGCCACTTGGAGAAATACTTTCCCAGTCACTGGCACTGGAGGTGATGTCAAATTGGAAAGAAGAATCTTGAATCCAGTGCTGTCCTCCTGGGCTGCCTGGAATTTCAGGCAATTCTCTGGAAATAGTTCAGATATTTGTTTGTCTGTTTGTGCATTCTCCTTATCTCCTGAAGTTACAGAATGCTAATGAGATGCCTTTCTATTTATAGAAAATAAAACATATGGGAAAAGGATTATGTCTGTCACACACTGCCAAGCTGATTTCATAGAGCGACAGCTCTACAGGGAAAGTTTCACTTCCAGTACCCCCGGGAAGCTGAACCGAGACTGCGAGCCAGAAAGCCTGGGTTCCAGTCTCTCCATCTGCAAGGCACTTAACCCCTCATTCCTCCCCTTTGTCGGCAACTTAATTGGTTTAACAACACTTCCCCATCTCACTCTGGGTGCTATGGGGTTAATTAATGTGCAGAAAGTCCTTAAGATTCTTGGATGTAAGTTTTGTTTCTGGGGTTTTCACAGTAGCTTTAGAAGGGGACCTTCATACTAAAGTAAAGCCTTTGGGTTTTCTAAGTGGAAGGTCACCTCTGCTATAATGTCTTGCTGAGATGGGGCTCTGGTGGGTAGCATTGGCCATTAGCAGGTGGATTTGGAGCAACCATTCAGTCCCTACAGAGGTTCTACATGCTTTTCTTCAGTTGCATGTCGTCCTCAGTGACATCCCACCTTGGTACAAAGCTGGAGCTGGTGAAGAAATGGGCTGGCAGGCACACAATGTGCACAGGCATGTAGAAACTGAGATGTCCCTCATGCATCTCATGGGGAAAAGGTGGGGTAGGAGTGGTGATAATGTCCTTGGTGTTCTGTTGTGCTTGATAAATCCCAGTGAAGCAGGTCTTCATGCAAGGTTTGAGGATCATGAACAGGAAACCTGAACTGAATGTCACTGTTAGCCCAAGCTAAGGGACAAATCCTCTGTACATGTGATGCAGAAGCTTGGTTTGCATGGCAAAGTACCAAACTGGAGCGCCTTCTGAGCAGACAAGATGAAGCTGAAGGTAGAGCAGCCCAGGTCTAACTTGCACACAGTGCACTAACGTGCCTGGTAACCAGCTTCGTTCCTTGGTTGGCTCAATATGTCCAAAGGCAGTTCCTCAATAATAGTCTTGTTGCTGGGATTTGTGTAACATTGTCCATGGAATCTCACTCCAAGTTTCTACAAGTGCTTAGAAAGACCCCAGCTGTGGATACTGACTGTTTTCTTGGCTTTCCTCCTCCCGTGCCCTTCCCAGTCACACCAATAAAACCCAGTTGTGCCCCACAGCACAGTCTTTGACACGGAAGCAGATCAGCTGAACTTCGGCCCAAGTGTGTATTTGCACCTCTGTGCAGCACAGAGCCACCAAGTTGGGGCTTGAGCACAGACTCAGGCTCAACCTACGCAGGCAGAGTGGTGAATCCTGATGGACATTTAATGATATTAGAGTAAAGTTCCCTTTTACCTCACTGCTGAATCCATGCATACCCTGTTTCCCCAAAAATAAGACCTGCCTCACAAATAATCCATAGCATGATTTTTCAGGATTTTTGAGGATGCTCGAAATATAAGCCTTACTCCAAAAATAAGCCCTAGTTACAGTTCATTAGCTGAAATGCTAATCATCAGCTGCTGAACTGGGAACAATTTTACTGATGCCTGGAAGATCTAGATTTAAGTGTTTCAATGTTTAGGTCTTTCTCCCACCCTTCTTCTCCTTCCCATCCCCTCTTCCTCCACCATCTCCTAGATGTCAATGAATTAGAAAAGAAGCTGCAGCTAAAGTTTCATGGATAAGCACTGTGGGCATGGAAAGTATGTGTGCGTGATCCTGTGGGATTCTTTTTGTGTCTCAGTCTTGAAATTTACAGCGCTAAAGCATTAGAGCTCAGTGTACAATGAAATAAGTAGCATTTTCAGAAATAAATTCAGCCTGAGTCAGAGGAAAAGAAGAGCTTTCCTATCATACTTAACTGTTACTGCATTTGAACTTTCACTTTTGCCTGTGTCTTGCAGCCAATTCCTGGTCTCCTGAGCAAAACTCAAACACATTTTGCACAGGGGATCTCTGCAGGGACTGGATTTCCCTCTGCAGACTCCGGCACGTCTCCAGATACAATTTACAGGGAATAGCAATGACTGCTTCTCCTGTGCTCTCTGCAGAGAGAAGATTTTGTCCAATGAATCTGCCATGCACCCACCTGCCTTTTCTTATGGCTTATTTATTTTCAAGGCAGGCAGCGGTGCCTGCGCCGTGTGCTGAGTGCTCCTTCCCTCTGTCTGGAGAGATTTCCTTGCCATACAGACAGCCTGCTCTGGAGTCCCCCTCCCTCCTTTGCCCAATCATTAACATAAATCATAACCTAGCAGATGAAAAGAAATTTCCAGTCTTTGTGATCTCCTGCCAGAGTTCTCCCAGTTTTTCTCTCAGTTTGGGAAAACAAATGTGCATTGCAGCATGTCCCGAGGGTTGACAGAATAGGGCTGTTTCATACCAACAAGGAAGATGAATTCTGAGCATGAGGTCCTGCTGTGGCCCTGAGGTGGAGCTGTGGGGCCTCCATGGAGAGCCGTGGGGCAGGAGGAAGGAATTTTTCACGATGAGGATGATAAAATACTGGAACAGGTTGCCCAGAGAAGTGATGGATGCCCCGTCCCTGGAGACATCCCAGGCCAGGCTGGACGGGGTTCTGAGCAACCTGAGCTGGTGAAGATGTCCCTGCTCATGGCAGGGGGGTTGGACAAGATTACCTTTGAAGGTCTCTTCTAACCCAAACTATTCTGTGATTCCATAACACCCTCTCTGCCCACCCACCACACCGCTGGGCCAACAGAGATATAGGAGTGGGGATGCAGTGGAGCCTTCTTCACCCATCCCCATGAGCCCCCAGAGCTCTCCGCAGCATCACAGCCCAGGCCTGGTGCCCACAGGTAGGGCAGAGCTTGTCCCCATCCTCTGGCACATCCTTGGGGACAGGGTGAGGAAATGTGGACCAACAGTGGGTCAGAGGCAGCTGTCCCTGTTGTCACTCTCTGGTAGAGCTACCCCAAGGGAAGGGGCTCCTGCTCTGCCAGGTGAGACAGTCGCTCTACACAAGTTGAACGGGGCCTTTAGGCTCGTTTTTTTCAAATGAGTTGTTTTCCAGATTGTTGGTAATCCTGACGCACGGCCCATAGGGATGTATGCTGGACTGTTGGTGTTTTTCAGTTGTGAGCTAAACAAGAGGTGATTCCAAGTGTAGTAATTTCTTGGAGCGAAGGGTGGCTTTCTAAGAGCACTTCAGACAAAGAACATATTTCCAATAATCCCCAGAGAAGTGAAATCACTTCTAAAATGCTGTCAGAAGTCAATAAAGAGTTCAGCTATGCTGATAAAAATGAGTAGCTTAAACCAGACTTGCAATATGAACCAGTAAAGCTTCAGCCTTCCTCAGTGCAGCCTCTGCCTCGCTTGTGCTGGAGATTTCATGTCGGAATTTGCCACAGTCTCTGCAATTGTGGGACTGTGCACCAACAGGGTTTGTGAGTTGATATCCTGGAGGAAACTGATATGTGTTGGGATACTCAAAGATTACAACTTCACAGACGTGAAGAAGTGAGCCTGGAAAATTTGACTTTGGTGCAATCAAATGATCACATCTCAAGGTCACTAAAGGCAGATAATAGCTGAATAACTGACCTCAGCCCTTGAGCACAGCATACTTTTAATAGGTTGATCCAGGCCCATATGGTCTTATTTTATTGTTCCTAGCTGCCTACTATATTGAATTTTGAGGTGGATTTTTGAAATGGATATGGCTTCCAAATTTATTCTCCTTAGGACTTTAGCTTTGCTGTTTGAAATTTTATCTTTATTTGAATTTTTTAATGAGGAAAATACATGTCATGTGACACAATTTTATTTGCTTTGCCAGGCAACCCCGTTCCAGGACAGGAGGTACAGTAAGGAGTGGCTTTGTGGGGTTCTGTGTTACAGTTCCCCCCAGTTTATTAACTGAGTAGAGCCTGACTTTAACAAAATGATGCCAGGTCTTGTCCACCTAGTGCAAGCCTAGATTTGTACAGGTTTTATTAAATGCCTCAGCTTTCCATTCCCTGTGGGGTTTTGTTGTTGTTATGGTTGATTGGTTGGTTGGGGTTTTTATGTGGTTGGTGGTTTTTTGTTCTTATTTTTTATTTCAAGGTGGCATTAACACACTGGCAGCAGAGTTTCTCATATCCACTGTCACCATGAATTCCTGAATATTTCAAATCAAGGGGATATTCACAGTAGACCTATTGAGACCATTCTGGCTGATATTATTTCATAGTTAAATTCATTATTTAAGCTTTAAAAGCTAAAGGAATATTAAAGTTCATATTGTTCTTTCACTTATAATTTTGTTCTCTTATGTCTCTCTCAACCCAGAAATTGGAGTGTTACAGAAACAGCTGATTTCTGCCTCCATGGGGAAGAGCCGTGCATGTAATTGAGAGTGTTATACACGGGATCAGGTTTCTGGTACAGTTCTTGTAATTAGAATTTGATCTGCCATGATAGGGCTCATAAACTGATTGACATCTCTGAAGACTTCTGTAATAGGAATAATAATTATAAAAACTCAGACAATAGTATTCCAGCATGTTTGCTTAAAAAGTGTTCTTTCAGAGCCTATCAATGCATTTGCTGGAATCCCTTGGAAAAGTAAACACCAAAGGCAAGTGAATATAGTAAAAAAAAAAATTCTTTTAAGGATTCAGATGAATATACAGTTTTTTTCAGCTTTACAAACAGGATTACATGAGTAATCTTCAAGTAATATAAGGATAAATCATTTTTGGAAAAAGCCCCCAATGGTTTAGGTATCAGCAGGCTTTCTCTTGCTAGCAGGCATGCATGTGTTCCTGGCCCACCTCTCTTGCAGTGCACAAAACACAAGGAAAATCCCACTGTTTCTTTAGGCCTAAATGTGCTGTAATCCTGATGAATATGCATTTTACATGTAATTCCAGAATGCGCTCAGATGCGAGTTTAGATTCCTATATTTCTAAGTTGAAACATTGACATTAAACTGTCATCTCCTGTTTGTATGTATGTGATCTCCTCACTATTTGAACACCCCCTTTCCAAGCCATCCCCAGGACTGAGCTGCTACTCCAATCTCAGCTCCTCAGTTTTGGCCGTGCAGTTGTGGACATCCTAGGGATGGATGTTGTAGCTGGTGAGTCCTACAGATTCTCTTTGTATTCCTGTGGAGTTTGGAGTTTTCAGCATCTCTCACACAGAACCTGGTACGGCTCTTGTGATTTGTCCCATGATTCCTATTGAAGGCAGCAGGGCTAAAGCTCTTCCAAATAATTTTGAGAGTTTGGGGATACTTGGATAGAAATGGATGTGTCAAAACAGTCTACATTTCTGTAAATGCTGATGAGGTTTGTAATTCCTAGAACTGCTACAGCTGCTTGCCTGTAATTCCTAACACTGCTCCTTTCCAATCACAACAGCTTTATTTCTAAAGTACCATTTTGACTATTGGGCTGTACAATTAATATGTAAAGTAAAAACATAGCTCAGGTTCAGGTAGGTGACATTTCATAGAACTATAATAGTGAACAGAGAAATTATAATAAATTCATTCTGATCCCTTTTTAGGTGCAAAGTTAATGTAGTGGACAACTGTAAAGACAAGGGGTCTTGAAAGTGCAAAAAATCAAGGTTGTGTTAAAATGTAACTAAATATATATATATGCATCTCAATCCTGAATATTGCAAACGTAATTCGATCAATGATACCATTAAAAAAATGATTTTTGAATTGATTTCATAACGTTTTCTTTCAGAAGCTGCCATATTAATTGAAATTAGGTTATTTGAAAATTAAGATGCAATGCTGAGTGCTCCATTTCTCTATGCATACACCCAAGACTTTTCCTCAATAATAGTCAGTTTTTGAGGCCCTTACTCAGGTCTGTAAAATAGCAAAAAAACCAACAAGTGAGGTAAAAGTTAGTCCAGTTCTGGAATAGCTGTTAACATATGCACCTGCTCTCTACACAAAAAACATCTAAATTTTAATTAGTGATTTGGCATGGTCTGCTCTTCTTAACTAGCAGTGTCTTTTATTTCTTCTTCTGACAGCCTCCTTGCCCCCAGGGTATGATGGAAAATGACTCATTTTCATATAAGGTAGAGGAGTTTAGTGAATATATGACCTACAGATTTTCCTAATTTTTTTTACAATATAATGTACTTTGATGCATTTCAAAGATAATCTGTCTGATGCTTTGCATATTCCTACTTAATTACAGTATATCTCAAGATGATTTACTACAGTCAGATAATTCTGAAATAGTCTTGCTATGGAGGGCATGCATACCACAGGCAGCTGTACAATTAGCCATAGAGTTCATAGAGGAAATTATGTGTGTTGTGGAAGTGGGGAGGGTTGGCACAGGAAGACTTACAAATAACAAAGGAATATACGGCCTCATCCAGTGTTCACTGATGAGGTCTTTCTGACCGTGTCAGTTTATTTTGGCTAAAACCCAAATATTATTTAAGCACGGTCCCACTTCCAGCCTCTCAAAGTAGCAGGTGATGAGCAGAGAAACACTGAAATAATATTCTGAAGAAATTCCTGAGCTTACTTATTTCCTTTTCAGTTTTATATTATAATATTCTAGTAAAACTCAGATCTATTTTGGGGCCAGAAGAGGCTGGAGTAGCATTTTGGCTCTTTATTTGACCATATGTGTTAATGTTCCAGTGACTCCCTCAGTGTAAGATCAGCGTGAAATGAGGTGATCAGTGCTTGAGAGCATTTCAAAGCCAGAGTAAGAGATCCAGACTTTTAAGGCCAGATGAGAACTGTGGTGTCATCTGGGCTGACCCCCTCCATTACATGGGCTGTAGACAACTGGAAATAAACTTGCAGCGCTTCAGCCTTTCAATAAATGCTGCACATCAGCCCAGAGCAGGTGGAGGGTTCCCGTGTGCACGATGGGCACCTCGGAGCCACCAAAGCCCAGGGCTGCTGTGCCAGGCCATGCACGTGCTTCCATTCCCAAACATGTGAAGAAAACACCAAGATATCAAGTCATTTTGAGGGCATTTTGCTGGAATTTAGGATTCCCTTGACTTAGACAATAGACTGTATTTACTCCTGATTTATTTTTATTTTAGCCAATGGAGTTGTGGAGACTGGATTACCATGACCTATTTATTGTTTTAATATTTTATTCTCTCTAGGAATTCACTTATTTCCACCTCTCCAATCAAATGTTTGCCTGGCAAAAGAGTTATCTGTAAAACTTGCTGCACATCTGCAAATATCGAATGTCCATGAAAAGACTCACTCTACTTAGTTTTTTTTGTCAGATGGTTTCATTTAGAACCCAAAGGGTCAGGAGTCACAGCATGACCTCATCAAATTAGACTCAACTGAGAGAGGTGTTTAGCACAACAAAAAGGAAGTAATCTGAAGGACATTAAATGCAAATGAGTCTGCCATGTGCAAACTTCAAAAACACCTGATCCAAATGAACAGTGTTGACGGGGGTCGAAGGGGTGAGAAAGAAGGTTTCATATTTTGGTTGGGTTTTTTTTTCAAGGACTATCAGCAATATTACATCCTGTAGAGCTGGCTGAAAATCTCATAGGTATATGAATATTTAAACTTAAAAATATCCACTTTTATTTTTGCCAGGTAAGAATATGTCAGTATTTACTGGTGGGAGTTTGGTTGGCTTGTAGATCAAACCTGGTCACAACCATTTCTCTTTTAGTGGATTTGTTACTGAACAAGTATTTTTAGAGTGGGTTCATTATTGCTTGAGTCTCATTTTTTGGGGGAGGAATAGAAATTAATTTTGAATGCCCAACTGAAGAAATACAAGGAAGTTTATGTTGCTGCTGGTTCTTTCATACAGAGAAGAAAAAGCTCGTTAGAAGGTTTGCACATTTTCCCTTCAGGACATTAATCCATGCCCCCATTGGCTGAGATGTCTTTCAGCCATGAAGGCAATGGGGCAGTGAAGGTCTTGTTATAATGGAACCAGGCTATTTCCAGATAATGTGAGTCAGATTGACTTCAGGGGTAGATCTGCTTTCCAGATGTTGGATATAGTCAAGTGGAGCAGGGAGACGGAGGTGGCAGCTAAGTAAAAGGAGAAGCTTGGAGTAAATAAGAAGTCAGAAGTGCTGTTTGCAGTGGGTACTGTTGACGTTTTCAGCACTGTGTGTGTCATGGAAAAAGATTATAAACAAATATTTGTTACTGACAGACACAGGGATGTCTAAGTGTACTCAGAAATTAGTCAAAACAAGATTGAAATAGGGTCAAAATAGGACCGAAATCAGTACTTTGTTAGAGCTCAGAATGTGAATATGTCCATAGTGTGCAAAAGACTGGAAACTGGTCAAAATGGCTGGTGAACAGGAAAGAAAACCAACTGTACCTGCTCATAGAAATCTAGGGCAAATTAATACAAGGAACACAAGAAGAGTGTGATCCAAATAACCTTAGGTATGATAAGAGCTGGTAGCAATCCTGAAGAATATAATATCTAATCCAAAGCCTATAGAAGTCAGTGTAAACTGTGTTCCAGTGACAAGTCTGGGGGACTGTTGTTTCTTTCTGTTTGACTCTATTCTTCTGGGTTTGTCTGTGTCCTGACAGCCATGAGATAAAAATTAGCTGCCCAACCAGGCAGCCAAGCTCTAGGCACATTGGTGCTGCATAAATCACGAGATACTAGGAGTTTGTATGGACAGGCTTTGAGATAGGGAAATATGGGATGATGGGTATGATTTTCACAACGTGTTGCCAGGCAGGCTGAGAGATGACGGTCCATGTAGAATGACAAAATAATTTTATTCAGTGTGAAGTGGATGGACAGATTGCATTACACAGGTCCGTGCTTTCAGGAGACTCTTCCCATCCTCAGTGCTCGCCTTTGTCACTGGGGTGGTCACAAATACAGCCTTCTTCTCCTTTGAGGAACATGCAGAGCAAGCCCTGCCAAGAGGGGAGGAAAGAGGGACCTCGTGCATTCCTCCCATGGCCGGTGGAAGGTGCTGCTTTTATTTCCTTCAGCACAGAGTGCTTTTTCAAGACACAACCGAGCCTTTAGAGAGGGTGAAGCTCATGGGAACAAGACCAGCCCCATGATCAGGTGTCATTTTCTTAACCCGGCCAGGGGTTCTTATCTGAGGATCAGGCCAGCTGGCAGCAAGCTGAAGGCGATCGCTGGCGGTACGAGGAGTCAGGGGAGGTAGCAGGAGATCTGTACAGTTGAGCGTCTACACGCAGGGTGTGGGGGCTCACATCTGGCTGCAAGATGCTTCGAACAGTTTGTTGGACAAAGGCGCTTGGTCAAAAGAGGTCAGGGCAGGTTCAGTTGTACTGCCAAGGGTGAAAACTATAGTGAAAGTCAATAAAAGGCTCTCATGGCTTCTAGTTTACCCAAATAAGGAGAGAGAAGAATTGTTAACATAGGGTTTTCCCTTACCTTTTCAAGGTCATAGGAAGGTTAGCACAGCTTCAAATTGCTGCATAAGCTTGAAAGGAAGAATGACAAAACATGGATTAGCAAAATACATGGTCTTATTTTTAAAAGGTTGTTCTATTGAAATGGCGGGTGATGGTGGTCACCAGGAGGGCGAAGTGCAGGCAGGGTGGGAGCAATGCTTGAAATTTTGTAGCTTGAACATTTTTCTACATGTTTTGAAAAAGGTTGTAATGACAAGAAAGATTTTACAGCTGGGTGAACTTCAGTTACAAGTGAAGTACATGTTTTTAACACCACTTGTGGTTGTCCACGGGCAAAATCTTTCCGGAAAATTGGGTGCTCTCTAGCCTGATTGTTTTCAGGAAGCTATGATTTAATTACAGAAGAAGTCATTGGGCATAATATATGGCAGGTGGCTAAAATCCTATCATTGAGTTATTGGAAATAGTCTGGTAGAGCTTCCTGACAGAGGAAGCTATTTTTAAGCTTCCCTTTATATATAAAGAAAAGCATCATAGGCAGTCATCTGAGCTTTGCAAACCGTGCTAGCTCACTTTAGTCCTGCCTTTATTGACAGAGAACTGAGGCAGATAGTGAATGAATTATTTTCACTGTCAAATAAACTAATCTTCCTGTTTACAAGCAGTGTTTTAAACGAACAACAACAACAACAAAGTAGGAATTCTGGTTTCTGTAACACCATTTTTCAGTACTTCCAAAGATACCTGAAGGGTTTGACACCCAGTCCTGTGATAAATTGATGGTAGCTGGATGTCCAAAACCAACAAATTTTCTTCAGGCAGTTCAGTCATCAAGAAGATAATGTCAATTTACATTAAAAAATATCTTCCTTCATACAGAAATAGAAATTGGGGTGTGTGTGTGGGAGGGGGGAGTCAGAAAAATATTGTACAGTCAGTTTATAAATCAAGGACTGTGAGCACCTCCAATGTTCTTCAAATATTACAGCACCGAAAGATATCAGGGGATCTCTGTCAGACATTTTTCCTTCTTCCACCTCTGGTTACACCAGTTGTTGATACTCCATTCCCACTGTTTGAATCATCATTTAAAATAATAATACAAACAGAGAATTCAAAGAAACTCATGAACAAATACTTTATGGTATTTACAAGGTGCATTTTTTATGAGTTGATTTTTCTTCTCTTTAAGCAATGCTTCATCTGTGTCTAGCGAAGTCACAGATGAGAACCAGTTTACTAGATATGGAATATTAAATATAAATATTGGGTGGTCATAATAGAAAAGTCTGAAAATGGTTTTAAAGGAAACCAAGGAAGCTTTGATATAAACAGTTAGAATAAATGTATGAAAATTTGGATTCTCTCAATAAAATGTACTTCATATGTGTGTAGTTAAGAAAATATCTATATTCGCATGCATGTGTGAGAATATATATATTTGTTCAGCTATACAAGTATACACATATTTTATATATTTATAACATCTGTTTATTATACTGATATATGGTTTTCAACACTGTTGTGTTGTTTCAAACTGTTCAAAACCAAAACTGCTTAATGCAAAATTCTGATACTCCAGCTGGATGTTAATGTCAGCGTTCTAAAATAATGAG
This sequence comes from Patagioenas fasciata, assembly GCF_037038585.1. NCBI lineage: Eukaryota > Metazoa > Chordata > Aves > Columbiformes > Columbidae > Patagioenas > Patagioenas fasciata. The sequence continues at coordinate 36,390,432 of NC_092527.1, read as the reverse complement.
CTGTAAATATAGCTTTTGTTTTCACTGTTTACTCCAGATAAATGATATTTTTAACTAGTGTGCTGTCCTGAGGACATGGAAGCCTTCCATATATATATATACAAGATGTGACCATTATTTAGTGGAAATAATACCAAATTACACTAGGATTTGAAAGACACTAAGCAGCCTGAAGCATGATATAATGGTTGAACTTGAAAGTTCATTTCATTTGCAGAGACGTTACTGATTCCAGCTGTGTCCTCTGCATAGGGGATAGGGAGAAAGTGTATGTCCAGCTGGAAATAGAATGCACAACACTGGGCTCTATGTTCAGACCTTAAATACACACCAGAATCTAAACAAAGAAATGCCTAAGATATACGACATTGGCTCAGAATAGCAGCAGTAATGTGGTTGAATCATGTCACAATAATCTGAGATACTTTACCTCCTATATTCTTCCAGGGAACTTCTTCAGGTGACACTGTTTAATAATGCAAAATACTCCTATGTGTAACCTTTAGAATCTCCCTTAAAGTCTTGAGTGATGTATTTTCATCACTGAAATTTATAGTAATATCAGCATCGGTAATTTATGTGTTTTAATTTAAAGCATCTGTTTTAAATTTATGTAGTTCAAGGTATTTTCAGCAGTTGCCCATGAGTAAGCATTTGATCTTAATACTATATTTTGAGTCTATATTTGATGACCATCTTTCCAATGTATGGGTTTTCATTAAAAGTTAAATCATTTTGTCTCAAACCAAAAATCAGCTTTTCGTAAGTGAAGTGAAATTGTTTTTAAATAACTGAAAAGACTGTTTTGCATTTCAATCATCTTGGACAAATAATACAGTGCTGTACATTTCACGTTTGATTTTGGTCATTCTCACCTTTGTATTTTTTTGTAGACTGATTCAGTGCTGCTGTGCTGGATGATATTGAGACATAAGAAAACACCACTGTAACAGAGAAGCCCTCCTCTTAATTTTCAAATAACAACCAGGCTCAGTGCTTCCAGTTAAAAAGCAATGCTCTTCCTTTGTGAGACACATGGCCTTGAGCAGCATTCTTAGCTTCCTTTGTGGTTTTAGGATGACTCATGAATTTTGATGGTTTTCTTGAAGACCCAGTTGCTACAGTCCTACAAACGCATTTGAATTTCATTTTATTTTAAAGTGAAGAGTTTTCTAGCTACTTGGCTGCAAAGAAGTGGTCAAGAATGCAAAGCTCAAAGGCTCATACCCACGAAGACATTAATTAAGGGACCCAACATTTCTTTGTCTGAAAACTCCGTAAATGTGGAGGAACTTTCTGAGCACGTGGGACTGGCAGTACTGCAGACCTCTTGTGAAAGGAGTCACTCAGATCGTTCCCTAATAGCAGTTCCTTGGTTTCAAACTAAAGTAGTTCATCTGGGATGACTCCTAGCTGCTGTCACCTGTTGCTGTTGTCCATGAGTTCTGTAGCAATGGGCTGTCCCACCACAAACCAGTAGCAATGGGCTTTCCCTTCACATGGTTGGTGCCAGTGGTAATGAGAGATGGGTGGAAAGTCAGTTCAAACAGTGCGTTTTGTGTCTGGAGCCCAAATTGCTCCTTCTCTAGCGAAGACAAAGTGATATGGTGTGAAGTGTCCTGTCACCCCCAAGCTGGGGCCGCTTCCTCTACGTGTCCATGCCTTCTTCGTTGTAAACAGCTGATTTTCTGTGATTATATATGCACAGGCTACATAAACTAACAGGTTCTCACTCTGGTTCTTAAATATTAGAAGTATAGAAGGAGGTAAAGAAGGAGGTACTGAAGACCAGAAGTATTAGAAAGGAGGTGACTAGATAGACTTAGCATTTAAAATGCATTTTTTTTTCTCTTTAATTAATTCATTAATTACAAATTAGCTTCAAGGGTTTCATAATAGGAAGCTTTATAATGATCTAATCTCAACTCCTGTGTAACGTACCAAAGAACTATGCCTTAATTCACTCTCCTTTCCGTGACTGATGGTGGATACAAAGAAGAGATTCACTCAGGAATCTCACTCTATGAGAGCTTGTTTCTCTGCAAATCATTATACCGTATGGTACACTTAACCAGGAATACAGCAGATTTCCAGAATTGGAAAAATATTAGATCAAGACTGGTAGATCTCTTTCTAGCTGCTCTGCTCCCATTGTCATGAAGCACATTAGTCTAATATGACCTTGGACTGAATTTTTGGTGACTGACCTTTTTGAAGTCAAGCTCTGTGTTTTCTGGTTTGCTGAAGTCTTGGTTTCCTGCCCAGAAGCCGGCCATGCTGGGAGGGTTCACTGAAGGCTTTTGTTTATTTAGCATATTTACCAGTACCTGAATGTAATAATACAGCATTTTTACCCTGTGAACACAACTCTTAAACTTCTGGAGCTCCAACAGGGAATGTCCTTCATCTCTGAAAGGACAAAATATGTCTCTTTGGAAAGGAATCCAAAATAGTTTGCCTTTGGGTATAAGAGCTGTAGGATTGTTGGAAGGTCTCAGCCCTGCAGTGAGCCAGTTGAATCAGAGTCATGGTAGCAATTTTATTTGAAGAAATTTAAATTAATCTCTCTCTAAAAAAAAAAAAAATTAAAATAAAAAAAAATTATACAAGATTAACAAGTCCAAATCTTAATTAAATGCTGTGTTTTAAATTCTGTGAATAATATTGTTTAAGAAACATTTAATCATTGTATTTTCTTGTTTAGGATTAGCTGTTTAAAGACAAAAGACTCTAGGCTCCAATTAACTGCTGCCAAAAATTAATTTAAGTAGCCTAATTGACAACTTGCTTTAAGCTACATAAAATCTTGGCATAAAACTTATTGTCAAGGGAAAAATATTCCTAATTTATTACTTTACTATAAATGAAACTATTGACCAAAGTGCACTTGCTCTACTGCAGCTGTTATGTAAAACAACAATATGTAGATGACGACGATAATGAGTCCTTGTCCTTATGTGTAAATACAAGTCGCTCTAAAATTGCACCAGCTGGAGAATGGCTGTGGAAGAGGAAAATATCTTGGTTTTGGGCAGGACAACTGGATCCCAGCCCTTTCCCTGCGCTGCCTCCCCATTTGTGCAATACTGGTGGTGGTGAGACTGGGCTCCTGATGGGCTTCAAAGCTGGTGAGCCCGTTTTGCTCCCCATGAAAACCAAGCCCAGCCGCCTTCCACCTCGATGCAAAAGAGAAACGTAAGCTGTTCCACATGTGGGAGCAGAACGCGACCACTGTGGGGAGAAGGTAGCAAGGCTATTAAATGTAAAACCAGGGCTGAACAATCAAAATGCTTGTCTGCAAGTGTGCGAGATACTCGGATATCTGTGAACAGGGAGAGAAAATTAAAAGCTGTAAGTACATACCGTAAAGCTCTTTAGTTTCTTGTTTATGGTCGCAATGGGCCAACTTTCAAAGCCACTTGTTGAAACGTTGCCCATGGTTTCCCACCTGCAACTAGTTAGACACAGAAGTCATGTATTTTCTGCACTGGCACAGCTAATTTGCATCCCCAAATAGCCGGCTGACTCACAGAGGCGTTAGTGCCGGCGTGGGTCAGGGTTCCCCGCCAGACCCCCAATGTGTGCTGTGCTGGAGGATGCTGGAGAGGCAGCACCCCCTCTGCCCTGGACGGCTGTACCTTCTGCCACTTGACTTTTCCACCTGCTGTTTCTTGCCATCCCTCTGTCTCGACTTACTGCATGTTCTTGTAGTGTGAGCCCATCGACTTCATGCAACGTTACCCGTTATATTGTGCAATTTTCCTCTTAGGACTGCAAAGCCTGATTGCATCAGGGAAGTAGCTTACTGGTATGCGGCTTTTCCAAGGAGCCTCTTTGAAGGCTAAAAAGGTTGCTTGGAAAATATAGTATCTTGGCTCAATTTTCATTGTGTAGGAACATTTCATTTCACAAAATCACAAGCTACCAACACAACCATGTCATTGTGATTTTTCAAGCATTTTCTTTTTGTGCGTGTGTGTTTTATATCTGGGTGAAGTCACATCCCCCCCAGGCTATTGGAACAAAGCTCAGCTGAGAGCTGAACGTACCAAACGAGAGGAAATTACAAAGGAAAAGTTAATGTCTAAAACCATTAGTGTGGGCACTTCTCCCACAGCCTTCGTGAACCCTGGAGCGGTAACCTAAGTTCACTCTGAGAGGCACACTGGCTCAGAGAGATGTTCATAGTCCAGTCTGGCTGAGAACCTGCCAAAGCAAAACCCTCCCAACCAAGCGCACAGCATCCATAAAGCCAAGGAGATGCTTTTGCAACACTCCCGGGGCGCTGTGACCCTTCACACCCCTCCTCCCCTGAACAAACTGTGTAAAGACCCAGATGTGCCGCTGAGATAACGACCACTAAAGAATTTACAGCAGGTGCTATTTGAAGAGACTTCGAACAATGCAGAATTACCTGTGCCCATTTAAGTCCATTAATCTTCTGTTGTAAAAATAGCAATAAACAGTGATTTAGAAGGAGGGAGGAGTGAAGCTGGAAGCCCTGAGGTTAATAGAGAGAAAGATCAGCGGTTGTGGTTAATTTTCCTTCTATCTGTGCAACAAGTGACTGAACTGCTAAAAAATGTAACTGCGGATACAGCTTAGAAAAACACCAAATTATAACTGAACACCAAATTATAACTGTTGTGGCTGGTGTTATTTAGCAGATATATGACAGGGCTTCAACCAGGTTATACCAGGTGCTGTATAAATACACAAGTAATAGCATCCGATGCATAGAGAGAGTTTACAAACTGCAAAGACCCCCCTAACAAATGGATGGGTTCGCACTGCATGCCCAGGGAAGGCACTGCAGTAATAAAGAGGTGTGCTAAAATACAGAAACTACCTGAAATTGGAAGGTAAGCAAGAGCAGTTAATCACAATAATTACTGCCTGCTTAGCTATTATCTCAGTTGTGGCTGCTGATGTGTCCACAGCATGTACCCTCAGCCTCAGAACAAAGTCTTATTATGATGGATAGGCTCTGGTTTTTTAACTAAAGAAAAAAACCCACCAAAAAACAGACACCTGACCAGAGATCACTGGAGCCAAGGGGGATTCTTTTGCACTGGAACAAGCCCTATGGCATCAGAAGCCCATCAACAAAAGGTGATTTACGTGGATACAGCCATAGAAGGTTTTCTTCCCGAATGAAAACAAATGAGCTGGCAAAGTATTAATTAAAAATACTTGACTTGTTAATGAGCAGTATACATTATAAAAGTTCCTTCTGTAAGGACTTCCTGCCTTTGCTTTGCAGGTGTTTGTGTGTCTGTCCCTGTCCGGTATGTGGGTCCTTCCCCCCGCGGCTGCACCAGGATCGATGCACTCGCTGCCTCGGCTGGAATCTCTTCTGGAAGCAAAGATCATTGTGACTCGAGCATGGCTGCTGAAATTTTAGTAGGTATCCATACTCTTCAACAAGTTAATATTAATTAAAAATACCCTTGTTATTCCTCTGCACTAAAAAAAAACAACAACATATTTCTGCAATACTTTTAGAAACTATTTTGGTCTTGTTTTTCGTATGAACGAGGGCTTTCTCAGTATCACTTTTTAGATTAAAACCATTGTTCATCACTCATTTAAACACAAAAACAGTTGACCCTTTTAAACCTAGCAAGCTAAAAATTATTATGACAACACCTTTCCTTTCATTTTTGAAAAGCAATATGTTTCTAGTTTTGATCATATTTATGTAGAAAATTGTAACCTCTTTTTTTAATAAGGCAGTCATTTCAACAATAAATGATCAAAATACGTAAAAAGCTGAGGAAGGAAGGAACTAGCATTATTTAAAATATTTTATAAGATAATAAATACAATTCCTAAAGTGAAGCAGCTGACTCAATACCAATTCAGTCAAGTTAAACATTAGCTGGTGAAAATATTTCCTTTACAAACTACACCCTTTTCTTCCTCCCATTCCTCTCCCTACGAGCCGATTATCCTTTATTTCTGGACACCGGGCGACACAATGGAAAGAAAGCGAGCCCTGAGCATCCAGGCAGAAAACCCGTCCTTGTAGCAGAGCCAGGAGCCGGCCGGGATTCCCGCGCCGCACAATGCCGGGCGCCAGTGCCGCGCTGCGCCGGGTAATGAACGCCAAGTGGCCGCCTTTCACGTCTCAAGAGCCCGAACCGGCTGGATGCTGAACACCGCTGCTCCCAGCTCCAGCCTCCCGGTGACTCTTTCACCCAACAATAACGCTGAGAAAGGCACAAAAGCCGCTGCTTCTGCCGGCCCTTTGGGATGCAAACCGGCCAAATATGTTGGGGTCAGTAGGACCGCAATGCTCTTTGTTGGCAACTTCAGTACAGTCAAGGGGTGGGCGCTGGCAAGGACAGTAAAATTTAACAAACTGTATTTTCGGAAAGTGCAGGGGAAGGTTATTTTTTTATAAAAATCATCGCGCAAATCTGCAATCTGGTTAAGGTTTGCAACAAAGCAAACAGGAATTCTGGAGACGTAGAGGCCTCTATCTGTACGGCACAGGTTATTTTGCAACTTTGCTTCTGACTTACCTGAAAAGAATTCCTCTCCCCCGGTTCCTGATAAGGAACTCACCCCTTCAAATTCCCCACGCAGCACAGCGAGCCAGGGAGGACAACGTGGCGCTCCCCCAGTTTCCTACACTTCAGCTTTCATCTGTGAAAAATCCTTTTTATTAAAGGCAAACTGCAGTATAATTGAGCTAAATCTCCAGCCTCTGTTGGAGGTAGCAATGCCACGCACAGTTCATTGCAATGCCTGCTGTCCAAGGGATTTTTTATGAGATCATATTTCACGAGGAAATAAATTTCCTCCTCTGGTCTGATGCAATCAGTTTACCAAGTGGTAAATAGCTATGGATATCTCCTGCGCTGCTTTGCAAAGTGTTTGCGGATATTCTAGGATGAAAGTTGCCAAAGATAAAAATCTTAATCACTGAAATCTGGAGAGCGATTGGGAAAATGGCCCCACGAGGATGTTGGGGCAGGTTTCCTGGAGGAAGCCCAGGCATCTCCTGCAGATGTTCAGCACCACCACGACCCCCAGGAAACTATTTATCCAACAGCCCATTGCCAGCACAGCCCTGCTTCGATGGCAGCCCCCAAGTCTTCTCCTTTCAAGTCCCAACACACTGACTTTAGTTTATTCATCCTAAATTGCAGCTGTGGAACCTGGCATAAAACCTTGTGGTGTAAGTACATTCATTTCACTGCTCTTTCAAGAAGCAGAGGAAGAGAATATCTTCCCAAATAGATACTCTTCTCCCTCGACCTACATGAATTTTCATTGGAAACAACAGACGGGCACTGCCTTGTGCTGTAAAAATCAGTGAGCTGCATTTTCAGGGAGCTGTTTTTGGAAAGGAATTTGGGTGAAGTGCTCTAGGAATGTCTCAGCTGTTCCATGGGCACTCTCTGAACCATGGAAGGGGCATTACATCCCCTATAGAGAAGTTACTGTTATTTCACCATAAAAATCATGCCCACAACCAGCAAGCAATGTAACAAGTGTGGTCTTTGTGCCACGTTCAGTCCTGAAGCCAAACTAAAGAAGTTCAAAGAAATGTGAAGTCATGCTGGTTTCCTAAAATCTACTAGTTTTCCCCAGACAAGAAAGCAGAGACAGCTGGATTGCCAGGAAGATCACTTGCTTCTGGCACCTTCTTCTTGAATAAATCCTGTGGATCTCCACTCTGAGAGAAGCAAAACTTCAAACTAAAACTGGAAACTTGTTATTTTGGCATTTGGATTTGGGTACATCACTCCCAAAATAAGACAGGAGGCCTCCTAGAAATTCTAAAATGTGGACCAGCAACTGAGGGAATTCTGCCAAATCTTTGGCCATCAGCTCCTGCCCTATGGCAATGGCCTGTGGACAACCCTCCTTCCACCCACAGACCGGAGAGCAGCTCTCAGCACCACGTGAACTACTTTTGAGAGTGGGCAATTGCTACACACTTGGATTTTGAAAAGACATTTCACTGCCAGCTCCTGGAAGCAATACAGGAGGTGTCAAACTTGTAACCTTCATCACTATACCCATCTGGGTTCATCACAAAGGCCTTTCTTTTCTCTCTCTCTTTTTGATATTCACTCTTTCCTCACATCTCAATGTTTTTGCAGTAAAAAAAACTGTGTAAAAATCACGTCCATGGTTTTTATGCTTCTGATTTTCATTAGGTACTCACTATTTAGTGCTTCCTTAATGTGAGATTGTGAGTTATGTAAATCAAGCCCTGATCTGGCAGGATAGCGTGAATGGCTATTGAGATCAGCGGTGATTGTGTGTTAACACATGCATTACGAACCAGGAACGCGTGGACCAGAAAGCAATTCAGGATGGGGTTCAAAAGGTGATAGAATGGAAAGCTATCTCAAGTGTTTCGATATGACATCCAAAGGATTTACCCAGATCAGAACAACCTGATGAATTCACTTGAAAGGGAATCTCCTTGGAAGCTTTCCTTCATCCTAGGGAAAGCAGGAGGGATCAGAAAAGGCGTTCTCCACAAGTAGTATGATACTCAGCTCAAGCAATGTTTTAATGGTACAGGAGAGAAAGAATAGGTTGATGGACTAAGGGTTAGGAAATAATATCCCCTGTGCATCCACCATGTGTCCACACACACAAACATTCTCATATAAATTCATCCACAATGCAATTTGAGGAAGAGGGGTTTTTTAGAACAATGCACAGGACACAAACTCCTGAAAATTGTATTTTCTTTAAAAGATTTGGAACGATTTTTCAAAATAAATATGTATTCACAAGATGACGCAGGTTCAACCTCCAATACACACATTTTTGTGGTTTTATTTTGACTTTTTTTTTAGTATTAGGTGGTTTTCAAATCTTCCTAGGACCTAAAATACATATTAATGAAAAAAATCTACATTTAAAATCACTTGGGAAATGAATGAAGTTCAAGGAATTTTTAGTCATTCTCAGGGTATATATCTGAATTTACATTAAAATGTCGCTTTTCCAAGGTGCCTAGGCTGCAAGAGTGATCTAATGCTTCCTTCAGACATTCCTCCCATGTAGATTTGATACATGATTTGCATGGCGTTTGGCAGCTATTATAATCTCAATTGAAATGCTGTATTTTCTGTTATCACCCCCATTACTCATTCTGCAGAGGATGCCTTTGTAATATTTTTAGGTGAGAGAAACCTTGGTCTGGACTGGAGCTTTGGGTTTGTTTGTTTTCTTTAACTACTTCTGATTTACCTTCACAACAACACCCAACAATACGCTAATACCCAATGCAACGCTAGCATAGCTCTACCTCAGTTTTTTAAAAACCATGAGGAAGTGGGCACGTTGCCTTACTCTGCGGTGTAAGGAATGAGGTGATACTTGAGACAGTCACAGACCCTGCTGCACCTTTCCACCTCGGAGCTTCAGACCGTGGCTTTTCTTTGGCCAGCACTCAGCTCACTTTCTGGTTTAGACTGGGAAAAGCCCCAGTATGACTCACTGACCAAGCACAGACTACTCTTGTGTCTTCTCCAGGCTCAAAAACCCACTGTCTTTGCCTGCAGGAGTCTGGCATACCATATACCAAGCAGCCAACGTAAAGCCAATGAGGTTTTTCCTTCAGCGGATGGACTCAGCACTTAGAGAAAAATGATTGTAAAGCAACGCTCTCTGTGTATGTTGATCCCACTGAAAAGCATTCTCTGCTAATCTCAATAGCCCTAATTTCTTCAGACATTCCAGAAGGATTTTGTGTCTCAGTCTAGACACACTTCACCCCTCTGTTTTGAGAGAGAAAGCCTTTTGAAACTGCCACAGCTCCTTTGTTTTCCTGCTCTGAAGGGCTTTGGTGCCTGCGAACAAAATAGGATAGGCTAGGATGAAGGTGAAGTCTTCAAAGCTCACTGTTTCCCTCTATGGTTTTCAAGGTACAGGCTGTAAATATGGAGTTCCTAGTCTCTTTCTGCTTCTTGTTTCTTTAAGTTCCTTATTAAAGTCAATAAAAGCCTGCAATCCAGAGTTCTAGTTCCACCTCAGCTGCTCTGACATGCTGAGAAAGCCCCCTCATCTTTCAGTTTCCTACAAATATTCTTTTTATTGTGCAAATTATTCATGTAATGTCTATACAGTGCATAAAGCATTATCCAGAGTCAAGACTAAAAAGGCATAATCACGCCCGTTTCCGTTTCCCTGTATGAACTCCTCTATTCAAGAATCAATCTTGTAGGGTATAAGTACCTTCTGCTGGGATTTCTGAGTATTTCTGATGTCAAACAGAATGAGAACTGATTATAATTGTTTTCTTTTGGTCACACAAGTGCTCACATATGGAAGACAAACAGTACTTTGAAAAGACAGAGCCTTTACAGAGTTAAGGAAGATATTGCCTGGTCTCAGTGGGCTGGTCCCATCATTGTGCTGTGGGTCTTTTTGCAATAAGTCAGCAGCATCTTAGATGCAACAGCACTGCAATGCACTTTATTATTTTCTTACCTTTCTGTACAGTCCTCCTGAAAAATGTCACAAAGTGTGACTCATCACATCTGCATGAAGTTATGAAAAAAGTAAGCCTTGTTAACCTGCTGTTTGGAAACCAGAACACTTTTATCAGTTCATATAATTGCTAACCCCTTATTCACTGTTCAACACTGAAGGGTTCTTTGCCTCCTAAGATCCCACTAATTGCTGACAGATTTGATTTCTCTGTGACAGCAGGAGTCCTGTTTCTGGCCTTTACATCAAGTAATTGCTTTATTTTTCTCCCTCTGCTCTGAAAAACGGAATTCCCTTCTCCCCTGCTTGAACCTCTGTAATGACTTCTTTCTACGTTATTAAATCCTTGCCATTTAAATCACATTTAGAGATGTTTTGAATAACTGATTCCAATTATTAAGGCTCTTACTAAGGAGCAGCTGAAAACGCAAGTCATTACTTGCCTATAGACAAGCAGCTACACCTTGCAGCAAAGTCTCTGGTGGACTGTATTTTATTTCTACGCAGTAAGGTGCAATTTATACTCGCAGGAGGCGGGTGTTCAACAAATATACAGCTGCTGGAGTTCTCATGACTTGTCGCTTGTGCAAAGTAGAGATCCGATTTTATATTTATTTTATAAAGAGCGCTATTCCTTAAAGAAATCATCCGGTCCTTCCTGTAGTGGCTCAGGAAGCTTGCTTGGAACAACAGGAGAGATGAGCAGTTGACCGATAAATGACCCATGTAAGGTTACTATCAAGAGATCTAATAAAAAAGCATGGCAGGGTAAAAGGAAACATGACTACAGGTCGTACATTCCTTCCGTGAAGTATGACCAACTTCTGTTGTTCTTAACATTGCTTTTTACACAGGTCACGATTCCTTGAATGTACTAAGAACTTCCCAGCAATAACAGTTTAGTTCAGTTATTAATCATACTTGTAATCATTAGCGCCTTTGTAGAAAAAAAAATATGTGCCAAGAGATGATTATTTGACAAATTACTGCAGGGGCTCAGCATAATAGCTTTGCTGATACAATCAACGTTGAGCCATTACAAAAAAAAAAAAGCAACTTCCAAACTGTTTATGAAAAACACTACCCTGTCAACGAAAGGGATGTGCACTTGTCTTCACAAATGCAGCCTCAGTTCCTTTGCATATACAGTTACTACCATGACACGTGTAAGCAGCTAATAAATTAAGGTAATGCATAATAACAAAGGAATTTGCAGTTATCTGTAATTCATGGGTTTATTAGGAGTGTGAATGCTGCAAAGTGAACTCCGGCTGAATTTGTACTGGGAGCCACTGCCTGATGTACTGGGAGTCTGTGTGCAGCTCCCATCTTCCGCTGGTACAGGCTGAGCTGGTGCCTTGGAATCTGTACAAGAAATACATAATCCCTTCTGTATTTGGATATTAACTTTCTGGTACTTCCTTCAGTCTAGCCCTGATAATTAGCCCTGCTAATATACACAAAGGCCCTAGTTTACTTTTGACCAACAGGGTAAAGCTACCACCAAGTGGAATAAAAGGTATGCTGATAAAAGCACAGCCTGACCACTAAACTTGCATCAGTGGTCAGGCCTTCTGCCAGCACCGCTGAGCTGTAACAAGAATCTCTCCTTCTTCCAGCCTCAGCAACACAGAAACCAGCACAAGTCCTTACTTTTCAGACCCTAAGGCTGCATATGGTCTGTGCAACAAAATTTACCTCTCAACGTGCAATGATTGTTTTAATGCAACACTATTTTGCTCAATAAGTAGATACATTCATGCCTTAATATTTTTATCGTATTTGTTCTGGAAAGTTATTCGGTGTAGTGTAAGCTGTTCCTATGTTTTGGTTGGAAGTATACTGTGCTGCTTCAGATCGCCTGGAAGTGTGAGCAGACCTCTATCTGTACATCTCCTTATAGGAGTTGCTCTATTTTCACGTACAGATACATAGCTATTCACTAAGGTCCAACTTTGCTGAAATAAATGAGCATTTCCCCATTGTCTTCCGTAGGAAAAGATATGGATCCAGAACCTGACTGCCAGTACTAATATTGCCTCAAAAGTACTACTTCATGCATATAAAATTATAGTTAATGAGCAAAATAAAGTAGGTGGGTTCATTTGGTATTCAGAGATAAACTTCTTAAATGTGTAAATTAAAGTAAAAGTAAATTTTTTATGAGTGTAAGGGAGCTGTATTCTCTTCTTTTGTGCTGATAGTATTCACAACTTACCCTTCCTATGCATAGAAATAAAAGATTGAAAATACCTGCCATTGTTTTAAAGAAACAGCCCAATATCAAGAAAGGTAATAGCTGTGGTGCTAATTTTGTTGCTATGAGGACAGAGCAATTCGCCTTGAGAAGTGTACATGGTGGGTTGTCTGGAAGGTCTCAGCCACGGGCTAATGAAGGGACTCACCTGCACATACCAAGCACAGCCTGAGATGGCTCAGTGCTGAACGTCCTGCTTTCATGTGTTTTAATTAACCCCATTACTGGTTTTAATTAGAGATGCTTAAGAGAATTATGTCTGAGTTTTGATCTGCTCTTTCTAAAACCCAGCAGCATCCAAAGGGGTCTTACTTTTTTCTCCCCCGTAGAAATCACAAGTCAGCATTTCCAGAGGGCTGTTCACGCAATTTCTGCGTACGTGGGAAATAGCAGAAGGGTAAAATTTTCCCGCCTGCCCTGTGCAATGCCTGGGAAGGCAGCAGCCTGGAAACCAGTGCCAGAGCTTGGCAGCAGCATCGTCGTGCCCAGGCTCCCCAGTACACCAGCATGGAGCTCTGCCAGCTCGGCACTGGAACCAGTTATGTAGCTGTACCTCGGGTTACCTGAAATCAGCCCCATAAGGGCATTCCAAAACGTTTTAGAAAAGAGCAGCAACGTTATCAAAAGAGGCAGGATGTCAAAACTTCACTTTTGAAAATCTCCCCAGGAATCCCATCTATCTGCCTTTTTAGTCACTTTGAAGGTTGGTGATTAAATCCATACTTACAGTGTGATTCTCCCACACATGGGGAGCAATGGGAGCTTTGTCATCACCACTAATGGGGACAGGATTGCGAGGAATGAAATATGCAAGGAGTATGCGAGGGGGGGTGGAAATAGGCTTGAAAATCATGAAATGAAAAGAGCCAGCAGAGTTTTTAATTTTTGTTCATGCTTTAATTACCGAAAACGATAGAAGCCCTTTGCCATTTTTAAAACGGTTAAGTTTAAAAACGTCTGGGGTTGTTTGTTTGTTTCTTTTGGGAACGACTTACAATAACCAAGAGATATAAATCAACCCCATGGTTTTGCTTTTCTTTTCTTCTGCAGCCACAGCTTAAACAACCAAACAGCGGGGCAGCATCTCAGCAGCCCGAATCCAAGCCGAGAGCTCTGGGAAGGCTGGTGCCGGGCAGTGTGTGCCGGCGCTACCAGGAGGGACCCAGAGATTTGCCCTGATGGAGCTGTCTCACATCACCCCCTCCAGGTTAGGGGGCCCACAAGGCCTCCCCAGGAGGCAAATTCCCTGTTACTATTTTCTTGGGACCTTTCCTTCCTTGGTTTAAAAAGGAGCGGTGCTAAATGTTGAAGTTAGCCCAGATTTTGTGGTTGTTTTGGGTCAAACTCTTACTCCAGTTTAGCAGCTCCATAGAGCTTGGTTGAGAAATGTATTAGGTGGTGCACTCAAATCTTCTGGAAAAGAGAGGGCTCCAGGGACACCTTATTGTGGCCTTTCCATACTTAAAACAGACCTATAAGAAAGATGAGGACAGACTTTTTAGAAGGGCCTGTTGCAATAGGACAAGGTGTGATGGCTTTAAACTAAAAGAGGGGAAATTCAGAGTAGACATGAGGAAGAAATTTTTTGCAATGAGGGTGGTGAGAGCCTGACCCAGGTTGCCCAGAGAGGTGGTGGATGAACCATCCCTGGAGACATCCCAGGCCAGGCTGGACGGGGCTCTGAGCAACCTGAGCTGGTGAAGATGTCCCTGCTCATGGCAGGGGTGGCACTGGGGGAGCTCTGAAAGTCCCTTCCATCCCAAACTATCCTATGATTCTATTATATTCCTCCATCTCCGGATCTCTCTTGCACCTTCCCTCTCTCCCATATCAGCATCGGCCTTTACCCTGCTTCTGTTTCTCGTGGGGTGAGAGCCCACAGTGCCCCTCAGTCCCCACAGATCCATCCCAAACCTGATCAAAGCATCTGCCTTGGGTACCGAAGGCAGAGCAGCTGTGCTGGGTGGAAGGCTGGTGTGGGCCAGCTGCTGCGGGCCAGCTGCTGCACGGACACTTACCCGGTGTGGTGGACGATATCCTTCAGGATGTCATGGTTGTCTTGTCTCTACTGGCCACAGGGTCTGTCACAGACTGTTGTTTTCTCCAGGATCCTCAAAAATGGTTTTGCTTCAACCATCAGACCATCAATGAGCTGTCAGGTGGTGAAAATCCACATCATTCCCTAAGACAACTGAAGAAGTCCCAAAGCCACGGGACCTGTCATTGGACTCTTCATCCATCCCTTTGTTTTTAAAACATTTCCTCCATCCACAAAACATGCCAGGTTGGCAAAGAAGCCCACTGGCACTGTTGGTGTGTGGTACATGAAACCACATCTCACAGAGGCTTGTGCTTTACGCCGTGGTGCTGGCACAAGCTGCAGGAGAAGGCCAAGGCAGGACCAGGTCGCAGCTCCCTGGGCAGCTGGGCTTGCAGAGAAGATCGGCCTGCCTGCTTTCTCCCTTGGTGTTTCAGTTTTCTGTTTGTAAAATGCAAATAGTAGCTCTTCTGTGTCTCACAGGCATACTGTGAGGATAAATGTATTAAAGATGTGCGGTAGTCAAGAGTCCACATCAGGGTAAAAAAAGGGAAGATAAATACGCCTGTAGACACCAAGTAGTCTCTTTCTTTGATGCTTTAATGCTTTTATGGTCAATAAAGAAACCTTGAGCTTTACAAAGGCTGTCTAGCAGTTCTAATATTAGCATCCTCACACCAGCTATTTCTCATTGGCAATGTCTGTTTACATCTCTGTGTGGTGCTGATGTTGTTGATAACATCTTCACATACGATAACCCAGACTACAAACCTGGTTTGTGCCTGACAGTGAAATGGTTTGAAAAAATGAAGCAAAACACAGTTCAGTCATCTTAGAACGTGAGGAGAGGAAGATGACACCAACATTTCTATGTTAAATGAAGAGATGCAGAAATTTTTTCTTCATAGGAAGTGATTGAGGGAAGAACATTGTAACTTGATAGAGAAGTAACTATTTAGTAGAAATGTCAGTGGATATTTTTTTCCCCTTGGCATTGGTTCAACCAAGCTAAGAGCATCTTGTGATAAATGTAGCGAAAGCCATTGCTGGATGAGCCCCCGCTCTGGGAGTTGCTCCCTCCCTGCTGCCCATGGGACTGGGACACAGCCTGGCTGTGCAAGGTTTTATTAATACATACCCTTAACGTGGCCATATTCATCTGTACTGCAGTGTGAGTGATGGTGCAATCAATCACCCACACCGGGGACGAAGTTAAGCTGCATGTACAACTTTACTGTTCTCCTTTCTTGCTTCTGGAGTCTTACCCGCACAATCACCGCTGCCTCAAAGGAGGGTTAGTGTGTTGTTTGGGGTTTTTTTTCCTTCCCTGGAACATTTGACTAAATCACATTTGCAGATATTTCAAATTTTTCATTCACGTGACACCTGAGCTTTATTTACTTTTGAAATAAGTCATCTCATTAACAGAATTCATTATCCATTATTACTGTCATGTCATTCTCCTAATAAAAGGAATGACTGTAGAAGCATTCAGTGGCTTAGCTGGTAGCATAGTGAGCTATTATGCTGCAAACCTGCATTCACGCTGTACATTGGTATGCCAAGGCTGGCAGAGACTAGGAGCATCAATGAGGTAATAGTCTTAATCTCCAAGGGGAGGATTATGTTGTGCTGCACTGCAAATACCTCCTACTGTTAGCAGGATAATACTTCAGATGGAGCTATAAATTGTTCAACAAATAAGGACAGGTGCTGGGAAGAGGGTGTAGAAAAGCCCGGCAATATTCCACCATTATCTTCAGATAAGAGGAGAAAAAACTGTTGCTCTCACCACTAAACTATTATCATACTTTCTCTATTTAATTTGCCAGCATGGCATGGCCAGCCACTTAAAAATGAAGTGCATCTATAGCAGTTGGGTGTCTTCTTCACAGAAATGCTATTTGCTTTTGTTGACTAAACAAATTCTGGTTGTAGATATGTGTGGCATGAAGTTATCACGGACAGGGAGCCCCAGCCACACTGTCCCACCTCCCTGCATGACCCTTCTACTCCACAGAGTGCTATGACACATCCAACCCTGCCTAGACTATGCTTTTTCACCGTTTTCCCACTCAGAAGAGCAGTTAGCCTTCATTACTGAATGTGGCATGAAGTTTGTAATGGCTCCTTTTCATGTTTTATAGGCCTGATACTCTAGGTTCACCTTCACTGGCATGGGAAGTCACAGGCCACCAGCTGAAGATGTATGTATCTCCTTTGGGTAGTTTGCTTCCTATCCTGCAGCAGGTCCTCACGTGAGAGGGAGAAAACAGATAAGAAATCTCATTTACTAGGAAAAAGAAAAAAAAGGAGCACTTTCCCCAACATCTTTTGCCTTAGGATGTCAATAAACATCACAAAGGTGGGCAAACGACATTAGTCCCATTTTACAGAGGACTGATATGAGATAAACATTAAAAAGTTTTTAAGCAGTGCTTGTGCTGGGATAAACTTTGTCCAGTGGCCACTGGAAGATGTTGCTCTATCACAAGGAAGCAGAGGAGAGGGCATTTAATGGCAGCGTACAGACAACCAGTCAGGATAAAACATGATCAGAGGTTTGCCCCTGAACACACACACTGAGTTTTGCAGGCAGCAGTGATTTACCATGGCCACAGAATTCATCCCTACTATTATCTTGCCATTCTTCCCAACTACTGCAATTTGTGCTTGGTCCAAAGCTGCATCCAGCCACACAACAAACCAGTGGTGGATTCAGAGTGGGAAGCAATGCTTTCAGCCCCCATATGCCCACCTGTAGTTAAGGCACCTGTTCTTTGCCCAGACTACATTTCCTATGATGCACTGAAGATCTTCTTTCTCTCCATGTGAAACAACTTATTGAAATGTCCAAAGAAACATCTCCAAATCCCTGGATCAATGATATTTAACATGTTTTGGCTGTGGAAAATGTCAGCATTTGCAACCATTGTCCTGTTTTGGGATTACAGCAAATGCCGAAATATTTATTTTGCCCACCAGATTGAAATACCTTTTAAAATTTTATCTAAGCTCAAATTTATTTAGCCCTGAGAAATGGGAAGAGAGACCTCTTTTGGGCAAACTCTTAGCAACATGTGATTAAAAAAAATGTTCAGATTATGGGTCTGACTCTGCTCCCAGTCATGCAGATGGAGGCATTAAGTAATTCCCTCCATAGGAATGGTCTTTCCTATGGGTAGAACCATGATAGCCCAGAAGAGAATTGAGCACACCAAGCAGTTAAAGATATAACTAGACAGATTTGTCTGTCAGAAGCAATGGAACAGATGGAAATCTAGAGGCATTGGTTTAGTGTTGTTCCTTCCTCTTCAAAAGATCTGAGGAGTCCTGCACTGGGCAGTAAGCAGCTATCACTTTTCCTTGCAGAAGGGTTGGCCTGCTACTCACTGCAAACTGATTTCATCATTTCCATGTCTGCATCTTCCTTTCCACAAATCAGTAACTTTTTTGCTGTCATTTCCCCCACCTCCACACAGGTTTTTTGTTAGAAAATTAAATGGTTCTCATAGTAATTGCAAAGTCTAGGGGAAAAAAAAAGTCTACCTCTTCTTAAGCCCTTTGCTTTGCAGATTTGTTTAATACTCCTCAACCAGTCATAGCAGCTTGTCGCTATATAGCTCAAACCCATTGTTTTCTTCAAGCTTCAGGTTGAAATTGTGCAACTTTGTGCCTGAGCACGTCCGCTCCAGCACGTGAGCTCTGACTCAGCAGCTCAGAGAGGAACTGGGGTTTGTTTTGTAGAAAGGGGAACTTTCCCAAGTCAGGACTACACTAGATTTGCATTTACATCAGGTGTAAAGGGTCTCTATGGTGACTGTAAATTTAAAGCCACCTTAGCAGAAGCAAGAGTGGGTTTTGTGAGTCTCTAAGCAGAACAGCTCATCTCTGGTTGCCCTGCGGCCAGGTGAGAGAAGCTCAGAGAAAAGCAAGAGCCAGTTAAAGATGCATTAGGATCTAAAAACCAATAGCAAACCGCAAACAAACACTGCTTTACCAATATTGCATCAAACTACCCAGTGCATTTCTGTCCTTCGGTTGGTTTTCTGCAGTCTATGGAAAACTTCAGAAGTCTTTGCCACTCTGATTTAAGATATAGTGTTACTTAAAACCCCCTAACAGTCAACTAAATGTCAAAAGATGAAAAAAAGAAATCCATCAGCCTCTGTTTTTTATAAAAATATATCAATTTAATAACTTGGTTTAAAGAAAAACAGAATGATCATGTTAAAATACTGCCAAATTTATAAACTTTGACAGTCCCACATACTGAGATGAACAGGCAAATTTATTTAATAAGAAATAAAATACATTTTCTCCCTGCATTCATTGAAATAAAAAGACAGACACATCTGTCCCAAATTTCTTTTAAGGAACAGAATGGCTGCTAGTAACTGGAAAACAGTGCCTTTCTTTTGGCTTACCTCAAGATAAATTTACAGCTTCACTGTAACAGTATCAGAATTCAAAATGTAATCAGTTCAAGTAGAATGAGATCAAACACTTCTGTCCACATTAACTCTTTGATGTCACGATTGAGCATCTCACAGTGTAAGGAAGTTTATGCGAATTCTTGCTGTTCTCAAAGTTGAAAAATCTGTGGGGTCTGTTACATGAGGTTTGTACGTTCCCATAGAAATGTGTGGTGAGTATTGTAGAAGCCTTCCCCAGCACAGAGTTACAGATTTGTGTAATTTTTGAGAGATGCAGTTCTTACCCTTGGCAAGATCTCACAACCTCATAGTCCAGTAGCTGCTTGGGGACTTAAACCAATATTCTCAGAGATAAAAAAGTCCCAGGCATACTTCAGTGCAAGGTATTTGTGCACTTAGAAGACTAACCCATTTCAAAAGCCTTTCAGGAGAAGGATTCTTCTGTTCTTCGCATCTGACCTCAGAGGAGGGACAGTCCACTCTCACCCCAGAACAGCGCAGAAAATGGGAAATAGTATTTGCAGCTACACAAAAGACAGAGAATACAGTTATCCTTCTCGAGCACAACAGGTATTGCTATTACACAAAGTCTCCCTACACCTCCAGAGCAAAGGATTTATGCAATGTTCCATGTGAAATGGAAACTCTTCTTTCTGACGTTTTGCTCTCCTCCTAGACCAGACATTTCTTTTGATCTAAAGCCTTTGGTCCTCTCTGTTTCCTTTGCTTCTCAGATGGTACCAAGGGGATACCAAGAAAAACCAGCTGGGAATTGCAGTTAGCAATAGGACAAGGGGCCATGGGCTTCAACTCTGCCAGGGGAAATTGAGGCTGGAGATTAGAAAGCAATTCTGTGCAGAGAGAGTGGTCAGCACTGGAATGGCTGCCCAGGGAGGTGCTGGACTCACCGGCCCTGGAGGTTTTGAAACTGAGATTGGACATGGCACTTAGTGCCATGATCTGGTCAGTGGAATGGAGTTGGACCAAGGGTTGGACTGGATGATCTCTGAGGTCTTTTCTAACCCAGTCGATTCTGTGATTCTCTGTGATTCTGTGATTCCTTATTTTTGCAGTTAGAATCAGATCATGCAAGCCAAACAGGCATAGAAGCAATTATTTAGTTTTATGCAGCATGCCCTCTATAAGGAGAGAACATATACTAGCCCCATATTTTGAGGACCTGAGCGCTAAGAACCTGAACTTTAAGAAAAGTTTTAAAAAGCGAAGGCAGGAAAGGTGTGCCAACACCTAGCTACGATGGTGAACCTTGCTAATGAGGAGCAAGAAGGGGTTTACTAGAGTTAAATAAGGGTCATGTAAAGGAGCTATAGCTCCTCATTAGCACTGCCTGACCAAGTCCTTGTTTGTGGGTTGATGCGATGCAGCTGCAGCTGCCCAGCGGGGCTGGGCTGCCTGTGCCCTGGCACACGCTCAGCTTCTGCAGGCCAAAGAGCACTTTTCTGGTCTAGCCTGAAACAGTTCTGCAAACACGGCAAGCTGTATGAGCAAAAATCATTCAATGCCAGTATAAGCCGTGTCTCCCTGAAAGCCTTTGCCAGTGTGAAGTGTTCTTAAAAACTGTAAAAATACAAAACCAGAAAAATGTCACACCCTTAGCTGGCATCGGCATGTGTGCAGATGTTTTAAAGATATATTTGGCCCAGGTTTGCTTTTGCTGGATAAGACTGTACCAATGTAATTGAAGAATGTTATGTTAATAATAAATGTCATGTTTATTAACATATTTAATAACATTAATAAACGGGAAGCTGTCAAACTGGTGTTACCCTGAGCAAAGACCATAATAACACTAAGTGGTAACTCCAGGGGACCACGTGAAAACAAGAACCTTTCTTCTGATGGAGGTACAAAGTACTGTAGCTGAAAAATAAAGCAATATCTCTCCTACCTTTGTGAAGGGAAACTTTGAAATAGGGAACGTTACTTAGGTGCGGTCTAGAACATACAAT
Source organism: Patagioenas fasciata (assembly GCF_037038585.1). Lineage (NCBI taxonomy): Eukaryota > Metazoa > Chordata > Aves > Columbiformes > Columbidae > Patagioenas > Patagioenas fasciata. The sequence continues at coordinate 36,369,264 of NC_092527.1, read as the reverse complement.
GAAAGCAGGGAAGGAAAAAGAAATGAGCATGTACTATAATAGGTCAAGGTCTTTGGATTCCCAAAGGCTGTTTATTTGCTAAAAAAAGTGCTTTGCTGTCTATGAAACAGAGATATTGTATGTACTTGTTTATTGAGAAGCACCTAAAGTGATTTAACCTGCCACAGTGAAATGAAGACTTCCCAGAGGTAGAATTAGTGGCCCTGAATATACCTGGCAGGGACAAAGCACATGTACTCCAGGGAATACAGACAGGCCAGACTCTGCCTATGCCCAAGAACTCTGAATACAAATCGTTGAAAACCAAAATTAAAAAGTAATTACCTGAATAGGGGTCAGAGAATCCATTTCTTTGAAGGCAGAGCTTATTAGAACAAGAGAATATCAGACAGAGATGACAAGTATGACCTGCCATAATCCAACTAAACCACAGCCGCATATAAAAAGGTACTGTTTTCTTCTTCAGAGCCGCCTGATTTCCAGAGCATTGTTAGCACAGGAGTACAGCTTTGCTCTGTGGCAAACGAGTGATCGCCTACCTTCTTCAGAACTGGCATATAATGAGGGCTATAAACCAGGGAGACTAAACAGCTGTGATTCAGAATAGACCATTTGCCTCACTGCATTTGCCAGTTGAGGTTTGGAGAGGGGAGGGTTTACATCTATTTTAGCACCATAATTTTTCCTATTCAGACAGCACTGTTGGTTTTTTTTTTCCATAATTGCTTGCAGGTTAGAAGGACATTTGGACCCTGACCAGACAAAGCTCGTGAGTATTTCCAAGTCAAGGGCTTGGAAGTCAATAGGATTACTCACCTATTTGAGAGCTCAAATGAGCAAGGGAGGCAAGGTTTGTAGGGAAAGGTAATGTGATTTATGAGGAAAACTGATATCACTGGAAAAAAATGGACAAGCTCTCATGGACACAAGTTCTAAGTGTGAGCCCTGTAAAAAGTGTTTGTTTCTGATGCGGATCAATTACTTGGTTCACACCTTCTGTTGGTTTGGAACACCTCAGGGCCAGTTTCCTCCCATTTTCAGGCACTTGGCTGCAATGCCTTTTCCCACAGCCTCCTCAATGAGATCTGATCTGCGCTCTAGACCTACCTATCTGTTTTTTTCCAGGACACCTGAGGCACCTCCTGAATTATGTGCCTATAATTCAGGGGGATTTAGGACACCTGACATGTCATGTAATGTTACACAATTACATCCCAGATCCTGGCTTTCAACATCTAAAATCCAGCAAACCTTGATGAGGTGATTTCAGGCTGAGTTTCTTTGTGGTTCCATTATGGGGTTTTGGACAATGATTAGCTGTAACACAAAGCAAGTCTAAAAAACCTGGCTCTGAATTCTTTATATACTCAATCCTCTAATCCACCCCCACATAATCTGTTCTATCACACAGCCCTTGGTGTAGGTGTGTAGTTCAGATCTGATGACTGAACGCTATTATGTGAACACCCACACGGTGCTTGCAGACAGAACGGTGCTGCACAGCAGCCAAGCTCCAGCATCCTTACTCCGAACACCCCTTCCCCCCATCTTTTGTACACCCTAGTGCCAGGGAATCACTTTCCACGGACCAGACTGGTGTCTGTGCTCCACTCCCTGATCTGAATTTGGTTTAGCAAGTGGAAGAAGGTTCTTGGGTTTGACATCAGCAGAGTGGCAGGATCCCAGCTCCACAGGTGAGAGGGGAAAATATGATGTACTGTGCTTTGTATTGCGCAAACCCATGGGTCTTTGTGAAAATGAGCAAGAAAATAGGAGGACGGGAGATACGGATTTCAATTCCTTGCACATTCCTCAGATATTCCACTGCATTTGACAGACGAGGTCTTCATTTACTCTAGCTCCTGTTGGGTAGATTTAAACCCTACTAGAAGTTATCATGGCAAGATAGCTGCTCTTAAATATATACACACAAGCATATTCTCATTTCTTGTTTTCGAGAGAAAAATCACGTCTTATACTTGCATATATCGCGCATGCTTAGTTCCTTCCTCCCTCCATAGCATTTATTTATGCTAGAACTACAACTTTCAAGCTAAATGTCTTCTTATGGCCATTTATAATTGCCAGCCTTCACATGATGTGCTAAATGCAGAGCTCCTGAAAGACAAAGGACTGGTGAACAAGTGTTACTGCCTGCCAGTAAAATAAGTTGTGCTGCAGAAACTTAACGGGAAACTTGTTGAATATTTAAAAGAAAATACCAACAACCTCCACCCACCCAAATATTAATTGAACAACTTGGCCAAAAGCCTCGTATTCTTACATAAATCTACTGTATTATTAAGAAAAGGTGTACTAGGGAAGATTCAGTCTCTAGAAGAATGCAGCTTAAGAAGTCAGGAAATAGAAAAAGGGAGATTAGCAAAAGCAATGTCAGTGAGACATAGGACAATACAGCCCATAGATGTTATTTATCTAAAGGAAAACCTTCTAGTTTGAAAGCTAATTAAAAATTGTTACCAAATATCACATCATCTGATTCCAAAATCTGATTCATCAGCTCAGAACTTTTTCATATCACTGGGACTGCACAGGTGCATACAAAGATATAATGTGAATTTGTTTCTTATGAAACAGCTCATAAGTAAAAAATACCCTGTTTTAGTTATTATCATACATATTTTTCTAGGTGCCCATAACAGCAAAACGAGCATAAGCCATTCACATCGTTAAAGCTTTGGGAGCTGACCAGGCTTGATACACAGGCTCTATGAGACCATAAAGAAAATGTCTGCGAGCAAATTCCTATCAAGAATGAATCAAAACTCTGTGTGAAAGGTAATTTCAGCATCTCTGGCCTAATGCAGTAATGCCAACTTAAGTATATAAGATAGGTCTCTTTCCAGTCTTGGCCTAGTTGAGTCAGCGTGACTTCTTAGGCAAAACAGAGGCACTCAGAGCAGGAGTCTGTGTGCACGAAGGAAAGAACAAATCACCCTCTGTCATAAATCAGCTTTATTCTTACAGCAGCCAGCCTCAGAGGTTCCTTTCTTGAGATCTTGGGGTAAAACCAAAGCCATCAAGCTCCTGTTTAGGCAATTCTGAATCGGGCTGGCGTATTTTGTCCAACCACACACCACTGACCCAGAATCCCAGACAAATGACCAATGTCTTTCTATTCAGATAACATTTCCAACATATTGTGTTGTAGGAAACCTAGGTGGGTATTAGTCCTTTTTTTTTTCATTATTTTTCCTAAGTAGTAACACATCCTCATTCTAAAAGTCATGATTGCATCATTGAAGAGCTGGAGCTTGTGCCAGCTCTCTGGATTAGCAAATCAAAATACCAAAATTGTGAAATATCTTCCCACCACCAAGAAAATAAATTAAAAAAGGGGGGGGGGGGGGGGGGGGGCTTTCCCAAGCATTTGCACTAATGAGCTTGCTAATCAACTCTGGTTGTCTAGTAAGCAGAAAAGAACTAATTATGTGACTTCTTTTTTCTTTTCTTTCTTTTTTTTTTTTTTAATTTCAGAACAAGCAACATATGATAATTGTTGGTCCTGGAACCTTAAAATACAGAATATGCTATAATCCAGAGTTCATTATGACTTCAGGCACTGGTAATAATGATAATAAAGTATTACGCAGTCCTAATGAGCTTCACATCTAGAAGGTAAATACTTAAAAGCCATGGTACATCAGCAAATCCAGAGGCAGGAATAGAGATTATTATGGTTTTAGGTGGAGGAACATTATGAATCTTGTTTCTAAATCAGCTCTAAATGTGATTGCAGAAGAGCTTGATTTCAAAAGAGAGATTTGGTTTTCAACAACATGGGAAGGACCTGCATTTCAGATACTTTCTACCACTTCTCTATTGGTATTCCACAGTAAAAAAAGAGCTTGAAAAGCATGAAGAATCAAACAAACTAAAGTTAAAAGCTTTGATCATGTAGTGGAAATAGGAAGCAGACAAGTATGTTGTGTTTGCCTTTATTGTTTTTGCCTCAGACCAGGAAGACTGAAATTCAAAGTCATTGTCTGGTGATTTTTTTTGTTTACACTTTCTACATAAAATGTTTTGACCATCTTGGTTCACTTCTTCATACAGAAGGACCCTCAGTGCAAAAAACAGCCAGAAAACTGCTGTTGTTTTTGACAAGCTACAAAAACCTGGGTGGTTCATATTATTAAATGACCTCCTTGCCCTTAAAGCCATGAATAGGATCTGAGGTGTAACTTTACATCAGTAATAACATATAATCTATAACTCTAGTTATGGAGTCTAACTACAGTTACTCTATAACTCCAGTAAATCAATTATTGGTAACTAGTTAAGGGTTGCAATGGGATGTTGTGTCTCCTGAAGGGCCAGGCTGCCTTTGGTCACCTACCCTGTGCTTTGCTTTGACATGGAGCAGTACAAACCTTGCGGAGGAAAAGGTGAGAGATCACCTTCAGGGCACCCTGGATTTACTTCTTGGAAGTGTCAGTGGTTTAATAGTCCTGCTGCAAATGAGATTTCAGTCATGGTCTACCCATGTTCCAGCCATTAGACTGCAGAAGAGAGGGACTAGGGGAAGAGTCGCTCTTTGAAACACAGATTTGGGTTAGAAATTAATCATGTGGAACTGGCTTTCCTACCAGTTGTGTTTCTGAATGTCTGTTTTAGCTGGTTTGGCTGCTGTGAATCCTCTTGTCAAGACGCTGCCTCTTCACAAAGCCCAGGAGCGGCACAGGGCACTGAGCCCATTAGTCAGCACCAATATTCTCTTTCTATAATGCTTGACTTCGTCTGTAAGTTGCTTTCTGGATTTAGCACTGACAAGAGACAAAGAGTGACCTGTCACCTTATAGAAATGAGCCTGCTCCTGCAACAAGGGACTCTGAGGCAAATGTTCCATAAAACTAAGGGTGGAAAAGACAAGAAGACAAGAAAAGCATCCCAAAGAAGCCCCTAAATTGAGGGAAAGGTAACAGCTGGATTAATGTTCAAGTGCTTCATTTTGGGGTTTGCCATGAATAATTAAGTGCAATTAATAAATAGTGCCCTGAAGATAGGATCAAACTGACTTTGGGTGTGGTGCTTAATCCTTCCTGAGATGGAGAGTAAGGCCAGCAGCCTATAATGGATTTAACTAATTCTCTTAATTGCAGCTTCATTTGCCTGATCTTTCTAAATGGTATTAATCTAGTGATTTGCAGAATAAGCACTTGGAAAAGACTTACCAAAATCACATTAGGATCTCAAAGATATATTTCTCTTCTAAGAATTTTTTTTAGTGGCAGAAGAGATTTCATTGACAATGCAAATTCTATTAATTTGGCTAAGCACTCACAGTCTTTGTTGGTATAAAATAAGAATTTAAAATGTCATTAACAAATTCAACCTTTAGAATCAACGTTGGTATTGACAAATTCTGCAAGGCTCCTAGTTAGTTATTTATAGATTAAATATTTTGCAAAGGACAAAACTGCAGCATTTCGCTCTCATTTCTATGCTGGGTATTGAAGCATTGCACAGATTTCTGCATCTCACAGAAGCATTCGCAAGGAACAACTTCCATGTGTTGGCGACCACACTGGAAGACAACGAGATAATCACATTTCTTTATCCCAGTGTGCCTAAACAACAACAAATCTGCACAAGAAGCCTTTAAGTTTAAGGAAATTCTAGGTAATAGAAGTTCTAGGTCATATCCTCAGGTTTTCCATATCAGATCTTCCCTTTGCTTCCACCACAAACCACCATTCAGGTGTTCAGTTCCCTTCTCTGAAGAGCTCCCTAAGTGGAACCTGGCACGGCTAAAACCATTAATGAAATATTGAGATGCAGATGGTCACCAACAGTTTCCTTCCTTGGGCACAAGGGAAAAGTTATTCTCTGACAGTGGTTTGTTGCAGAAAAAACTAATGAAGTGCAGCTCATATAAGAAGTGAAACTTGGTTAATGCTGTTGAGTTGCCAGTTTTGACTCTTTGAGTTTGATTTTGTTCAGAAGTACTGCAGAGACAACATCATTAGTGCTTTCACCCATGCAATTAAGTGACGAAGTTCCGCCTGGCTCAGCAGTGCAGCACTGACCAGCCAAGTCCAGCTTTGCTGGGCCTTTAGCTCATGGGAAAGACCATTCTATCTTTTATTTACAAGCCATGAATAAGATATTAAAAAAAAACTTAATCAAACACAAGTAACATGGGCTGTCCAACCATGCACACAGCTGTGCTGGCTCAATGTACGTTCTCACTGCTTGTCCTTTTCCTTCCTATGGTTTGCTGCCTCCATTGCTCTTTTGCCTTCAGTTAGGCCATAAGTTATTAGGCAAAGCTTTTTTTTCCCCTCTGTGTTTGTACAGCACCAAGCACAGTGAGACTCCAAGGGCCTCTCACCATACTGTACTATTAATAATTAAGAAGAGTCATTATTTTATCCTCATTATCAAATCAAAGAAATAACGCTGCTTCGAAGCTACACGTGCTGCTGCAAGTAGCAAAGTGCTTGTGATACCCACGGCCCTTTTGCTGCTCTTAGCTAGCCACTAACTCACTTAATTTTGTGTAGTTTAGCACATTACAAGATTGTTCAAGAGTGCCATAAATGATGTCAGGCACCATCAGAAACCACTTCAGAAAATCATTGCCTGTAGCCAGATCAAAAGGTGAACACCTGGAAACTTGCAGTTCTGGGAAAGCAGAATAAATCTTTCTTCCCCCCCTCCTCTTTCTCTTCCTCTTGGAGATTTGTTTCTTTTTGCCTTAAAGAATTTGAAAGGTTTATTTACAGCTTTTCAAATGACCCCTAATCTATTTAGAAAAACATAGCATGGCAAATTCATCTCGGGTGTAACTCCATTTGTTGACTTAAGCAGCCTGTGCCAGAAGGGAGCCTGGCCCAGGAGTTCCTCTGCAGAGAAAAACAAAACATTTGAATACAACACTTAATTGCCTTGTTGAGTCCCATCACAGACTGTCCTGGAATATATTTATTAAAGGTAATTCTTTTATTTTGGTAAGATTGTATCAGTATCTGAAACTCACAGTATTAGCTTTAAACCTTGTCTCATTCCCCAGGCTATGCTGCTTGAGGCTGATAATTTTCACGGCACCTGACAACATTTAAAGAGACATTGTATTATGTAGTTTAGTGAAATCTAAGACCATAAATAACTGGGAAAGTTGCTTTATTCTGTCAGATATCAGCAATATAATTAATTAAACAATTCATCAGGGTCAAATTTTGGGAAGCAATTTAAAAAGTTATTTATTGTAGCACTGCACACTTTAGAGATCTGCAGGGAGCCTGTTGCAAAGACACACAGACTCAATAAGTAATATTAAAATGATGTCTGGTACAGATAGTTTAATCAAAACGTAATTGGCTTTTTAAAGCTTACAAATTGCTGGCATTCTTCTCTTGGTCAGGTATATGTTGATCCACTGAGTCCCTGTTGTGCTTTAACCCCAGGTGGCAACTGAGCCCCACGCAGCCGCTCGCTCATCCCCCTCTCAGCGAGACGGGGGAAGAGAATCAGAAGGGTAAAAGTGAGGAAACTTGTAGGTTGAGATAAACACAGTTTAATAGGTAAAGTAAAAACTATGCACACAAGCAAAGCAAAACAAGGGATTCATTCACTAATTCCCATTGTCAGGTGGGTGTTCAGCCGTCTCCAGGAAAGCCGGGCTCCACCATGCGTAACGGTTACTTAGGAAAGCAAATGCCATCCCTCCGAAAGTCCAAAACACAACACTATACCAGCTACAAGGAAGAAAATTAACTGTGTCCCAGATGAAACCAGGACAGTCCCAAACCATGAATGCTCTTATGAACACAGAAAGCCCAGAAAAAGAGCCTGGGGCACAAAAAAGTCACATCAAAATTGGTTGCTGCCACTTTCCACGTGATACTTCCATAAATATCCAGCACAAATGTGGCTTTCAGAGCTCTCTCTGTGTGTTGTATATGGAGCAGGGGCACGGGGAGAGTGGAAGGACGTTGGGGGAAAGGACTGGCAAAAAGGATAAGGAAAAGAGACAAATCAGAAAGCAAGGAGAAAATTAAGAAGGGGGAAAGACTGAGATGTTTTGAAAAGCAGAAATCAGCAAGTGAGATTGTAGAGGCAGGGCCAAAGAATCAGTGGACAACAACCCTCATCCCTGCATGGCTGTTGAGTGGGTATGCCGGTTTATTGTATGAATCCTCCCTTGTCTGTCCCAAGAACCTATGATGAAATCAATAGAAAACTGATGAATAACTTGTGTATGTTGAGGAAGAATCAGTTGCTTTGTTTTCGTTTGGATGCTAATAACGGTGTGATGGAGTTGAGGTAAGTTGGGTTTTGGTTTTCTCCACTATGCAAAGTTCTGGACAGTCAGAATTATTTTACTGGGGAAGGGAAACAATAAGCTCACTTTAAAAAGTAGCATTTTGTGTAGATTTGTAGATTTCCATCCCTTTTTTCTGACTTTAATATGTGAGTTGTGCATACTGTATTATTCTGGCCTTTCACCATGGCTTTAGTCATATAGATTAACGATTTATAAGAAAATCCTGAGGCCACAGACCATATGCAAGCACATATCAAGCTGAACTAGAGACAGCCCCAAGAGGGAAATTTGTTTCAAAAATGAAAATTACCTTCCATGTGCAAACAAACTGATTTGCACAAAAAGAACTGATAAAACACAATTTTCAAGTGAGCCATCCAAACCTTTTATTTCTTTAAAAGAAAAAAAGCCAACTTCTTGCTAAAGAAGCTGGTTGGGCATATGCACATGCATTACTGCTAAAAAAAATTGGTTTACTACATATGCTAATAATATATGCATATTATTAGCTACTACATATGCTAATAATTTCAGTCAGGACAAAAATATTAAAGGGGGAAAATCGTATTCTGTAGAAGGCTGGTTTGATATATCCAAGAAACGTTTGAATTTATACACTGAGACAAAGAAAACACTTTTTCTCATATGAAACAATGGCAAGTAATTTAAAAGCAACGAATATAAACAGCACCAACCCCAAACAACTCTTTTGAGATAAAGTAAATGAAACGCCCACATTGTTTCTGTAACTGTTTCTGATCCAGCATCACCAGGATTTTAAAATGGATTACATGAGGGCAAGATCAGGCTCTGTAGCAACAATGGTGCTACAGACTGTGTTTTGATCTAGAAATAAAAAGTCTGAAAACCTTTGTTTTCGCTCTGGTGAGCTCTCCAGTGCAAAGCAAACTTGCAAACCTCTCAGTAACTCCAGGTTACAAACAATAAACCTAATCTGAATAGCAACATTTTTATCTTTCATGTTAACTGTAATAGCAGCTTTATTCAGTTAGACCTCTTAAAGCTTTTAATTAAGCGGATACTTGACACATAGTTTTTATTTTGTTTTTACAATAGATGTACCTTCCAAAAGTTTGAAGCGCTAAGTAATCCGAATATAGAGTAATATTTCTCAGTATTTACCATATAGTTTGTACAAATTACTATTGCATAATAAATAGATGTTTTAAATATTTGTTCGCAGAGGTCTTTCCTTGAACTTAAGCATAAGTTATCTAAACAGTTGAAAAAAGATTTATAGTTATGAAGAGGCCTATATGTCAGGCAAAGTTTTATGATATGTTCCATAATAAATTAGCAATAAATGGATACAGGTGACTGTGGAATTTATGGCCTTTAATGTTTTAATGCTTCGGTAAAGAAAAACCTATTATTAGGGTCCTAAAGGGTAATACAGGAATACCATCTACAAATTGTCAAATTAAATAGTTGTTGCCAGGTATTTGAACAGTGGAACATTTTGGCTTAACCAGCAGCAGGGTAGACAGCAAAAAAGGAACAGAAAACTGGATCATTTCAGAAGTACGAATGCAAATTTTATGCTGCAAACCTTAACCAGTGTGTCACCTCTGCTCCAGTCGGACTGAAAATGACAGGTCTGCTCCTTAACCAAATCACATTTGAAAAATCTGTGATTATCCAGGTAATCTAAGCCTACTTGTAGGGCTCTGAATTACCCAAACAGGTGAAGGCTGCAGGATTCGTCCCAGTTTAACTGATGGCTGAAGATGGTGCATGGAAGCACACGGCTGAGAACTTTTCAAATGTTTCTATCCACATTTGCTTGAGTCCAAGAAATAACACACTGTGGGAAAGAAGTGGATTTCACTGTCCTAACATCATAACCTCGGGTAATGCTGGAAATTGCCCTAAAACGTTTTGGACAAATGCTGAAATGAGACAACACACATACCACAGATGCCTGTGAACCCTTTTGCTAACATTCTTGTGTGGTTAAACCCCACCAAAACAGAAAAATATGGATAAAGCTGATGAGAATCTGACCAGAAGAGAAACCAAACCTTTGGGTCAAAACAGGGGTGGTATTTGGTGGGGTAAAACAAGAGAGATTTGTCTTTGAATGCAAATAATACCTGGCAGTAAGGAGTTAAGATTCCAAATCCACTTGGCACCACCTGCCCACTCATGGGAAGCAGCTTCCTATGGATGTAACACAGACTCCAGAAAATGGCCAAAATTACTTTTTAAGATTAGGCGTATCCAGGCCATTAGCACGATGTCTGCACATTAACACATCAGCACAAAGATAGGGCAAGTGGGAGGGGGAAAGAGTAACGCCAAAGTGCTCCGCGACTGCCGTCGGGGCAGTTCATCTCTAAAAGGAAACACATGTTATCCAGCCCTGCTCCTAATGGGGTTGGACAGTAATTAAAAAATATCCTTTATTTGGAGAACTGGGTCTTGAAACTACCAACTCGCACCATTAATCTTTTTGATCTACTGCAAAGATCTGTGGCAAGGGTCAGCGAGCAGGATCTCTGCCATTTGTAGAGGGACGAGCACGCTGATGGGACGGTGAATTGCAAAACAGATACAGTCATTACACACAGTTATCAATTAATAGTGGTTGGGAAAGGGATTGTACGGTAACGATTACCTGAACACATCACCATCTGTTCTCATATCATTGAGCTGCCACTGGTAAATCACCACAAAAACTACCAGCATCTCCTCAGAAATAAAATTTAGGTGAGGCAATTGCACGGGGCAACTTGTTGGACTGAACGGGAAGCTGGAAGAAGGCACAGGGAAATGCATCATTGCCCTCAGGCTGCCTAATTCAGAGACGGCAGGGAAAACCTACTGCTAGGCTGGAAAACTGGAGATATGCTCAAAACATTTACAGGCCCACATGTGAATGGGTAAAATGGGTCATCTAAACCGCAAGCTCGACCACGTTAACTGTGCCATAACAGCTAAAGCAGCAAAGCTGACTCGTCTGTCTCATGCATTCACGCAGGTCTGCTCCAGCAAATCGTTATATCCATTTCATTCGCCCCAGCTGGGGAAACCTGGTCTGAAGCACCTTGACATCCTCTACCAGTAACACTAAATCTGCAGAGGGGCTGCTACTGGTATAACCAGGCAGAGTTTGTGGTCGGGGAAAATCTGTCTGTAACCAGAGCAGTCGTACAACAATGTCTCAGCAGAGGCTGGAGGGCAGTGTTTTCGGCAGCCTCCAACACTGTCTCTGAAGATGTATCAGTTTAAGCTCTGTTGTCATTCAATTTATCTCCAGCACAGCTTCAGTAAAGAGATGCTCTCCACTCCAGATAGCTGGGATAATCGTTAATTAACCCCTTAGTCTTGCTCACTTCACAGTTCCTTTTCTTTCTCTGCTCCACTGTCGTGACACCACTAGATATTTTTCCTTATTTTGACAGGGCTAAGAACCTACCTTTTTTATTTGTTTGTTTGGGGGGGTTTTGTTTTGTGTTGTGTTTTTGTGTGTGCGTGTTTGTTTGGTGTTGTGGGATTTTTGTGTGTGTTTCGGTTTGGTTTTTTGGGGTGTTTTGTTGGTATTGTTGTTGCTGTTGTTTTTAAGAAGTCAGGATGTTTTTCAAAAGAATGTGAGGAACACCTGTGTTTTCATGTGGAAGCTGTTTTTATGTTCATGCTGTGAACCGCTAACTTCCAGATCACCTTCCCATCCATATGTCTATCAGATGTGTTCATCTTGCGCTGGCTTGGGCAGGCTGCTTTTTTTTTCCCCTGTGAACTATGAGCTTATCTGACCCTCAGCAATGCCTTTGGCAGGTGAGTTTTAAAGCCATGTGCTCTTCAGATAAATCTCAGACACTGTGCTACGGGTACGACCGCTGTTCCCAAGAGGCTTCTGCTGTGCTCCAGCCCAGGGGGCCAGCAGCCTCTGCTCCAAGGGAGCCTCACCAGCTCACTACGGAAGCTCTAAATAATTGCTGTGTTTCCTTGTTATTCATCACTTACCCTACAAATTGTGTTGGTATCACTGTAGAAGATTATAGAATAAAGATCCCATTATTATTTCTTTGAATCTTTCTCTCTCAGGACAGAAAAAACTGAGATGATTGTGTGAGCTAAGGACTGATTAGTTTAGCTTGAGCAAGTGTCCCCATACCTGGCTTTGGGGTGTAATATTACCTTTCTGTTGTCTCTGAAATATAATAACTCAGAAAATATAGGGGAAAAGACACCCTCAGATATTTTTTCTCCTTAGACAACAGAAGCTGGCAGACTTAGATCTAATCGTGAGCCCTCTTAGGTCGATAGTGTTTTTATGACTGACTTCAGTAGCTGTGAGGAAGAGTCCACATACACAAATACTCCGGCAAGGTTGGTTCACAAGAACACTCAGCTTCTGGGGACAGGGAAAGAAAACCAATTCTTGTGTAAAGACAGTTGGTATCTTCTTCTAAATAAAAAGTTGGAAAAAAAAATAGGACAGGTTTGCTGGTTCAAGCCAACATTTATTTAATTAACATATTTAACTTGCATACTTATGTGCTACTGCTACACCACAGCTAAGGTTCTTCATTATAACTACAGGTTCTGAAATATGTTTTTCAGGCTATTCTGCCTCTATCTTGTATTCCACCATGATATATCTTTACACATATTATATAGCTATGTTTCCTGAGATTTCCAATGTATGGATATTTTAATGGTATCTACAGTACTGTTTAAATGAGTATAAAGAAATACAATCTATGGATTTCAAATGCTTCTAAGTTTAAAAGCAGACGGAAAAATAAAGAAGTGAGGAACTGATGAGGTATAATGAACTACAATTGTTTTTCATTTGGGATTTGCAAACATGGTTAAACCATTGGAATCTCTTCTTGCATTCAGACATGTCTTAAAGAGCTTTAAAGATTCTTTCTTTGTATAGATGCTGTGTGTTTGGAATGGTGTGAACTAAAGCCCTACTCTAGACTCTTCTGTTCCAGTCTATGGCTGTGCATCATAACCCAAATTCTGCAGCTGAGGTCCCTCCCTGTTACATCCAGGATTGCCAATTATGTAATTGTATAAATAGTGAGAAGACGGAAGGAGCTGCTGTTTGCACGATGAGGAGGAAGATGCTGAGATACAGCAGTGTTTGAAAGAGTTGCTGTACATGGACCACACTGATGGAAAAGAAACAAAAGAAAAAAGAGGAATGTCAATTCTTATGATTTTAGACACTTCGGGACTTGGAGACAGCACAGAAAAAAAAGCCAATGATATTGAAAAAAATGAAAAATAAAGCAGGACAGAGAAATGAATGAGTCAGCCTCAAGATCTGTGATGGTGATGATAGTTCCCACTCACTCAGTCACTGCTGCCTAAAAAATAAAGTGTCTTCTGATTCCAAAAGAGAAACAGGTAAGAAAAGCACCATTAACTACAACTGTATCTGCAGAAAGATAAACCTGCACATGCAGCTTCCCTAGGAAGCAATGGTCTGAAAGGTCTGGATTACTGTCTGACTGCCTGGGTTAATATATTTATAGTCTATTTTTCATGTTAAATATTTCCAAGTTGGTGAAAATGGATAATTGTTTTCCTCTCCTCTCCTAAGGTATGCAGCAAGCTGAGTTTTGTATCCAAATACACATCTCATTTGATATTGGCTTAATGGCTACTTTCCCAAATACAGTAATTCCCAGCCTCAACAGCATTTCTGCTGTGATTTATATAACAGCCAAGTTCAGGGACTTTTTTTGCTTTCTCTGTCAATATCTCCTTGTCCCCTTTTCTATTTTTTTTCTTCTTGTTTATTTCAACTCAAGACGGACTTGGGGACAAAAGTGGAAGTTATGCTAATGAAATTCTGTGTTTCTCGCTTAAAGATACTGGCATAATCTTTCAGCAACATGCTTATTGCAAATTTAAGCATGCGGGATCTCAATTCCAAATTATTCTCACTCTCAAAACTGAAACAAATACATAAAAATCTCTAGAACACCAGTTTAAATCACGGCAGAGAGCACCACACCTTGAAATCAAGTCAAGTTCAAATATAAACCTGAAATTCCACCACTAAAGACGCCGTGTGGTGAATCTAGCCCAGGATTTTGTCTGTAGGTGCACTTTATCAAACACCCCGATGCTGGGACTGGGAGAATGAAGAGAAAGCAGAATCACCTCCCCAGGAACTGAACCGAATGCAACCTGTCCAGAGCTGGATGTCTGGTTCTGGTTTTATTTCTACAAGGCTGAACTTAAACTATATAAACTGTCATTTCACAGAAGAACGTACGCAGAGCCCTAACATTTGCACCGCCTGTCTTGCTGCCATCGTTAAGAGAACCTACTGCCTTGTAAAAATGTAACTACACGTGTTTCATAAAAATCGATATAAAAATAACAACACCAGGGTACTTACATCTTTCTGGAACAATTGAATTCTGAAACAAGCATCTCTGGTTCTTCCTCCGGCGAATGGATCAAATTACATTTCACTAGGTAATAAAGTGTGGTACAACCGCCTGCCCAATCTGTTTTCATCTTGTCTCGTACAAAGTCTCAGATATACTTACTCATTATTCAACCTAATGGGCCTGCGTTTGGCATATATTGAATGTTAGCGCTCTCTGTGGAAGCTGCAGAGGTTAACTGCTCTAAACAGTCTCTTTCCTTCCTTTCTGGGCATGTTTTCACCATTAATAGTAGAAACAACAGAACTGAATACCATAATACCCTAGAATGAAGGTGCTGGTACAAATGACAGTGATGAAGTAATAGTAGTGGTTTTTTTTGGTCTTAATCTCTGATCATCCCAATGGAACTTGGCCCATACCTGGAAACATTTTGAAATGCGCCAGGGAAGGAATCTACACTTGCCAAAATGCTTGCAGAATTGAAACTCCACATTATGAAGCATTATTAGCATTCTTTATTCATTTTATTGGTAGCATTTGTGTGATTGTGGCTACGCGTGACAAAAATGAACACGGTGATGGAGATGTTACATCGTTCACTCAACTGTAATCTCAGTGCAGAAAATAATCTTTCTAAATACAAATGACTTAATTTAATGTTAATTATGAGCTAAATCATGGTCATTGTAGTCCTGTAAGTAGTCCTGCTGCAGCAAGTTAAAAACAAAATTAATTTTGAAAGCACAAGCTTGAAAAATATTTGTATGTAATTCGCAGGCTTTACAGCACGGAATGACACAAATTGTTAATCATCACGCACGAAACTGAACAAACCGTTGATACAGTTGAAATCTTTTCTTTGCTCTCGTTTTGCACTATAATATATTTCCAGTCCCTGCACTCAAAGTAGATCCATCACATTTTGATGTGGTTGGGCTCTTTTCAAGGTGTGAAATTGGTAAGAACCAACACCAAAGGGAAAAAAGTGATTTTAATACTGTGATGTGCCACTTGAAGCAGCATTACCCTTTGGCTTTGAGCCAGCAAACTCTAGCGAGAACTATTTTATAGCACATGAGTATAATAAAAGATATTTAAACATGGCCTAACAATGGATTAAACTAGTAAGACATAGTTTGTGTTAGATCCCAAGGATGAATATCAAAAATAGAGGCAATAGTTTTGAAACAACAGCCAGCAGTGAAAAGTTTACATCTAATACAAACCAGACGGTCCCCAAAATAATTTGTGGTTTATTTAATTCTTACCGTTCATCTTGTGTTCTTTTGAGTAAGCTAAAGTAAGACACCCGCCTGAAAACAGCAGCTGGTTTAGATTTTGGTTCTGGATCTCTAGTGATCTGAAAAGCTGTAATCGGCATCTGCAAGGGTGGGAGTCATTTCTGTACACAGGAAAAATAAGGGTTTTCGGGGGGGTAAGGCAGCTTATGAGAAGGTGCATTTTGGGAGAAGAGAGAAAAACCAACCTCGCTAATATATTATAATAAATTACTGTTTTGTCATTATCTGGTTATATTTGCTCAAACATCAATTGCATGTGAGGCCTGAAAAAGAATGTCTCATTGCCTTTAATATGCACTGCAGTGTGCACCCATACAAAATCATTACTGTAACAAAACCAGCTGCGTGTAATAGAAAGCAAATGATTTACAATGTTACTATAAGAAACTACTTTATTTCATATTATCATAAAAAGAACAGCACTGGAAATTTGCATGACAAACACAAGAATCCAGGAAATTCCAAATCTAATTCGTTTTTACGTTTTAATAGGTGTTAACTTACGGAGGTGAATCGTTAAGAGCATTTCTTGAAGAATATTTCCAGAGAGTTTAGCTGCAATATTGGAGCTCGCATTTAGTGAAATGCAAACTACTCCGGTAGATGAAGAAAATGCATAAGCCTTAAACAGTGGATTCGCTGCTGGATGTAAATATATATATATATTTATCACCATGCTATGGCTGAAGGTTCAGCTCTATCAGGGAATCTCTGAGGTCACCAGGACTTCACTCTTCTGAACAAATATTGCTGGATTAGATGCTGTTCTTAAAATTTCAGTTCTGTTATCAACGTGCGCAGTTACTCTATTCAGTTATTGTGAAATTTTAACAAATAAACATAAGCAGTTTCAAGCCCAAGTTCTGCCCGCTCATACAGGACAGTTGGGTTACTCAAGTGATTTAGCAGACTACGAAGGACCAGCTCCCGTGACACAGAACTCGATCTCACATGTGTCACGGAACACGTTTCTGCGGTATTGTGGAAGGTAAGCCGCTTTTGTGTAACTATCGAAGGAGATAACAGCTGTTACCAAAAAGGTGGCAGGCACGTAAAACAAAAACTAAAGTCTTGAACAAATGAAGCTTTATAAGACCCAGGCAGGACTCAAACAAATGTTCAATGAAAGTCACTTTTATGGCTTTGCTTTGGTTTATCGCAAGGCAGTAATAAATGTGTCTCATTAAAAGCCAGTAAAAGAACACCACCTACACCACCAATTGCTGTAACTGCAGATATAGCAGATCTGGAATAGTTACCTAAAGACCCTCATTTCCTAGCATTTAATGCTTCCCTGTCCATATAAACTAGCTTTCTATGGATTTAAAGACTGTTGGATGCTAAAAGCAGCAGCTGTTGCTGGGAAAACGACACTTTCAAAGCCCCGTTTCTTTCTCAAGGTGAAGTTTGAGGGAGGTTGAATGAATATGGAGCTCTCCTTGGGTAAAAAAACACAAGCCAGAGGAGACCATGCCAACAGAAAGACAAGCAACTGCAATTCCCCTCTTCAGGCTAGAGCGTAAGTGTTCTGCCTCAGCTTTATTGCTCAGCGGGTCAAATTCATTCCTGGTGAAATGGCAGTTCCCATGGTGAAACCACAAGAAAATTCTGAAACCTTCTGGCACCTGTCAAGAAACGGGGCTGTGAAAGTGGGGGGAGGAACTGGCATGTAGAAGCTGGGATTAAGGGTGGGAGCCACCACATAAAAGCTTATTCTTGTTCTAGTTGTTAGAACTTTTTTATTGCGTAGAATTTACATACATGCTTATTAAGTGGTTTAAAAAAGAAGCCTGACAGATATTAAACAGCATGCCACACTCTTTATGCTGCTGCCATACAGATGTGTCCAAAGCATAAACAGACTTACAGTCAGCACTCGGTTGCTCTATGGGAGAGTATCTCTGTAGTAAAATTCTCCAAACTTTTCAGGACAATTAACTTGAGAATTGGAAAGTTTCTGCCCCCCCGCCCCAGATTTGATCCTTTGCTTGATCTCTCACTGCTTTCCAATCATTCAGGGAAAATATATAGCAAGTGTTTTAATACCCTAGATCGAATTTCCTAAACCTAAGCTAGCAGCAGAATTACTAGGCCAGGGATTCTGGCACAAGAAGTACAGCTGTGTGTGAGCTGGTGGGAAAACTACTGGAATATCATGACTAGTCCTGGTGTTCACACTTCAAAGAAGCCATGGAAAATTGAAAATAGATCAGAAAAGAATGATCTCAAGATCTGGAATATCTGCCTTGTAGGGATAGATGTGTGCAGCCTAATCTGTTTACTTTATCAAAAGAAAGGTTAAGAGACTCGATCGTGATATATTAATACCAGCATGTGGAGAAGATTTGTAAAGACTGTGTAATTTAGCATATAAAAATGAATCAAGACCGAGAAGATGAAAATGGTCAAATTCTGATTTTGAGTAAAGCAGATTGGATTAACAGTCAGGTTCATTAGTTATCAGGAAAATTTCTACAAAAGGATTGTGTGTTCTTCAACCCAGAAGCTTTTCAGTCAAGACTGGATGGGTCTGACATCAGGAGACTGGGGTTCCTGGGAGAGGAATTCTGGCCAGGGCAAATTTGTTACTCGTGATGATTCCTATGACCAAGGACATGCTGGGGCAGGTCAGTCTTATTCAGTTGAACTAGTTGGCAAAAATCAGTGTTGGTATATGAACCACGGTAAAACTTACATCCTGAATGATCCCCTGTTCACAGGATTGCTGATGCTCTGGGAAGCCCTGTCAGCTGTGCTTGGCTTGGTATGCAGCTCCCTCTTTACCTCCCGATACCCTCCGTGCCTGGACTTTTCTGCAGAAAATACTAAAACGGAGCCAGGTAATCTGCTTTGTCCAATCCCACCGGTGCCAAGCACAACCCAGCTGCTCTAATCTTCCTTCTACCTCTCTCCCTCTTTTCTCTCACTGACTCCTGAATCTCAGGTTTGCCACTGGAGGGAAAAGTCTGGGAAACTGTCTTACTTGGGAACATATGCTGGATACTTAAATGCTAAAGTGAATCTGTTTCTGTGATCTTGATATTGTCTCTAGGGACAGAAGGACCCAGGCAGTGGCAGGACACTCTACAAAAGATCCTGAGATAAAATAACCAGCCAGAACATCTGATTGCCAAGGTGGCGCATTTAATTGCAGAGCCTCTTCTGTCACTGGGAATGAAGGTGGACATGCTGCTGCACTAGTATGGGGGAGAGAAAAAATGAGATTGAGCAGCAGCAAAGAAACAAAGGCGAAGCTGAAGGAAAACAAAATATGGAGATGATTTAAAATCACTTATGAGACCTGTGCCTGCTAATGCATTTTTTCAAATGATTATGACTTACATAAAATACATTCAGACATCTTCTTCTCATTAGAAATACTGAGTTGAAAAAGATATAACCAGTATCCCAGTGTGTTCCTTTTACATGAGCTTTTGAACCACAGCTACGAAGTTGCATCCAACATCGGTATGCCTTAACATCATATGTTGCTGGATGATGAGACATCTGTGTTCTTACATGGACAGTCATATTTACTCCAACATCAGTGAGAGTGTTTCTAGAGAACAATTGGTGATGTGTTTGCATGGTTTCTATTTTTCTGTTGAGACTGGTACGCTTCATCTTTGATTTCATATTTTTCTAGCAGATGGGAGTTTCAAAAGAGCTGTTATAGAGAGGTTTTACTGTTATTCACTGCTCTTTCACTGTTAGATAGCCAATGCTCCCAAACATCAATGGAAAAAGAGGGAACGCCATTGGCTTAAGCCATGAAGATGCAGTGAAAACCCCAAGGTAATGACCAAAGTAAGAAAACAAGTCATTTTTGCCAAGAGTAAGTCCGCTCAAAGTGGTGGCTGAAGCAGCTCAAAGGGTGACACTGTTAGACTTTTTTAATAAGGCTCAACCAGAAAAAGCTGCAGTGTCAAACTTCCATAGCAATTCCTCTGTCAGGAGCAAAGACAAAGGATCGTGAAGCACAAAGCTATATATATCCAACAAAAGGTTGTAACACCAGGTAACTGTTTTCATTTTTATTTACTCAGACTCCAAAAAGACCTCAATCTGACTGCATGGCTTTGCTTCCATGCGCAGGAGCGTTTTCCGAGCACAATTCTAAAGCGATAGTGGACAAGCTGACAGAAGAGACTCAGCAGATTTCCAGTGCAGGGGAAAGGGCTGCAGAGCTGCAAATAATAATCAGAGGCTAAATTCTGCTCTCTGTCGCACTGGAGAAAATTCAAAGTAATTACCCCACTGACTTCAGTGGAGTGATCCTAGATTTATATTACTGTAGATGACAGCAAAAATTGGACCCAATATAGAAATAATTTATCTAAGGCCTTAAGTGTAGTTGCACAATTCAATCTGTAAATAATGCCACTAATGCACATATGGCTAATTTACATTGAGACTATGAGAACATATCCAGTGCTGATTTCCAGGACGCCTGAAGCACTAAGCAATGCCAAAATAAATTTGCAGTATTCCCATAGCCCTTACAATACTTCCAGCTTTTGGTGTTGGGAAGAAGATGCACTACAGATATTTTGGAAAAGTGAAATTGTATCTGTTGTATGGCTGGGTATTGGATAATTCTTACAGAAGAGACATAGGAGGCTGCAAACAGCACTCCATGTCTACTTGCATGAGCTCCGCAAACTCTCTCCTCTCAATAAGTTGTTCTTATCTAATTTGTCTCTTACTGGGAGCAGAATTTTAGGAGCAGCTTGAGTTTTCTAAGAATAAACCAAGCTTCAAAGGAAGGAGGGTTGTAAGCAACACTGGAGAAGAGTGCTTGGAGTACATACGTTTAATGCACATGAAACTTAACTACAGCAATTTAATTTAGATTCCTTCTCTAATCACATATTTATATTAAGACCTCGCTGAAGCCAAATTGAAATTTATATTGCTAGGAGGCAAGGATGATATAAAATCTGAATTATTCATCAACTCAGCAAGAGAAAAAAATTCTCCCAAAAAACCAAATATTGTTCTGGGCTTTATACCAGCTCTGCAATGTGGGGTGAAGATTTAGAAAAGCCATGTCATGGTTTAGCAGCACTTGTAAGGAGACATGTTAAGTCTGAGTCTAACAAATACATCTACGCTCCTTCCTTCCTAAAATATTTTATGCTATATTAGTTTATTTTACTCTTTTGTATCATCAGGGAAGAAGGGTTCTCCAGTTACCAACATGCGGGAGGTGTTGAGACCCTGCAGTTAACTGCAGATTAATCACGGCTGACTCAGTGCTGCAGGTGGATTCCATTAGACCCTTCAACAAGAGAAAAGACATGGGGTAGTCCTCTGGTAGGAGAAAAAGCCCTGGGAAGAAATTTTGGGGGCAGCTAAGCCTGGGAAAAAGTCTTGAGAATGAGCAGGAAGTTTAAATGTGTTGTTTTAGTTAAGAAGACCAAACTTCAAGGAGAACTTTTGACTCTTTTCAAGGAGCACACTACGCTTTAAGGTGGGTAGATATTTTACCAGCTTATTGCAGCTGCTAGTTTAGTACACAAAGCAATGATGGAAGTATAACAATTTAATCTTCTCACAAATAATTCCCTTTTGTCTGCCCTCATATGGCAGCCTGCTGGTGTTGAATGTGTAGGTCCTATAATGCATTTTGAAGTCCTAGGGAGGAAAAAGAAGCAGGAAATTTCAGAACTTCCATTATTAGAACTTCTTTTTTTAGGGTATAATTTTTTGGTATTTGCTGAGATTCTCCTTAAGAGAGCCGATAACTTTGGACAGTTTCTGAGGTAATGGTCTCGGAGATCCTCAGAGACCTATAAAAAGAGAGCAAATGCATGAGTTATTTAAACCCAGGAAAAATACCTCTGAAGAAATCTCATACTCAGACAATGATAAAAAACTCTTTGTTTTTTCTAGTTAGTTCATTAGGAGACCAGAAAAAAGGTCATAATTTTCAACTTGTTTGTTTCTTTTGCTAATGTTTCTTAGGTTCTGTCAAGCATGAAAAAGACCATTCTCTGCAGAGGTGGCAAGGTTATCCTTGACTCTCCTTTTATGCATTGGAAATGGACATTAATAATAAAAGTTGTTTGTGACCTTCAAGCATGGGACACATATTGAAAACAAGAAAAGAATGTGAATATTTAAGTCTGAAAACAGATGTCACGTAGCCAATTTCAATTTCTAATGTAACTCTTCGGTTTTGACCTGCTGTTTGTGTTTGTATGATTTTTGAATGGGTACCTCTCTAAGAGTCAGTTTTAGGAGAGCTAAAGGCAAATTTGATTTTAGCCTTTAGCATTTAGTTTTAGAAGAGTTGCACGTGACTGGTCCTGTCCTATGTATTGCTGAGGACAGTCTGAATCCGGTCAGGTCTACGGCCTTTCAGGGTGCTTGTAGGTATCCCGTAGCTATTTCATGTTAGAAGTGCTCAAGGAGTTTGTGTGATGGGGACGCTTTGACAGAAGAGCAACATTTTTTGCCGCCTTCCCATTTGTGCAAAAGCTGCTGAGAGCTGGGTGTCTTCATGTCTTTAAAAGACTGAACTGAAATCTAACCCAGGCACCTGACTCACATCTTGAGACACAGGCAGTTTGGGTCAAATCTGGATGACTGGCAAGTTTAATTATAGCATTTGATGACTGTTTTACAGCATTTAGGCCTCTTTGAACTTCACAATGGATGACAGTGTTGAAAGGCTGTGAAACAAGTTCAGCTAAAAACGAACCAAAGAGATGACGCTTCCAACACTCCTAGTGGTACCTGGTGTTTATTTGAAGTCTGACATTGCACAAAATTCTAGTGTATCAGTGGCTCTGGGTTTCTGGTTGAAAAGTACCAAATTTCTGTCAAAACTATAGACAATTCCATGGGCATCTGCCTGATTTCAAGCCCCCGCTCCCCTCTTTAAAGATACATTTCCTTTGTTATGTGTTGTATGATCCTGTTTATTGCTGTAATGTAAAAAAGCCAGCAAAGAGTGAGGCAGGGGAGACACAAACTGCATCCTAAGCAGAGGGAAGGATAAACCCATATCTGGCTGGAGAGAACATGGGCACAGAAGTGATGATGGTGGCTGTACCCAAGAGCTGGAGGATGAGATCCCACTTCTGAGATGTTCTGTAGGATTAAATGTGAAAGGTAAAAGAGAGCACACAGAGCAGGACAGTGTCTAATTCACCCAGCCTCAGAAAACCATGAATGCCTGGGGATGCAAAATTTGGGTTCAGGACAGAAACATGATGAATATTCATCTAGCTTTTAATATTTACGTCAAAATACTTCCCGTTAATGGATTCTTCTCAAGCCAAGAGAGCAGACAAAAACAGTAGCTTGAGAAAAACTTTCCAACGCACAGTGGTGGGTTTGAGCCCAGCTATTTGATTTCTGCAATCAATTTAATCCTAGTGAATTCCTGGAGAAGTCACTAATTGAAAAAATAACTACAGCCAAGATAAAGTTAACAGACAACGATGTTCAGTCTCAAAATTTGCACAGTGTCTCCAGAAAATGTGCAATCAGGACAGTTGCAAAAGCTACTGGAAGTTAAGAGTCAGCTGGGCAGAAAGGAGGAATTTGTTACATTTTAGTACAAAACCAGCCTGTGCCTCACAACTGCATAATGTTCTAAACAAACGCAGTGCCCGAGATCTGCCAACAAAGAATTATTCAGCAAGTAATTTCAAAGAAGCGATAGCATTTTCATAAAAAAATAACAAAACGCTTCCTACATCATAAACAGAAAGCAGGGAGAAATTAATTCACCAGATTATCTACCACGGTTTCCCACTGTAAGCACAACTGCTCTGATCCTCTTTAGCAAGTACGCAACTGGAAATGAGAAGCAGAAGATGGAACTGTATCAGCAGCATAGGCAAAGAGATTCTCTTGCATTTTCTTTTGCAAGGGCAGCCAGAATATCAAGCCTGATGTTTAATCAGATGCACCGTTGGCTCAGGAGGGAGAACTGAGAGGCTATTTCAAATTGCTGAAATTGAAAATAATCCACCATAATTCTTGGAATTCCCTCTTCAAAAAACAATGTAGAACTCTTGGGCCAGAAATGCCTGGAATAATGTGTAATAGAGATAGATGGCACACATGAGGATTAAGGTTCTGTATTAAATACACCATAGATATCCACTGTTGTTCTGCGATAAACAGTTTTTAAACTCTCCCTCATCACTGTATCATGTTTTGTGTCCAAGTCCACCCACTCTGAGGATGTTCTATCACAAATTTTCCAGTGCTTGGTTTTGTTTCTTTTAGAGGGTTTTCAGCTCAAAATGTCACGTTTGGAGCTTAAACTTAAAAGTAGCTCCTTTGAGTGCTATACTGGAGTAGAAAGGATTTCTCTCTGAGGACGGTAGCTCCTGTATCGTCCTCTGCATTGTCCTTTTCCCTGTCCTCCCACCTCCTGTGTAGGGTTTGAGAAAGACAGCTGAGAAAAGCAAGCCCAGAATTCTCACTGCTGAAGAAAAAGCCATCAAAGCTGGAACATCTGGCCTCAGAAAACTGTTCCTACATGTCTGATTTGCACTATCTGTACTGCGATCCTGGTGGCTGCTCCAACAGCCCCTCTTCTTGTAGATGATGTCCCTCTCTTCTCTTGCGCTGTTAGTCCACTCTCAGAATAACAAAACTTTTGGGATTAAGGAGCATTTTGCTGATGGGAGCTACCTAGAAGGAGGAATATGATGACCTTGATACATAAAAAAACTGTAAGCCATTTTCACAGAGGAAAGCATGAATTACAGATCTTGGCAAAACCCAATCTAAGAAAAATTCCACCCTTTACCCAGGAGACATCTGAGTTTTAATTATCTCTTGCAGAGTCCCTAGACTTTCCTTCTCTTGTATCTATTTTTGTCTGCTCATTCTAATCAGCCAAGGGACAGTGAAACCAGAATTTGTCCATCACTTCTGTCAGCTTCACAGTATCCTTCCCCACGTGAACTGCTGCTTGGTTAGCGCCCACTTCAAATTCAGGCAGAAAAAATGGTTTCTCAAAGATTAGTCATCCTCATTAGCATTCCCACTGTACTGCTAAGGCAAAGTATTTAATATTAATGACCACTTATATTCCCGCGCTGTTTGTCCTGCATCCGCATTGTTTGGTCTCAACATGGGGAGGAAAGCAAAGCAACAGTGCGGTCTTGTAACCAAAATGGTGCACAGAAAACAAAATGGATTTTCTAATATTCACTAAATCATGGAGAGTGATAAGCAAAACCTACAGTGCATACAGCCACTGAGGGGTGGTGGTGGTTTCGCAAGCGGGAATCTGAGTTGTTTCTGGATTAGGCTCTAACATAGTGCCAGGGGACACTGTGTTGCTGGAGATATCATTATTTCTCTGAGATGTTTTGTCATTTATATCGCACGTTACATTCAATGAGACAACAATGTCCCTGTTCCAAAGAGAGCGAAATCAAAAGGCTGGATTGCAACTTGACCCTAGAGGGGTCTAAGAGGGAATAAAATGTATCTGGTGCACCTTTGAACGGGATTCGCTTGGAGCGCAGGGCTGGGGGAGTTGAGGGCACATCTCCCCAACGCCTGCTCCACCAGCTGTGCAGAGAGGCATGAGAAAGGCTCTGCTCTCCTCACATGCCACACTGCACACAAGGAGTAGAGGCCTAATAATCTTCTTATTCTTGACAGCAGGAAAGGCAGATTGGGTATTGTATGGATATATTGTATGCAGAGGTACTAAAGTTCTTCCCCTGTTCAGCTGCATGCATATGTATTCCAGTCAGATCCCATTTAAAAAGAGACAATAATGAGAAATGATAGAATATCAATAAAAAACAAGGAAAAAGCAAAATCCTGCCTGTTGTTAGAACCCGTAAAACTTAGTTCCTAAGACACAGCATGCAAGACATGATGTTTGACTTAAATTTCTGATTAAATAAATACATTCTGCCTACTGGAAATTCATATCTTGTTTTGATTTGACGAGTGCATCATGATTGATTTCGATTTAGTGCAAGGAAGAATATTCTATTAAAACAGAATTTGTTTGTGGTAAAATTCATTTAAGAAATAATGTGATGTACAGCTGTCTCCCTGGTTTCCAACAAGAACCCCGTGGCTTTCCCCATGGCCTAAGTCTCCTGCAGAATGCTGTCACCAGAATCCTTCCAGGCTTTTCCAGCCTGAAATAACTGCTACTCTTTCCCCAAGAACAGCAGTTTGCCCTGGAAGCTTAATTGACAACTCATTGCAGAACATTTGGGAAAGATACCTGAGGAGGGAAAGCGATTTTCAGGTGAGGGGGATAGTGATTTATCCAAAAAGTTGAATGCAGCCTTAAATTGACCATTAGTATCTCACCAATACAAACCATAGCACTCTTAACTCTTTAATAAATTATTACCCTAGATAATCCACTTACATGCTTTTGTCTAAATACAATCCCAAGACATGTTTTAAAGTTAGCATTTCCAACTGGGCCATCTACTTTCCAGCATCAACAAAAATCAGATACAGTGTGGAAGAGCAAAGCAGTGCCAGGGCTGTGTTAATTATCACAGCATGCAGACAAATACCATTCCTAGTCAAAACTTAAGGGTTATTTAAGTATTGTAGTTTTTTAAATTGTGTACAGAGATAATATGAGCTGGGACTCAGACTAATGACTCTGTAGAGCAGTGATCCCCAACCTTTTCTGACCCCGGACAATAACTCGCTCAGCATTAAGTGTTGTGGGCAGCATCATACTTTATTCTCCCTAATGGCCTTCAGCTCTAACTTTTTAATTTCCTGTAGGTCTCAGCAGTATGAGAAGGTCTCTCAAGCTTTTTGTTGCTCACTAACCCGTGAGCCACGGGCTGGGGACTCATGAGTGAGGGGTGGTGGATGAAGTATTATCTGACTTGGCTGCTGATTTCCCTGCTCGTTATGGTGTGTGGGGGTGGGATATGGACCCCTGTGACCCTAATTGCACGTGGGCTTCTCCTTTTTTTGTAGAAACAAAGTCAATACCTGTGACTCTGCTCACAGGTGTGTACTCGCACACACACACATGTAGCCTCCAGGTGTACCATCAACAAAATTATGTGCCTTCTAAACATCTGACAATTATTTTCGCTTTCTCATTTAAATCCAATAGAATTGCCAGGGCAGGTGGTTGGGGTGGGAAATAAAGTAGTTCCTAAAGCGGCTTGGGGCAGGACGGGCTGACCGAGAGCTCGCTGCAGAGCAGCACAAATCCGTGGCCATCCCTGCACCTCTAATAGATAATATTAAATAATAATGATGCTGATAATAATAACAATATATGTCTACAGAAGTTCCCTTCTCATCTCCAGTAAAGATCTCTCTCCCTTACACAAAAAGTGATGAATTAATTAACGAGACGGGGCTCTCAGCGGGGAGGGGACCCCGTGGGCCCAGCTCCCCGTTACCCCCGGGGAACCCCGGCCTCTCCCCGCCGGCCGGGGGGGGACCCCTCGGTGTTCTCGGCAGCGCCTGCCCCCGGTGACCGGGACGGGAGGGGAGGGGGCGAACCCTGCCCTCTGCCCTGTGACCGCCGCCGGCAGCATGGGGAAGGCGGAAGCGGCGGAGCCGGCCCGTCAGGCCGGGCGGCGGCGCGGGGGGAGTGCGGCGAGAGGCTGAGGCGGGCGGGAGGGACGGAGGGCAGCGCCGTGACGGCCGCGCCGGCCGCGGCAGCCCGGCCCGACACCCCCACGGGGCGCGGCGCGGCCGCGAGTCCCCCCGCCGGCGCTGCCCACCGAGCCGCGAGGGGCAGGGGGAGGCCGCCGGCGGCCTGCGGGGCCTTTCGGGCCGGGCCGCGGCGCTGCGGGCCGGGCTGGGTGGCGGAGAGGCCCTGCCCGGGGGATGCGCTGGGGGCGGCGGGGAGCCGGGCCGGGGGCAGCCGCGGGAGGGGAGGGGGGAGCCCGGCGGCGGGGGGAGGGTCGTGTGGGTGCTGCGGGGGGACCCCGCGGCCCCCGGGCATGGAGCCGCAGGTAGGGCTGCGCGGGGAACGTGAGCAGCGGGGGGTGCCGCCCGCGGCCCGGAGCGCCGGGGGAAGGAGCGGGGTGAGCCCCTGACAGGTGTCTCCGCCGAAAGTGCCCTTTCGCAGCGTCTCGGAGACTTTGAGACTCGGTGTTTGTTGTTATTGCTGCTGCGATCTTCAAAGATGATGCTGGCAGAGCAAGCCCAGAAGTGGTTCCCGACTCACGTGCAAGTTACGGTCCTTCAAGCCAAAGGGCTGAAGCCAAAAGGTAAAAACGGCAGCAACGATGCCTACACCATCATACAGCTGGGCAAGGAGAAGTACTCCACCTCGGTGGCCGAGAAGACCCTGGATCCCATCTGGAAAGAAGAGGCCTCCTTCGAGCTCCCTGGATTACTCATGCAGGAGAATCCAGAAAAATACATCTTGTCCCTGATCGTCATGCACAGGTCGCTGGTGGGGCTGGACAAGTTTTTGGGACAAGTGGCGATAAGTCTGAATGATATATTTGAGGACAAGCAAAGAAGGAAAACAGAGTGAGTGATGGTTAATTTTTGTTTTCATTATAATTTGTGTTACTTGTACACTTGGAGGAGGGAATAGTAGCCTTATTATCAGCATACTTTGAAACTAAATTAGTATGTTTCTTCTGTGGTGTGTTCAAAGCCCCTAACTTGCACAGTTATGTCATTGCGGCCTGACCTCTTGCAGAGAGGTTTGCTGTAATCACAGTCGTGGCTTTGCACAGGGAGGGACTGTCAATAACATCACCATTTTTTGACAAAGTCTTGTGTGCATCACTCATTATGGTCTGTTTTTCTAAAGGGTTTTTCTTAATTCTGCTTAGGGCCATATTATCCTTCAACCTGTATCTCGCTTTGAACCACCTATGAGACTCAGGCTCCCTTGAAGCTTGCTGTCGTTCTCTTTAAAAATGTTTTCCTTCAGTTACTGCAGGAGTCTTTAAATAGTTTATATTTACGCTTTAGTGGTCAACAAACTGTGACTTAGCGAAGGTTTACCACAGCAGCACAGTGTTTTTCTGGTCCTTAGGCCGCGATGCTGCAGGCTGCTCTGTGCCGCAGGCCTCACCAGAGAGGGCTGAAATTTCTGCTGTTGCAGTAGCCTCCATGGTTACCTACATAAGCCTTCATCAAATCGTATTGCTGTTTGCCAGCAAATTCTGGCACTGGAATGCAAGAAGAAAAAGCATCATCACAGCAGTTTATTAGGCTGACCTGCAAATGTGTCTAACTCTGGGTTTTTCAACTGCATTAGTAAAATTGTTACGATTTCTCATGAGGACATGGTTGCACCAAGATGTTGGGTACCAGTGTAATTTATGCTCCAAAGAGCATGGGAATAAACTGTAGGTGTAAGCGTATTGCCGGCGTGCTTGTGACTACGTGATTTCTGTTTGTTTTAGCAGTGCTTGGCCCACAGAGTTGGTCCAAGGACAGTTAGGGATATGTAGGCAGTGATGTATGAGCCCTGACAAATCTTTCTGCAGTGTGGCTAAACATTTCCTGCCTTCAGGTGCCTTTCCTCCTTCAGAGCTTCTCCAGTAGAGCAGAAAGGCTCCTGTGCCCAAATGTCAGGTGTTAGGATCTTGTATTTCTTCTGTTGGTGATGGTGGGTCTATGGTAAGATGCTGGGCTTTGCATCAGAGCGAGCAGTTGGCACCATTGTCCATCGCTAACTGTGCTGGGGAGGCATGAACCTCCAGCAAAGTCGGAGTGGGCAGCTGGGGGCAGAAATCAGTGCAGTAACACCAGCCAGGTCCAGTTCACCACACAACTGTTTCTGCAGAAACCATCTCAAAACTTGGTCCTGCTTACGTGCAGTGGCTGAGGGTGAAGGAGCAGCTGTCCTTGCCCTGGTATTTGGGTATTTTTGTAAATTAATTTTCAGCAAAACAGTATGTTCACCAATCATGTAATAGGAAATCACGTGTCCATGCAGAATCTTATGTGCATTCATGGTCTGAAGCAGTATACTTCTTAATCACTTATCTTTTTCAGGACAAACCAGTTATCTTGATGCAATACATGGTAATGCCTGTAGCCTTAGGGTCTTAATTTCTGTTTACACTTACTCAAGAAGTGCTCTTTAGAGATGCATCTTAAATATTCTTTAATCATCAGTTGTAATTGCCTTGCAAGTCATAGGCAACTGCTCTAGTTTAAATGCTTAGCTGCTCTGCAGAAAAAAAGGTGAATTAATCCAGTAGAAACGCTACTAACCGCAAAAACTTTGTAAGTCTGGGTAGAAATATGTATTCAGAAGCTGGAGGAAAATGTGTAAATTATTCATGTATTACTGTGACTAACAAAACTTCTTTTTGGGGAACCATCTGCTTTTGCACCAATTCTAGTAAAAGTAGTACTGAAGTCTTAAAAAATTATTGCAAAAATTTGCAAGCGAGGTAATTGGCATAGTCCTTGTGCTAGTTAAATAAACATTCGTATCTCTTTGGTATTTTTATGTGGAGTTGTGCTCAGCAGGGCTTTGTAAGCGTTCTTTATTTTTCCATTTATTTCTCTGAAGTGAGAGCGAGGAACTCGCACCGTGTCTCAAAGCCACGGCTGAAGTGACCAGGGCTCCCGAGAAAGCTGCTACAGAACAAGGGGAAGCTTTTCCAAACAGCCCACGTCCTATTTTCGGAAGTTACTTGAGCATTTAAGATTAAAAGTTGATGGGAGTTAGGCTTCTGGAGCTGAACAGCCATACTTGTGAAAGTCTTACGTACATGTAAAAGTGCGGATCGGCGGTTAGTGGGATTTTTGGCAGCACATACTTAATGTGAATTTAAATTCTTATGAGATAGGAGCCACGGAAAGCAGCCCAGTACTTAGAACCTAGAAAATGCCCCTTTTGAAAGTCACTTCTGAAAAAAACAATTCAAAGTCCTTAAGTGTTTAGATGTTTTGGAAAAGTTACCGGGGTTATCTGCTCATGTGCCTTCGTGGAATGCGGGTGTGATGTTGCTGACTCCGTGGAGCTGGAGATGTGGATGCAATATTTGTGTGTGCATGTGGGAGGAGGGCAAACTTTCAAGAGTATATTTGCAAATGTGATTTTAAGCAAAACGCTCTTTCTTACTCTCCTTTTTATTAAATCCTTTTTGATACAAAATATTCCTAGTCCTGTGTTGGCAGTAAACTAAGGGTAATATATTTGGACCTGAAGACCTTTGAGCCGTGACTGTGGTGTGGGAACTGAGATACCCAGTGCCTTTCAAGACCAAGTCCAATGTCTTTATTACCAAAGCATTCTGATGGTTGAAAGCTATATTCATTGTTTCAGAAACACTAATCTGTTTTATTAAGCAATGTTTTTACTTTCAAATATGTTCAACAGGCTTGTGGTGTTATTAAATCCAGAGTTATTTTCTCATGTTGATGTAACCTTAACATTTCTTGCTTTGTTTGGGGATGAATGAGATCCAGTTATTTGATGAAGTGTCTATTGGTAATATTTCTACTTTTTAATATATTTAATAGCTTCCTCTTTCCAACACAGCTGTACATATGGTGCTGTAAGAGACAGACTCAAGAGTCACCAGGGTATTGCAAAAAAGATATTTAATATTCTGCACAATGCTGAACCCTGTCAGCAATTCCCTAGTGCTTTTTTAGTAAGGAGGTACGAGAAGTGAAGGCTACCAGCTGATTTTGAATTCCTAGGAAGACTGTGGGGTGTGTGACATTCAGCTTTTTGTAGTTTTTTTTTTTTTCAATTTAATATTTTATACTTTGGAAGAAAAAAGTTTAAAAAATCACTGCAGCTTCAGAAACGTTATATTTGGGAAGAACAATCCCTTTTTTCTCTACAATTTTTTTGTTACTTGTCACATCTTAACAAAAATACTCTCAGCAGTTAAGTTTTCAGGCAGAGGCCTCATGATAACATTTGCGGGTCTTGTGTTCTAATAAACTTGCTCCGGCACAAGATTTAATGAAACGAAGCAGTATATCTCCTATAATTTGATAGTGAAAATTTTGCACACGCCATCACACAATGCTATTTCGTTTTCTTTCTGAAACTGATTATTTTTCAAATTCTTAAAAGTGAAAACTCCTGGAACTGTGAGATCCAGATGTGGCTCAGATGGTCCCTTACAAGGGCTCTTCCAGAGACCTCAGCCAAAGCATCTGCAGGATCCGAGTTCATTTTCTTTCTCTGTTGGTGCAAAAGTGCCCATCACACTCTGCTAACTTAGTAAATTTATGTCTCTGGCATCTCTGCTGTAGTTGGAAATGGATGGGCTTTTTTTTTACTTCTCCTGCTCTTTTGTCCAGAGTTGAAAACAAGGATCCAGATGCTGAGAGATTTTACTGAGGGTTTTTTAACAGTTCAGAAAGCTTGGGAGATACTGCTTTGTTGGAAGTATATTTAACATAAGTTTTCAGATCTTGGTTTTCTGACATGGTTTTATTTTTTGCAGTAAAATCTTGTGGGTTTTTTTTTTAATTCATCTTGAGAAATACATGACTTTTTTTTTGTCTGCTGTTGCAGAAAAAATATGCCTCTTTTGCTCTTGCAGTTTAAATGTAAATGATGATCAATGAATGTGTTGTTTTAAAGCATATCTACGTTTTTGTAATAATTTCAATTCTGTTATAGTTGCCTTAATGCTGCTGATGATCTGACAATGCGTAACATCAAATTTTTGAATGATGATGGAATTAAAAATATTCATTTACTGACATGTCTTAATTTACTGAAGTATTTTTCAGTAGTTTTTCTTAATGACTGTGCTTATTTTTTATTAATTTATTTTCTTATGTACCAAATGAACATGGCCTTAGAAGAACAAATTTCTTTTAGCTTTCACCATGACGTTACTTATTTCATGGGCATTCGCTTGGTGCTTGTTGCTCTCCAATTCCACACTATTTATTGTCCATTCCTTTAGGAGCTTTTCTGGAGAGCTGGTTTTATTATACGTTCAGCTGATTTAACATACAACGCTTGTCTGGAATGTTATAAATTTGACCAGGGCGGATGATTGTAGAGTTATTTCTTTACAGAAATTTTGTTGGACGAGATATTTTTTTTATTTGTGACTTATTCCCTTTCTCCTTGGTTTCTTTAATACCTCAACACCCCTCCAATCGCAGCAGTGTTGTACAAAATGTTTATTTGAGCATAGTCCAGCGAAGGAATCTTGGCCTTATCCGAGATGCTTCTCCTCTGCTTACATCGATCCTATAAAATAGTCTAAAACAGCTTCTCAGCAACAAACAGAATTAACGATTGACCACGATCAATACCCCTGTGTTGTATGCACTTATTCCTTAGTGCTGCTGAGCTTCCTGGAAGATCTGAAAATTGTGGGACTTCTTCCAAATGAAGGTGAATTCCTTCCTGGCAGCCTCTCTCTTGTGTAGGGACAAGCAAGAGATGGATGCTCGAGTTGGTACCTTCAAATACAATGTGAATTAGGAACAAGTAAACAGATAGTATATATCATGGGCTCAGTGCTTGTTAATGAACAGCACCTTTTAAAAAATAATTCTACAAAACAACACTTTATAGCTGTTACTTACTATCTTTGAGTCTTAAATTTCGTTTAAACCAGAAAACTGCACTTTAGATTATTTCACGTGATTAAATAGTAGTGGAAGCGGCAGGCTGGAACAGAAATTATCAACATGTTGTGGTTGAAGTAAGAGAAAAAACTTGTTCCGCTCCAGTCAAAAGTGGGAAGAGGAATAATTCAGAAATTTGTTAAAGGCACAGAAGTAATGAGCCTGGAGGATCCATACAGATTTGTGTTGCTGCTTTCATGGTACCACTCAGTAAATGTAATAAAAAAGAAAGAAAATTAGTAGTGAGGAACAGAAGAGAAAGATGGTTATGGGAAAAACTGTAAGTTGTGCCCAATTGTAGCTTTATGGGAATATAGCAATATTTTCAAATTATCTAGTAATATTCCCAGCATTTACACTTTGACAACAAATGCAAGCACATCCTCTAAATGAGTCATAATTCTGAGTCAGTCTGAGTGCCATCTGGATTGAAATATTTCTCTCTTTTCTGTGTATACATCCATGCTTGTACACACACTCAACAACTGGCCTTACTTCTCATACCTTCAGTTATTTTGTTTCTAAGATAAAAGTTTTCACACATAGTTTTTAGCCAAAACAATAAGTGAACTAAGACCACGTTAATGACTTCGATTCCAGTTGATGTTAGTTAAACCCTTAGGAAGAGTGTTGTGACGTGTGTCAGTTCCCACGTGTTTTGCGGTGTTACATGTCACTCTGTAATATTTATTTTTAAACTCTACTTTGTATATCTCATTTCAGTTGGCTTCCAGAAAGTAATAGTATTCCTCTTTGCGAATGTCATCGCTTGTTTTAATAAATAATCTGTTTTCTTCTACATTTCATACACAACGTAGACTGTGCTCAGCCCCTTGCCTTAGTTTTCCTGCTTACTGACTTGAAGGGCAGTCTCTTGATATGGTGTCTGGGTGATTTATCACAAAACATACTTCTACATTTTTCAAAGTACATCTGCTGCTAATGAAAATTTTAGTTCTGGGCTTTGGATGTTGTTTTTTATCCATTAGCTGTGGACATTTGTGTTAGTGGAATTTCACGAAGCGAGTTTCTTCAGTGTGTCCAGCTTGAGCGTAGTAACCTGAGATGAAAAGTACTTCTTTCCCCTGACAGCTGGTGGACATGTTCTGTCATTGTGATTTTGGTAGTTTTAGAAGGTAGGAAATTCTCCTCATCCCTGTGATTGAAGCTGCTTAGCTGATTTTTCTCGTAAAATCAAGGTTAGAAGCCTTGTGGATGCTGTGATGATTTTGTGGCTTTTTGCAGAATTCCTTCAGTAATTCATGAATTGAAACCAAGATTTTGCAAAAGTCTTTGGGTCCAATCTAATGATTTCATCAAAGCAAAATCAGATCAGTTCAGCAGACATTTGCAGGTAGAGTGAAGGCAGAGCGGTGTATTTGAGAAGCAGCAAAATGAGTGAGAAAATTCC
The DNA here is from genome assembly GCF_037038585.1 of Patagioenas fasciata. Taxonomy (NCBI): domain Eukaryota; kingdom Metazoa; phylum Chordata; class Aves; order Columbiformes; family Columbidae; genus Patagioenas; species Patagioenas fasciata. The sequence continues at coordinate 36,334,347 of NC_092527.1, read as the reverse complement.
TTTAGTAATTTCCATCTTCCGCACTGACAAGAAGATGGAGTCAGAAGGTCGTCTGTCATGCACAGGCTTAATGCGCCAGCTAGAAGACATCTGATTCATGTTGAAATTAGAAGACAAGTATCCCAGTGGTTTTGGAGGGCATTAAAGTTTTAAGTATATGATTAAAATGTAATTAAAATTACACAGTGTTTTTTCTTACTCATACTATTTTTCTTATCCATACTGTCAACCCGACCTGCTCACTGTTACATGGTGAGCAGAACAGGTTGAGGGATGCTAAGGCTTAGAACTGTCAAATTCCATGGCAGATTTGGAGGAGAAGACATCATAACATCAGCTTCCTGCAATTAGGAGAAATGAGAGATTGTTTTCAAAATATTTATTGAATGCAGGATGAAGAGTGCAATGAGAATAGTGTAGATGAGCTAAGGTGAGTTGGAAAACCACGTTCATGGGAAGAAAATGAAATCAGGAAAAGAGGAGGAGAACAGGTGAAGAAATTGTGTTGGAAATATGTTTGTAGATCACTATATGTTTAGATGGAAAAGGCAGGCCAGAATTTTGTAACTTGCTCATTAATAGTAATTTAGTTTTCTCCTTCACTCTTCCAGTCTACCTTTTTTAAGGTAAAGCGTTCAGTATTGCTGATAGTGTGCAATTTACTTTAATAGTGTGCAGAAGATGGTTACTGTCTTTCAGAGAAATAAGGGAGTTTGCTAATTGTAGGTATGGCCAAAGCTGAGTAATCTGCTCATGGTTAGACAATAGCCATGTTTCTTTAGACAGAGGTTTAGTTTTTCAGGGCTGACTGGGCAGCAGGATTTTTCAGCCTTGAATGTTGATGTTCTCTTTACATTTTCCAAAAAATTGTGAGCGTACAGAGTGGCAATTTATATAATACTTACAAAATAAAAACTATCAGAAACCTGTGCGAGACAGGTGAAGCCCATTAGCGCACTCAAAAACAGATGAGAAAAAGAAGCAAGGGTTGTTCTGATGGAAACCATAGGGGAAAAGTCAAGATTAGAAGGTGTACGGAGGACGTTGTCCTACAAAACATTTGAAGGTGAGAGCAAGAAGTATGAATGTGATTCGGAAGGCAATGGCACTTCCTTTGAAGTTGGGAAAATTTGCCAGACTTTGTACAAGGTCTGTTTAAATAAGGACTGTCTGCAAGACTGGATGTAATATTTGGTTATTAAATAAAAGGGCATCTGCTCTCGTAAAAGCCACCCTGTTTTGTTCGTGTATGTTATTGGCTATTTTCCTACTTTGTACTGGCTTTCTATAGAATAAGCTCATGGCAGCCTGACAAATGGAGCATTTATTGTGGCTAAAAGTACTGTAAACAAAACCAAAATAGCAAGTTTTATTGGCTTTTATAATGCATTACAATTTTTTAAATTGGCAGCGGTATAGTGGAATTTAGTATTTTAGGACCCAAATGTTATCTGAAAACAGTGGACTTCATTTTCCAATTCTTTTTTTCTGTTATATACAGCGCTGGTTTTTTCTATTTGTTGCTCACGCCCATGTGTTGTAGAAACAGATTCTAATAAGAAACATTTACAGACTCAGTTGCTCATTCACGTGCAGCTCCACACAAATGCGTTGCCTGTATTTGTTCTCATCTGTTTTAAAAAAAAAGTAATTATTTGCCTTTGAATTTGAAAAAAATCATTATTTGAGTCTGCTTCTCATATTGTCTTGTTATGAGCTGAAGCATATGGAACCTTCATTATGACTAAAACAAGATAAACTCTCCAAGGTAACAAAGAAACCTCCTTGAAATGCCTACGAAAATTAAATATCCGTGTTTTAGACCAAGATTTGATCCAGCAATCATTATTCAAATAGAAATTCCACTGAAGTCCAGAGTTTTGCTGGAGTAAAGAGTTGATGATTAAATTCTGTTGGAACCAGTAGTAGACCCGGGCCTGGTCCCAGCAGGCTCTGTCCCTTCATGGCTGTGGTACCTTCCTAGGGCAAGGCGAGTTTCTTTGTTTTCCCAGCTGAACTTATTTTTAGTGTGAAGTTCTTCAAACTCTACCTTGAAAACAAATGTCCAGGCTGCAAAAGTAATGTGTATTAGTTGTGTGCTGGAATTCTCCTTCAGAGCTGGCGAATGTCAAAGTAGAATGTGGAGGTATGCCATGAGGTGAGAGCTGGTAGTGGCACAGCGTGGTTGTTGATTCGTGATAAAAATATCAATAATTGAGTTAAGCTTTAAAAGAAAAGGCTTTCTTCATATTGTGCTACAAGTTTGCAAGCATCGTATATCAGTCCTAAGTATAATAGAAACATGAAAATTTAGCAGTTTTATCAGAAATAGAGTATTAATGTTCGAGACCTGTGAGGGGAGGGAAAGAGGGAGAAGAAGAATATGTTTTATTACAGTGCAGGCTGAGCCATTAAATTTCAGTGTCAAAACCAGAGATCCTCTACCTATGAATCCTCTTAAAACACTCATAAGCCTTATTTATATTTATGTTTATTCTTAGTATCTAAGGAATCATTGTGAGGACTTTCTCAGTTTCAGGGAGTTTTTTGACTTGGAGGTTTTTTTCTGCACAGGCAAGATCTGTCAGGTTGAGATTTATAAGCAAGGGCTTGCTCATTATGGCTATGTATTCTGGTTTTTTTTTGGAGAATATATGAACACATTTTCTTTTAAAGAAAGTAGGCTATCTTATCTTCCAGGATTTGTGATGTATCACAAAAAAAGATTTACTCTTAGTGCTGTTGTGTGTGTTTTCTGTAATGACTCTATAGATGAATTAAAGAGTTTCTGGAATCAGTTACCAAGAAGTGAAACATTATTAACTACGAGGAAAAATGATCCATCTTCTTCAGACACATAACGTATTTCAGGTTTTGTGTTTCATTTAAAATACATAAATGGAATTACCTCACAACAGAAGAAAAACTGTCCTCCTAAAGGTTTAATTGTCCTCCTACCAGTCTGAACTTCTGGATCTACTGGTCTGGATTCATGTTGTCCAAGACAGAGAAGGTCTGATATTTCTCCATTATTCTGGTTTAGTAAAAAACATCTTGGACATCACAAAACAACAAAAAAGTTATAATACTCTTTATCCTTTTGTTATTTCTTTGGCAGATCACTTTTACAAATACAGGGTGTTTCAAGAAGGTGGACCCAATTTCAAAGTAATTTCAATTTGAAATTGGGTCCATCTTTTTGAAACACCCTGTATTTTCTCGGCTCAAAAAATAGTACCCCTGCCTGAAAATCTGATTTCAGCCATCACCTTTGAAAATATTTATGAAATCTGAAAGGAAATGGAGGGTTATTTTTCTCCTTTCCTGACCTTGTTTTCCGTATTTGGCGGTATTGAATAATGTATGTGCATCTGTGCTGATAAGCAATTTCATTTCTTAGTCTCCAGTTCAAAAGTTACTTCATGGTGATAATACACTGTTGCATTAGCACACATTTCTCCTGGCAGTGGCTTTAGAGCAATTCTTTGGAGCTGGTGAATCTGAAATATGCCCTTGTGCCGTTTTTGAAATGGGAAAGGGCTGTTGGTGATGTGTGTGGGGAAGTATTTGTCTTGTGGTCATTTGTTCAGGTGAAGCTGTAGAAGGGAGATTGAGCGGTAATTCTGCAGATACTTCCATGAGACAGCAGAGCAAAATAGGGAATGAATAAGACGCTTGGATAATCATAAAGCCTTTGTTGGACCTGGCAAGGAAGGACACTTGGTGCTTTGAAACAGATGATCACAGCTTCGATCTCTTTTCAAGGAGTGGGGGGTTTATGTCGTGGTTCCAAAGGCTGTGGAGGTATTTCTGAAGTTAGTCCCACCGGTGACCTGCAGAAGGGACAGCTGTTAGATACACCTACGTGTTCTGCCACCGGTACTTGTGGAGTCAACGGTAGGAGGGGTTGCAGTTGCAGAACCAAAATGATAATTGACTATTCAGGAGTCTCAGGTGTTTCTGTGATAGTGCAGTTGACACAAATCTTAAGCAGTGGTTAGAAGGAGAGGGCATAGAGGAAGAATGTTGCTAACGTATAAACCTGAGCGTAATCAAAGGAGAAAATGTTACTAGATGAATTATTTGCTGCGTAGTATACATTCAGGTAATATACATCAGTGCTTGAAAAGTAAAAAATGTTCTTTTAAATAGCAAAATAAGATGTATTCGTATTTATAGTTAACATTAGATACAAGTTCTCCTTTGTAAGCAGGTAGGAACCCATTAACTTTGATGAAGTTTTAGTAAGCACCATGGAATCGACTTTTGTTCTTGAAACAGGTAAAGAGTACAAAGAGTTTATTGCTTAGTTAATTTTCTCTTCAAAACAAGTACAGACAAAAAAGTTTATCAGTACAGGAATGTATTAACTTTTAGTATAGAATTTGGTTTGAATGTTTTAAATTATATGAGCTAAGTACATTAACCAACTAACCAGCGTTTAGCCTCCAGAAAACACAACTTACTTTTTTTTTCTCCTTTAAGGTGGTTTCGCCTGGAGTCCAGACAAGGAAAGAGAACTAAAGATAGAGGAGAAATAAAGGTCAATATTCAGTTTATGAGGAATAACATGACAGCAAGTATGTTTGATTTGTCAATGAAGGACAAAACGAAATCCCCTTTTGCTAAACTAAAAGACAAAATGAAGGGTCGAAAAAATGACGGGACGTTTTCGGATACATCGTCTGCAATCATCCCAAGTACTCACATACCTGATGCAAACATGGAGGTATGTACTGGTGAAGTACAAATGAAATCAAAACCAAAAAAGCCTTTCCTTTTGGGACCTCAGCGGTTATCCTCGGCTCATTCGATGTCAGATTTAACGGGACCGCACGTCTCCTCCGAAAAAGTGAAGTCCAGCACAGTTGGCTACCCTTATCTTTTCAGGCGTCAGCTGGACTCTTTTGGTTCGGTTGATGAAGGCGGTAAGTAAAACTAATGGCCACAATAATGACAGTTTGCTGCCATTGGAGCATTCAAGAATCTGTTTCTTTAGGTTATGAAGCAATTTAAAGGCCAAAAAGTTAAGAATGATCGCAGGCATGGTTTCTTTTTTACACTTCCATTCGTTGATGGTAACTCATAACCACTGTTTCTGAGCATAAGAAAGAGCTTATATTCGTCATAACTTATGGTAATTTAGCATTTTTCTTATATCCTCATTTGAGAGTATCTTATAGAAACATTGCATTCTAGAAGGACCTATAGGCAAAACAACATCTTGTAAAAATAATCTGTTTAAAAAGTTGAAAACAATCACCAAAGCTTTAAACCAGATTTATACAAAAGACTGAAAACACTTTACATTGTTCAAAGTTATTGTTCAGCAACAGACTACTGTTGCTTTCTGGAATGGCACACTAGTCAGAGCTGTTTTGTTTGCAGAACTTAGTTTTCACGCAGTTTGCTGTAGTGTCTATCCATAAACACTTCTGAATCGCAAAGTCAAGGCCACAGCTGTTCAGTTTTTTTAAAAATACCTTAGTTAATCAGCAATGTTTTGAACTGAGACTTCATTGCAAAGCTTCTAGACCTGAGATAAAATGCGTTCTCTGCCTGTCATAAACTATGAAGTAGTATCTCGTTGATAATATACTAATGACAGATTGTTTGCAGGGAGTCTAAAATCTCCACACAGAAGGACATTGAGTGTTGATACTTCCAAACTGAACCAGCTTGACAGCACAGGTGATGAAACTGCACTTGAAGCCCAAAATGACCCATTTACCAATGTGAGTGCTTCGTTACCCCAAAAATTTGCTACGTTGCCAAGACAGAAGAACCCGTTTGAAGAAAGCCCAGCAACATGGGATCAAAACATAAGTCTGTTCTCTAGACCTGTTGACATCAGAAAAGAAATTAGAAAAGAGAAAAAAGAGAAAGTTAGTCTTTTTGAAAGAGTGACTGGAAAAAAAGATAGCAAGAGGTCAGATAAACTCAGCAATGGGGGATCAGAGAGTTCGACTGACTTGAAATCGCCGAGTGCGTTTGGTGAAACTCATCAGGAGAGTTTTGATTGTGAATTGACTAATCCGTTTGTGACGAACTTCAAGCCTACAAGCACGTTGCCATCTTCAAGGTAGGTTTTTGCTGTGTTTTGATCTGATATCTTGAACATGTTATATAATTGAAAATGTGAAGTTTCGAGGAACACAGTCTATGTGCTTTGTATACATTTATATCATTGCTTATCTGTTTCTAAGTAAAAGTGATGAACTTCTTATATAGTTTGATCTTTTCTTACTTCATTGTGAAGTTACATTTATATTACTAATATGTACTGTGAATGCTCTTGGGTATTTGTATTTGTGGAGGACCTTTTTCTTGCTTCAGAATAGGTTGTTCCCGAAAGTCTTTTGCTTTCACTGGACACTCACTGCTAATTATTGCACTGCCCTAAGTCTGGGTTTTAGAGAGAAAGGTTTCAACTCTAAGGGAAAGATGAAACAGAATAAATAAAAGGGTGAAGAAAATGGGAGTAATGAAAACAATGGATGTCACCGTTTGGGAAGAAAATAGATTTAGATTCTGTACATTAGAGGACAGAATTAAAACCCATTCTTTTTCTAAATGGGAATACCCACATGGGCACTTACCACACTTGGATTTGTTTGGCTCACTAGAGCTTTGCTCAGTTGTGATGTGTTTAAGTTGTTGCACAAGGCAGCAGTTTATGTGGTAAGCAGAGCGAATTAAGTTACTGGGGCTAATAAGAAACTTTGGTTTTAATAATCCATTGTAATCTTTCTTTGTCTGTCAACATTTTACCTGTTTTCCTTATTAAAAAAATGTATATCCCACAGTTAGTGTCCTTTCTGGCTGTTGTTTGCTAGTGAAGAAGATACGTGGTCTCTCTCTTTTCTCTCTCTCCACGTATACATCCTCCCCGTATACTGTTCCCAGTAGGTAAACATTTAAGCAGTTAATTATTTAACGTATGTTGATTTGCATTCTTATTTTTTTCCGTGTATTAATACCAGAAATTAAGAGTCCTTTTTTTTTCAAGATAATGATTCATTTCTATTCAATGACTTAAATTTGGTAGAAATTAAATTAAAAAAATGGAAACGTCTCCAAAACATCTCCAAACTGGAATTTTAAGGTTGTAAAGTAAATGACTTGTTTCAAATGGAAGGCTGATTCTAACAAATTTGCCTTTTGCCTGCCTATTAAATCCTTAATTAATAACACAGTAATATTTTTTTTAAGGTAATTTGTTTCTTGTTACCTTGTTCTTTAAGATTTTGGAACAGATTTAATGCATTGTATCCCAGCTCAGTTTTACTCATAGGTTAGAATGCATGCACTCCTGATTTAAACTTACAATCATTTTCCCAACAAAACTAGTTGTGAATGTGAATTAGATAAATGAACTGAAATGGAACTGCTATAGAAAAGTTTGGTTGCTAGAAGCTCGTACAGACTTCAATGAATTATCTTCTTAGTGTCTTCTACAAGTCAACTCAGTTCCTAGTGTCTTAAATAACATGTTTACAGACAGCCTTAGATTATTATTTATTTAATAAAGGATTTCTCTAGATTAGAGTAAGGTTAGGATGTGGCTTGGTTTGTCAGAAGTTAAACTTCCATTTAAATAAGCTCCTTTAAAGAGAAGTAATTTAAATAACAATTAAAATTACATAGCATCTAATTTTTTTTAAATGAAAAAATGTATTCAGGCAGATGGTAGATACAAGTAGTGAAATCTTTTGAAGTTCTTGAATGCAGCAGATCTTGATAAATATAAATCTTTAACGGTAATCACGATGGACTTTTTTTCTCTTTATTTTGTAATTAAAAAGCTCATCACAGTGCCCATTCAGAAGGGCTCTAGTCATTTGTTCCCCGTCTTTGTATGAGTCTCTTTTACTAGTTCTTGACTTTTATGTAAACAGAAACTTTTGATAAGGCAAATAGATATTCTGTTATTTTCAAAAAGCCAAAAATAGTAAACATTCTGATTTTTTTCCTATAAGACAGCTGTTTATGGAATAATATCTAGCATGCAATAATTTAAATTAGAAGCTCTAGATTTTTATATGCTCCAGTATTATGTACTGTGAGAACCTTTTAGAATAACTTCACTTTCTTTCAAATGTGTATTGTGCAATGATTTTCTTTTGAAGTGGAAACTAATACAAAATGTGCATATTTAATAAGTTTACAGTTTAAGTTTACCTTTTATCTGCGGAGGATTTGTTGAATAGAATCCATTTTTAATTTTTCGAACCAGTAACACTGTGAAGAAAGAATTGTATAAAACTGCGGGCACAGAATGTATGAGGTTGAGTAACAAATTCCGTATGCAGAAAGCACACGCAGGGAATTTACTCAACATGCTATTAAGCTCTTTTGGATGTTTCTGCAAGTAAAGCAGGCAGCATCGTTTTATTAAGTTGTGTCCGAAATCCGTGTTCTGCTGTGGATGAGGAGTTTGCTTTGCAGGTGGATCTCTCAGTTAAGCCCTGCTTAGCTAAGCCTTGCTTTGAGTGACAGAACAGTCTGGGATGTGTGAACTGGATTCCTGTCTGGGGAAACTCAACTGGAAGATGTATCCCAGGGCTTCCAGTCCGTGGGACCAGGCTGGAGATTGTGCAAAGTGGAAGAAAAGAATATAAACCCCACAGCAACCCTCTTCCCTCACCCTCCGAAGAACATGACCAAACCAAACTCCTTCGTGTGCAGAGTGTCAAGGTCAGGTTCTCAGCACTGGTAAAGCCGTGTCTGTGAAGTTAGTGGGAGTCTGTTCAGTGACTTAGAGCTCTGGGTCAGGCTCAAGTCCATCCTAATTAATCGTGTTTGGTGAATTTGACTCATGCGCAGGTCAGCAGCTCGTGACCGGATTGCTCACTGCCGGCTGAACAGCCCTTCACCCATCCAGGCGTTAAGAGCGAACTGGCTGTATGCATACTCCGTCACTAATTACTCCTATTTACTAATTAAAAGAATGAAGATAAATACATCTTCCACATGGTTCTCAGTTGCTGATACAAAAAATGAAGTGGTTCAGCAATAGCTACAGGATCTTTTTTTTCCTAAAAGCAAGAAGTACACCTGGCTTATTTGTAATTTCTTATTTATTTTTCTTACTATTATTTATTATTGTTATTTCAAGAAGGTTTAAGAAATATTTTGGAGAAGCAAAACAAAACTTGTCTGGTTTGTGTATAGTACTACTTGCCAGGAAATCACAAAATAAGGACCCCAAATTTCTACTGATCTCAGCTCTGGCAAAGGTTGTTCTGTGGCTTTGGCTAAATCACTTAGTCTCCCTGCTCCTGATCTGCAAAATGGGGATGATATTTTGTTGCCTCTTACAAATGCTGAGTGGATAAATTAGTATTTTTAAAGGATTTTATAGATACAGTATTACATAAGTGTTAAGATTAGGGGTTTTTATTATATAGACACTTATGAGCTGGTTTCTTGACAATTTAAAAATGCTGCAGTTTTATAGTGAAACAAGAAACACTGCTTTTGTAAATATTATGAAATTCATAAGTTCCGAGGATTTATGTCATACTGCCAATGAAGAATTTTAAAGCGCACAATATATCTAGTATTTGTAACCAGCATTTACCAGCAAAACCAATAGTTTTGTCTTTGTACTTCTTAATCGACTGCTTTGAAACTTTTACCTAATAGCATCTTAAAATGCATTTATTCTCACAATTAGTGCTGTTGTCATGGCTCTCGAGGTTAATTTGCTGTCAGGAGCCACGTAGATTTTGTATTGAACACAGTTAAAAAAACGGAGGGTACTCCTGGAAAACAAAGATTATTGTGTGCCATGACCAAACCTTGTGCATCGTTTCTCTGAATTGTTTGTGTTTAGGAAAATACACTACAGTAGGTTAATAAACTGATGTGAAAATTTCTCAATTTACACTACTTGACAAGTGCTAAAAGAAAAGCATCTTTAATTTTAATGTGTTATTAGGACCTTTTTAGAGAGATTGTACAAGTTATTAACAAGGTCCTCTGAGACAGGAGACGGGTAATTAACAAGACTTACAGAAAGAGAGTTTGGGTAATTAACAGGATCTTCGGCACTGGACACAGGAAAACAAATAGTCCAATGCTTAAAGCTGACAGGTTGGTACTGATCAAATTCCAGATCTGGGAAACTGAACTGATGGGTGTTTGGGAGCCTTCTAAGAAACATTATATGTATATAATATATATGTATATATACACAATATAAGTGTGTGTCTGTCTGTACATATATCCATACATATATGGAGAGGTACATTAAGAAAGCCTTTTGAAGTAGCACTTCCATGACCAAAGTATTGTTGAACTTAGAGAAAAGGGAATAAAGCTTGTGCCTGCATAATGGTTATACTTTATCTCAAGTTCTTGCAATAAATATGTTACATTCTAAGCACTATAGAGGATGGAGTAGTGGAGGAGAAAGAAACATGTATCTTTCTAGGATTCAGTGTAATAATTATGAATAATGCTCATATTTTATAACATTAGTTATTGGTCAATAGGAGCATAAAATACAAGAAGATTAATTTTTTTCTGTATTCTTTTACTTGCAACTCAAAAAAAAACCCCAAAACCAAACAAACCCCCACAACACCCAAAAACCCTTTAAACTCATTTCTTGCATATTTCCATTTTGTCTGTCATTATTTTCTTCAGCGTCTCCCCACTAGTGTCATCACACGTTGCTGTTAGAGCTGCCTCGCTCTCCAGTGTTGCCTGTTCCAAACAAATCAATATCTGCAGTTTCATCTTTCCCAATGGATGGCACGTTTGAAATAAGCAATGTCTCTACATTACTAGATTTGGAGAGGAAAATAAAAAAAGACATGAGGTGCAATGAAAATGTGAGGCTCTTGAGAACCATGATGTGTTCAGGTCATATTAAAGTGTTAAGTCCAAAGAACAGCTGATATCTTTTACATTTCAGTAAATGTTAAAATTTTGTATGTGTGCTGGTCGATTAGTTAGAGAAGCGATGGCGAAGTCATGGTGTAAGTCGGCTTTGTAGGTACTGCTCATCAGTTGAGCTGTTAGCAGAGCAGGTGCCTGGCTCTAGTCAGCTGCAGTTGTCAAGTAAAATCTGTTCACTTAAACCACAGTGAAGATAAGTGATTAGTGCAATAACTTGAACATCAGCAAAGATAAATGTCTATTACATGTTTTCACTCTCGTCTGTTACATATGATGTGCCGGAGACATGGTTACTGGCCATGGGGTCTGTTGGAATGGATCCCAGAAGTCGCCTGATCAGAGCAGAATGGCTGTGTAGTTCTGTACCAAACAGGTCATCCTTTTCCAGTACACAATACAACTCACTATTTGTAATTTTCATATACCTTGTTCAAAAATGTAGAACTCTAACAAGTTTATTACTTATTCTGTTTCCTGTGCCAGTGTTAGCATGTGTTATTTTAACAGCATCCTCCTGCCTTGCTTTTCTTGAAATGAAAGGCTTTTTTCAGTTCCATACTGAAATTAGACTGCACTTATCGCTCGTCAGTTATTATCTATAGTCTAGGTAGAATATTGATAGACTATGACCATGTGTTAATTATACTGTAGACTGTTAGTAGTTTTAATTTAGTGGGATGAAGGTGTCAGTAGAGTATTATTTCAACAGAACACATACATTACAGGTGCGTGAGAGGTAAAGAGAAACTACAGAACAAGCAGAAGTCACGCAAGGTTGTCTGTCCTGCCAGGACTGTTATCATCTGATTTAGAAAGATCACTGCATATGATGAGAGAATAATGAGATATTTGCAAAGCTACTAAAAAGCAAGAGTCATGGAGCATTTGGGACATTACTAGAGTGGGTTGGAGCAATCGATTCTTAGAGAGATGTTGTAGAAATGCATAGTATTAATAGACTCCTCACCAGCAATCACTTATAGTTGTCTGGCTTAGGAACATTGTTTTAAAATTTCATCCTGCTGGCTGCACGATGAGGTTTTATTCAAGCTTTTGTTGTCTGTTGATGCACATTAAGATGTGTAAAACCTCTTCTGAGTGGCTGCACAAGGCATATTATCTGTTCCAAGGTAGAACACACTGTCTGTTCTATTTTCTTTTAAAAAATAATTAAATAGTATCTTTATTAATAAATGCTGCAGCTATGTAAAATTGATGAACTTTTTTTTTTTTTCGTGTTTCATTGTAAATAACTAAGAATTAATACTATTTTTTTAAGCATTCAAAAATGGTTCTGGAAGTTTCTGTATAAAATTTTACTTTAGGGTTGTTGGGTTTTTTGGTTGCCTTATAGATCTCTACCAGCATGGTCTTCTAGTGGCTGTGCTGGTCCAACATCTAGTATAACAGCTTTTTCAAGTTTTTTTGAGAATAAAACTTTGTTGTTTTGTTAACCGTAGCACAACTACCTAGGAAAACAGGGAATATTTAGATGCTTTAAAATATTAACTTTTTATGCGAAACTGTTGATGTTTGTTTCCAGAAACTTGAATTAAAATTCAGTTGAGTTCCCTGCATGAGATCATTTTTGATTATAGAATGCCTTTTAAATCCTGAATAATAATGAATTGGTATGAGTAACATGTCCAGTGGTGTGCAAGTACAAGTGCCATTCTTGTCAGATGGTTCTATTTTGGAAGGAGAAGGCCAGTGTTCTGGTACCCTGTGTCCCTCTGCTTCCCTGGATGGGACTCCAGCAGGACCAGACACCTCAGAACTGGTCACCAGCCTATTGGGGATCCAAATTAATGTCTTTGTTCAAAATGAAAGTGTTTATACATAATGCCCAAATTTTGTTAAATTCTTTGAGTTGTTTAAACTGAAAGTTTCTGTGCTTCCATATAGTTGCATTGTCATGTGCCTACTGCACTAAATTGGAAATATATGTGAGCCACAAGGGAAGAGGCTGTGTCCTTGAAGTGCAAATTGTTCATAACCATTTTGAGCACCGTATCCTGAGACCGTAACTTGTTTTATCTTGTGGAACCTTCTGCCATCTTTAAAGGGCTGCACAGAAAGTACCTATATACTCGTGAACAGAGCGTTTCCAGAGGAGTCTGTGTAAAGAATATATAGCTTGAGAACAAATGATTTGCAAGAAAAGTGTGTCTTACATTCAAAGTTTTGGTCCAGTTTCTTAATTCTTGGCATGAGACTTTATAGTAATATTAACAAAATGGAGCAGTAACAACAAAACCTGATACTCTTTTTGTGTCCTCCTGGGGTTACACAGACTCCAGAAGGCCTTGGAGCATGGCTTGACAGCAGGACAATTTATATAGTGAAGCGTCTTAAGTGATGTTCCCCAGAATCTGATTGGGAAATAAATGGTAATATGCTTACTCCATTCTTGTTCAGCTGCCAGACGTGACAGTCATTCCTTCTCAGAATATAAAGTGATGTCTGCATTGCCAGGCACAGCAGGCTACTAACGTTCTATGGAAAGCAAAGTTTCTGAATTTCATTAACTGGATCTGATTTCATTAATTTCTTTTGTTTTTCTAGTGCGTTGGTACTAACTTAAACTGCATCCTAATAATTCAAGGTTTTGATATGTGTTGTGAGAATCCAAAGAAAAATGCGTAAGCAATGTAATAAGAATCAGTCCAAAGACCAAGAAGTAGGAATAGGAGTAATATTTCAACTCTAATGGAAAAAACAACATGGTAGAGCTTTGCTAATAACTTGTACATAGGCGTTCCACATTAATGGAAAAAAACCTGAAAGCTCACACCGAGCACATAGGTATTACGGTTATTTTACAAGATGTCAGGTTAACAAAGAAGATTTCAGTACTTTGAATAGTAAAGATTAATGTAAATATGGTACTTTTAATTTCTAATAGTATACAGTACAATGATCATATAACTAATACGAGTAGCTAAAAGTAAGTAAAAAAGCTTTTGCTCCTTAAGAAAATAGGCTTTCCATACAGCATAATTTAGGAGTCTGATTCCCATTCATTATGTTGTCAGAGTAAATGGCTCAGGCACTAAAATGTTTAAGTCAGTTATAGGAAAGATTTTTTTTAAACATTGTTTTAATCTCTAGGCATTTAGAAGCTAAATATTTAAGCAGCCACTAGACCTAATGTTTCAATTTTTAACTACCATTAAACATCAAAGGCAAAATTACAAACTCCACTCATAAACTTGAGCTTGTGATGCATCCTAAATTCAACTCGGCTGTGTTGAGGTTTCTATACAAACTTCAAATAATCAGCACACAATGTATTTAGGTACCTCATAAAAGGTAGGCGTTAGGAAAAAATAAGTTTCATGTAGTACTAATGAAATGTATTCAAATAGGGAAAATGACAAAGGGTAAAAAGTAGGCTTGTTATGATTATGAAGCAGTCGTCCAAAACACTGAGCAGTATCAGCATTATAGTAGGTCTGTCTCCATTATTAGTGTATTCGGTTTTCATTTCTCATCTCTTTTTCTCCCCCCAGCAACATGGAAATAAGGAAATGTTCTTATCTCAGACGAGCTGGAATTTAAATCCAAGCTAATAAGACCCCAGAAATTCAAACTTTACTATTCAGTAAAAATGTCCATGTAAAAAAAATATTGCGATAAAATATTGGATATGAATTTAAAATTATTTTAAAATATCTGCTGCAAAATAACTGTTAAGGAAACTTAATTGAATTCCCAGATGAGCGAAATGGGGGAACACAACTAATTGTTGTGCTAACTGAAGAAATCTGTTCTACCTACAGTGGGGTGGGGAGAATGTACAAGTTGGGTGACGTGCTTGGGCAGTGTCACCTGCATCATCCTGGTGCTGGTGCGATTTGCCTCCCTTTTACTGGTTCCTAACTTTCTTGAAGGTGATTGGAGTGAATAGTGATTGAAAGTTTGTTAGTTGGGAGAGACAAACTGTCAAAAGTCATTATGGGGCCCGAGACGTCACCGAGAGGCACATGAGGCTCCATAGTGGTGGAGCCGGGGGCTTCTCGCCGTGTCTGAGTAAGTGGAAGAGGTAGAAAATGACTTGATTCCTTGAGATGATGAAGGACACAGGAGCAAGAAGGTAAATGAGCCGTTTTCAGTGAGTAAAAAGAGGAGCAGACAAGATCATTTGTTTAGGTTGGAAGGTACATCCAGTCAGGTGGAGTTAGGCTCAGATATAACAACACATGGGACTTGCACTGTGTGTTAACGACGATGAATCAGAGAAACCCGGTTTGACTTGAATTTTCAGCGTGAGTTGGCAGAAAGTCCATTTGTTAGAACAGAAACATCTTTTTACTCATAAACTGAGCAAATTTATTTTGGGCATAATTGAGAAACAATGATTATAAAATCTCACAATGCCTTTTTTTTTTTTTTTATAATCACTGCTCACAGAAAAATGCACTGAAAGCTACAAGAAATTTTTGCCTAAGCTGTGAACATAGTTTTTTCACACTTCCATGGCGAGAATTCCCTCCAGTTTCTCAAACCCTGGGGAAAAAACAGAGATGGGCATCTGGGCTGTGATCCTAGAGGCGTGTTTTCTATCAGCTGTTATGAGTAATCTAGTGAGACATTAACTTCAGGTGTGTAAAGTTAGGGATTAAATTTAAATTAAAAAATAAACACTCTCATGAATTTCCATACACCATGCATGCTACTCCCTCAACTGTATGCATTCTTAATTTTACAGTGTATTTTATGGAGATATTAGATGGTCCTGGGACAGTGAATTACAAGGGGGCCGGTGGGAGCCTGTGTCTGCTCACGCTCACCTCGGGCTGGCAGGAATCCCCACAGGGCTCAGCTCCCACCTTACTTAGCAGACGACCTGATTTAAAATGAATTTATATGCAGTCTCAGCACCTGTTTCTTCCTTGAGCAGCAGTATATTTTCCACATATCTCTTTAAAATAAGACTACTGGGGTTTTATTAGGGGATATTGTTTAGTAGTTTTCCATGTTTTTGCGAGTATATTCGAATTGTTTCATGTGAAATACACTGATGTGCTCTTTTGTAATTGCAGCTACAATGTTTGCAATGTTACAGAAATGATTGCAGTCTTTTTAGCTAAAAAGATAAATTAGTCTGTATTGCCAGGGATTTGTATTTCTAATTTTCAAAGGCAAGTTTTCATAGTCAGAGGTGCTTCTCTTTTAAGCTGCTGCTATGAAAGAGAGTCCCAGAACTTATTTCACAGAAACTATAAAGTCATTCAAGGCAATGAAAGATCTCGCTGCTTTAACCTTTCAGAAAGTCACTCAGTTGAGCAGTCAGACCGCATTATTCTATATCTTGTCTAACATGAGGAAACAGTCCCAAAAGAAAGATATCCCAAATTAACGCCACACTTCCTTAAATAGAGACATTCTTGGTTTTCACCAAGCTAATTCGATCCAGTTCAGTTAACTCATTTTTTTTTTGTGCCGGGATCACAAAAGGCAGCCATGAATGAAGCGAGTTCATCATGTGTTTGACACATCAGTGTGAAACTCAAAGGCGGCCGTGAGGGAGGGTTCCTGCCTTTGGCTTTTCAGACAATACCCAGTGAAAGGGGCCCCTCATTCAAAACTGGGCTCCAGCAAACTGGGCAGGCTGCTGCGGATCACTGTTACAAACAGGTATAATGGGAATTAGCCAGAACTTGATTCATCAGACACCTCTTGAGTTCTAGTTGTGACTGTTGGTGTAATCCAATCTTTATCTAATGCGCTCAGCCCAGCAGATGGTCCGCGGGACTTCTGTATGAGCAAAAGACTGCCTGCTTTGGAAATAAAAATAATGTGCAGAATAAAAAGTATTCATGTAAAAAAAAAAAAAGAAAAAAAGGTTTTTACACTTAATGTAATATATGTTTGTAAATAATGTCCCTTCCACTTTTATACCGTGACATATACGGTGTATAAATTCGGATAACAAAGAGTGATGGACAATCACAAAATACATATTTTGTACCCTAAGCTACCTTTAAAAATAAAAAAGTAAACATATTTTTGTAACTTTTAGCATTATTCTCAGTCAACAAATGCCACCCTTGAAGCCAGTACCTGCGGTCTCACTAAGTAGTGGATTCTGTGATGTGCAAAGGTGGTGTCTGCTGTGATGCTACCAAGTAAATGTTATTTGAGCTGTATCCAAATTCTGAACGCATTTTCAGAGAGTTGGTTTTCTCTCCAAACTGACTGTATCAAGTACATAAGAACGTAACAGCACTAATTTTCAGGATATTTGCTAATAATTACATCAAGTTGAGGGAGCAGTGGAGCATTTCTTAGGCCTGACACTCTGACAGTGGCTGCTTTTATCAATATCAACTGCCCTTCTGCAGTGGAAGAAGAAAAATCATGAAGTAACTTTGCTTTCTGGATATGTGGGATAATCACTGGGTTTGTAAAATAATAGATTATTGACTCAATTTTAAGTATGACACAGATGTTGCTGACAGAAACGGCTTTTCAGCCCTCTCTTAAGCTGGTGATCTCACTGGGATTTGTAAAGGGCCTTCTCTTTCTAGCAGCTGCTGTGAAAGATGGGAATAGATGTTAGTTTGTGGGGGTTTGGTTGTTCTTTAATAATCTCATTCCTGGAACATGTTTCCAGAATACTTCATTTTAAGTATCTCTTTTTGCTTAGAAGCTCAAGGTAGGTCTAGAGATAAGAGAGCAGCTAGTGAAGCCCAGTCCATAATATCCTTTATTGCATTTCTTAATTACTTACTCAAATTTTATGACAAAAAGAATACGAAAAATACAAAAAATTGTGAACAAAGAATAATGACAATTTCCGCTAACTTTGAATATTTTCTTATTTTTCATAAATTCAACAAATCGAGAAAATCAATCTTATGAACCATTTTATAGCTCTGTACCTCATTCATTAGCGTCTTCTAGAAGCAAATACTTTGGTCATATAAATACGCACTTTTAATATTTGCGGTTTTGTTTCTTTCCTACAGTTTTAATACGAAACCTTCTGGCGTTGAGGACCTCAGGAAAACAACGGTGAGTTACACAGTGGCATGGAAAGCCATCGGTACATGTCAGCCAAGTGATGCTTGACACAATATAAGCTATTATTCTTGTTTAACCTCTTACGAGGAAACATTGAGGAGTTTTTGTTTTGAGATATCCAGAAAAATCTAATGGGAAAATTACAGGCTTAATTTAAATTTGGAAATAAAGAAGAGCTTTGCGCTCAATGTGATGTAGAGAAAAAGGGAAAAAATAGATCTTTGTACAGAAAATTAAGAAAACCCCTGTTGCTTTGGGGTATTTCAGATGATTCTAAAGAAGTGATGGTCAGGTGAGGAGTTCTGCATTGGGCAGGGATGTGTTGGTTGATCTAACAGGAGTTTCCTATCACAACAGCCAAAATGAAAGTGATGAACTGATTCATGGCAGGATTAAGAACATTAATAAATGAACAACCTCTCAGAAAACAGTACAAATAGAAATACTAAAAGTTATTATTCAAAATATTCTTTTTGACTCTAAAAATACCTAGAATAAATCATGTACTAAGAAAAGACAGAAAACCCCCACATATTTCCTATGCAGTGTCTTTGTTTGAAGGAAAATGTGGTCTTACTAGAATTTGTTCTGTGAATAGATGAAATCTTTAAAAGGGGGTTTGTTTTCCGTCTTTAAAATATATAAAAAACAATTTCCACAAGCAAATATGACTTTGTACTGTTTGTTTTTTTGCTGGTTTATGTAAATGACTTGTAATAACATTTGATGTTATTGTAAATGCCCAAGTTTTTATAATGTAAGTAACTGGTGGGAGATGTCAGAGTATATGAAGGCTGCCTTTGATCAGATAGTGAACTGAATTCTACTAGGCGGTTACTTAATCTCTGACAAAAAGCGACATCAAAAAATTGATTTAACTTCGCAGCTATTGTCTGTAATGTAACCATAATTACAGTTTCTATGTGCTTGCAGATGTACCACCGCAAATCATGTCATTTATTGCTGGTAAAAGCATCGGTTTAATTCTTTTAAGAAATAAGATGTGAATTGTTTTATTTAAAGGATTTAAAGGTGATAAAAGAAATCCTTGATGATTTTTCTTTTGGAATACCAGCCATCCTAAATGTCAGTTGTAGGATTATGAGGTGGTGCTCATTTAATACAAAATACAAATTAGGAGGAGGAGAAGCTATATCTCAGCGATAGTTTTGAATGAAACCATTTGAATATATTTTTTTAATATTCACGATTGCTTTCTAAGGTATTTGAAGTAATTTATTCTTAGGTTCTGCTGTAATAACCCTCACTGAGTTATTCTATTTCTTCCTTGTGCATCACATTTAGTAATTATGTTTGTATGTCTTCTACTCTGGTGCCAACACCTGTCTCTGAAAGCAGCGTTTAAATGGGAGCAGTAGCCAGTTGAAAGGGCAGCGTGAGCTCTTTAAGGCCTAATTAAGAACTGAAGGGAAGATGAATAAGTAGGACAAAAGATGTGAAAGTAGCTTAGATGATATTCCCAGAGCAGAATTCCTCATTAGAACAATAAAGAGATGATCAGAGATTGCCAGGCCTTCATTTTATCTGACTGCGTTTCCTCTGGCTGTCAGCGTGTACCCCAATAGGATTTTGTAGCTGAGACAATAATTCTTTGCATAGCTTATTATTTAGAATCTTTTTTTTCTTAATAATTCATTATACGATTAATGTTTTGTATGAAAATTTTAGTAGCTGGTTTTGTGAAGATATAATTGTTCCTTATACGTTTAAGTATCGCTTATTTGCTCAAACTGAACATTTAAAATCTCCAGAACTTTAATGATATTTATTCTTAAGTACTCACAACCTTTAACTAGAATTTTGTGTAATTAATGTGACAGGTTATTCCCTCCCAAAGATCCATATAGAGCATGCGCATGGCAAAACATCTTTGAAGCATATGTGCGACAAACAATTCTCCAGTAAATTTTATATAATAATTAAAGACATTCGTTGGATCTTAATTCCTGTTCCTTTGCCATATCAGAAAAGTAGGAAGACCCTATATTTTAGACATGGAATTGTTAATGTTGTCTTTTCCAACATGTACAAAAATTTAGTACCATAAACAGAAAATTTTACTTCTTTCATGTAGAACAAAATGCACTAACAATATAATGACCACAAAGTGAAGTTATTTTCTCTTCAATGCTTGCTGGAAATCAATTACTAACCAATTTAGAAATTTCATCACATCAGGCATTTTAATGAAGTGGGAGTTATTGATCACTTTCAATATTGTAACTTGATACTACAGTTTAAAATACTGGATATGTGTACATAAACGTGATGTTAAATATCTCAAATGTAGTGAGAAACCCTTCAAAGCACATGTTGTCAAGATCTACTGTTAGAATATAATTGATGGAGGGAGGCCGATTGATCTGCTGTACATCAGCCTGTTTGCAGTGCCCCATCACTTTTAAACAGGTTTATTTGAAAACTTCAACCACCTGCATATTTTAATGATTCGATGTATGCCAGTGTGTGAATACGGAGCTGTACGGAAAGAAAAGGAATGAAACAGGAAAAGGAATGAGTTTGACTTTGTTCCGTGATGCGCTTCCTTCAACATTTTTAATGACAGGTTTCCACTGTAAACAGAAGATATTTTGTGTTCTTCTGCCCTATTAGAGGGGCAGGATTTGAGAGGTTAGATTATTTTACGTAGAGGCTCCTTATCTTTTTAATGTCTCCGCTTCTGAATCAGCTAAAACTTACTGCTTTGCACCTTTAACAGCGTTAATACTTTTATAACCCAACTCTCACGATCTTTTTCTCCGTTGTACATCTCCAAATGTAATCTGGTTCGTTAAGGTCACAGTTAATTCTTCTTGACATAGAATCAGACGGTCAATTTTATAGTGTTTTGAATCTCATGCTGTCCTTTGTTAAGGGGACTAACTTGTCCATCTCTGTTAATACCTGCACTTATCGGATCATCAGAAATCATTACAGAAACAATTCTGGTTTACCTGCTGCTTCATTCTAGGCCCCTCTTTCTTTAAAGCAAGCAAGCAAGATCTTTTAGTAGTACATATTTCTGTCCCAAGTGCTCTGGTGCAAATAAGATGCAGCCTTTAAATTCACCTGAAATTTAAAATTGTAAATTTTATTACGTGATTCAAAAGCCAAAGCCCAGAAAACCACTCATGACTAAAACCAGAATATGAAAGACAGATGAGGGCTGATGTCATTTAAAGCTAAGTAAATGTTTTGCCATGGTATGCTCAGAAGGCAAGAGCTCGGGAAATTTACAGTAGGACTTGAATTCTCAGGGCTTTCTCTTGTTCTGCTATAATTAAAGTTACTACATAGTCGGTTTCCCGAAGTGGACCTGCTAACTGTTGTTGTGGTTACTGCTCATATGGTCATTAACGGTGTATACATCTCTCTGAGAACTGTATTTTTTTCTGAGATGACAGTGTGGGAAACTTATTTTAAACTGAGCACCCTGTCTCCAGTTGTCAAGAGACTTTGCTTCTTTGCACACGAGAAACATGAAAAGTGATTACCCATCAGCTTGCTCAGAACACTGAACTATTTAATAACATCTGGTGGTTTTTTTGACCTTATCTGTAGGATGGAAATCCTTTCGACGCCGCGGCAGGATACCGTAACCTTACGTATGAAGAGGTTTTGCAGGAGCTGGTGAAGCATAAAGAGCAACTTAAGAAGAAGGACACTCATATTCGGGAGCTTGAGGATTACATTGATAATCTTCTTGTACGAGTGATGGAAGAAACACCCAGTATTCTCAGAGTGCCATACGAACCTTCTCGAAAAGCTGGCAAGTTTTCCAAAAGTTAAGACACTGATGCTTGGTGGTGCTTCCTGCTGAAGACATCAGTGGAAGGAATTCCCACTTTGACATTTTGACTTCTCTTCATTCCTTTTCTCCCAAGAAATTCCAGGAATCGAGGGAGAACAGGACTATGGTGTGGGGGTATTTTTGTTTGTTTTTTACTCCAAACACTAGCAGAGACTGCCAAAAGTAATATTCTGTTAGATTACCTAAATATTTTTCTTTTCTTTTTGAAAACACCTTTAGGTACAGAATACTTACGGTAGAGTAAATAATACACATTAAATATGTCCATGCAGTTTATATAATAGCTTAGTGTTCACCATGTGGCAGTTTCAGCTGGGAAGCCCGTGCCGTTATGAATGTTTTCTTGAATGATTATTGGTATTATGCAAACATATCAATTCTGATATTACAGCATGCCATCGAGACCACTGTTTTCGAGCCAGTGCAGTACGCTTTACTAGACCTAAGTGTGCTTTGTCGCAATGGAATGTAGTTTGTTCAACACATATTAGAGGAAAACAGTGATGCACAATCTTTGCGGAGTAAATGCTGTATTCTGTACGATGTGCTTTTTCTATAACAATGTGAAAAATACCTTGCCATGTCGGTAATGGCACATGCTGGAATCAGTGATTTTACACTTAAATGCTGAATTTTGTGAATAACGGCTGAACTTTGGTATTGAGCTCATGACATAAGGTTGTTTTGAGGACCTTTTTGTATGAAGTTATTGCATGCCTTTTTATATGTTAAAGTACTTTGAGCAGTGTTAATAGAATGGGACTGGAGAAAAGTATGGAATAAGATACAAATCCTTTGTTCAGTCACAGTGTGCTACAGTGAAAATGTAGGAGGCATGAACAGACTGACAAATAGATATGGTACTTGAGAAAATGGAGAACTGACTCAATTTAAGGTTGAGTTTTACATTATATATATGTCTTAAGTTTTTAAAATCTTATGACAACAAAGTATATGCCTTTAGAGATAGGCTATGTTGCTTAAACACATATAGAGTACTTAGAAAGGCTTTTCATTAAAAAAATAATCTGTATTTGTTGTAAGGACTTCTAAAAGTCAGTTTTCATTGAGGCAAATGAAAGAAGAATGTAGTAAATGTCTTCCTGATCATTTAATAATTGCTAGTAAAATGACATATGAGAAAGGTATCAATTATTCAAGAAATCAGCAAAATACAGTGATGAACATATAATAGGCAATTAGTGTAGAAGAATAATCCTCACAATGTTAACATAAATAGACTTTAATTTCCTTCATAAGAGCCTCATTTGGATAGTATGTTGCTGCAGAACAGTAAGATGATATTAACAAAAAAATACAGAGAATATTTTTGATTTGGATTTAAAAAACCCGACTGTCTTCTCCTCCTCCTCTTCTTTTTCTACACCTGATCTGGTTTTCTTCTTACAGCACCATGAAATGGCTGTTGCTGAGGAGGAAAAAAGTTTGAAGTTAAATTCCAATTTGTTGTTGTTGTTAAAGATCCAAATATGTTTTCATTTTTAAAACTGTGAAAATTAGTAATATCTTGAATAATTATGTTCTGGAAAAGCTGAAAAAGTTCTGTCTGAACACTTTTGACAATGTTAGTGTTGTGTGACAGTACAGAATTAGTCTCGTTAAAAATATTTCTTTGCACAGTTGCTCTCAGATTTAGTCTCTTCTCTCTCCTTCTCTCCTTCTCCTTCTCCTTCTCCTTCTCCTTCTCCTTCTCCTTCTCCTTCTCCTTCTCCTTCTCCTTCTCCTTCTCCTTCTCCTTCTCCTTCTCCTTCTCCTTTTTATAATATTTCCCTCTTCTTTTAGGAACTACCTCCAATCTCCCTAGCACGATGTCCCTAAAATTTGTGCAGTTTGAGTGTTCCCAGCCCAAGGCAGGGATCCCTTAGCATAGATGATTGTGCCTGGATGGAGCCTGAGTGATTCAAGCCCTTCCTCACCATAGCGCTCTGCATTTAGATGTTTCTAGCCCAGAAACGGGCCCACTTCACCAAGTTATCTCCTTCTGACAGCCTAAGGATTTATCAAGTTTGGTACCTCGTAATCCACATGAATGTTCTTTTGACCCACTTAAGATCTAAATGACTGTAAATTTGTTGTAATATATTCAAAGTGCCAAAGGTTATGTCCTAAGTTATGGTACGTTTACTGTTGGAAGTTAAGTTTTGCACTCAATTAGATTTTAATTTCCTAATTACACCAAGATGTATTTCACTTACTCAGTATTTCCATAGAGGTTCTTAAGCATTTTCAAATGTTTGGCCGAAGCAAGTGGTTTTCTCATATTGTCAATGAGGACATGTTGTGCAATTGTTTTGAATTCCACAGTCATTTTCAAACTAACTGGTATGAGACCATCTGTAGCATCTACGATGATTAAATCACACACACCAATGGGGTTTAACAAGTAAACTAACCAGAGAACACGCTCCAATGACTTCTCACTTGCAAGCCAACTTATAATTATTAAAATGAAACTCTACTATATTTAGCACCTCTGAAATCACTTCTTTTAGAATGTAAATGTAGAGTATCAAACTGCATAATTGACTAAAAGCAGATCATTTGACATATTTGCATACCAAGAATGATAAGCAGATTAAAGGTAGCGAAAAGATCAATTTTTGTGCATTAATGAAGAAATTTAGTGAGGCTTTGAATGTGCTATCTAGTCTTTATCTGATCTGTAAGTGAATAAAAGCACCTTTTGTTTCTAACAGTTTATCAAGAAAGAGGGGAGAATGACAAATGCAATTTAGGAAAAGGTAAAGTTACCAAGAGAGGCAGAATGGGACATTTACAACTATATTTTTATAGAGTTCATAGAGCTAAAGATATAGGCTGGTTTAGGAGCAATTCTGGGAATGTTACGTGCACAACATTTTCTTCTTATAAAGAAAATTTTAATGTTTTTCTATATTTTATGGTTATTTTTGAAAAGCATCTTCACCCCGCATCTATTTTTTTTTTGAAACATGCAGCTTTTGATTGAAAACATTTCATACAGAGTCATTTATATGTTGAAAACAAAGAAAGTTCTGTTTCTCCCATAGGATAGAATTGTAAACTTTCTTGCAGATCATTTTAGAACTATAACTTGCCAGTAATGATGAGTCTTTCTTGCCCTTTTAAGTTGTAGGGATGAAAATTGTGGACATCTCCACGTTATTTTGATATTTTTTTTAATCTTAAAAATAAGCATACGAGTTCATCTATGCACACACTATACTTTGAAGTTATCCTTTGAAATATTTCCTCTGCTCATAGCCATGTACTTTACTTTAAAAGAACAAATATTAAGGCCATACTTTAATGTTGTAAGTAACAAATTTAAACTTTCTGCCATTCAAGAAGGATGTTTAATATTTATATATGTTACCTCTTGCTGCTGTATTTTACATTTAGCTTGCTTTTCTCCCTAGGTGATACATAACTACATTTATTGCTGTTGGCTCTGTATCAAGAATTATTTGTAATTTTCCAGCTGTCAAACTGTTGCCTTGAATTTAGAAAGGTTTTGTGATTTGGGGGCCTAATGAATCTCGTGCCCATTAGGTACTAGTCTGCATTTCTTTCTGTGCGGAATGTCCTTTCTGAGATGCGTCTTAAAACAAACAGAACTGCTGTCTTAATATGTTTACTGCTGCACTGGAGGTTTATTTACACTTCCAGCTTTCAAGAAGAATTATTGTCGTACATCAAGTATGTAAAGTAAGCTCATAGGCTTTTGCTCTTTCTGTATCCATTACTGTTGTAGATATGATGGAGGCATTAGCTGTGGGCTTTTAAAATGGTGATTTTTAAAGCATGTTGACTAACTTCTTCTCTTTGAAGTACATGGTGAAGGATTATAGCGCTGCTGTGTTGATGATGCTAGATTTAAAGGTCTGTCAGCACTTCTCGTATGAAACCCTATTTTCAGGGATTTATAACTTTTAAATGTAGTTACAGTTGCTGGAAGTATTTAATATGCAATAGGTAGCACTTTAATCTGTTTATGAAGGGTTTTGAGAATTGTTTCTGTTGAAAAAGTCATGGTGGGCATTCGCTTTATCTTTCATAATTTGTACATTGAAGAAACCACTGTGCGTTACTAGTGGTAGAGCCATTCCTGTTCATCTTAGAAGCTTCCAGAAATCTTGTATTACAATGTGCTATAAAAAGCTGAAGATCCAGGTTATATAGGAAGTCTGTAAAAGTACGAACATATAACTTACAGGTTGATTTTTGTCTCGTGCAATCAGTGGTAGTTTGTCTACATTTAATAATGGTACAGAATCACAACTATATGCACATGTGAGAACTAGAAACTTAGAATGCATGAAAAACTTTATTTTTGTTTCATTATTGCAACTTCAGCGCCTTTAATTTGATTAAAATGTTATCTTAATATTTTAATTTCTGTTCATTAAATAAATATTGCATGTCTAACACTAATAAAGCACCACAATGCACTACCACAGTATTTCTGGAATTGTGATATTAATCTGTGTTATGCAAAGCTTGTGACTCCTCAGCTCCACTGAAGTGTTTGTAAGACTCTCAGACCACAAAGAGGTATTTCCTTAAGGACAATTCTAAATGAATATCCCAACTGTTTGCAAGGTAGCCATTAAGGGAAATCTCTCCAGTAGGGTCCAAAACTTATAATTAGTGAAAAAAAATGATATGTTCTTAATATGCTAATGTGTATTTCTTTTTTATATGACAGCTGCAGTCTCTTTGAACGCACCATTCTTTTGGTTCGGTGGTTGTGTAAGTATTATGAGGAGATGTTTGGCTCTGCAGACCAGAGTGGTGCTCAGCATGAGGACAAACACTGCACAAGTTTTGTATGGAAAGCATGATACATGTTTCTCTTCCTACTTGGGAGAATAAAACCCAGCCAGAATGAGAGAAAACCGGAGCCTCCTCCACACCTGCCGGCCCCATGGGTATTTTTTCAATGCTCCCACAAGTTTTTCAACACACTTTTCTCAGCAAAAAAAATGCCTTTGCCTGTCTTTTCCTCACGGCAGCAGGACAGCAAAGTGTGTCCCCTCACAGTAGTAGATTTTCTGGATGCTGAGGAGGTACAAAGGGTGGTCCAGGAGAACGTTGCGAGAAGTTCACCTGGTTACTTGAGGTTTGAATTTCCCTGTGGAGCGCGATTCCTTTCCTTGCAGTTCACTGGCTCTGTGACCAGGTCCTACGTCCACTGTGGACTCCATATGAGGCTTAGAAAGGGTTCTTCTCTTTGAGGTAACAATGAAACGTGGTGGTTATGGGAAATCAGTCAATTTTTGAGTTGTACATGTACTTACACATGCTTTGCTAGCGCGTTTCCATCAGCTGTTTCACCCCACGTGTCTCACTTTGCAACTGGGCGAGTAGATGAGGAATGAGGACCGAGGAGGAAGGCAGGTTTCTGAAAGCAGCGTGCTGCATATTAAACACCACTTCCCATCTGTAATTCACATCTGGTAACTTTAATCTCAGTCCCTATGCACATTTGAAAATGGAGCCAGTGTGATTTCCCTACCTCAGAGGCATAATGTTTGTTAGTTGGTACCAACTGTAATTCTGTTGACAGTGTAAGTGCCCAGCTTGATTAAATAGCTCCCAGTTTCCCCAGCATGGAGTTGGTTTTTGAGATTTCATTATTTAGCATCTCAACCCCCTAATCAAGGTTCTCAAGGATATTTAAAAATGTAGTTTAGCAGTTAAAAAGAGCTATTGAAATATTTAGATGTAACGTAGAAGGATCATTAAGGACAATTCTCTCTCCAGTTACATTCATTAAAGTTAATTCTTTATGGAATCATACAGAGTAAAAATCAGGATTTCATTTCCACATTTTAAGTTGTTTATTCTGTTTTTATGGGAGCGTTGTGCAAGCTGTGGCTGCGGCTCACTTGGGATACGTTGCCCTTTGGTGCAACACTGGGCGCATTAGTAAAGCTATAAATAATGATGATGAAAAACAAATCCCGACTCTTATTCTGCATTAATAAATTAACTGTTGGATTATTTTGTTGGATTATTTTGCAATACTACCATTTTATGAGACAGAGGAATTAGACTATCTGCTAAAAAACTGTTTTCTCTTGTCTGCACTACTATTGAGTAATGATGATTGGAGTCTGCCACACTAAGTACAGCCCAGTTTGCAAAGCACGTGGCATTGTCTGTGTGATGTTTATAAAAATATCAGTATATTCAATGCTGGAAGCCAGTGGCTTCACATGGAGATGATTGCAATGTATTTATAAAGTGTTTTTACAGCATTTAGCAGCACAGATCAGCCTTTGATAAATGGATGGTGATTTGGGAGAGAAAAGTACCCTCCGTGGCTAAATATTGACCTGTTTGTATTTTAGAAGTAAGCAGTTTAAAAAGGTTTTGGGGACATGCAGCATTTAAATGAAGCCAAATATTAAAAAGGGGGAAGACTTCCTGGGATGGTGTTTTGTTTCAGACTTAATAGTATTTAGAGGGAATGAGTAAATGCAGCATTTGGGGTGATTCCACTGTTGGGATCCAAAATAAACCCAACAGAAAGTTAATAGGACTCAGATGCTGATTTTAAGGGATTTATTTGCCCAGGATGTGCCGGGTTGTTTTTGTAGTAGGAGTTAACACAGCATCCCTACCTGGCAGGATCGGGGTCAGGTTGAAACCCCCCCAAAGAGTGGGAGTTTATGAGCAGGATTGGTTCCCAAGGTGTTGGGTGGGCGGCAGGTGTGGGGCAGAATCCCGGGGCTTTAGCCGAGTGTCACCTCTGCTTTCTGAGTCCTTCTGGTGTTGTAGTGCTAACTTTGCGGATTAAATGAACCCCTTTCCTAGGGACGTTAGGAAGAATCTGAGGAAACGTGGTGTCCGCAGCACGCGGGTGCTCCGGTTGCCTCTGTTGTGACTTGCAGTAGGTGTCTGGCATGGGGTCTCACAAATAAACCCCCAAAATGTGTCATTTTGCCACCTTCTCTAAATGATTCATTCAGGGCCTTCTTAGGTGATGAATGTCTCCTTCTCCGATAACTTGCTGCTTACATTATGAATTCCTTGAAAATTGACTCCCTGGGACATCTTTACAGGAGACATCAAGGGTCTCCATTTAAATTTAATGAATATTACGTAATTTGCCAAGGACTTCTACAATGCATTAAGGAAATCTGCCTCTTTGAGGCCAGGTCAAAATAGTGGCAACTTAATGGCATCTTTTAAAAGCAGCTTCTGACTCTCCAGCTATGAGTATTTTCTATTTTCTAAATGTTTTCCCCATTAAAGCAGTTTATTTCATTAACTTATAATCCATAGTTTAAATATATTTTGCTAATTGTAGTTTACCTAGTACTTATTTTTGAGGAACACTGAAGCACAAAGTGCAAAATGTCAGGGTTTTTTAAGTCTTGCCTCCTGCATAGAAATTGCATTTGAATAAGCATTTTTCAATACGCTATTTTCAAGGAGGTTTATGTGCTGTTTTAAACTAAATCATTACATGTGTATAAAAAGAAACAATTTAAAGTGTTCATGCAATTTATGGTTTTAATTCCTTTATACATATGTGCTCCAATATTTTATAGGTGAGATTCAAAAGCTACCACAGTTACATGTTTTAAATTGTAAGGTAATATTGTGAGAAACCAAATTATTTGCTCCCAAAATGTAGAGAGCCAAAGTATCTGATATACTCTTTTGTGTATTGTACAAGTTCAAAATGAGCTCTGGGAGAATCAAGGTTTTCGTTAAAAATTGTACAAACCTTTGTGTTGAACTGCAGTGCAGCTGAAGTTGGGTATGCAGCCTCAGGCACTGCTTTATCCAACAGGCTGGCATCAGGTTTGCTTTATTTCTTTATAACTGGGGACAAGAGGGTGGGAATCAGTTTACAACAGGTACCAGGTACTGCTTTTGGGAAGGAAAAAAGTGTTGATCCTTTGTGAGGTGTGGTCTTGACTTTTTGGTGTGTGTGAAGTACATTGAGTGTGAACATTGAGTACATTGGTGTGTATGAAGTACATTGAGTGGGATGCAGTTCAACAAGGCCAAGTGCCGGGTCCTGCACTTTGGCCACAACAACCCCCTGCAGCGCTCCAGGCTGGCACAGAGTGGCTGGAGAGCAGTCAGGCAGAAAGGGACCTGGGGGGACTCATGGACAGGAAGCTCAATATGAGCCAACAGTGTGCCCAGGTGGCCAAGAAGGCCAATGGTGTCCTGTCCGGTATCAAAAATAGCGTGGTCAGCAGGACAAGGGAGGTGATCCTTCCCCTGTGCTCTGCATTGGGGAGGCCACACCTGGAGTATTGTGTTCAGTTCTGGGCCCCTCAGCTCAGGAAAGAGATTAAAGTGCTGGAGCGGGTCCAGAGAAGAGCAACAAGACCGAGGAAGGGACTTGAGCACAAGCCCTATGGGGAGAGGATGAGGGAGCTGGGCTTGTTTAGTCTGGAGAAGAGGAGGCTTAGAGGTGAGCTCAGCACTCTCTAGAACGACCTGAAGGGCAGTTCTAGCCAGGTGGGGATTGGGCTCTTCTCCCAGGCAGTCAGCAATAGGACAAGGGGGCATGGGCTTCAACTCTGCCAGGCGAGATTTAGGCTGGAGATTAGAAAGCAATTCTTTGCAGAGAGAGTGGTCCGCATTGGAATGGCTGCCCAGGGAGGTGCTGGACTCACCGGCCCTGGAGGTTTTTAAACTGAGATTGGACATGGCACTTAGTGCCGTGATCTTGTCAATGGACTGGAGTTGGACCAAGGGTTGGACTGGATGATCTCTGAGGTCTTTTCCAACCCAGTTGATTCTGTGATTCTGTAGCACCAGATTTATGTGTTTCCAGGATCAGATATAGAAAACTTCCCATTTCTTGTATCTTCGCATTTTAAAACTTGTATAAATAGCTATTTCCTTATTGTTAAAGGCCACATTATTGTTGGCTACAGTACACTTAACGATTCACTTGATTAACGTGACTGCTGTTTGAGACCCTCTCGTAATTGGCCTCCTGATAATCCGCACACAGAACACTGTGAAATTGTGTGAATTTGAAGTTGGGAGACTAAATTAAAGGAACATCCAACAGCAGTGGGGAGAAATAAAATAATCCTAATCAAAAGCAAAAGTATGATATTGAGATTCAGTTGGTGGATACTGGAGAGTATTTTTTTCTCGTATTTTTATGATAACTGTCCAGTATAATTGCTTTTGAAAAAACACCACATCCTTCATGTTTGATGGCGTAATATTTAGCAGCTCTTTATAAACCAAATACTAAGTTAAGGACTTGTGTTTAACCTTTGGTTCATCAAACACGATTTCAAAGAGTTGAAGCAGCATTTTATGGCTGGAGATGATCATGACAATTATATTTACTAATGGGGTCTTAGCTATTCTTTTATCTGTTTCAGGATTTTCTGTGTAGTTTCAAGCTCTGAACATTTCACCACAATCTATTTAGAGCACTATTTAAAACTTGTTCCAGTTCTCTTTGCTCTTACACACGCTGATGTGCTAAACCGCTCCAGAAACCAGCTCAGCTCTGCCATATTTGGAGGCTGTTCCTCCTCGTTCCTCTTGGACTGGTTTGGATGGGGACTTAACGTCTAAAGTAACAAATGAAATATGTGACGAGAGCTGACTGCCAAAATTGGGATCAAAGCAAGTTTCTGAAGGGCTCGTTGGAAAACTGGTGAACTTTGGAAGGATTCAAAGCCACAGTCTAAATAGAGGGAAACAGGGTGAAATAAACACCCAGGTGGGAACAGAGCTGTTGGATGTGGTTGGAGGTGTGTGTGTCCCTAAGATCAGTGACTATAGACGGTCGCTCTGGTTTTGGGGCAATGAAAGCAAATCAGCAGCTGAGTTTCCAAATGCGTATCAGTCAGTATCAGGTCGGGGTGTTCACCAAAGAGCATTCAAACTCAAAGGTAGCATTTGTTAATAATGTCCTGCGGGGCATTAACTTGTCTGAAAAGTTGCCAACTTTGGAGATGGGTTCTGTTAAATACATCCAATGTCTTTTTCATCTAACTTAATAATATGAGAACATTCAGCTTTGATATGTTAGTTGCAGCCAGTTCATCTGAATAAAGGGGAGACAACAATTTCTTTTCCCTGTATCCCCCTGAGAAACATGTAGACTTGCAAAAGACAACTGCTGTAACTGGATGGATAGCTGTACCTTGCGGCTGAGTGTTAAAGGTGGCACTGGGGAAAAGAGAGGAGTTCTGCGAAAAGCCTGAGCCTCCCTCACAGTCACGTCCTAAGATTTTAAGGTGTTCAGAAGTAGCAGGAGAAAAGCATTTACACAAGGGTGGTCTTTAGTAATTGGGAGTTGTGCATTTCAGTAAAAAATTGTTTTTATAAGGAGAGGAAGACAGGTTTTAGATAGTCACTGTATTGAAGACTGACCAAATGCTGATATATGAGGGAGCTGTAGAAGGGAACAGCCTCTCTCAGAATATAAAAGGTGATGAATGAGCTTGTTGCGTTTTCCTGTGATAGGCATGAGAAGCAATAACTGATTCCTTACAGGGGGCAATAACTGACTTGCTACAGTAAGCATCACACTTCAAGAGTGTGCCAGATGCTGGGAACACAAATAGTAACAGATTTCTTAGATTTTCCTAGTGCCTGGACAAAGGTACACAAATTGTCCCCCAAAACAAATTGCTTTAATTATAAGCCCCTGATTTTATTTATTTATTACCCAAAGGACAATTAGCAGATACACAAAACATAAAATCTTTCACTGCTTCACTGCTTTCACTGCTTTATTTGATTCCTCCTTTGCCTTTGAAAGAAAAAATACGGATTTTAGTACGACAGAAGACCAATGGAGTCAGTGCTGTGTTCAGAGACTGACATATGAACAAAGTGATGCAGTTATAAAGGAGACATATTAGGCTAGTAGTTCTTTTATGAACAATTTTTTGGTGAAATGGTGGATTTCTGGCAGGACCAGTGACCTTGATGTATTGGGAAACATCCTTCCCTCAGTTAATCCCCAAACCCAGTAGCCGTCATTCTCGCGAATACAGCTGTTTTGCTGGCCAGTTGAAATAACCGCTCACTGCAACTCCAAAATGCAAAGTGATATATATTTTTGGTAGTATTTTAGAAGGCAATGCTTCCTCTTTAGAGAACTTAAAAAGACACTGAGGATTATAAAACTTATTCTAAAACTCGCAGGATTTCATCGTTTCCTCATTGCTGACCCAGGGCACTTGCACTGCTGAGCCAGGGGCTGAAAACCCTGGGGCAAGTTGTTTGTAGCCCTCGCAGTTTCCACAGTAGCCACGCTCAGCAGGACATTTGGATTATTGTTTTCCTTTTACTACGGTACCCGATGGAACCTCCGTGTATCATATCAGCTCATGTCCCGCAACTGCTGGATGTTAATTATTTAGACCATTGGAAAACTGATCCTCCCCTGTTTCCCACAGGTATAAAATGTGTTTATTCTAGATGTGGCCCTGGAGTTTCCCTTGTCTGTGAGAAAAGCTGGCAGCATATCTGCCGACAGCCATCAATCTCTTGTTCTCAGAACGCTCACTTCTGTTTAAAACTTTTTCCTATTATTTTTTGGCCTTAGTTACTACAAAGTCATGAAATTCTCAATAAGTGATTTTTTTTCTTCCAAACTTCAGCATTAATGCCAAATTTTGGCCTTATACTAGCTCAAAATGAGCTTTAAAGGCCACTAATTTCAATATTAACAGCTATTTTCACTTTGTAGTGGTTTTAATAGCTATCTTAGATCTGGGGCAGCAGACCCTTACCACACCTGTTTTCAAAGCAGCAATTAGCTTTGCTGACAGAGAGGAAAATTTAGGGCTGAGTGTAAATCCTGGTCCCTAGGAAGGAAATATTTTGGCCTGTCTGATGGTAAAGTTACACAAAAATTAAAGTGTTTGTAGGCCAGGATTTTCACCAGACAGCAGCAGCATCGGGCTGTTTCTTTCCGAGACCTTTTCTTCCTCTGGCACACAGCTACACAGTTGGAGCCATTGATTTAAACAGCTTCAGTTCTAAACAGAAGCTTTTTCTTCAGCTATTGAAATACTTTCTCACATGTTGATGCACCTGTACTTTCAATTTAGCTTCGGATCAGTATAGAGCATACACTTTGGAAAGTTGTAAAAATTAGTTGCGAATAATAATAAATAAAATGGCATACTGCCCGAACACATTGTATTTTCTTTACTAATATAATTACTCATTGAACATATTTTCCAGATACAGTTCTGTATATTTAAGCGTGTATCTGAATAGCCGCACTTTTAAATTCAGGAGTCAAGTAGCTACTTTGTATTCCGCGCTTATCTTAAACAGAGTTTGATTTAAAACATTTATCTTCCCTGGTATCATCTCCCATGTCAAAGCACATTTAAATCGTGCCTTGTTCCTAATATCACTTGTGTTTAAAATGGTATCCAAGCACAAAAAAGTTTGATGAGCGCTCTGTTAGTTGCCTACTTTGTAGTTATTAGCTGCTCTGTCATTGTTGCGAATATCACTGAAGATGGGAAGGAGAAGCTTCTGCAAAGCAAACTGTTAAAAATTAAAGGCAAGGTCAGACTCCAGGGTTAGCAACACTAGGAGTCTGCAATTTAAGATGCGTCCAATTATGCAAAATTGTGTGTTGAGTTACAGCCTCGTGTCTCCATTGGGATCTGTCAGGTTGCCTAGGTAAAAATATCAGAGGAATTGCGGGGTTTTCTTTTGTTTCTCCCTTAATCTTGACAGAGAATGACGCAATTCTGGCAGCAATTGTCATTTTTAGACCAGTAACTCAAAGGGAAAACTCGTATTCCAGGAATGTGTAGTAGGTGCATCACTTGGGTGAAGGAAGCAGAACCAGCACCAGACTTTGGAGGCATTTGGCACCTTGTCGCGTTTTATTGGTTTGCACATGTAGAATATTTAGGCAACACTTCTGAATCTAGAAATAAATCCGCTGAGAGACAGTAAATGACCCACTGAGGCACAGCAGATTGTACTGATTACATTCTTAATACTTAAAGCAAATGCTGTCACGGCTGTTTTTTTTTTCCAACAACTTATCCTTAGTTTGTCTTTTCCTTCAGGTAATTGGAACGCAGTGGTGCCAAATGGTGGCTCCCAGAAGGGCTGGAATGGAGAGGTCAGACTCAGTTTACTTGGCTGATTTGTGTGGAAGTTTGGATAATTAATATGCCAAAAAAAAATAATCTGGTTTATTTCTCTCTTCTGGGTGAAAGAACATCATGTGCTATGCTTTTAGAGTACTTATCCCCAAGCCAAAACAGTGTAGAGATATTTTGTAGTCTTCCAACTTCAGAAAACATCAAAACTTACCACTGTTATGTATTCTCAACTTCTGTGTGAATCTGAGGTATTAAGGTTTCATAATTTTTATCATTTGTATGAAAGCACTTTTCATAAGAGAGACAGATTATGTTCAATTAAAACAGAAACACAGTTCTGAATATGTTTAAACAAGTTTTTGCATTGATAACCAAAACTACGGGGTATTTTTTTTTTCAATCACACACACACAAAAAGCCATCAGTACTTACTAAAGAATTTGTACAGTGCTCAGGGCAAGTTACAGCTGGATCCTCTTAAAAACCTCAATCTTTTCTAATAAATGACTCATAAAACTTGTAGGTATGAAGCTTTTCAGAAAACTTATATAATTAAAAAGGATTTTCACCATTTAGACAAATGTTAAGTTCTTGTAAATATCTTCTTTAAATATAAGGAGAAAACCCCACGTGTTGCTTTTGCAAAGCAATTCTCTTTCAAGCAGCCCAGAAACTGAGTTTCAAAAGTGATAAATTTGCTACAGGAATTGTTCAAATGTTTTGGCCAGAATGTTTTGTTCAGGCACCTGGGGGGAGCGTCTTGTGCATCTGCCTGCGGAATTAACCCAGTACGTGGGGATTTGTGGTCTGATTAACTCTACTGAGCCAAACACCCTTCTCTTATGCAAGGAAAGGGTATGTATATATAAATATTAATTTGCAAATATTACTCAAATTCCATCAAGTCGTTGACAAAGCAAGAAAATTCTAAGCTCTCACTCCTTCTGTCCCCCTCCCGGATCTGCTGTCACCTTTTGATGTTGTTTAGGCCCCAAGACATCTCTTCTACCTTCCATGGCTTGCAGGTGAAATCCTGGTTTATGTTATTCCTCCCATCAGTAGTTTTTCCTTCCTCTTCAGTATCTTCACGTGGGAAGCGGTTCCCTCTACTACCACATATCCATGTGGAGTCAGGAGACCATCAGGTGAGGCAGTAGGAAAAGCCACCACTGAGAAGCCAGTGACGCAGCCTTAGAAATGAAGAAAAGTTGAATTTAAACCTTCGTGTCCACTCTAGAAGGAACAGTCTGTGCAGCAAGGCCATTAGCAAGTCTAACCAAGAAGGCTGAATTATTTCTTAACCAAAACACTAGCAGGAAAGAGATTCCCAGCCAATTTTTAAAATATCTAATGACTTACTGGAAGGGGATGTCTCCTTTCACCAAGTGCTATTTTTATCATAAAATAGATTGGAAAGGGCCTCAGGTTGGATCATCTAGTCCAGTTTGCCATATCTTCAGGCAACGTCACCTTTCTAGGAAACCTGTGGTAATCAAATAGTTTCTTCACAGGAGTGAACCAACGCTTATGTTTTGCTATCCCAAAATGCAGAACTGAACTGCGTAACATCATCTAAGATGTAAAACAAAAAAACCCAACCCTTATAATCCATTATTATTTTATGTTGTCCTATTTATGTTAACAGGACTATATTTGTGAGTAATGGGTGTGGGATTAGGACATCTAATCAGCTCAATTAATAATAGTGAATTCAAACTGACATTGCAGATCTCCCCAGAGATGTGTAAAGGTGAGTATTGTCTCTATGCTGACGTTAAAAGTGAACACTACTGATAGGAATCCAAACCCAACCTTTTATAAAAACTAATACGGACTATAATTACAGGAAATATTAAAATTTATGGGTTTATTCTGGTATTAATAAGCAAGCAGAGCACCTTTAAGGATGCTATAACTCTGGCTCAAGCTTGCTTATATGTCAGGCACACTATATCTTTTATCTGTTATTTAGGCACTTGTATAGATTTTATATATATATGTTTGCATTTCATATGGGTTGGATAATAATTGTATCCTCATTTGTGTAGAAATTATAATTCCAGTGGATAAAAAAATGTAGGAATTAATCTTGTTGATGCCACTGAAACAAATTACCCTAAGTAGGCTAGATATATAAGAAAACAATATAAATTCATCTAAATTCAATTATTAAACAAAGATAATATTGTATTTAATTAGAAAATTGAATCAATTTACTTGCATTTGTTCTTATCCTTCATAATTTTAGAGATGATAGATCTCTTCCTCTTACACTGTATTGTTATACACAGACAGAAAGGAGAGAATAATAATCTCTGTTCCATTTTTCAATTCTTGTTTGATTTTTTTCAGCTGCAGATGAACTAATTACTACTGAGAACTAGTGAAATAATCTGAGGGAAAAAAATTACTGTTATACAATAGAAAATGATAATGTTATCAAAACCTGGCTTAAGACTTTTACAAACTGATACAGATGTTTAGCCAGGACTTCAAGTAGCTCAGTAGTTCGGCTTTCTTCAAAATTTAGAGAAAACTTGCATGAATATTTGTTATTTTAAAATAGTTTAATAGATTATAGTCAGGTTAGAACTAAGAAAAAATATTATGAGTTTCTTGAAATGCCATTATTTTTGAAAGATTTTTAAAATCTAACTTTTACAAATTGTTTCAGTTATTCACCCAAATGTACAGTGGATAAGTGGAAAATGAATATGAAACTTCAGATGCCTAATCCAGCTGTTGGAGACTCCCTTAATTGTTGTTAGAGCCCAGTGCAAAGTCTGCTCAAGCTGAAACCAGAAGATTGAGCACAACAAAAGCTAAATGAGAAGAAATATAAACCAAGCCTGAGCAGGACAGGAACTGTGGTCTGATTTCTATATAAGTAAAATCCCAGTTTTCTTAATACTGAATGCGAATAAGTAAGAAAGCATTTTATCTTGTTTTAAAAGAGTGGAATTCAGCCGCAGTACTGATGCTTGTAAAGTAGAAATTATTTTTATTCCTCACATTTTATCATGCATTTATCATTATTTAAGCCCTTCAAACTCCCCTAAAGTAAACCGATACAGGCTTAGGCTGTAACTTGTAATTCATGTTTGAAATCCCAAGTCACTGGACTGAAGCAAAACTCCTGGTTCAGACAGGCATGATATTTCCACACAGAGAAAGCAAAACAAAAAGAAAAGAACAAATTTCCTTTTGAAATAGACTTTATTATTTGGGTTTACTGGACATATGTTTTTTTTCTAAGGGAGACTTAGGGTACTTAATGCACAATAATTTAAAAGATGGGGACTTTTAATGATACTTCAAGATATCAAAAAGGCTTATGCAAAGCAGAGTTCAAATTGCTATTGGTCTAGTTCCTCAGAGCTGGTTAAGCCAGAAAGAACCCCTAAGTTATACAGTCTAGGTTTTTATGAAGCGTATTATCCCAAATGGGTCAATCTGAAAATCACCATAGTAAGACCTTGTTATATTTGGCTGGGACCTGCAATTGTTAGGAGTCAGTCCAGAATTCATGGATTTTCATCAAGTCAGTATAGATTAATACGGACTAGATCTGTCACACTTCAGCTAACAATGACCTTCCTTTACATGTATGTGCAGTCCCTTTCTGAATTTGATTACCAAGATATCTATTTCTTAAGCCCCACAAAGTACTTTTGCTTGAGAAAAATACCTTGCCTGTCAATTTTTCAACCGCTGATTATAAGTAGTCATGGTAAATCCTGCAAACTACAGTGAGACTAATCCTGGGAGAGGAAGACCTGTGCAAGTGTCGAGAGCACAGGTATCCAATTTTTCCAAAGAAATGCAAGTATATCAAGTATTTAAATCACACATGAATATTCAAAAAGATGCACCAATAAGTTTACAGAGTTTCCTTGCATTACTTGTCCTGAGAAATTATTGACCTAATATCACATGCAAAATCGCTGCAGTTAAGAAAATTGCTGTTTGATGTACAAAGGGGTGAATTATTCTGCTGAAAGCAAGATATCATAGAGTTTGGCAGTTGTTAGATTAGGGCTCATGAACCGTGAATATTCTACAATGTTCTCCTGTACTTAGTGGGCTCAGATTGTTGATACATCTCTGAACTAACCTTATAAACGGTGATCCCATAAGTGCGCTCCAATATTGGAACCTTTCTTACAGCAAAGGGAATGAAGATTTTGATAATCAAGTTATATATATATGCTCACATGTAGCATGTAGATTACACCACTTCTGCTTCTCTACATTAATTTTAAAAATATAGGATCGGTACCACACACTTTGTATACGGTTACAGTGTGTTCTTATGTTCACTGGTGTATGTGGGAAAGTTTTTGCAATACACTGCAGATCATGCATTGATGCAAGTGAATCTAAGGACAGTATTGAGGCATTTAAGCTGGCATTTTGATTGTTATTTTATTATTCTGGCTCAGTCAGTGTTGAATGTTTAGGCATAATATCAGAGCTGGGCACTGAACACTCAGAGGATGATGGTGGCGCTGGGCTATAGACACTGAGAAAGTTTTGCTGGTGAAAATGCAGGTGCATACATGACCTGAGGAGTTGTACATCTGTACCTGAATGCCTGTGTTTTATTCTTGTCTTGCTTTTTGTGCCTGCGCCCTTTGGCTTTGGCGATTTGCCACAAATCATTCAGAAAGCTGTAATGGAGAGGAAACCTGAACCAAAGCCACCCATCTTTCAGGCTGGTGATATAATCAGCAAATCATCCTCTGGCCCTGCTGTTTTGTTCTGGATGATCCCTATGAAGAGGATCAGGTTTGTTTGTGAGTTATCATCCTCTCCATGGCAGATCCTAGGGGCTCCACAATGGAGAAGGCTAAAAGGCTTAATTAGGATCTGCTGATGTGACCAAGCAGCTATTTACAGACAGCTGTGGCAAAAACCTGCAGGTCCAACAGGGCAGAGAATCCTGTAGGGACACTGACAATTGTCCTGGAGTGGTTACATCCATACACAAGGACAGAAGTCAAAAAAAATTCACAATAGAGACATGCTCCACAATCTTAGTCACCTACCTAAGAGTCGTACTCTCCCAATATGACAAGTCTTCAATAACAGGTCACAGGTTTTTCCTGTTTTTCTGTAAAATCTCTGCTTTGTTTGTCCATTGGAACAGACTGTGGGCTCTGTGCTTCCACCTCAGTTGCATTAGGGCCAGTTCATCATGTTGTAAAATAATTAGTTAACGAGTATGAAACATATCAGATGCAAGACCGTTTAGGGCCTATAAAAGTCTCTTTAAAGCTTGTCTGCTCTCATTAATTGAGAGAGGGCAGGGAGAGAGTAAGAGGTATAATTTAAGCTCTTAATGTTAGTGCAGTACATCCTGTGGAAAAAATTAGATGTGAATAATAAGGCAACCCTAATTCTGTTATTTCTCAGCTTTGGAGCATTTGACTTTATAAATTTAAATTCCTAACATTCCTTATTCTATAATTTGATATAATTTAAACATAAGGCTGTTTTCTGCTGGCACTGGGAGAAGTTATGAACTCATTCTAATGCAGCTTACACCTGTGGAGAGTCATCTGAGAGCAAGTGACATTATTAACAAATTTAAGAGTAATTATGCTGTTCACTGGTGTTCCAACAGACATCGAGGTGTTGGCAGGGTTGAGGATCTCATGGTATATGCTCTGGATCATCCTGTTCTTACAGTTTGAAGAGACATGAGCTGGTGTGGATGTATTTGGCTCCAGGGCTTTTTGCTGGAGCAATGAGCTTTGTCGGGGTCTCCTCAAATCTCTGATGCTGCTCCTGGGATTCTCTTCCCGGCGTGGGGTGAAGGTGCAGCACCCCGTCCTGCTCTGCTGCATTCCAGGAGCGCTACCCCAGCCCAAAACAGACACTCCTAACAACCAAAGGTGAGAACTTTGCTCTGTAAATCAAAGACAACTGTTACTAAGCTGGGGGAGGCCATGGAAATGTATTTATTCAGCAGAAGGTCTATCCTGGAGCATAAAAGAAATATACGCACAGCTCACAAAGAGCGTGGATTGTAGATTTGCATGTTTTAGCTCAAATTCTGCTCTTAACATCAAGAAATTCTTTGTAAACCCCAACAACACTGACAAAAGCGCATTGCTCTCTAGTTTCTCTGATTGAAGGGGTCATAATTTGCCCCAAATTACCTTTAGCTAAGCATAGATCTAAACTAAGTCCTTAGAGCTGATCCTCCTCAGATTTGCAAAAAGTTCAGCCGAACTCTGGCTTTAAAGGTGTCACACAGCTCCCGTCTTGCACTTTAACTGTGGTAAACGTTATCGTTTGAGTTTACCTGTGCATTTGCTGTTGCAGAAATTCAGAAGATAAAAAGGGAATATGATATAAATTTAGGGCCGACATGCTCTCACTGTGAAGACAGGTTAATCAGCCTCTTAACACCCTGTATTTCCCCTGGCAAGTAATGACATTATACCTCAATCACATCAACCTTTTTTTAACATTGCCCTCAAGAAAGATTCGGGAAAGATAAGCATATCCTGTAACATTTTTTCCTCCCTGACTTGCATCAGCTATATATGATCTATCTTTTAATGTGTCCTCCCTGCCCAAGATAATCTCTCATTGACTCCACTAGATTTTCTCATGGCAAGAACATTAAACAGAACACTGATTTAATTTTATTTTTAATTGACTTCTGACAATTTTTTAAAATTTTTTTTATGTATTTTTAAATTTCAATGTCTGTTTCTGTGATACGCAAGAGATAATTTATTGTGCTACAGTTTCCACGCTATTGTTTCAGCCCTGCTTTAACACCTGCCATGGATGATAAATAGATAGGCTGGCTGCCGATGTAAATTATGGAAGTGCAAGTATTGTATTAGTCTTTCTGAAACGTTGTCGCCACAAATTACTTAATTGTACCTGAAGTTAGCAGGATGTTAATGTTATTATTGTGGCCAGTTAAGGAAAGTATTATACAATTGAATGTGAGGCAGGTGTTTGCATCCCAGGTGTATAATACGCTATGCACCAGTATATAATGAAATGTGATTCTTCCTCCTACGCTTTGCTTCTAACTTTATTTATTATGACAGTCTCTGTGCACAAGCACAGAACTGAGTTATTGCTGGATGGCAAGGGTGCTGTTATCAATGATTTTTTCCTTCGTTCACATTGGCACTTGCATTATTTTCTGTTAACTTCAGATATTCGCCCCTTCTTGGTACAAAGCGAAGCAGACCAGTCCTTGGGATCTCTGCCCATCTTGCAAGAAGCATCGTCTGCCACGGTGTCAGACCTTAATTATAGTAATAGAAATGCGGTAACACAGCAAGAAGAGATCAATGTCTGCTAGCTTCAAGTTCAAAGAAACCCTCTTTGTGCCTGGGATGCTGGATTTCCAAGGATCCTCAGGCAAGTGAGTGTTTTTCCACAGTTCAGCACCCTCCTGTGTGAGGCTCATCTACAATGCTGTTGTATTTCTGGCCTGCTCAGTAACAGCTACTTTACATCAACTCAAACTATACTCAAGTGTTACAAACACCCAAATGCAAAGTGGCAGAAAGTATTAAAATAATG
Organism: Patagioenas fasciata; assembly: GCF_037038585.1. Taxonomy (NCBI): domain Eukaryota; kingdom Metazoa; phylum Chordata; class Aves; order Columbiformes; family Columbidae; genus Patagioenas; species Patagioenas fasciata. The sequence goes on along the minus strand of NC_092527.1, from coordinate 36,291,921 downwards.
CTTAAAATTGCTGCCGCTGTCTTTAGCTGATTCACAGTCATTCCCACGAAGGAGGTGGTTTCTAGAACCATTTATTTTCTGTGCTTGCACTCATTGCAATGCAGACTGAATGCCTCTGCATAAACAATTAATCTGACTTCTTTGCATCAGGCACCCTTTTGATAAATACTGCTGTTGCAACTTGTTTGCACAGGGTGAAGACCTATCACTTAAAAACATTTACTTGATATATTTACACATAATTCTGCATTCTCTCAGGACCTGTTGGCAGCATTCATTTATTCTCCAATGTCAGCTGTTACAAGGTTGTGAGTTTCTTGGCTCTTCAGTGTTGCACAGAAACAAAGCACTTGCAGTTGCTTTGCCATTTGGCTGTAATGTTGCTTTCCATTTAACAAAAAAAAAAGCAGTTCTTGGATGTCATATGAGCATCAGTATCAGATTTCTGCATGATTAGATCGGTGGTACAGGTAGATCTAAAACTGTTGCTACTGCTGGTGTGTACTAAACCTTTAGTAATGTCTTTGATGTTCTACCTGAGTGCTTACAAACTGTTGCCACCTTAGTCTGTCAGCATTTTTGATGTTCCAAAATGCGAAAATGATAACCACATATCATTAGCAACCTGTTGGTGTTCAAAGATAAAAGCTGGTGATGGCAGAAGTGACGTTAATAGCCACAGTGTTATCTTTGAGACATGTTAGCTGAGCTGTGCCGTGCACTAGGATTTGTCTTGCCATCCATTAAAATAATTAATCAGCAAAATGGCATGTTAGTGGCATGTAGAGATGCCTAGATGGGTCCATAAGAATGACCCTTTATGCCTGAGGCCAGATTATTTTCTCACTTACAAAAAGGGAAATCCAAAGAAATCCTGTTGGCTTTTGTTGCATTATTCTTCTTACAGCAGTGTGTGCATAAAATCAGAAGCAGATCCATAAACCTGAGACAAAGCACAATATGAACAAATGATTTTTGGAATGATTGTTGGATTCATCCGAGGAAGCAAAAAAATGCGGAAACTATGAAATATTACAAAAATTAGTTTTGTTAGTAAGAAGTGACTTAGATGGGGCTGAGGTTGCAACTAAATCATCTGTCACAGAACTGAATGCAGACCTGGGCGATAGTCAGGGAAAGAAAAAACCTCTAAATGTTGATAGGAAAGTGCTTGGAACAAAGTGCTTAGTAACAATCAGAAGAGATGACAGATTGTATTATTGCACAACAATAAGTCTTCAAGGTATTAGAGGTGTCAATTTACAGCGCTTTCTATACCATCGTTACCTGCCACAGTCTGACTCTAATCACAGCAATAGAAACCAGGGTAGCTCCATGGGTGTTTGTGACTTTCCCTGAATATTTATGAAGGATATAAATGAAATCAGGATCTTGCTCTCTGTTCTTAGCCCATCTGTATAACCATGAAGGCCGAATGAAGCTTTTAGTCATTATACTTAATTGGATGAATGGCCTTCAAAGCTGTCAATAAGTGGTGTGTTCACAGTAAGGTAATTAATAACGCTATTTCCTTTTGGAAGACATATCATTAGCCATTATTTCTCGAGATACAACACTGATGTCTTTATTCAAAGAGGTAATTGCAGGTTACCCACCAATTCCCCACCAGTGACATCATCTTTGCAAACTGAATCTCACAATCTGTCACTTTTGAATTCCTAATTAGGATATTTTCCTAATGGCAAGTGAATGTTCTTGAAAGAAATACCTACATTATCGTTACAGGAATAAGCACAGCCGCACTAAAGAGTGAGTGGCTTGTAACATAAATAAGGCTTGTGAGTTGTTAGACCGAACACCTGGGATCTTCAGAATGACTGTATTGAAGGATTCAGCAAAAGTCACAAAGCCAAACTGGCAGCTACATCACAACTGGTGTGTCACCAACACTTTTGATGGCATACTTGAACAGACATACTGAAAAGATTCACTGCTGCAGAATTTACTTGCTAGTTCAGAATATTTTATAATAACAGATAAAGATGTTCTGTTAGATTGCCCCCGTTCAGAAAATACATACTATACTGTGTGAATGTCCCTTTTCACCCCTTTTAATTAGCTAATATGCCATGCAGCATAGTTGATTTCTGACCCTATCCTGGGAGGTCAGAAACATGGATAACAATGGGATACCTTGGTGCTTTTTGTTTGTTAATTCCTTCACAAAGAGGTGAGCAGCTCTTGCTTGTGTTGTAAAGCTATACAGGTAAATTATATCGGTCTATGTCAGTGTGAAAACCTTAAATACAACCCTAGTTTTCAGCTATCTCAGATAATTATTCCTCTTCTTGCATTAGCTGTTTGGGTTTTCAGTATCTTGGGAGTTTTGTAAAGGTATAAGCAACAGCATGGTTTAATCTGCAACCTTCAAGCAAATACACTCTGCAAGTATTTGTCACAGACCCAAAAGTCTGGGACCTGGAACCCATTCTGTATCCAAACCCAGGTATTTTGATTCTGGTCTTATATGCACACCTAACCAATAGTAGGATCCTATTGAATGTGGCTTCTGCTTCCGTGATCTCCACTGTTTGTTTGATCTGAAGTCACCTTTGCAGAGTACTGGCAGGATCCCCTTCGTATTGCCTTTTAGCTCTTAATTCTGCTCTTAGACTGAGTTTTTGTCTGCACCCAGCTACATATGTGTTTTGGCAGTGAACTGGCCTTGAGCTGACCCTCTGTCAGCTCGGGTGCCCCAAAGAATTCGAGATGCAGATGGAGGGTTGCAAAGGACTCCACTTAGAGGGGTAATGATGTGGCCAATCACCAGGCAGGGCACACAATTTGGAACAGGTCCTGGGCGAAATTAGTGTTGATGGCCTTGGTGTTCTTGAATCAGGATAGAAAGATAAGTTCTAATTTTTCCTGTGTATTGCAACACTAACAAGAGTTGTCAGAAAGCTGTAATGTAGTGGAAACTCTCTTGAGTTGCTTTCTTAGTGGTTTAAAGATACGGTGCTAAGCAGTTTCTTCTGGTAAAATATTTTAAGTAGTGACATAATTTCCTTCAAATAACTATCATTTTCAAGCCCTATAAAAGTGAGAGCTTTATAGGCTGTATTAACTCAAACAACCCTTTGGAGAATGTCTGACATTTTATGAATACTTATTGTCTGGTTTTTCTACCTGCTCTTAAATAACGAAATATCTAACACCTGGAAACATGTAATGCTGTCGAGAAGGAAGATCTAACACCTCGTGCTGCCTGGAATATCAGGCATCAGAATTTCTCATTTGTAAACAGTATTTTTCTTGCAGGGCTTGCAGGTCTTAGGAAATCTCTGTCTCAGAGCTACTGCAGGAAATGTTCAGACCTTCAGTGGGTGGGTGCACTCTGACTGATGGCTCACTAACAAAAATTACCTCCCTGTGTTAGAAATTTAGGCCTTGAAAAGCCATAGGCAGCATGGTTGCAAATGGCTCTTGCAGAAGCACGATGTGAAAGATTGCATAAAGTATTCTCATGGGAATGAAGAGATGTGGTATTTCAAATTTCATACAATAAAAATTGAGTTCAGTGTCTGATCTCGTTTTTCTTAGCTGGCTATATTTGCTATCTAAGTTGCTGTGTGGAAAAGATGACACTTTTCTTCTCCCCAATGATCTCATCTCTCTTCATTTCTTTTTCTTGCAAACATCCCTCTGTAGTATTTACCTATTTAAAAATCTAGGGAGAATGCCAGTGCATGACTGCATTTAAAAAGCAGCATTAAAAATAAAGCTTAATGATTTATTAAGCAGAAGGGAGGTGGATTTTCCTCTATTCTAGTTCCTCGAATGTATGACAAATTGTAACACACACTTACAGAACAATTAAGACATCATTATTGAGAAGTGGAAGTCTAGCAGTAAAACTTCTTTGAATTTTGCATTTTAAATACACAGAGTTGAATCCTGGAAATCTTTCTTTAGTAGAAATACTTGTGTGATAAAAGACTGTTCAATAAATGTCCCTTTATCGAAATGCATTTCCTAGATGATAGGGCAGATAAAATGATCAAGCCCATAAGTGTTTTATTTGCAAGAATAAAGAGAGTGTTGAATGAGGGTGGGTTTCCACAGCTGTACTAGCCAGCAGCTGCAGCCAGTCCTGACTGGGGGGGGGTGAAACATGAAACCAGAATATTCCAGCACGCAGGAACTGAGTGCAGGTAGCGGGGGACACGTTCCTTTTGGTTATGGCCCAACACTCCTGCAGGCATGGTCAGTCTCTGTAGGACTCGTTCTCCCATTTCTGCAATAGGACTAGTGTACCTCACAGACAAAACTCAGGACCAAGACTCTAATGACACCTTCTCTCTTTTTTGGTGCAGCTGTGGAAGCTCTTCTGGATTCCTGAAGCAGAGTTGTCACAGGGCAGTGGAGCACTGCCGTCGTGCACTGCTGAGTTATTCTGGAGCGACGCAACTAAGTCTTGATAAGGAACCTCAAGGGTTGTCTTAAAATCAAGGTACAGTAACGTATAACAAAGATTTTTACTTGTCAAAGTCTGCTTACAATACTAAATGTTAGGGACCATGCCCTTCAAATCACAAGCACCTTTTTTGTTGTGCTGCTCCTTTGACTAAGGATATATGTTTCAACCCTGTTTGTGTATTATTTAAATCAGTGAGAAATTCTTATTCAGCCTCACAGGAGAAGATCTGGGCATTATTGCTTAATAACTCACTCAACTGAGAACATTGGCCCTAAGCACTGAAGTGACGCAACTGGATGGTTGTTTTGCACAATCTCAGTATGTGCTTGCAGATGGCTTTGTGCAACAGTAGCTGTCCTAGGATGATAGACATGATTTGTGTCTTATATAGCTATAAATATATGCATAGAAAAAGGTATTAATGATCATAACCCATAATTATTAGCAAACTGCTAGATGCTCAGTCCATTGGTTATAGTAAAGAACCTCTTAGAAAGGTGTAAAGCACGAGCATTATCACTGTTGCATAATGAAATAATTATGTAATGAATATGTAATTATGTAATGCATAAATCATGTTAATGATGCTGCCAAATGTTAACTGTATTAATCACTAGAGGGCAGATTATAATCCCTGCTGGGTACTTCCCTGCTTGCTGCCTGTGTCACGAGGAGGCAACACCTCCTGGTGCCTGTGGGCAGGTGGGGAGCTCAGCCCTTCCCACGGCACCAGCAGAGCCAGAGAGAGGACAGGGAAAGGCAGTCCGAGCTCAGCAGGTCTCGCGGAGGTTGCGTCCTGCTATTGGAACAAAGGGGAGCTGTGGACCACACTGACTTCTAGTAGGAATCTGGTTTATTGCTATTTCTGGAATAATACAAATGTGATTTTTTTTACCTCGTTTCAAGTTTATGGCAGAGTCAAAGCTGCAATCCAATAATAAGAGCATTTGTGATAGTATAGCTAATTGTATGCAAAAATGTTTGCAGGATCAAGGCGTTTATGATTATTTTATAAGCTCGCTGGTATTTAATACCCATCATATCTCCCCCACTCCCTTTTTTGTCTTTTCAGAGTTTATGCAAACATGTATATTACCATAAACTTTTCACAATAGCAATTTATCAGAATCTGTATTTTAAGCTCAGCCAGAGTCCGTACTCTGCTTTCAAAACACTCAGGCTCAGTCTTGGTGTTAACATGAAGCCATCCTACCTACCGACATACAGGACAATCATGGGGGATCTGCTGTGTGCTATTTACCTTAAACCAAACGAGTTGAACGAATTTTGAGATCAAGACAGCTGTTGTCTTTTCCTCCAAACCGCAGCATGCTGATAAAATCAGTAACGTTTCAATCCTTTGGATTTTTAAAGTAGGGAGAGACTAAATATAGACATGGAGGCCTCTCGCTCAACCTGCTGACCCTGAACCAAGTGACTGCAGGTTGCACTGACAAGAGCCCCATTGTCCTTTTCATTAATCAAACCCACCGAGCCAGGTAAATCTTTAAACAAGATGAATGGGCAGCATTTTTAAAAAGTAAAATAATTCATTAGGCTTTGGATGTGTTTCTCTTTAATTAGTTTGATGAGTACAAAGTCTGAAGCCTTGTCAGACACCCAGTATTAACTTCGGATGCTGACCTAGAAAAGAAGCATTGCAGAGGTAAGAGAATGGGTAGGTAAAACTAACTGAATAAGAGATCTTTTCTGTTAAAGCCTTTTGCCAGATGAAAAGAATCATTACCACAATGATACTTCTAATTATACTGTCATTAGGGTACTACTGGAGGTTCCTATGGTGCATGAAGATCTCCCACCTTCAACAACTTGATCCAAAAGGGTAAAATACAGGTATTAACCCTTTCATGGGAAATAAACCTGAATATTTAGGCAAGCTGAAAGAATAGAGTTTATTTTAAAGTCATGATATTTTTGAGGTTTCTAGAAAATTCAGGAGGGCTTTTTTTTTAAAATTTGAGTAGTAAACAATACTGACCTGGCCACTGTGCATTCTTGCCAGAGGCCAAAGATGGAGAAATGATTGTGTGTGTCTCAAGATAGCCAAAAGGGAAAGAAAACATGCTTTATTGTCCATCTAATTGTTGTCTGACTGGAAAATGTGAGGTGAAGTTTCTGGCACTGACTTGTTGTCCAAACCACTGAAAATGATCCAAGAGCAGATAACGCACTGGGCTGCAGACATCAGCGTTGCTTGAGGTCACTTGCAACTCAGGAAGCGTTGTTTAATCTAGTAAGTGAAAAATACTTACTTTTTTTTATATATAACTTACAAGCTGCAGATGATGCTATAGCATAACCACAGGTGTTCTCTTTAGTTTGGAGGCCTGGACCATTCAACTCCTGGATCCAAAAGGGTCTAAAAATCACGGGCAGATCAGAGTAACAGATACAACAGACAAATACCTAAAGGCAAAAGGAGAAAGGGCAGTTAGGAAGAAAGAGATAAACTTCCACAAAGGGGGAAAAAATAATGGTATTCATATAACTCTGTATTTTGAAGGAACTGGTTTTTTGATGCTCAGCAGAATGCAGCACCACAATACAGCTCATGACAGTTTAAAGTGAGGATGTGGCTATAGAGGTTTTGTGAATCCCAGAAGCTTCTCTTTGATGACTAAGTAGTTATTAGCTCTTTTGAGACCGGGTGCCATTTGGATAATTGGTGAGTGGACTGTGACCTGAAGTACTGATAAACTGGAGGGAAATAATTCAAAATTCTTTTCAGTTTTACTCCGTACTGCTTTTGTTTCATGTTCACACAACTCAATCTAAAACATGAATCATTATTTTCATAAGAGAAATCATAATTGGCATAATTTGAAGGAAAAAAGCACTAACACTTGTTTAATATGGGCAGAATTCAATTAATAAAACACCAAACCACATACTGTGGCTGATTTGTTTCTAAAATATCCTCTCTTCTACTTTATTAGGCAAATGTATTGTCTGTTGTGGTCAGTGCTTTAAAAAAGCCAGCAGGGTTTATCCCTTCTGCCCTATTTTCCCTATTTTTTTTTTTATTTTTGCTGTTATCCACAATTTGAAAACAAAGGGCCCAGTCCTTTAGGCCTGAAACCAGCAGGAGTTCTGTCTAAAATCAGAAGTGGCTTCATGTTTGGTCAGAGAGTTGTGCTGGTTTAAGTGACATTGCAACACCGCCTGGCATGTGCAGAAAAGAGACATTTTCACAGGACATTAAAAGGAAAAAAAGCCTGGGAAACTTACTCCAGGCTCTAATGCGATGATGAAGAACACGTCCAGTTAGCAAAGGCAGCAGCGAGACTTGTCACCGCCGTTGCTGAGAAGCTTTTCCAAGCGTGCAGAGCCAACAGGACCCGTGTCTCATCTTGCTAACGCGCTCATGTTCTTGGTGGATTTCCCACACATCATTTGCAACTCCGCGAGCCTGGTTCTTCATGTGAATGATCCCCATGCTCATTTTAGAGTAAACAACTGTATTGGTAAAGACCAAGGGCTTACAGGAGTCCCGCTAGCTCACCTCCTTTAGACTTGCATGAGCAGCTGAGCCCACAAACCCAAAGGAGCGGTGATGACCAGCAGGTCCCTAAGCAGCAGAGGGCTGCGCAGCTGCAAGAGAAGATGTTGCAATCAAAAATATCTAGGTGCAGCAAAAAAAACCTGTGTTTTCACCATGAGAGACAGTGTCCAATACAAGCCTACATTGCATAGCCCTCGGAAGAGAGAGAACAGCTGGTTAGCGTGTGGAGTACTCCCTGAATTGGAAAGTCAGCCTGGGTCTAACTTAGCTTCTGTCCTCCACTGCACCAAAACCTTGGGGATATATACACATTTTCAGCTGAGCTTCGTGGTCCAAAATACACCTTTGTAAAGGACCATGAGGTGAGATGCTCAGGCCACATCGCTTACATTTTGCACAGTATCAGAGAATATTTGAAGAAGACCTCTTAGAATCAGTTTTACCTTCTAAACTTGCAGTGGTGTCAAATTATTTTAAAGTACTTGAAAATATTTTCATTTACCAACCACTCTGCCTTTTGAAAGCAGAGTAAATGCCTGTGGGCAGCCCTGGAAATACAGAATTCATTTATCCCTATCTGATCCCTGCACAGAATCCTGCTTGGCCCCCTCTGCTCCCCTCCCCTCCGCTCTCTGCTGACGGATGTTGATCCTGCCCTGGAATAAAACCACTGTCCTGGTGACTTAACGAGGTGCTGCCGCCCTTGGAAAAGGAGTGGAAATCATAGGTGAGTCCTTTAAGAAAAGAGCCTGATGAGCAGCACCCCGAGATAGCCTGAGCTGGCCTGTTGTTGGCTTTACTTCTATATTTGTTTGTAAAGTGCAATCACATGAAGGCATAAATTCCCAGTTTATTTTAAATATATTGCCCCTGGAAGAGTGCCTCGCCCTTAACTGCAGGCATAATAAAATGGCTTAGTTCATATCTCTTGAAAAATCTCTTTTTATCCATTTTTTAAAATCACTTAGAGCTGCAAATAATTTGTTCTGATGTTTTTCTTACGCTCTCACCGGTGCTAGCCTTTAGTAAGCTGATTTCCAAGTACAGGAATTGTAAAAGTGTATTCTTCTTGAACCGCAAAATTACTTCAGTTATTACCTGTCCAGTCATTTGCTCATGTTTAGTTAGTAAGTGGAAAATACAACTTTTCTCAGATAATGTTCCTCTTATTCAACATATATGGGGCCTCTGTTGTATATAATCTTTCCACAAGATAAGAGTTTGATAAAGAACGCTCATATTTTTTTAATTTCTGTATGTCTATAACACCTATTTTGCGGATGCTTATAGGTGATTTTGCGGATGCTTTTAGGTGATTTTACTTTAATTTTTAAATAAAAAAGGAGATACGAAACTTATTTCTGATATAATTAGAACCCAAAAATGTAAGTTTGCTCACTGAAAACTTTATCTTGGAGTTCTTTTGCAATACAAGTTAATTAACTGGATTTAGATATTTGCAAGATGATATATTTAATGGGATTACTGCTCATATAATGTTCTCAGTGACTGATTTGGAATCTAAGCTTAGGGAACAGAATACTGAATTTCCAGCTCTTTGAGAGTTAATGTTGTGTTAAAGGAAAGTACAATTTGAACCTCATTGTTCATGAATAGCCAAGTTATTCTGGTGAAATGGAGCCGGTCCCTACAAGGGCCACACGAGGCAGATGCCCGGGCAGGAGCGCACGGAGCCCGACATTCCTGCGAGCGCTCGGGTACGGATACACCCACACCTGAACTCCTGGCAAGTTCAAGGCAATTGCTTATCTCATCAAAACATAATGGCCCTTTATTCAGACCCTGTCTCCCAAGTGGGATCAATTAGATGCTTCGGTCTGCGGGCTTAAAAATAAACACTCATGTTTTCATTTATATTTGGAATGAAAATGAAGACGTATGACCGCGTCTTATTCTGCCTGCTCCTGTCATGTTTTGAAACTACTGTTAATTTATTCTTTCAAAATATTGATTGTCTTTCTAATAGAAAAAGGGGGAAAGTTAAATGATAACTTGCTCTGGAGAAAAATACAGTAGTCCCGACAAAGAATATTTCTGTGTGCCAATATATCCCACATTAGCGTCTATCTTCTTTTTAAGGCAAATATATTTCTGTGTGTCAATTTGGTTCGCTACAATGTTAGAGTTTCACTCCTAACACAGGATTTCTGTAATGAATATGATAATTTAAATCTTATGATCGGAGTACTACTTTTAAAAGAAATTTGAACATTTTTTGTTTAAATGCTATTAAGTGTTTCAATATTAGCTCAGTCAAATAACTATTAGATTGAAGAATTTATATTGTTACTTTAGCGGATGGCTGTGTAATTCTACAGTTCTTCTGTATTGTAATATTTTTTAAAAGTACTTCATAAGTAAAATGATAATTTGTGTTTAACCAGCAGGGATTTTAAAATTTAACCAGTGTTCAAAAGCTCCAGTAAGTTCAAATGTCTTAACATTTTTATTTGTGAGAGTAATGTTAATTTTAAGCTTTTCTAAAATGAAGTCAGAAAGAATTAACTGGATAAGATAATTCAGTTCACAGTGGTTCACCAGTACACAGGCTGGAATGCAGATGAAAGTCCCATGAAGAGAAGGAGATACATACCCATATGCATCTTCCCAAAATCAGAGCTAAGGTACTGATTGAAAACATGCTGTTCTTGTTTTATAGATTTATGTTTTGCTATTAACATAAGAACTTTAGTTTTGGATGCAATGATATACACTGCTCAGAGGGTTTATTGACATGAATGAGAAAGAGTGAGTTTACCTGTACGTGCAAAGTCAAAAGTGAGGTGATAATCATGCCAAGGCAACCTTGAAGCATCGTGTTTTACATTATTGCTACATTACGAGTATTTAATTCTAAGTATTTTGGTATTTGAATAAACTGCTCTTATTAAGCTAAATTTAGATCTGCTCTGTTTATGAATGTATAAAAATATGCCTGTCTGTTTTTCATGATTTGTCTGTAGTCAAGACAACTGTGAAATGTGCCCTATAATATGGGGCAATCACCAAATAGACCACAATAGATTAATAGTTTACAGAAACCTCTTAAGATATTCTCAGCTCATGTGTTTGTGAAGAGTTTGTGATCTTAAAGTATGATATTCTGTGATTTACCAGTAAAGGAATTCGAATTGTGCCTTTATGTTCCTGCCCTGTAGCATGATGTTCTTATTTCTGACCGGGGCTTTCACTGATGCAAACCCAGATACAGTTTTTCCTGGACCGAACATCAATGCCACTGTATGAGGGGGAATTCCAGAACCGAGAAAGAGATTTTTCTTGGTTCATCAGTTTATCCCCTGCATTTTATCACTGCATGCATCATACAAAGAAAAAAAGATCATGTAACAATTTTCTTCCAAGCGTCATAGTGACCTTGCGAGTTTACAAAGCCGGTTTTTTTTGTACCATAGGGATTTCATCTTCAGGTCTTTTCAAAGCAAAGCCTGTTGTGGAAATAACAAGCAGACATGTATGAGTGCACAGCGATATTGCATGTCCAGGAATGGAGTGTGCAGGGTCAATGTGAAAGTAAACGGAAGATTTCGGGTAGGCTGGATTCAATGAATTAACTGCATTCGCCCAGGACTCCGGAACAAGCACTTGTAGGGCCTTTTTTTTTTGCTCTCAATATGTGGAATTAGTGTTCTCTGGGATGAAGTTACAGCCATAGGCACAGATAGCAGGGAGATAACGAGCTAATGCTCGGATAAAGAAGGAGATTTGATGAAGGTATGTGAGTGAATTAGGCCAAGGATCGTACTTGTGATTTAATGGTGTTGATGCCGGTTGTGCTCAGGGAGTTTCTGTTGGCTGAGACTAAAGACAGTGGCTCAAGCGAAGTTACAATAGCAGAGAAAAACACATTACAAATAAGTCCCATTAATTTGAATAGTCTATTATTAAAAACAAATATAAAATGACATTAGACTGGAGGAACTTTTAAGAGACTGTGTACGAGATACCCTCTATCAGAACACATCATTTGTCAGAATTGAAACACTTCGCAAAGTCAGGTGTTGCCAGAACCTCTGAAAATGTTTTGACAGTATCAAAATGCATCTTTCGGAATTAACTGATGATGTGGTTTTGGCTTTTCAATCCAACTTAATTTTTTTTTTTTCAGTTTTTCATTCCGTTGAAAGAGGGTAAGTTGAACTAAAGCCAAGTGTAACGAAACATCTGTGTCTAAATTAGTGTAATTTTTTTCCAGCTACAGAAAGAACAGTAGTTACAAGCTTATCTTGACAGATGTATTTTACAGCTATCTTCTATCTTATGTCTTCTATCCACAGATAAGTTCGGAAAAATGTGTAGAGTTGTGCTATTGAAAAAGCAGTATCTGAAAGCACCAAAAAAATGTGTTGCTGTATTAATCAAAGAGTAATTTAATTCTATACTAATAACTATTTAGAAAACACAAAATGAAGCTAGAACATTTGTGAAATTATCATCCATTACAAATATTAATTGACAATCCACTCCAGGAATTAATTGATATGAGCATGGGACCTGGTAGCTGTGGCAAATAGCGATGCTTTTCTCTGAGAAGAGGGATCATGCAGTGCTAGTGCAAGACAACAGCATTCTCAGGCTCCTCAGTGAGCGGTATGAATTGTTTTTCAAATGCATCATTTACCCTTGCAAAGAGCCCTTGGAGATCCTTGGATTGGCCCTGAGAGCAGTCAGGTATTCGCTGTCTCAATTTCAGCCCAAATATAATGTGCAAATGGAGGAGAACATTGGGAATGCGTTTGGCAGCCCTGGGCAACCAGCTTTTCCCAAAATGAGAGCCTGTGGAAAGCTGTTTTCATCTTACCGAGCCACCAGCCTTATGGACTTCAGCACAAATAAGTTTCCGAATAATGAATCTGCAGTTCAGTTTCTGGCCAAGGTGAATGAGCACACGTTAACTCATTCAGAAAGGAGATGAAAAGCTCACATTCAGGATGCATTAATCTGAAAACAAGTGTACTTTTGTGTCTGGGGAGTATTATTTTCATTGCCGTCAATTTAGAACATAGATAGACTGTGATTCTAGCTTCACTATCAGGTTGCCCCGCAGTCTGAGACCCCTCCCCAGGCCACTCTATTTAATTTAGACTAATCTAAAGCTAAGCGAAACTTTGTACCCTCTCTGATTTCTCCCTGTGATGGGGAACACTCTGATTTCCCCTTCCACAGTGACCTGCTCAGAACGTCTGGGGAAACAGGGGAGGGAGGAAAGTGACCCCCAGGTAAGGGGAATCGGTATTTGTGCCAGCTGACAACCTATTAAGGGATGGCAAAAGTGTTCAACCACTTCTTCCCTGGCAGTTGTTCTCTTAGCTTGAATTTTCCTTCGTTTTTACACTATTATTTTGAAAAAAGTCTTTGGTGCATGAATTTTTCAACACATTGCATGTATCAACAGAGAGAAATCTCCCATGGAGTAGAATGAAATCTGGTTCTTAGTGCTACTCTTAGTTCTTGTGTTCCTACATTTGCAGTGAAATTTGATGTGGTAGGAATTGGGCCCTGTATTTTTCATGGTGGCTGGTTTTTTTGTGTTTTGGTTTTATCTTGTTTTTCATGAAATAAATCAGTAGGCTGAAGGAAGGAATGGACAAACAGGTGTCTGATTCCCATAGGCATAAGAACGGAGGGCAATATGCATCTCTCATTCTCAACCTTCCTTTGCAAGAACGTAACCCTGAGAGGGGAGAAGGGATGGATGTGTATGTGTGTGTGTGATGTCTCGTGGACATGCACAGTGCAGACGTGAGCCTTTGTGTCCACTGATAGTTTAGTGGAACACTCAGTGAGCAGAAAATGGGTATGTCTTATAGTTGTTGCACTGAGTCTGATGATGATAATGAATTTTTCACCTTTTGCAATCTTTTTTCTTTAAAAAATTGCATTTACTACAGCTGTGCAGGTCCATGTGAGATGTAGCGACATCAATATCAATGTAAGAATCTGTTTTGGGCAGCATCTGATGTCAAGAAGACTTTGGCAGCTTTGCTACATCTTCCTGCTCATATTTTGAAATGTACAGATTCATTCATACATGAGACCTCACAGAAGTCCCTCTGATAGACTCTTGCTATCATTTCTGATAATTTGGGTTAGTTTGCCTTTTTTTTAATTCTCTCTCTCTTTCTCCCCCACCCCCTAACCTACTGTGATTACTTTCTGTGGTTAACCTAAGTGGAGAAATAACCTTCTGCCCAGTGATAGTCCTCAACTGGCAAGCACTCAACAAGCCAGTCAACAGGTTCCCACACACAAACAAATCAAGTTGCCTTATTATTAAAAGAAGCAGTGAGATGCAACTGCCAGTGACTCTTAATCTTTTACACAGCAAAATGTAGGGTCTCGGCTCATAGACAAGAAGAAAAAAGGTCTGCAGCAGTACTAAGTTTAAATGTGTCAATCAGTAAATTTGAATCACTCCGTGGACAGACAATGACTAAACAAAAGTGGACAAGAAATGAAAGCTAGTCTGAGCAGTGCTTGGAAAATATCTTAAAACACTAGTTAAAATGGACCAATTGGGAAATATTTATCAGGTCTTAAAAGGTACTGCTAGAGTATAAAGAATTTCCTGAAGTCTTTGACTTCACTGTTTCCATGAAAAAGATGTTAGATGTGATGGAATCATTAAACTTATTAGTTCTAATTGACCTTGAATTTCCATTACCTTACTCTCGCATAATTGGAGCTGGAGTAGTTCAGACTGATCATTTCAAATTGAACAGGTTTCATCAGGCTGAACAGACCTGATGAGCACCAGATCAAAAGTGGAGGATGGAGGGTTCTGGTTTTTGGCAGTGCAAGGGGGCTGTATATTAAGGGAAGAGGGGTCTTAAATTTGTCTCCTGGGCACTGCTGGGCTCCGGGTGTTGCTGACCATTGTTTCATAGTGAGAGAAGTACCTGGGGTGCAAATCTCTCGAGGCAGCTCAGATGCGAGTGGCACATCACTGCAGTCATCTTCTTCTGTCCCTTGGTCAGACACATTACCTAAACACGGCAGAAACATAAGTAGAACCTGTACATGGGAATTTTCTTCTTCCCTTTGTCAGTTAGAGGACAAGTATAATTTTTATGGTCATGTCTAATGTTACTGTGGGTCAGTCAGCAAACTGTCTTCATAGATGATTAATTCACCTATATTCTCTATTGCATTTTGATCTAATGACAGAGATCATGGACAGACAATTAGGAACAACCGTGCTGCTAATCAAAATGAAAAGGACCTGATTATGTTTCTCATAAACAATTGTATTTTAGAGATGTAATGCAAAAAAGTCAGAAAAAACCACCAAAACAAACTTATTTTTGTCTTGTGGCTCACAAAACGTGCATGAACAAGACTTTTATGTGTGTGAAACTGCCAAACTGGAGCCAGGGTCGGAACTCTCAAGGGGATGAATATTGAGCAGAAGAGAGACATGAAACAGCCAAGCTACTACACTGAGAGACATATGTGCTGTACTTACACATTTACCACGTTCAAAAGACTTTCTGGTATGTAGCTGCTCTCTTGAAAATTATCTACATAGTTGTCTGGAGTTATAACATATCTGCAGGATCCATTTTAGCCTGTCAGGTAAATTATATAACATTGCAAAGAAGTTTATAAATTAGTATTTATCCCTTAGATGGAAACCACTTTGGAGGAGCTCTACTAGCCTAATGGGTGAATGACAAGCTGTTCAAAATCTGTTTCTATGTGTATGCCCAGGACAGCATTACTTTTTGAAGTAAGGTATTTTTTTTTAATCATTCATGTTTTTTTCATAAAAACCCCCCAAACAAAACTAAACCAAGAAATTAGCTTGAAACAACATCACACGTAAAGCCAAGAAATTTGAAGTTATGACTGCCACTGATCCTAATCCATGCAGCCAGCAGACATCAGCCTGATCAACCACCTCACCACTGCCATCTCAATTATCTGAAACCTTTTATTTCAGTGAGTAATGTGCTTGAATTGATCATGCGTGCCACACTGGAAAATCCTCCTGCCTGTCCTCTCCACTCTTGTAGAAGTCGACGGACAGACATCAAGCAATGCTCCTGGGGAAAGATTGACTTCTTCACAGCAGAAACTGTAAATAGTTCCTCCAACTTCAAAAGAATTAGCTGTGTTTGATAGCAGTATTTTTGCAGAGATTTTGGTCTTTTGTCTTAGAATGGAGAGTTCTGCATTTTGATAAGAAAAAACTAGGACTGTTTGACTCTTCTCCCATTTCATTTTCCCAGGTGTATCTGTTTGATCCATTTTTCATATTTAAGTATGTAGTGTGTGTTTTATGTTGAGGGAGAACTACATTAGTAAAGGGTGTTAGGATAAAACTAGCATCAGAAATGAAGGAGACAAATATACTTTAGTTATCCTGTAAAGGGTATGAAGGGAATGTCTACAAATACATGCAGGAATAAGGCTAAAAAGTGCATTAAGGGTTGATGAGAACATTAAGGGTTGATGATAACATTGCTGATATCAAAGGAAATTGTTCATGTTGATGTTGGTGAATGCTGTATTTAATGCTTGTTTTGCAGACTCCAAAAGATGTCAGGATAGGGTTCTTGCACCTTGGTGCCTGTGGGAAACACTCCAGACCCTGCAGATTCGGCAGCAGGTGCAAGCAGTGAGGACACCAGCTCCAGTCAGCGACCTCCCTCCCCGTTGCTCCTGCTGTCCCCAGCGCTGTTCCAGCAGGATTCTCCAGCTTGGCTTGAAAACTCTGTGAAATCCATCGTGTAACAGGCAAGGCTTTGGAGCAACTTCTGCAGAGTCCTCCTGCTCTGAGTCCTCGCAATGTCTATGGGGCTCTCCTGGTCTGGAGCAGGGGTGGTTGGCCAGAGCCGAGGTTCATCCTTCTGGTAAGTGCTCCAAAGAGGAGCAAATGAGGCTTCCACCTTTGTGCACCTCCACACTATTTCACTGTTCCCTCCTCCTCCACTGACTTTTTTCTGAGGGTCAAGATGACACCTGAACCTTCTCTAGTCATGGTCTATCTCGTTCCAAACGGACAGTTACGTGTTGGCTTTGTATTCTTCCTATCCACCCTTTCTACTTTTCTTTCAGGTAGCTCTATTTGTTGCTATCACACTTTTTTTTCCCATAAATATTCTCTTTCAGCTCTTGATACCTCTTTTTGTTACCAGAGTCATACGTTCTGCCCCTTCTCACAGTAATCTCATGACCTTCAGGTAATATACAGTACTAAAATAGATGAGGTCCTTTCTCTTTCTTTGGCCAGCACCTAGTTTCCAGCCCTGCTAACATTATATGCCTGGGGTCGAGTTAAGATGAGTTCCACAGAAAAGATATTTCTTTCTCTTTGGTAATTTAAGATTGAGATTGAAAGCCAAGGGTACAATACTTCAAGAATAGCTCTCCATGTAACAAATCCAGTTTGACTGTCAAGAGCACAGAGTAACCTTCTAGCGTTTTGTCAGAGATTCAAAAAGTATACTGAAACGGTGAAAACAATGCTTCTACAATCAGTCTTAAAATACAGGCAGTAGACTTGTTTTTTTCTTTCCTTTTCTGTAATTCACGCTCCATGTGATGTGCAGGGGTGCAAATAAATAAAAATTGAGCGTGACAGCTGAATGGTACGACACTACTGACTTTTAATACTATTGAAATTAAAACCCAAAGACAAAGTAAAAGAGAGAGGTTTGAAGCTCACCATCTCATGTCTACAAACATCAGAGCTCCCTTCAGGATGAAATTTTCATCACATGAGAAATCCTGAAATTTCAAAACTCGGTCACGTCATTGAAATTCTGGTGCCTGGTGGAAACAATCTCTGCTCCAGTCCCTCTGTTAAAAATCTCTGTGTTGTCAGCGCTAACTCTTTCTCTTATATAAACTTGTCAGGTCCTTTAATGTAGATCAACAGGTATGTAAGGTGACTGAGCGAGAGCAGGATCTGTGATTTATAAATTAATAGTCTCTAATTTACCTATATGCAAAAATAAAAACCCCCGCCTTTTAAAGGATAACCCATAGAGAAAAATATGCTCTCTTCACCGTGACATGCAACAACTTAAAAAGCTTGGCAGTATACCTGGTTCCCCACCATTTTACAACTTAAATTGGTGGTTATACCTGCTTTAGGCCAAATTTCGTGTCCAAAGTCATTTTCTTTCACCATGGAACAAAAATCATGCTCCATACAAATGAAAGGACTTTTGCCAGTTATACCACTAGAGGATCAGGTCCCCATATATCTACATCTGCTTTACCATTTAAAATTATTATTTAAAGTAATCAAGAAGTTTAGATCTATCCAAGGGAAAACTTCATTTAAAAGTGTGAGAACAGCCTTAAAGAGTTTTCTACCTGAACAGAGGCATATGGATTTTGCTTTTGCTTCGCTCTCTTATCCATCAAGCTGTTCCTACAGCGCCAGCCACTGCTGTGATGATGGCTCCAAGTGGAAGATGCACCAATGTGTCACAACTGGTGCTGTGTTTGTAAATACCATATGCATGTTATTTTCAATTTCCTAAGAAGGTCTAAGGGGAAGGAAAGTATATGATGGAAGTGATGTTTAGTCCTGAACTTAGCTTCACATTGTGGAAGAACAAAAATTAAAGCTGACCTAAACATACAAGACAATGCAGCCAATCACAGCCGAAGGATTAGTATAAAGTGTTAAAAATATTATATGAAAGTTTTAATTACACAGAAAAATTATAAAATGCCCAGTAATTACAGTATATTGATTCCAATTTTTTTTTCTTGAAATGCTAAAACTATTTCAACACACACAGAATCAATAAACATAATTAAAATATGAGCTCATCAAAACAGTAATTAAATGTACTTAACAGCTTTTGTGGCTTTTCTCCATATGGTTACTGTGGGAGTGTGAATCTGGCTTGCTAGATAAATGTAACAAAATAAAGAGAAAGCCTGGGAAAAGATTACTGTGGTATCATAAGCAAATACAATAAAGTCTAGCTCTATAAGAAGTTCCAGTAAATCAAAAAGTTGACAAAGGAAGCAGTGTTTACAATTATTAGAGAGAAATTCTGAATGTTTTATATTTTTATGGGATTAACACTATCATGGACTTCATATAGAAACCAAATCAAATCTTTCTTCCATCATTAAAGCTGTTCTACTAGAAAGGTTTTTGGGAACGCTACGAGCTTGCTGGTGTTGGTGACAAATCACTTGACAGCTGTCACTCAGAGGGCAATTCAGCTCAAGGACCTAATAGAGCTTCTTTGAGTTGCCCTTTGGAGCAGCAAATCTCTCTTCAGCGATTAGATAAAGCAGCATGACTGCCAAGCAGAAAGTAAATTAGGTGCTTAAAGCGGGGTGTGTGAATATCTCTTCTCCACCCTTCTCCCTTCCTCCTCCCTGGGTGCATGTGCAGTGCCCTAAATAATAGAGAAAAATCAGTGCACAGCGCTTTTAAAAACCAAATCAAACCAAAATGAAACAGAGAGAGAGAGAAGATGAAAAAGATGCACATCTCTGGAACTGATTTCTTCAGAAAACACCACGGGCACCTACCTATAGGCTACGCAGCTCCTCCTCTGCTGCCTGTTTTGGAGCCCTCACCATCTCTCTCTGCCATGTCTTCTGAGACCCTTGGGAAGTCAGGCATTTGAATACCATTTTTGCATCACTGCCACGATAGGCACATGCAGATCACAAGCAGTGCATGTAACTTGGGTGTTTCCTGGACAGAAAAAGCTTTGCATCAATGTTAAGGAAACCCTGACCACCCCGTACTCCTGTGATAGAACTGATGTCATCACTGATTTCGTAAGAAGATATGAAAGTAACCAGGGTAGATATTGTGCAGTAAAAAAGAAGTGTGTAGATGCAGTAGCACAGCACACCTGGTATTGAAAAGCATGAGCTATATATATTTTTCTAGTGCCCCATGCACAGCCAGTATCGGCTGTACAAATAAAGTTACTGCTACCTCTTGTTTTCCCTGACCACCTCTTGGCCTGCAAAAACCTTCACATTTCAAAATGTGAAGCACAGCAGCGTGTTGCAGTGATAGTCACAATTTTCTCTGATAGCTTATGGCCACCAACATACATCACACCATACTGCTTTAAAAATTTGAACATTCATTTTAAAAGCTTTTTTTAAATCCATGCCCAAATCCTTAAAGCCAACTGAACCCAGAGAAAGGAATAGGACAATACATTGCAATTTCTTACACATCTTTCCAAAAATATTCACTAGAGCTTTTTCTCACCCAGATCAAGCCTCATCCTACAATGTACATACTTTTCTGTCACGCCATAGGCTGAGGAAAATAAAGTTTTAAGATAGTGAAGCAGAACAAAAAGGTAAATAACTCCTTTAAGTCAGTAGCTCCTTTAAGAAACAGCAAGATTTGGTAGCTAAATAGGTTTTGTTAAGGAGGGAATCCTGCTACAGTTGTAAATACCCCATCTCTCCCTTCCTCCTAGAATAAGGCAGAGAGAACAGGAACCCGCGACACAGCAGATCTGAATCCCCATCACGTTTTCAACTGTTAGTGCACTTCAGGAGTGCAGGAAGATATCACCGCTTGCATATTTGCTGCTGCCAGTCCTTTCTCACTTACCAGCTCTCTTTCCATCTTTGTCAGTATCTACAGTTGTTGAAATATATATATACATACATATATACATATATATTTATTTATTCATTTATTTATCTATTTATTTCCCCCTCGAAATGATTCATCAGTTTTTCCCTTGTTCTTGAAAGCATGTAATCTTTCTATAATAGGACCTGGACCTGAAGTCCTGACATTCCAGTTCTACTGACCTTTTTAAAGCTTTACGTAGGACTCAAATTTTGGGTATAGAGTTAGTGTTATCCCCTAATGACAAAATTACATTGTATTAAATTCCTTTACTGTTATCATGTGAAGTAATGAAAAGGCCACTTTTTTCCAATGGTAGCTAGTTGCTCTAAAGATGCAGCTAGAATTATACCCACCCCAGCAGTATTTACACAAACCCAAAATCCTTCAAAAACCTGTGAACTTTATAAGAATAAAACACTAAGCCTCCTGACTACTGTTTGAAAATTAGTCAATACATTTCTGTCTTTAGCCACTTGCAGAAAATTTGAGCTAACACTTTTACACCTGAAGAACGGGGTACGATAATCTGTTTCTGGGCTTTGATATAAGTTGTTTCCTGCTTTTAACTGAATATAGCACCTTATTGCCTCTTCTGGATGGTGCTACGAATTTATGAGAGTCTGCATCCAGTTTCCTCATCTTGTATTATGTTGCCAAGTAGGAGACAAAATGTCTAGTAATTAAGGCCGCTTTTAAAGTTGAAGATGGCCTTTTAAAAGGCCAAGATTAAAATGGAAGATTGAAGACAAAAATATCTTTAACGAAAATAATCAAAAGGAAAAAAAAATAAAAGGTTTATTTTAGACTGGGCCTGAATATTGAATTACAGTGGATTTAAAATATTCAGCAGCCAATAATAGCTAGGAAACAAATATCTGGCAAATTAGGCACTGCAATCTGTAGCAGGGAGCCTCATCATCCTTAGAAATAAGTTGAGCAGGTGCATTGATTTTTTTTTCTCCTGGATTAGCCAGTTAGATATGACTACATCTCATGAATACATACTGCCATAGGAAGATCTGTTCAGTGGCCTGTGCTGTCTGTGTCCAAACAAACAGTAAGTTTCAGTGTAGGAAGTAAATAGTAAATTTAAAAACCAAACCAAACCAAACTCCACACACAAACTTGCAGTTTATTACTGCGTTGTGAGACAAACACAGGATGAGAAGGTCAATCCACCACTGTTAGCCATTCATAATCCTGTCTGATTTTGTATAACCTGCTATGAGATAGGCTGTGGATGATGCCCTATTTGTAGGAGATGGCATTTATCACGACATTTATCAGTATTTTTTCACAACAAACGGAAATCAAATATTTAGGTTCCGTAGTGCTGCATTGGTTTTTTTGGTTAGAAATACCAAAGTGAAGTTTTTGAGCCTTCCTAATTAGAAGGTTTTACGCCTTTTCTGTTAAATATTACATGTTGTATTTCATCATTTGAGACAAATTGGAGCTTAACTTTGTTGTCTTTCATAGGAAAACAGTTTTTAGTACATGAATTCTATCTGTGTCTCAGTGGAGCTGGTGACTGGCATAAACCTTGAAGCAAAAGGTTTAAATACAGATTAAGTTTTCCCGGAGCTTTTATATAAGGTAGAAATGGTGGAAAGCAGTAGCTGGCAGCGGGGCACAAAAGATGCAGATGTAGAAAAAACTATGACTTTTTCTGGGAAAGAATGAAAGTTGCTACAGTATGCCACTGGTTTTTTATGCTTATTTCCTATTTCTGACAGTCTGAAGAGAACGTGGTGAGGCATTTCCAAACCCTGTGCTTTATAGTGAAATATGCATTCTGTGTTTTTGAAACAGTGATTTGTTTTATTTTCTCTGAAAAACTGAAACCTGACTCTTTCTAAATCTGGCACACAGGTAAGAAAAAAATGAAGAACAGCTGCCCATTTTAAGAGGGGAAAAAATAATAACATAGCAATAAAGGTCTGATATTTGGAAAACGTGTATTGAGCATGTATAGTACGTTAATGTCTTGTGAATTTGATCACACACATGTAGCTAAACACAAACCCAAGTTTTGAACCTGGACCTCTTGCAGCAGATCCCGTTCTCTCCAACATCCATACAAAACCACGCTCCTCCATGCATGGCTGGTCCCATTGCCTTCAAAGACACTACTCATGGGAGTAAAGTTACTCATGCATTTAAGTGCCTGCTGGATTCTGGCCAAAAGCTTAATCTTTTCCATTTAATACCCTTTTCCTAAACTGATAACAGTCTTCAAGTTTTCAGTATCATGTGCAGCAGTTTAAATAATGTAGAACCAAAGAGAAAAAAAAGTGAAATAACAGTATTGTAATTTAAGGAGTATTGTGAGATAAACACCATAGCACAGGCACAGTTTTATTAGTAGTAAGTAGTTATCTGCGAGGCTGCCGTATGTTGCTGGTCTGAAAGCACTTTGTGTCTCAGTTTCTGACAAAGCAAGGCAGGGAGGACGAGCAGCTCTGAAAGGCAGGTACAGAGTGAAGCAAAGTGTAAAAGATCATATTTTATCTGAATTGACAGAGAGTAAACAAAACTTGTACTGCACTTGAAGCTCAAGACAACAGGGCAAAAATTGCACTGAAAGTGTATAGAATTTTGACAACAAAACCATAAATGAGCTTTTGATTGTAGTGGTTTTTTCAATTGTTTTTATTTTCCATCCGTGGTGTAAGCTTCCAGTCTGTTCCAGTTTTTGCACTAGTTTCCCTATGATCTTACCTTGCTTTTTATTGTAGATGAGCTCTTAATGATGTTGTGAACCTCTGTTAGAAGTGTTTCATTCTTTCTCCTATTAGGTCTGAAAACTGATATTGTGTATGCAAGATGATGTTTCATTTTCTAGAAGGTATTTGGTTGGGTATCATTATTTACATAAATGCTGTTCACATGTGTGTTAGAGTAAGCAAAATCCAATAAATATTCTTTACACCTGGAATGGAAAATATGTAGGGTTTATATGACATTATTTTGTCTTGACTAGTTCTTCACAAGACGATGTGGAGGGAGCTGCTCTCTACACTATGGGTGAGGTTTGATGGGGAGTTGAGAAGATCCCTTGTCCTTAAGGAGTGGGAGCATTGATAACCTCATCTTGCAGCTTCCAAAGATCTTTCAGACCACACCAGGCTTCTTCTACACACCTTCCTACAGAGAAAGGCCATGAATTTTACTAGATATTTTCTTTGAGAGGAATCTAGGGAAGGAGGGAGTTGATGGGCTCAGAGAAACCTATCCGCAGTAATAGTCAGAGATGGAGTTTCATAAGGTCTGATGGCTTTTTGCCCAGAAATACTTCGCTGATGTAGCCCAGACAGGGACTTTTCCCAAGGGAAAAAGAGCAGGAGCAAACAGAGAGGGAGGAGATGGAGAAGAAAATGAAAAAACAAATCTAGTCCTGTTTGAGTTTTTTTGAGAATTGAATTGTATGTCGCTGATTTTTTTCTCAGGGAGCAAAGTGATAAAGTAAGAAACAAAAGTCAGATGCTAGCTGAAATAATTATAAAAGCCAGTTTGCAATGTTAGCATAATTACTCATCAACATAAACAATACTGATACATCTTTGGGGGGGAAAGAACTTGAGTAGGTATAATCTGAACATGTGTGAGCTGTATGAAAATGCTCAGCTCCATGAAGTACAATATTGATATCTCATGTTTTAAGAATATATTTGTGTTATTGTTCTGCATAGTTTTCCAGTCAGATTAACTGATTTATTCTTGCATAGTCACATCCTGAAATATCATGTTAAAGAATATGTGGCTGAGCAGCTTCTCTGTGAACAAACACGGATCTAATGGAGTCTGAGGTGGGTAGTACAAGCAGCTATGTGAGGGAAAAGATTGTTAAAAGACACCATGGAGGTGGGAATTTTCACTGTCACTGTGAAAGGAATGGAGGAAAATTGTAGCAAAGCAGGCATGGTGGAAATAGTCCCTGGAGACAAATTCTAACATATAAATATGCCATGTTACTGCACAAGCCAAAGTGAATTTAAGTCAACAATATTTCTACTAAGTTTGGTGTCAGACCTGTCTGTGTAAGGGAGAAGAGTGCTGAGATCCTGTGATATCCCAAAGGTGTTAGAAAAGGGAAACAACTGGTATAAATATAGAAATTCAACCCCAGAAACAAAATACTGACCTAATCAGTGAAATGAGCATCAAAATCGGTCTTCATGCTAAAGCTTTAAGGGTCTGGCATATCAAATAGAGCATGAATATCTTCAGGAATATGCCAGAAGCTAATTGGTTTAAGAAATCTGGCTGTATATAGAGACCATTACTCATTGATATCACGTTTTTCTGTTGCACAAATTATCCACAGTGCTCATGGTGTCTGATCAAGGAAAAGTTTATTTTAATTCAGTCTTTTCTTCCCCCCCTGACCTCAAAGGACTAATTAATGAAGTATTAGCATGTTTCGAAAATATGACTGAATCCATCTTCTTAAGAAAATGTACTGAAGAATGTACCCTATTATTAGAAATGACAGGATGTATATAGGGCCATATGTTTTCAAAGGGTTTTCTGTCAGTGTTAATCAAAACGTTGGAGGACTTATGAACATACTGAGCAGCACGTCAACCATATGGATAATATCTTCTCTTTAATAGTGAGAATTTGAATTAATAATAAACACTGGAAAGTAACCTAAAATGAGACAAAAACAATAATACTAAGAGCAGCAAAAGCATAATATCACATCAGGCTGAAGACTCCTGGGTGTTTTTAAAGAATCCTATTGTGTGTTAAATCCTGGTCATGGAACTACATTCATTAATTTTTCTTAGTTTAGCTTGGAAAGGCAACTCTCTAAAGATGCAGTTTATTTTTATTGAGTTTTGTACTGGATAGAGTTTGGCTCTCAGAGCACGCTATAGCATGCACCAGTATCATGTGCTTGTCTGACTGGTAGATGTGCATTTATTATCACAGTCAGGCTTTGGAATACTTGGTGACACATACATGCACAAATCTTTTCATGGACTATACAAACAGCTGCAAGAAGAAAAATGAGTCTGTTTCTAAGTTTACTAACTTGGAAAATGAATTGAGACTAAATTATCTTGAAGAAACCTCCACGGGCTCAACTTCAGAAAGTTACCTGCTTTTACAGATGGTGAACTCTCTGAACCAAAAATCAAGAAATCTGCTTGAGAGAAAATTAATGTTCTAAGTGCAGTTATATGATTATATGTCACTTAGAGGAGCACATAAGAGATAAATCTATCAAAATGAAAAAAAAAGTTATTAAGAAGTTCTGTCTGTGCTCACAGTTGCCTGCAAGCACACAAACACACACATTAGTAAAGGAGGTAGAGGGGAGACCATACCGCTCTCTACAACCACTTGAAAGGAGGTTGTTGGTCTCTTCTCCCAGGTAACAAGTGACAGGATGAGAGGAAATGGCCTCAAGTTGCATCAGGGGAGGTTTAGATTGGATATTAAGAAAAAATTCTTCCCAGCAAGGGTTGTCAGGCATTGGAACAGGCTGCCCAGGGCAGTGGTGGAGTTGCCATCCTTGGAGGGGTTTAGAAGGTGGGTAGATGTGGTGCTTGGAGACATGGTTTAGAGGTGAACTTGACATTGTTGGTTATTAATGGTTGGACTCGGTCTTAAAGGTCTTTTCCAACCAAATTATTCCATGATCCTGTGATTACAACTGTCTTTCAAAATCAAGCTGTTTTGACCAAAGGCAGCTCTCCAGCCGGTGGCAGAGCTGCAACCAGGACAGGGCTCAGTCCTCTGCTCTGCTGTGTGGAAATTCTCCCTCCTCTATACGTGAACTGAGTTCTTGCTCCTTGGCATTGCCCGGAGTTGCTAGGTGCCACTGAACACAATGCAACAAACACGGGGAACTAATTACATCCCCAGAAGACATCAGGAGGGTTTAAGCCTGATACCCCAACATCTCCAGACCCCCAGCCTTGTTCCCTGGTGCCCTGCTGCCTCAGCTGGCAACAGGATCACGGTCTTTCTCACTGCCTGATCTCAACTGGAAAGGTTTTATTTTCACTGATACCAGTCCTGGTTTATTTTCTCCTTAGTTAAAAATAAAGTTACTTTTAGACACTTGAGTGCTCGCACTGAGACGTGATGCCTTGAGCTGCTGATAAGCACAGTCCAGCCTCAGCAGGGTGTAAACCTGAATCTTCTAACAGAGATAGGGAGCAGAGGAAATACAACTTTAAGTCTTTGAAGCTATAAATTGAGATGTCTCTATTATATAGTGGTGGGTTTTATTGGTAACAACCCACCTGCCACAGTTCCCAGCTTAGGAGTGTTTTCCTTGGACATTTCTTTTTCATTTTCCCCTTGAGTTCACTCCTGCTTTCTAACTTTTCTGATGCTGGTTGGAAAGCACATTATTATGGATAGCACCTTCTGACTGGTAGATATTCTTCCACCTGCTTTTAGCTTTGTGTTTGGAGTAGCCACAGAGGACCCTGTGACAAGAAGCTCCCTGCTCCCTGCTGTTCCATCAGCTCCTGCAATTTTTCTGCCAGCATTCGTTCTGCTACTTAATAGCCTGTGACTCTCCTGCAGATCTCAGGGGAGTTTCTCCTGCACTGGGGAATAAGCATCCACCTGCAATTTACTGGTAGAAAATATGTATCTCAGCTTTAATTTTTTTTCCTGTTTCAGATGAAGTACCAGGACCCCTGCACGTAACATACCAGAAGTCTGCGTTTCACCGTGAAACCTCCTTTGCCAACCGCTGAGAGGTGGAGGAAATGACACCTCTAATCAACCAGCTGAGGACACCAAACCTGTGGCGTCTAGCTGCTGTAGTGACTTCTACTTTAAAGCTGGTTCCCAGGTCACTCTCCCACCATGCTGTGATCCAACCGCCTGTCCGGCTCTTGAAGGCCTCCTGCAGCAACGCTGTTCTCTTCATGACCAAAGATTTTAGCTTCCCAAGCTCTTTTCGTTCCTATCTTCTTCCTTTTTCTTATGCACTTCTGCCAAACTTCACGGACTACAACCTCTTTCCAGAGGAGCAACCTTTTCTTTCTCCAGATATTCTGTTTCTGTGAAACAATCTCTACACTGAAGTTTTAATTGCTGGGCATGAATTTCAAAGGCCTTTCTTATATCTTTAGAAGACTGGTCTGGTTCTTCTGCGTCTGAAGACTGTGAGCTGCCCTGAGGACAGGCCAGCATCCCTGCTTGGCACCAGCCTTTGGGTGGTCTCACCAGGCTGCACCAGCGTTGGTGGAGATTCTGTACAGACAGGTCCCTGTTCTCTGCTGTGTCCCACGAGTCCTTAAATACTTTAATGCTTTACTTCTGCCACACAAACTATAAGAAAGAGTCCCCAAACTGGCATGTAGCACCCATCAGCCTTCTGTCGAGCAGATGTTCAGCTACAGGAGTGTTGCACGAGGCATTGTAGTGATACTTAAACCGATTCCTTTTGCCAACAAATCACAAGAGGAGGTGTTAAAACCTAAATAAATAAATAAGCTATAAGCACTAGTCAAAAGAGAGAAGGGGTGGAGGGAGGTAACATGCTTGTTAAAAGTTCCAGGAACTCTGGCAATTAGTTTCCTGATGAGCTTTCACATTTCCTGTTGCATTTGGTACATAGTGCTTGTGAGCATTTTACTCCATCTGCTTCTATACAATCTCCATCAGCTGAAGGAGGATATCATTAAACGCTGATGATCTGTGTTACTTGTGGTAGGTATCTATTATGTTAATTGTTACTTCTCATACTTGAAGGTAATGCTTTTTCCTCAATTAGCGCTCAAACATTTGCTAATAATAAAAGTACTGCTCTTTTATCAAGATGTTGACACCATCCTGACTTGCTGATTCAGTAAAATATGTTGATTACTCTTCAGTGCAATTTGCTTGAATGGAATAAGCAATTTTTTTTCCTACCACGATACTCAAAATCTTAAATATGAAGCATTCTTCTGGGATTTACTGATCAACTATCCCTTGTTAGAAGGTATGTCTCTTGTTTTCAGACAAAATCTACTCTTATTCTTCTAAAAGGAAATAGTATTATTTCATTTTCCTTGAAGCTAGTTAGTAATAGATGTAAGTGGATAAATATATTTGACATTCTTTACTTTTCCATTTCTCTTTTGACAGCAATGCCAAACAGACTGTGAAAAAGAGAATTAATTAATTATCCCAAGATATTTATGAAGTTCTCTAAGCTTCTGATTCTTGGACTGCAGGTAATTAGCAATCATTAATTTTTAAAGCTACGGATGATGTCCTCTGAAGGAGATATCATAGGAAACAAACAGATCTGTTGATGTGGTAGTAGGATGAAACTTGTGAAGATATAAGTGTATGTTAAAGCAGAATTTTAGCTCTGCGAAGATCTTTAACGTAAAGTGAGGCAGTGCTTGACTTGAGGCAGCTGTACTACTGCGTGGCATAACACAGGGTATGAGGATTGTCATTGTCAGCTCTAAAGACAAGCAAGATGGTCTTCTTCATCCTTCCACTTCTGCACTCCAAGCAGCCACAAAGTAATAGTTACCTTTTGTACAGCTTTTGTCTGGTCACATCATGGCCAGAGAGAGCCTACACTCAGATACATTGCCTGAAATCCTTTTTGTGTTTGAATATAGAACATATTGTGATTTTCCTTTTTCCTTCCTAACAAATAGACACATAGTTCTCCATTTAAGAGCTAAGGATGCCTGGACTACCCCAATAATGACTTTCCTTTTGATGTTTCCATATAATGATTAACCCACATTAATATGCAGTGCTCCCAACCTGAGAAAAGACAGGAGAGCTCAGGATTGTTTGCATGCCAACTAGGATATCTGTGTTAATAGTCAAACCATATGTCCTCTTAGAAGTATGATATTATTGCGACCTCAGAAAAAATCAGGCCTGCTTATGGCAAATATATGGAATTGATTAAATGAATAAATAACCCTATTATTTAGTTTTGCATAAAAATATGTGGGACCCAGGTCAAAGATAATCCCTAATTTTTCTATGCATAATAGATTCCAAAGTGTAAACATTACCAGTAGCATGAACCAGACTAGATG
This sequence comes from Patagioenas fasciata, assembly GCF_037038585.1. Taxonomy (NCBI): domain Eukaryota; kingdom Metazoa; phylum Chordata; class Aves; order Columbiformes; family Columbidae; genus Patagioenas; species Patagioenas fasciata. The sequence continues at coordinate 36,262,294 of NC_092527.1, read as the reverse complement.
CTTTAAGTCAACAGTCAAAGGTGCGAGTGTAAACTCAGAAATATTGATAATGTTTGTGAATAACTTCAGACTAAATTATACTGGAGTTCCCAAGCTGATATGTCTCTCTTGTTTTAATACTCCAGTGTCTGTTATATGCATGAGTTCAAAGACTGACCACAGTTTTGCCTTGGACATTTCTTTGTAATATTTGGCATCTTTGCTTAATTTTAGAGCTTCAGCTGATGTGCCAGAACAGCATAATTTATTGAGGAACTGAAGTAATATTTTCCTTCAGCACCTACCCAGACACTCTGTGTTTTCTGATCATGATCCTTTCTGTCTTTTTCCTTATTTTTTAGCTATGGCACAGAGGTTCTGGACCACAAAGATTTGAGTGTGCAGATCTGATCTTTCTGCCTCTGTACAGCTCCATGTGGGGCGGCATGTGGAGAGGAAGATCCTGATCATAAGAGCTCACAGAGCAGGACTGGGGGCAGCAGGGGTACAGGAGGTTAAAGCACCTTCCTAAAAATAGGAGTACGAATGACTGTCTTGTCTGAAAACACAAGCCAGGCACAGTGACACGCTGCCAGTTGTGGGTTGCGTTGCATTTGCTTGTATTTTGCTCCATATGTCACAGGCTGAATTACTAATAAAACATGAAACGTTCATTTGGCTATTAAGCCACTAAGAGATCTTCAGTTAAATTCTCCACTTCTCACATTAATTATGAACATAAGAGGCGTAAGACTAGCAGAGCACCCACAAATTATCCTGCTTGGAAGAATTTCGTTGCCAAGCTGTGCATGCTTCAAATGGCCTTCACCCTCAGACCCTGTTGTGCTCTGCTGAATCTGAGACACAAATACAAACCTCCCAGCTGCTTCCTATATGTATAATGTTCTCAGACTCAACCCTCGCACTTCAGTGTTGTGTTTGATGAAGTTCAGGTTTGAAGGGAGCAGCTCTTCGCAGTTGAATCTTTTATCTGCTGAGCGCACAGGGATGAAAAGAGAGCAGTGCATCTGGCAACGCACAGAAAGCAGACCTTATCTAATAACATACAGGCACGCGATTCGCATGTGTATGGAACGCAACCCAATGCGCCTGTGACGCGGGAGGGATCCAAAGCCCACGGAAACTACCAGGAGCCTCTCCATTGGCTTTGAATGCTTTTTGTACCAGCTCCATAGTACACAGGACTATCTTTGAGAATGAAGGCAGAATATAGGAGCTGACAGAGGTCAAGAGCATCACTCTCTTATTGATAATAGAATTAAGACCAACTAATGGGCACAACATGATGTAAAACGATACCTAACTGGGTAGAGAAGGGAATAGGAGCAGCTCCACCCCTCCATTAAATTCGAATTTTAAAAATAGCAGGAAGTTGCTGCATCTTAAACATTCTTCCTAGCAAACGATAGTGAGCATTAGAATTAATGTTCAAGAATTTGAATTGGCTAATGAAAAGCTATTTTGGTTATTTAGCAGATTATTTAAATTCAATGATTAAATATGATTTAATTTCTGTCTCCTTCCAGCACAACTTCAGGCAAAATTTTTGAACTTTAAATTAATACATGACAATATAATAATTATTTTCAGTAGACATTTGGATTGGTTTATTTTATGCAATTCTCCAGTTAGCATAGTTGTCCTGTATTTTGTAGGTATTCATGGTTCAGTTTTTGCAACATCTCCTAGCAAACTATGGCACTGAGTTGGGTCTGAAAAATGGTATGATGTGGATTATGTTTTTACAATTCCCCAAGATGTGCACTGTGTGCTTCACAAAAACAAACAAAAAAACCCCAAACCAACCAAACAAAAAAGAATCCACCATAATAGCTGAGAAATTCTTTTTGCTATCAGGAAAAATAAGCACTGCTTTGATAAATTAATTCAGCCACTCCTCCACCAAAGACAGGACGTATACTTACATGGTATCTACATAAATACAGTTTGTGGGTGTGAAATACAACTCAACGTGTTTGTGAGATGGACCAGATCCAAAACCCGCTGAAGGTAATGAGGGAATCTAATACACCATATTTTGTGCAAACAACTGTGGAAAGAAGTGTTGTGTAGGTATAACAGGTGTGGGAGTGTACGCAGGAGCACATGTCCCACCTGTGCACACGTGCACGGCTACACTATATCTTGCGTTTTTGTGTGTCTGTGGTATGCACACAGAGCTGGCATGATGTCATTTAAGATAATTAAGCTTTGTTTGATTTAAACCCACTGCCTGATCAATTAGAGCCTGTTTGTCTTGATTCTGGTGCAGAGAGGAAAATGTGGCAGTTATTGGTTTGGTGTTAGGTGGTTTGTGCTCTGGTGGGGAAAGGGGATCAGTGATCCCAAGTGGGACCAGGGAAGGGGACACGGCGGGAGGTCACCATCTTGTTTGTTTTCCTTTTCAACAAGCCTGAAGGAATCACATCGCCTTGAAGCCACCGCACGGTCATGAAAAGCAGCTGAAAACATAACTCTGCTTCCTCAGAGAGCACCTGGCTGTGGGACAAGCTGCAGTCTTTCCCTCACCCCAAGGAGACTACAAAAAGCCTGGTAAGTGACCTTTTCAGCAAAGATTTGCATTGGCTTCTTCTCTCCCCCCGTATCGCTTACACCACGTACATACTGCTGTCCCCAGCACCTCCCGCCTGTGTCATTGCACCTGCCTTCTGACCTCATGCTTTAATTCTGCAAAGGCTTTCACAGGTAAGTTAACATGCCAAGATGGTGTGAGTTTACATCATGTTGACTATTTTGTGCTAATTCCCCACGTGGACACTTTCTGTGCATATTAAAGGACCTCCTGTCAGCAGCAGTTTCGAAGTTGGGTAGGATGCCTTGCATGTCAGTGGGCACCCAAGGGTTTGGTGTAGAGACACCAATCTGCACTCTAGAAAGGTAATTAGCTTTTGGTACTGAAAACAAACCCTCAATAACATTGCCTCAGCTAGTTACACAGAATTTCTAACCCTGCTTCACCTGCTCTTTTAAGCAGAAAGCCTAGAAAACAGGGACACGGATGAGTGCAGGATTTCTTTATCATCCGTGAGTCCTTGCTTGAAACAAATTTTGTCTACCTGGTTCCATGGCATACTTAGGAGCTATCTGGGAGCTGCCCACATTTAACTTAACTGTTGTTCTCACCCCCAATGGATATATTTAAAATGCAGCTAAGCATGTGCATCAGAAGTACTCCTAAAATCATATGAGTCCGGAAACCTCTGTTGCTTCCAGTTATTGATTTTTTTTTTATGATGACCTCCAACTTGAGAACTAAATTACTGACATAATAGCTGTGGTACAAAGAGATGGTTTCTCCAAATTAATTTGCTATGAGGCAGTAGAAAGCTCTTGTTACAAATAGGCTTTTCTAGGCGGGGTGATGTAATATCCAGTTTAAGGCACTAAGAGTAAAACACCATTGATTGCATTCTTTGTTGTGTTATCCTGCATATAAATCACCAGTGCTCCAAATACAACGCATTAGAAGTTAAAAGTTCTAATCAATAATCTACTACATTACCAATGGGTTTTGTAGTGCAGACTTAATCCTTTGAGGTAATGTCATTAAGACATTTGATCAACACATGTAGTAACAACCAGTCTGCACAGAGGATAAAAACCCACTGCTGAAACTTTCATATCCTTTGCTCAAGTGCCAGAAAACTCTTCTTGGAGGTGTTTAAAAGATGTATAGATGAGGCTCTTAGGGACAAGGTTTAGTGCTAGATTTCGGTTATGGTTGGACTCAGTGATCTTAAGGGTCTCTTCCAACCAAAACAATTTTATGGTTCTATGATTCTTAGAGAGCACTGGAACTTCTGGAGGTGATGAATGTGAGGAACAGCCCCCAGGTCCCTCTCTGAGCACCCTGAGCCCTGCTGAACACCTGCACATCTTCTGTAGCCTTTAAGCCCTTGCCGCAGAGAAGCATAAACATCCAAGCTACACCTCCGTGATGGCACAGGAGTGTATTTGTTGCAAGGTAAATGGTATCTTAATATAACCTGCAGAGTTGTCGCTGTGCGGGGGTCTGGAGGAGGGAACACGCTTGGCACTGTGAAGGGAGCTGTAGTTTGTTTGACTGAGCTCTCGTTGTAGTGGGGGGTAGAAGGTGGAGGCACCAGCCACCACTGCCTCAGAGCTGCACTGTTTTCAATATGCAATTATACCATCCCTAAAGGTAAATAGAAGGTTTGTGTGTGAGAAATATTTCTGTAAAATAGTTTGCAGCTGAAAAGATAACACTATTCCCTGCCTCCTACTTGGCTGTATGATTTTAATTATGTCAGGGAATCTCTCCTATTTTATATTCCATATATATTTATGGAATAAGCTGTTGGCAAATAGGACATTATTTCAAATAATTTAATGTATTTATTAAAAGAGATTACAAATCTATCGAGGCTACAGCCATTGCACTTAGGGCAACTATTATGGCTATATTATTGTTCCATTTATTTCAAAATGTCTTTGGCAAGGACTGCTCCTCCATGAACAGCGTAAGAAAGAGAATCTCTGATCTGCCCTTCAGTGTGACAGAGGGCTCTGCCACCCCCTTTTCCCTCCTAGCCCTGTCCAGATAACCACACACTGTGATTCGAGTAGGGTCAGGGCAGGAGGGGAAGAGCCTGATACACCCTGGCTTGGTTATTTTATTTGTGTTACTTGACTTTAGCCCATAGCAGAACCGGGATGCAGACACAGCCCCCAAGACGCAGCCAGTGAGAAGCTGCAGAGCTGCTGAGGGACACGGGGGTCCTTGTACATCCCTGGAGATCTGATGTAGGAACCCGAGGATGTCAAAACTGGTCCCTTCAGCAGTGCCAGTTTTCTTCCCCTCACTCAGCCAGGGCACAATCCACCCCAAACGTGACTGACTCTGGTGAGAAACCGGCTGGATTTTTCACAGCATGATGGTGGCTGCAGATGTCACACATTTACCTGCTCGTACTCAGATCCTTTTCCTTGGACGTGGGCGTCCTTGAACTCCCTTTGAATGGCCGGCAAAAGATGGTGAAAAAAGACCAGGCTTGTCAGTGGGTTTAATTTCACAGAAAGAACCCAAATCTTAATCTGAAAAATGTCTGCCACTGCTGCTTGTTTGACACAACGTAACCCATAACACATCTTATAAGTTTCCAACCTTGGAGCACAATGAATTAGAAAGGATGTTGATTATGCATAAGATGGAAAGTTTTATGTAAATATAAAACAAATGTAATGTAGTATTTACATACAGCCTGTACTTACCCTAAATAACTTGTAGAGAAATCTTCGCCATCATGAACAGCTCACACCTCGTTTCTGTATCTTAGTCCAGAAGAGAGTGGAGGATTCTGGCTACCTTAAATTGCTGCTAATATTTTCTAGAGTACAGCGTATTTCCATAAGATCATAACTCAACATAACACAGATGGACAACAAATCGGATAAATCTCTATCATTTATTACATTTGCCTAACGATCAAAGGTGTCTAACTGGACATTTTTCCTCATTGGTTGTTTGCATTAGATATGCAAATCTTCTTTCTTGCAGAGCCATTTCCGAATATATTTGCTAGGCTATTGATGTCCATTACTTCACTTAAATATAGATCAGAAATACTGACAAATATTTTCATTCAAAGAGTTTGATCATTTTCAGATTACTCTCCATGCTAGTAATTAACCTCAGTCAACACCCTTCCACAGCACTTTCAAACACAGTTCCTAGCAAACATAAAGTTTCATAAATATGTACTAAATAACCTTAAAGCCCTTTATGAATAATTATGAGTTTTTAAGTTTTTGTGAATCTGCATATTAATTCCATTCCATAAATAATACATGAAGCAAAAATCCAGCTTGTTTGGTGTCTGGGGACAGAGGAAGAAAAGGAGGGGATAATTATCAGTTTAATGTGGGAAAATACTTAACCTAAACGATTATCTTCAAAACTGATGACTCCATAGGTTTGTATATATGTGTGTATAAATACACATATAGAAAAATATATATATATAAAAAGATGTGTGTATCTGCAGAAAGAGCTGAGACGTGCATCCGCTCTGAAAGAATGCTTTAATTTGAAGCATGTTACGCTTCTGTCTCTGCTGTGCCATGCTGAGCTCTTTAAGTGAAAAGCAATGTGATGAGCTTAGCCTCCATATAGTCCCACTTTCCATAAATGTACGTTCCCCCAAAGGTAGAAAATTAATGACAGGCTGGCGACTAAAATTACTACATTTTGCCTTCTGCAGGACATTATGGATTTAAAAGATAAGAGAGAGTGCAGCAAGCCCAAAAACAATTTCATTTCATTAATCCCTTAAGTGCCTCGGGATGAGCAGCCCGTGTCCAGCAAAGGTGATTTTACACCATCCTTTGCATTCCTACTGCACGTCATCCGAGCACGGCACCTCAGCACCTCGTGTGCTCTGCTCCTCGTCCCTGGATGGAAGACTTCCAATAGAGAGATGGAGTGGGAATGATACCTGGCTGGACGGCCTTAGACTGACGCTTCCTGGATGCACAATGGCAATAATAGGAAACATAAGGGGTTTGCAGAGCCAGCTCTGTGCTGATGCAGCGCTTGGGTTTTTCACTGAGTTTACGATGAAGAAAAGGTATTTTTTGGTCAACAGGGTTTTTTTTGCACGTAAAAAAAAATGCATATGATTATTTTTAAAAACGGGCCCCAAGAAGATATTAAATATTTGCCTTTGTCACAGGGCTGTAACTGTGTATATGTGGTAGAAGTGTATTGATTTTGCATCTTTTATAGTCATGAGTGCTAAAGAATATAAACACAGCAAGATTTGTCAGATAAAGTACAGCAGTTGTTGGAAAATGCATGTGGATTTGGGGCACTTGAAACAGAAACTGGGTGTCTGAAACCCTGTCTCTATCCCACTGACATTTATAGTTTGTAGAGTCTTTGGAGAGAAAATTATTACATTCAAATTTTATATTTTTAAATAAATAGTTCCTTTTTTTTACGTATTAATCCATTTACAAAATTAAAATAGATTTCACTTTTCAAGTATTTTAAATCTGTTTCATTTCATGGTCCTGTTCAGCGGCTGGTTTGAAGCATGAAAGGCAGTATTTAAACATTTTAATAAAAACAAGCAACTAAATAGCAAGCCCATCTCTTCGGTTTGAAACAAGCAGAAATGAAAAAAGGAAAACTAAACTAACACGAGAATTTTGAGAGATGCAAGTGCTCCATTGTTGCTATCACTATTTTGTAGCACTGTAGCATCTCTGGAGCAACGCCTCATTTTGCAGCACGGGTGTCAGAGAAACTGGCCAGGAAAGTATGATGGGAGCACATAGCTATTCCGGTCCGTGGATGAGTCCTCCTATAAATCTCTGCACCTCTTTCCGCAAGCAGGAGAGCCCTTTGGGCAGCATCAGGAGAGCTTTTGGCCTCTGGGTGACCATGCTCACTGCAACGGAGCAGTGTGGATGCTTCCTACCCTTCGCTCAAAGTGACCTGTGGTAGCAAAGTTCTGCTGTTTAACCTGTTTAAACCTATTTAACCAGCTTGACTCACGCAGTCAGTAGCAAAAGCAATTAGGTGAGTGGCTACACCACCTTATCAAAAAGGTTGATAGCATCTGGCTGGAGAGTGGTGAGAAACAGGAGAATTTAGCCCACCCTACAGCCACAGCAGGATGTGTACACGGAGGAAATCACCATATTTCACTCTTGCATCAACCCTTGCTTTTGTGTGTACGTGGAAGAAGCAAAGAAGAAAGGACCCCACAGAAGTGGTCGAATCAAAAGCTTGATCTGGAGCTGCTCTAAAAGTTTCTGGGAGTGAGGAAGGGACTTATGGAAGTTTTGGTGGTACGATGTCTCTTCACTGAAAGCCTGTTAATTAATCATAAAAACTCAGCTGGAAAGAGTTTCTGGAAAAAAATATATGGAACACCCCAAATTTGTTTTCTACTAGAAATGAGACACGGAACTATTTGGGAATTGTCTCCTTTGTAAATTGAGAGGTCATTAGGAATTTGTAACATAACTATTTTTATTGCACAAAAAAAAAAAAGCCGTAACATATTTAATTGTTGCTGTTTATTATGGCAGGCAAGATTTCTTGCTTCTGAAATGCTCAATGTGGATACAAACCTGTTGATGAGGGGTTTAAGCTAATTCTTATGTGTGCTGGACTTAAAAATTCGTAGACTTCAGCATGAACTCATCTGCAGCCCATGTTATTGGTTAAAGTGTTTTCATCTCAAACCCACTCTGAATCCCCAACAAAAATAGTAGGCCAGACGCCCAGACTGCAGCTAGAGACCCTCATTAGGCATCATTTGCATCCTATTAACCACTGAGCTGTGGGTCATTCGCTGCCTGTCAACCATTCAAGTCATTCCTTTTGTGTTAATTAGTAGAGAAATAAGGAGTTAATGAAGATCTTATGATCTGTGATGATTCATCTTTGTTGTTTCAAACGAATCCCTGCTCTCTGAACACTCCAATGAGCTCCTACACACCGAATAATAGAGAAATAGTCAGGGGGAGCTTACCGCGGCCTTTGGAGTGTTGTTCTCCAGGGACCTTTTGCATGGTGGGCTTTGTTAGCTAAAGATTAGAAGGAGTTAATTGCTTCAAGATTGCTGGCAGATTAGGTTACAGGGTGTGTTGTATCTATGTAAGCATATGTCAGGTCTAGTTAAAAGATAGAAGATGCTTATTTTAATAAAATTATGAAAGAAAAAATTAATTTGTCATTATAGCAAAAATCTTATTTCTACTCTTAATTTGAGCACTTGCAGATAAATGTGGTGTTGATTTTGCTCTCGATTCTCTCGATTCTCATCCTTGTTTGAGGAGGGTAGGGCAGGGCTGGGCTGCCTGGGGGGCTGCAGCTACACATCTCCTGTGCCTCCTCTTCCTCTTGCGTGGAGGGGATGAAGGCTCGTGGGCTGACTCAGTGGTTTGTCAACCCTTCTCCTTGGAAAGAACCTGCACATCCAAACACCCAGGACCTAAAACCTCACCCCCCTCACGAGGACAGCGATATCACTTCCACGGGGCAAGATTTGCTTCAGCAAAGAGAAGCAGCTCCTACAACCCAAGGTGCACGCAGTCAGGTTTGCTCTTTCTTTTGTGCCCGCTGATCCCTGTCACCGCAGGGAGCTCCCATTGAGAGACCTTTCCCAGGCAGCACCAGCCAGCAGATGCCATTGGTCCTAGAGATGCTTGGAAACTATTTTTTTGGACTCTTAATTTAAAAAATAACAAAACAACAAACAAATTAAAATCTCATAGCCTCCTTCCCCAAATTGATTTCCTCAAAGCTTAAAGAAGAAATTGTTCCTACATCCACACCAGCTCTGATACTCGAGTGTCTTTAATTTTACAACAGGCAAATTGAGTGGAAAGCTTTATTTCTGTATTTCCTATTTGGTCGTCTGGAGCAGAGACACTGGCTCAGGAACAAGGCTGGCACGGCTGGAAAGGTTAATGCCCCTTTTCCCCCAACACCTTGCTTCCAACAGCAGAATGCTGGAACACGTACAGACCTTCAGCATTTATGGCCTGGATATATACTAAAATAACCCCCAAATTTAATATTCTGGGCTATAAACCAAAGTAGGCCAATAAAGAACAGCTTCTTGATGTGGAGGATAGCTGCTGCTCTTCTTGCCCCAGGGGCAATAATTTCTGGAGAGAAGATGAGGTGCTCCACAAATTGGCCGAATTATGCAGAGGTTCTGCTGAACTCCACAGCTTTCTGAGTTTCTGTAATGGGGGACATGGACCTAAGGCTTGGAGCTGCTTCAGGACAACAGATAATTGCTCCTCCTCTTCTTCCTTGCTGGATTTTTGAATGATACTTTAGGTCTTTTAGGAAACTAGTGTCTTGTTTCTATTAAAAAAAAAAATAAAGCCCAGAACTGAAATTAATTATTTAGTTTTGCCAAATATTGTGAAAGTTTTTATTTAGACCTTTTTTCCTCTTGTATGTCTATCAGGTGGAAAATAAAATTAATTATTTGTTCAATGCTGTATTAAAGTGTCTCTGAATGCTGAGGTCGATTTTAGCAATGAACACTACCTTAAAATGCTCAGGATCTGTCTGAAAATCGTGCCACTCTTCTCTGTTTTAGCTCTCACAAATAGAAATGGCGGTTTTCTTGTTTATGAAGAAACACTGCGCAAATTGCAAAGATATATCTGGTGAAAACTTTTTTACCTCCTGTTGCAAAAAATGTGTACAATGCATGTCTTCCTGGCTGAAAAAAAAAGCCAAGTCAGATGTTTGGCTCCTCATAAATACTTAACTAGTATTTTCTTCATTTCACAGGTAGAGGCATGGGGATACGCTTTGGCCCAGTGGGTCGGAGGGTGGACGGAGGACCCAGCACCTTGTGAGCTGCTTGGACCGATCCGTGATGCTCCTGGCACCGGGGAGAAGGAGACGTCCCGTGATGCTTTGCCCGGGCTCGGGCTGAGGTGAAGCACTGGTGAGCCCAGTGATTGCTGCAGACGTTAGCAAATAACCCCCTGGCTGGTTCATTATGTTAGAGTTGCTCTCAACTTTAACTGCTCTAAATGAAGAGAGGTTTTGTACCACTTAGAAGTTAAAGGGAAGGAACTCTAGCCTGCCCCTACACACGCAAGCACAAGAGGAAAAAAGGAAGGTAAATGATAAGGGAAAGGCAACCTTGACTCTGGTGTGACTTCAGAGAGCTGGAGGAGATGGGAATATATTATAACTGAAGGCAGATCAGGCACGGGAGGAATCAGAGGGAGTGGGAAGGGGATGGGGTGGGAGTGGGGACACAGCCCGTGACCCACAGCACAGCTCCTCTTCAAATAACCAAAGCTAAAGCCCAGGAAGTGCGGGGCCACTCCTTAAGCATCCCCTTAAGCCTGGCCCAGGTTTCACTGCCTGCAGTAGCAGAGTGGCAGCTATAGATATTTCTTTTTCTTCTCCCGCAACATCAATCAGAACGAGACGGCTTTTGCATGGGGACGGGAGGGGGGAAGAGGCAGGGAGAGAGAAGAGGGGGAAAAAAAATAAGCAGAAGTAATTTATTCGGGATCTTTGAGAGGATAATAGCCAATTATTTGTTTATAACACTGGTTAAATTTTCATTAGGCAGATTAATGGAATATCATGTACTGTCAACATTGGACTGAGGGGTGGTCTGTAAGAGATAAACGGGCAAACAGTCGATGTGTCTCCCTGAGTAAATTAGTTTTTGCTTTCCTGTTTTTCATATGAAAATGGAAAGGTGGACAAGGTGGTGCATTTTAAAACAGGTCTCAAGATGGGCCAAATCAGTTAAATATGAAAGCAATTCCGGTAATAAATACATTATAATAACTTAGCATCGTGCCTATCATTTTGATTTCATGAAAGTCTGGGATAATGTAGATTTTTAACCTGCTCTCTTAATACACATTTCCTCTTCCTGAACTTCAGCGTTCCTTGCTGTGAGGTGAAAGCATATTACTTTTTTTTGCCTGATTTTTCTGTGTAATCTGTTCAGTATTACAGCTGGTAAGTGCTAGAGGCTCACAGCTCTTTCTTGTGAATTCTGGTATTATCATACTGGATAGCATGAGCAGTCCCCTCTAAGTACTGTATTATCAGCATCAGAACCCCTGAGTGGTTATGGTTGCATATCCTCCTCTTTTGAAGTCAGAATATTTCTTAATGTATTAGCCTGGGATTTTCAGACAAGCCACGCAGAGGCAGACACCCAAATTTCAGTGGGAGTCAGGCCCGTAAGTCCACTTAACATCTTCAAGGATCTCAAGACATTGTACAGAAGAGCAAAGCTGTGCAGGGGGTCTCATCAGCCTCATCACCTTAATTGGCCTTCACGGATCTGCTGCTCTAGGTGCTGCACAGGCAGATGGAGAAGAGAGGTCTTCTCCAGTTTAAATCTTGCCTACTTCCATGAAGAAGCTTTTAATTACACCCATATCTAAGTGGTGTAAATGAGATCAGAACAGGTCCCTGACAGCAATGCCCTGTGGACTACACCAAGTGCTGCCATGAAGTATATTTTCTAATTTCCTTTCTATTTTTGACTGAAAGTTGTTCCTGTGATGCAGGATCTATGCTGGCATCTTTGAGGAGTTAAAATATTTGCCAGGGAAGTTACGGACGTCTATAAAGAATGGGGCTATCTGTAGAAAGAAAAGCACTAATAATGCAAGTAAATTCGCATCTTGCAGATGGTTTTCTATTTCATCTTGGAAGGGACTCTGTTCACTCATAAATCTTTCTTTGGTTTAAAAAAGAAAAATAAATAATAATAATTAATATTCTAGCAAGTCCTCTCCATGGAATGACATTAATCATTTTCAATGTAAACTCAATGTTGCGAGAACTGATAGGCTCTATTTTTCTTGCATGAATTTAAAAGACACGTGAATTTTGGAGGGAAAAAACCAGTCAAGTGTGTACTTGACTTAAAATGTTGTGAAGTCTGAAGTCCATACTGGATACAATTTCTAAGAGGCATGGTAGCAACTAGCAAAGGTGTTACTCCAAAATTGCCACCAGCAGTTTTGTTATAGTTCCACTGAAGAAAAATATTCACTAAGAAAGGCATTAATTATCTTCCTGTATCCATCCAGAGATTTTCCATTTGTGTGAGTGGAAGATACAGTGTGTGTATATGGAGGCGTCTCTTTTCCTAACAAATAGTCCATATGATAAGCTCATAAGGGTTTTGTGGAATATTTATATCTCCCTAGCTCGCTGTGAGCCAGATACCTCTCACAAGGGATATAATTAGGAAAAAGCATCAAAGTAGACATATTTTTAGCAAGTCTCTTTCTTTCCCACAGCATTCTTCCAAAACCTTCTATTTTGAAAATAAAATATGAAAAATTCCCACCCATAAGGATAAGGCAAAATGTGAGATTCAATTTGTGCACACAGATATCTGCCATTTCAGAAGACAGCAAGTTTCCACTCCCCTAAAGGAACAGGCCTGCTTTCACTGAGGAACTAATGAAGTTGACCCTCTATTAACTATAAAAGGAGTCTCAGTTTAGTTGGGTTTTTTAATCATGTTAATGCAATTTATCTACCGCGTAGGGAGACTAATCTCCACATTTCAATACATTAGTTAAAATGAGGAGGTCTCTATACCATTTTGGGATTAGTAAATCTATGAGAGACTTGCCTTTTTCCTGGGATGTATTTTTTCTTTTCAGACCATCATCATTAGTGCTCCTTACCTGCAGTACTCAAAATAACCAGCAACAAACTGAGGCTTTTAAAGTAGACTAAATCAGTTAGGCTCCCAAATCTCATCAAAGGACAGTTGTGCTTGGTCCCTCATCAATCTTAAATCCCTTTGGAAAACCCAACATTAATTCATCCTAAAGGGTCAAATATGTTCTATAAAGCAAGGGGTTCAGTGGCTGCTCTGTTAGCAGAACAGAAAGAATAAAGTCACTCTCCGGTGACTCCCAAAAATACCTTCCTTTGGAAATGGCCTCGTGAGATCTCCTGGTGTGCTATCATACATTAGTTTCATTTAAAACAACTGATAATATCATGAGACTCACAGATATGATCTCTGCTTCCAGTTATATTCAAGCCTCTGATGGCAAAATTTGGCCAAGTCAGTTTAAAATACAACACCTAGTATGTTAACAAAATATGTTTCACGTGGCTGGTAAAGTGGCTGCTTTTTATTTCAAAGCTGTTGACTTCAAAGGCTGCTTGGATTGTGTGTGTGTGTGTGTTTTCTTTTAAAAATCTTCATACTGTTTCTGTCTTTTTTTCTCACTATCAAATAGATCATTACATTTTCAACACTTAAGGACAAAAATTCTTCTCTCAGATCTGCACGGCAGATCTTGACAGTAATATTCAGCTCTTCCCCCATGCAGGGAACTCCTGTTGACATCAAGGAGAGAAACGCAGACACGTGCAGGTGGGTCTAAGGAGAATTACAGCACCATGGTCCCCTCGCTGAGCTCTGGTGGGAAATCTGAGCCCCATTTTCCAAATACCCCTGGGCCTTGCGATTTTGGTGCCCAGTTTCCCCCACATTTTCAGCAGCTGATCTTGAGGACCCATTGAACACCCATTTTCAGATACCATCTGCACTCAGAAATTCAGCTACCATGTTGTCACCCCCTCACATTCACCTGCACTTCATTCCCTTGCTGCCAGGGTTATTTCTGAGAAGTGGCAGACTTGGTTACCCCTGTCACCCAGTTACATTTAGGAACAACCTGCCATTTGTCCTTGTCTTTATTAGCACTAAAAACTGTGCTGCATGTTTGCCACAAACCTTGGCATTGGGAAGTTAAGGTTTGGAGTTTATTCCTATCCCACAAACGTGTTAATAACATGAACTCCATAGCAAGTGTCAGTTAATGACCACGGAAGGGGATTTTTGTTTATTGGTTTTGTTTAGGCTTTTGTGGGAGGTTTCACTTCATCTTTGTTAATATTAAACAAAGTATTTGTGAAATAGAAGAAGATTGGACAGACAGCTTCTTATCACAGTTCAAAATGCCAGGAGGTTGATGCTGCTCTCCACTAACATGTGAGGCTTTGTTTCATTTCTCTTTTGACTTTTACCATGAATATATTCTCAGAACTTTTCTAAGCATCTTCTTTCCCCATCTCTTCAAACAATAAAAACAAATCCAATGCCAAAAAAAAGAGGCCAAATATGAAAAGGAATAGCTCGGCCGTGTTAAAATGTCTTCCCCAAAAACCCAGCTACGATGGAAAAGGATTAGCCATTAAAATGGGCACATTAAAAAAATATAAAGAAAAAAAGCCATTAGGATAGATTTATTCCTTCACTTCTCATTTCGGTCCTCTTTTGTGTTTGGTTAATGAACAATACAAGGAGGGTGAATAAGTTAAATAAGGTAAATAAGGCCATGGTTAACTTCACTAGTTATCTGATTTATTCTTTGCTCCAGCTATTTTACTCATATGGGCATGTTCATGTGTGTTTTGAAATGTATATTCGAAATCAGTGGTTCAGTTATTTAAAGTTGTAAGATTTTTATTTATATAAATGTACTTCTGTTGTCAAATAAAATAGCTTAGAGGGAATCTTACTGTGAACAGAATTCAGAACAAGATCCAGAATGTTGGAGAATCAGTCCTTAAATGACCAGAGGCTTTCATAGTGCTAGTGCAAACATTTCTCAGACATACCCTAACTGACCTTTGTAAACGACTTTTGTGGAGACTACCTGTGCAGAACATTGCCTTGGGTACCATCATCTCTCTGTTGCAGCCATCCCCTCCTGACTGGTTTGTCCATGTTCTCCTCTGCATGTTGAAAGGAGGATGGAGCAGAGCACAGTCATTACAAAGTTCATCAAAAGCTGTCCTCCAATGAACACAAAACCCTCTCTGAAGCTTTGCAAGAACCACGCTGGAGCCCTTGTCCCATCAGTAGGTGTGTAAATCACAGAGTATGGGCTTCCACTGCTCAGAGGACACATGAAACCAAACATGTTATTGTGCTTCCAGAACATGTGTGTGCAGCCCCCCCAAGCCCACAGCCAAACCAGAAGGGCGTGAAGGAGACCTGAGACACAGCCAGTGCTGACTTATCCCCTCTGTGTTCAGTCTCAGAGTTGAAGTTGCTGTGTTCAATGTTTAGTTGCACTGGTTTCTACCTACAGTCAGCTACAGGCACATAGGGAAGATGATTTTGAGCTTCAGCCCACCAAAGAGTGATTTGGTTGCTAATCCTTCCACTGGCTATAAAGGATCCTTGGACGATTTTACTGCTAGGTCAGAATACCACATTCTAAAGGGAGATGAATCCAAGCAATGCTGAAGAGGTACAGCCTTTGATAATCAAGAGGAAATATAGATGGGACTGAGGGCATGGGGTAGGCAGTGATCCTTTAGGAGACAGAATCATAGAATCATTTCATTTGGAAGAGACGTTCAGGATCATCGAGCCCAACCGCAACCTAAGTCTAGCACTAACCCATGTCCCTAAGAACCTCATCTAAGTGCCTTTTGAACCCCTGCAGGGATGGGGATGCTTGAAATGTCATTTCACTCTCCTTTGCCATTCTCTGCCATTTCAAAACCCTGCCGAGATGCCCTCTGCCCAGTTTCAAATACAGAAGCTGAGTGGACCAGCTATAATGAACTCTTGTGAGTCATTTCAATCTTTCCCTTAGCAGACAGCCAAGTGATAGGAGCAGGATTCAGTCTGTTACTGCTTTTGGCCCAGCTTGGGGAAAGAAAATTTACCACATTCTGCCAAATCCTTATATTAATATTTGTATAAACAGAGGGAGGAAACTCATGATGTATAATTCAACCCCATAAGATGAAGATGTTTTTCTGCCCTCTTGTTGGATCATAGGAATATTTGTGATAACCTGTGATCTTCCGAAAGTGTCTGAAGGGCATATCTGACCCTCAACAAAGAAACATTTTTCTAAACTTGCCAAACTATGCATACAAAAAGAAATATATTCCCATGCTGCATATCAGTGCATGAGTTTCGGCAGAGACTAGTTTGGATTCCAAATTTTTAATAACACCTGATGTTCTACTTACACAGAAACTTTCAAAACAGTAGTAGCAAAAAAACCTTGACCAATGAGTTTTTCTTCTTAATTAGGAGAATTCTTGGAATTGTACATCTGCCTTCAGCCATATCCTCTGTTTTCTTTGCATGCTCATGAGAAGTTAACAAAGAAGATTGACATTTCCTTATTTTTAGAGCTGACATGAAAAGTTATACAAACTTTGCATCCTTAACCTTCAGAATCACATCAGGAACAAAGAATTATGTCCGATAACACTCTTACTGTTGGACAAATGCTGCTGAACTGTGCTGACACTCACTGGCGTTCATGCCCAGCTCGCACCAGCTACAGGGGTACAACTGATGCTTGGGGGATATTTTGGGGACTGTGAAATGCCTGTGGATTTAAGGCTGCCCTGCACAACTGTGAGGGAAGTGGCTGTCACAGAGCTGAGGTTGCTTTGGGACATGCTGCCTGGGCGTGCAGCCGCTGTCTGCAATGGGCATCCCACGGGGAGATGGGATTTTGGACCAGGGCTGCCCCCACTGTCACATCCAGATGCCTTTGGAGTGTCCCTTCCCAACAGGACCAAGGTGCGCTCTTCATGGAAGAAGGAGCTACATCTCCAACAGGTTGTGGGTGTCCATTCCCAGGAAGGGTATGGAACTCGCAACCTCTGAGGTTATAGTTTTTATTTTAATGTTGGAATTTGGGTGTATTTTTTATTGTTACAGTTGCCTGTTACAATTTTTCAGAAATGCACATACACGCCAGAGCTTTAGGATCAAATGGAAAACTGAATAAATCAACATATTATTGATGATGGATTAAAACTATTTCCAGCAGAGTAATCTTCTCTCACGATGCATCTGTTGAGGGTGACTCTGTTATCCTTTTGGGCATCTTTTAGGTGCATTAATTAGTACCTGCTGTAACTGGTACCAGCTGTAACCACTTCAGCATTTGTGCAGCCCCTTGGGGTGAACGTGCTCTCCCCGGCGGGCATTAGGGATGCTGGAGGAGGACACATGCTGGGATGATCAAACGCTCCATGTGACTGCAAGCTGGGTGTGTGAGGTGGGATGTGGCCATAACCCCTTTCATGACATAGATGCTATCATACCATATTAAAGTGCACATTACCACTAAACAAAAGTAACATAATTTTCCATGTTAGTGTTTCATGCGTTTCATTTATAATTTAAGACCACTATGAACTAGACCGATAATCAGTCAGAATTCTTGAATTGTTCTTGACTTGTTGCAAAAATAAAATATCACAGGCCTATTCCAACTTGGTCAGATACTATCTTCCTTCCTACAGCTGGTACTGCCTTTTCATTCTGTAGAAAAGCATCTGAGGTCAGGGAGGGCCTTCCTCTTTGTCTGGTCTCTATTAAGTCTCTCTGGAAAAAGTTGTCCTCTGACAGATTTTTTTCCCCCAGCATGCCTTTTTGGGACTGATCCTTTAAATTTCATAGAAACAAGCTGCTATAGCTTTCGAATGAACTTGCTGCTATTTGCTCCCGCCCTCTCCCTTTTCCAGCTGCTAAGTGTTAACTCACATTGCCTTTCCTTGCAGGTTTTCATTTCTTATTCATGGGAAGTACATTTTCACATAGGGAAAAAAATTAAAATCCCATAAGTCATAGCAAACCCATTTAAACACAGATGTAGCCATTTTATGGTTGTTGCTATGACAGTTTGGCAAAGGTTATGCATACTGTGAAACCTGTCTTCCGAGGAGGGAGAGATCCATGTATGAGCAAAGACAGAAGGTGGAATCCAGCCTCATCCATGCTGTTTGTTTGGTAGGAAAAGGAAAAATATTGAAGGAAACTCTGCCCACGGTGACAACTCTGCCATTGCACCTGCCAGCATGGAAACGGAACTCAAGGTCAGTGAACTAACAGAAGCTGGACATGATGAAGTAATTTTTGACTCTGAGGGTGCTGAGAGCCTGGCCCAGGTTGGCCAGAGAGGTGGTGGATGAACCATCCCTGGAGACATCCCAGGCCAGGCTGGACGGGGCTCTGAGCAACCTGAGCTGGTGAAGATGTCCCTGCTCATGGCAGGGGTGGCACTGGATGAGCTTTGAAGGTCCCTTCAACCCAAACTGTTCTATGACTCTGATTCTATGATTAGTCATGGGAATGGGAAGGTGAAACAGAGATACTTTTCTTTTTCTGGTTATTCAAGCAGAATTTAGTCCAGGCAAGTATAGAAGAGGGACAAGTCTACCAGAGAACTCTGTCTGAAAGTAATATGGTTCAGCTTCTAATGTCGATAAGGATATGGCATACTTAAAAATGTTTTTTGTATCACATAACACTGCTAACAAACTTTATCCCTTAAAACTAAAGCCATAGTTCATTTACTGTGAGGTAACCCCTGCTAGTTAATTCATCTAATATGATGTATTTCTCAGTGTAAAGTCCAAGAGTAGTCAAAGGTCCCTTTCAGAATTCTTAGGAAAGTGTCATTAATACCCTAAGAAATCTTCACTGCAAATCTGAAAGCACAACAAAAAATACTATGAAAGAGCTGTAAAAGTAGGATAGATGTTCTTCAAGCTCATTGCAATAAATGCATCTACTGCAATTACTTTTCTTCCTAAGTAACGAGTCTGTTAATTTTTTACTCTTAAAATGGATTTATGTTAAATCTCATCTTGACATAAATTCTAAATTTTAGCTAAAAGCTGAATAAATGTAAGCCAAATAACAACTAAAATATGAGTTGCAATCAAATTAAATATTTGGTTACTTTTTAAGGTACCTTAAACAATTGTGACTGGATATAAATGTATCTGAGTGTTATTTACAATATAGAAAATAGATCAATACAGAGGATAAATTTGTGCTCCTTGTTTAAACGAAGATATTCCAAGGGTGAATCTAGCTCAGCAGGATTTAAGCTATTCTTAATACAATCCGAATATCAGCAGTCTTTTTTTTTAGCAGTATTCGTCTCATAAATGGACAATTTTGATACTGTAAGATGCATAATTACTTTGCACATTTCATACATATAGCACAAAAGATCCAAATGCAGCATTTCCTTTGATAGCCTATTATGCCTGACATGAATTCCCTATCACATCTTGTTAGGGAAATTTATCTTATGTGGGCGATTTTCAAATTCCATTTGCAAAATATACAAATACCAAATGAGT
Organism: Patagioenas fasciata; assembly: GCF_037038585.1. Taxonomy (NCBI): domain Eukaryota; kingdom Metazoa; phylum Chordata; class Aves; order Columbiformes; family Columbidae; genus Patagioenas; species Patagioenas fasciata. The sequence continues at coordinate 36,242,610 of NC_092527.1, read as the reverse complement.
TGGTAGCTTAAAAATAAAGATAAAATAAGGAATACGAATTTAAAGACAATTAAAATTGTTTTGAACATTATGTGACAGTATTTCAGGATATTTAGTCTGGAATTAATCCTTTCCCTGTGAGGGTGGCATTGCTTTGTCCCAGTGCAAAAGATTTGGCTCCCTGCACTGAGGAGCACAGCACAGCCCTGAGTAATACGATGCATGCAGTGATGGTGTTTTAAAGTGTATTTAAAGTGGCATGAAAAATTGTGGGGAGAGAGAGGGAAAATATCACCTTTACAACTGTCCCCCCTTGGTCACAAATTTCTCATGGTCCTTCTGGTCTCTGCACCCACCCGTGTCTCTGTGCGTCCTCCAGCATCCCAGGACTCGGGTGGACAGCCCAGGGGTAACAGGACATCTTTCTGCTTCTGCCTGGGAGGGATATTTACAGCACTTCAAACCCCCCACCCAGATGTGTTGAGAAATGGGAAGGAACAGAGGAATCACCTGATTGATGACAGGTGAAGGGATGAAGGTGCCTGACCTTGGTGGCAAAAACAAATGCTCATACTCCTCCAAAAGCTCCTTTGGGACTGTTGGGTGTAGAGAGGACCAGAAATACCTTAACCCTGCTCCTCTCTGCTATGAATTTCACCCTGCGAAGAGCAGAGAACAGAGCGGGGTGGTATGGGAAGCGGCGGTGGTACCTGCCGCACAGGTGTAGCCCTGCATCTCTGCCAGTCCCCCTCCCTGTGCCGCCAGCACTATCACTCATTTCAAAGGCAGTGTAGCTCCAGGCAAATCTGCTCTGCAGATTGTTTCCATCCTGTGTTCCCCATGGTTCTGGCTCTGTCTGTGCCTTGTAGATAGAGTAACTTTGCAGCTTGTAAAGATTTGTCTGCTCTCCCACCCCCTCCCCCAGCTCAGTCCTTGAATCAGTGATTGGGAGAAGTCCCTTCATGTTATAAGTATCGGATAACACGGTTATGCACCAAAGGCTTCGGTGTGCCAGGTCTTGCAGCAAAGACTGAGTATCAGACCCCATTGTTCTGATGGTGAGCTCCAGCAGCCGGTCCTTACAAAGGGCCAGCCCACAGGGAGTCGCAGGGAAATCCAGACACCCAAAGGTTGCGTGTTCCTGACATTCAGCCCTTGAAAGGCCCAGCTGAGACAAAGAGTGATGGAGAAACAGCCTGGCTGGCACCTCCAGACATTACCATTGCATAAATGTTTACTAACAATAAATAGTAATAATGAGATTTTATTACTTCCTGACTCCTAGTCTTACCTACAGTCCCCCAAGAATAAAGCCATGCGGCTTGGAAGAGCTCCAGTGGGAAACGCAGCCCAGCTGCCGAGCAGAGGGTCCCTTGGAGCCCATTACCTGCTGTACCAACCTCCACCGTGGCTTGTGCTAAGCACAGGCTTCAGCTTAATGCATCCATTTTCCAACTTCTCACGCTCCAGCTGTCTGAAAAGCAGCTAAAAAAACCCCAAAAAATCCCCTCTCCCACCACACACTTGCACAGCAGCTGTATTTCCCTCTGGTCCCCCTGCTTGGAGCGCACGTTGCGGCAGAACCGGACCTACAGTCTGAAACTGTTTTGTGAGAGACCAGGCTGCTCCCCCCACTGTCAGCTCTCTGCAAAACTGATTTCTTTCTTCAGTTTTTCCTGTTTGATTTCTCCTACTTTTTTTTCCCCTCAAACACACAGTCATGTAAAATGTGCATTTTTGTGTTACTGCAAGCAATTTCTCACTTGGCTCTTGAAGGAATGAACACCAAAGGCTGGGTTTGAGGTTGGTTTTTAGACAAATGCCTCACACATACATCTCCTGATACCCAACTCCACACCCAGTTCCCCTCGTTACTCTTCACCGGGACTTCTGCAGGCAGACAGAGATTTGGAACTAGACTTTGCCCCACCATATCATTGTCAGATCCCCTACGCGAGTCTACGTTGGCTTTGCAGAATGAATTTCAGCAAACACCGACGAGCAAGCAAACAAACCCTTTCCTCCTGCAGCAGAATGTGAAAGCTTGAGGGCTGCAGCTCTCCGGCTAATACCTTGTTATGCCAAGTTGGAGCATAGAGTAAATTTCTTACAGCCGAGTTATAAACCCCCTGAAAATAGGTTTTATTATGGAAATGCAAACACAACCATGGCTGTAGCAACATGAAAGGCTCTGCTATAATAACGCTTAGATCCAACTCTCAGTGCACAATTGGCATAGAAAAGTATTTGATTTTTGTCGGGTTTTTGCTGGTACATGTCAGTGTCACTTCACAGTTGGTCTCAGTTTATAACAAAATGCATAAAAATTGTTAATAATCCTCATTTATAGCTAGGGACTGAGAAGCACCATCTCAGACATTACTTTTCCTATCAAACATGGCTTAAACAGCTATTGACATTTGGAACAGTTATTCCTAGAAAGAGAGATGTGATGTTCACAGTTAACTAAGCAGAGCGTCTACTGAGTTGAGTGTCTCTCGCACACTGTAGAGCATGAGGTTCACTAAGCCAGCTCTGATAATCAGTTTGTTTCAGACAAAAACGGAATAAATAGATGGGGGGGTGGGGAATCAAGAAGAACTTCAGTCTAAGATACTGTCTGTTGCTGTAAGTCCAAATGCTCTGCATATTTTCAGAATCCTGAGATTTCCCTAAAGATATCCTCATGTTTATATTTCTGGGTTTTAGTTAGAAAGAAGAATAATTAAAAAAAAAAAGAAAGAGAGACGGATTTAATTGTACTCCAACAGTTTCCACCATATAAAGAAAGTTGGGTTCTTATGGAAAGCTGTGTTCTGTTCTGATCTATTAGCTGGAGGGGACAAACCACATCATAATAAGGAGATGTATTGCAAATCAGAGGAAAAAACCTGCTGTCCTTCAATTGCTTAGCACATTACATTGAGTCACCCTGCCCTAAAATCCTCAAATGTAACAATTGCATTTCTATGGACAGAATGTGCCTTTAAAGGACCGTGTTTTGTTTAAATTACTCAAATGAGTAGCTCTGCTCAGTCCAGTACATTGAGGCCTCTTGTGAAAGTAAGGTTATCACTTGCTTTTCCCATTAAAGCAATCCCTTACCTGTGCCTATTTTCCTAAATTGTTTTTTATGATCAGAAGCACGAATCTCTAACTCCCAGGGTCAGACACATCCCTGGCACTCAGCCATCTTTCCCCACATTTCTCTGTAGTAACTTTAGCAAATTTGCCATGGTCCTGGTACTTTAATGTGCTAAGCATCAGCATTCCTAGAAGGTTAAAATAACAGAATGCTTAAAGACCAGTTTTGTTTGTTTGTTCTTAATCTGAATATCCCTTCTCCTCAATAGTTTAATTAATGATTCTAAGTAAACTAAATAACTTGAGGTGGAAGTTTACAGATGAGGCAGTTTGGCATGGCACAGGACATTCTGAAGTATTTAAACAGATGTGAAAATGTACCCTTTTAAGATTTCTCAGATATATTTTTTTCCTTCCCCCCCATACACCTCAGGGTGTATCTCTAGCTGGAGAAAACCAGGCAAGTGCCATGTGTTTGTAATATACATATAACTGTATTGGCTCTTCTGCTGCTATTGTGGTGATCTTGGAGATACTCTACATAACACGTAAGCCTCTGTAGAGGAACATAAAGTTTAAATGTAAACTTTGTGGTGAGATTGTATTGCTCAGGCAAATTTAGATTACCTTTCATTTTGATGCTCTGCTTCCATAAGAGCTCTCTAGGAACGACTGCAAATTTGTATTCAGTTTTTAAAGCGTCACATCATATTTTCAGCAATACTACCTTTGCATACATGCTGGTTGGACCAAGAAGTATTACTCCTTAGTCTCCTGATGGGAGAGAAAAAAAACTAAGGTCTCACATTTTCAGAAGGGAATAATCTTTTCTGGGTATAAAATACACAGCTATAGCAACACTGAAAAATAAGATTTGCCTCTGGCTCTCAACCAGCCTCACTCGGAGCTATTTACAGAGGCTTAGAGGAATTTCCAGCAGTCTTTTCACACATAGATAGTTTGTAATAGTTTGTTGTTTGAGATCCTGGCTTGTGTATTCATCAGTTTCCAATGATTTGTCGTGACAGTACTTAAAGGACTCATGAGTGATACTCTCCAGGCAACTCAATGAATAGCATATTGCTATGAGTAAAGGTATTTTTACTGTTCTTTTACTGACTTTTATGTTTACAAGTGTGTTATTTAATATGCAGATTCTTTCTCTTATTATTTTTTTTTTAATTGGAATAACCGGTTATGTCAATGGTTGAACTGTCGCAAAGGAAGGTGATAATGTGGAACCTGAGTGGGAATGGTGCTTTATTTGGTGTTGGAAGTTTTGTCTGCTTGGGATCTACAGGGATTTGCCTATTGTGGACTTTGTCTTTTGTTTTCTTAACTTTGCGTTATTTGACTCATTTCAGTGGTGAAGCAATTAATTTGTGCCTGAAAACTTTCCATCGGAATTGTCCCTTTTTTCATTCCTAACATTTTCGAGACACTCAGCCAGTCTGCTTCCTGATTTTTATACTCTATTGCCATTTGCCTAAGAATCTGTCATTTTTTTTGTGATGCTTACTGCTTGTTGATAATTTTTTATTTATTGCTACTTCCTTGGGTTTTTTCCATCATATTTGTCAATGTAGTTGTGGCTGGAGTTATATGTGCACACTCAATAACGCAGTTAGGGAATAATTTGTCCTTTGACTAACAAAAAAAGTCTCTTTAAATAATAAATAGATGAAATGTAGAAAGCGTAGCATTTCAAAGTTGCCAAAACTTGTGGAATATTTTACATTTCAGTGGAGTCATCTGTTTAACAGCCCCTGTTTTGTTTTGTGTATTACTCTCCCATACATATGCTTTTGGTTTTGAATCTTTATTGGTTTTGTCCTTTATTTCCACTCTTTCCTTAGTACAGACACATAGGAAATCATAACTGAAATAATATTCATAGTTTGGTGGACGGTGTGAATAGAAGTGAATACTCTGTTTCCATCTGAAAAGCAGACTAGGACAAAAAAATTAATAAATTTGTATCAGCCCTGGTACAGTGATGCTTAAAATGGAAGCAGGATCAAGTCTATCATTTTTAATAAAAGAAACAGGTTAGGCCTGGGAACTAAAAACAAATACAACTAGCTGAAATATTCTTGTTGTGAATTATTATCAAACCCTTGAGGCTGTTTAGTCCATTACATTTTCAGGTAAAGCTCCCCAAGGGATTTGAAAGTGTATTTATTTATTTTGTTATTACAAAATATATTTGGAAGTTTGAAAGTATAGATCAAATTCTGGCTTATGCAGAGTATTGAATTTATACTGTTGGAGCTGGAAGTAAAATAGGGTCCATGGTTTGAGACCCTAGAACGTTTTTGGCACTTTGGGAGGAAGGAAGGAATGACTGTTTAAAATCTATTTCCTTTTAGCCTCATCGCTCTGTGTCATCCGTTAGCAAGTATCCACTAGCTCTATTAATAGCTAAGGGAAATGTATACTTTAAAACTTTGTTGGAGGGTGGAAACCCACAAAAAACAGTGATTTCAGAGCTGATACAAACTGTAATTAGTGGTTCTGGGTTTTTTAATCTTATTTGAAGGTAAAAAAATATATCCATGTAAAAATCTAAGAATATGCGTAAGAATTAATTGCATCACCTGTATAGCAAGATGTCACATGTCAGTGTACTGATATGAGCAACATCTTTCACCAAACTATGAAACTACATAATTAGCTTCAAAACTAGCAAATAAAATTTGCACTCCATGAGGTAATGAATGCTCATGGTGTCAACAAATGTCAAGAAGAACAGAGGTTGTACTTGAGCAGTGAGATATTGGCTGAACTCCTCATCTCAGCAAGACTTATAGGCCCATTTGTAATTTTAAACATAAAAGTGAGGACCAGGAGGGGGACACTTAGATGCTTAGCACACATCTGCTAAGATGCTTTGCTGTCTCAGGACCTTAAAACTTCCCTCTTCTGCTCCTTAAATCCTGGGGCATATTTTAATTGATGGCAGGAGTTCTACTGGCTGCCGGAGACAGAGTGGGATGCAAGTGAATCATTTATACCAGGGAAAATACATTCCACAGCCAACACTGTCTTGTTTGGGAACAGTGACCAGGGCTCAGAGGGAAAGGAGGAAAAGAGAAAGAGAAGATTGCCTCATCCATATTCTCAGAGCAACTTTATCACTCATTAGCTAAGGGAGGGAACTCTTGCTTGGCTCTTGATAACTTTAATCACAGTGTTTCACAGGTGTTTTTCTTGAATATGTAGCCCCTGGAGTCATGTGATTATGGGAGACTTCCCAGGTTTATTGAAGTTTAACTTTGCACCCAGCAGAGCTAGAATTTCCATAGAATCATTTCAGTGGAAGAGACCCTCAGGATCATTGAGTCAAACCATAACCTAACTCTAGCACTAAACCATGTCCCTAAGAGCCCCATGTAAACGCCTTTTAAAACCCTCCAGGGATCGTGACTCCACCACTGCCCTGGGCAGCCTGTTCCAATGCCTGACAATTTTGGATATTAAAAGCCTCAAACATAGAAAAACAAAATAAAATATTCCTAGATTTGTTATTAAAAAAAAAAAAAAAAGAAGGGCTTGACTCATAATGTTCATAGCCCAAAGGAGAAGACTCTTCAAACACATTATGCTCATATTCACCCGACTGAAGAGAGCACAGTCAAAGCCCAAGTACATGATCTGCAGTGGCCACCAAACACCTACTGCAAAAGCATGAAACCCACCTTCAAAAACATCTTCTGTCCCTTGGTCACCTGTCCTGCTGCCTCTTGTCCTGCTCGGCACTGGCTGAACATCTCTGCACCATGGCAACCAAGTTCCTCCTGCCACCCTGCAAGGCGAGATACAAAGAGCAAGATGGATCCTTCGTTCATTTAATATGATCATGGAGAAATAAAGTTATCCAGAATTGATGCCTTACTACTTCACCTCTCAATATCTAACTGAACATTTTCCTTTGGTGAGATGAACAACAGCTTTCTGCCATGCAACCTAAAGCACATCAAATGATCTGTCAAATTATCATGGTGCTTCTCTCCCCCATAACTCCTGTCTTCATCTTAGATTGCAAACCCCTAAATGCAAGTGCTGTCTGCATGTGAGCGAAGCGCCACGCGCTTTACAGGCTTGGTACTGTAAATAAATTTAAGCGTGGTGAAAGGAAGAAAGCTTAGTTAAGGTGAGGCTTTTCAGACTTACAAGCTTCGTTACCAAAAGCATATACAGGTTGCCTGTGCCTTTTTGCAAAAAAGAACAACCATCACGAAACAGAACCACCAACAACCACAAAACAAACGCCTAAACTACACACACAGAAAAGAAACAAACAAACAAACAAAAAATAAAGAAAAAAGAGTAAAACAAACAATCCCAAACAAACAAAACCCACCCACTCTAAACACAGGATCTTATATCCGCCTCAGAGCTCTGAATGAAACAGGATGGAGCCTGAACTTTTCAGTAGTTGACAGCAGGTGTGTGCATATTTCTGGCTGGCATTTTGGGTTTGCCCCTTTCTAGAAGAGAAAAACAAAGCAAACTATTAAATCCTTTTAAACATTCCAAAGCAGCTGGGTACATTTGACCATCTTTCTCCAACTCCCTGCTTTTATTTAAAAAAAAGAAAAAAAAAGCCTAACACACCAACCTGAACTCTCCCAAGCTCCCCAAGGAAATTAACTACAAAAAACTATGCTAATGGAACATTAAAGTTGTAATGTAAAACCATAAAAGTCAGGAAATTCAGAGTTAGGGCTCCCGTGGTACCTCTAAGTCTGTCACCTCATGCACATGCACTATGATAGGACCCTCAGAAATGAACGACTGGGGTACATGCAAATATCCTGCTATCTGCTTAGGTATTTCATTTCTTTTTCAGGTTGCTTTGTTGCTGGTAACCTTGTTCGGGCACTGTACGATGACCAAGTGCTCACAGAACAGCATCACGGCACAGGCAGCCAGTGATTCCAGGTGCTTGTCGAAACTTAAAAGCAGCAGAGATGCGTAGATTTGTGTTTATGTGTAACTTTAGCATAAGGTTAGTTCATCTCGAGCAGCAGCCGTACAAGAGTTGCAGTTTTGTTCGGGCAGGAGATCAAGTTCTTCGTAGAATGATTTTAGGAGAAAAAAATTATAAGGAGAAGAAAAAAGAGGAGGGGGAATTGGGGCAGCTGTGCACGAGCGATGGCAGATACCTTATTCTGTGATTCTGTAAAAATAATATTGTAGCGATAGCATTTATGAGGGGGATTTATAGGACAATTTTGCAGCCCACATGTGTATAAGAGTCACCAAAGCAATTCATATCGAGGAAAGAGGGCAATGCATTTCAGCAAAGCAATTTTTAACAAATATCCTTCCTGATATGCAATATATATATATTTATGTAATCAAAGGTCTGTGCACAATAAACCCTACAGATTGGTATCTTCCCCAAGTTTTACCTTTTGACGCCCTCCTCAGCCCTGAGCATGAACAATGAGCCACAACTCAATAAGCACAACTGACCAGAAGAATCAAAACAATCTTTTGGAAAAAAAAAAAAAAAAAAAAAAAAATTAGGTTATCATTCATTAGCTCTCTATCATTTGGCCACCAGTAGGCTGCAGGATATGAAGGCCATTTAATTAGGCCCTGCACTACTCTCTGGTGTGAAAAAGGCTCTCAAAAGCTTTGATTCCCCACAGCTTCACAGCAGGAAGTTGTTGGTGATAATTGACACAGGATTTCCTTGTTAACCAGCAGCAGACATGCTGGATTAAAGCGACAGAGATCTAGAGAAGAAAGTGAAAAGAGATAAGAAGCTGGGAAAGACTTCTGCTTATTTTGCACTTGAGGATGATGAGCAAATAGCAATAACAAACTGGAGTGCTGCTCCCTGTGAGTAAGGCCTCCACTTATCAGACCCATTTCAGCTTGACTGATCAAAGATTGACTTCCCTTAAAATAACATAGGCCTGGGGTTTGTTAGTTTATTAAGCTGCAGGTTTTATGAATTATCACAGTTTTAAAGATGGATTGCAGTTTATGTGAAGGAGTAGAGGATTATCAGGTTTTCATCTAAACAATTATAAAATATCACAGCTGAAAGCTTGCTTGCGAATGACATAATTTTCTCCCGCAAACTAAACAGGTCATTGTATGCCTTCATGCAAGCATTTCCAGCAAGTGCACAAATACAGTAAAATTAACTCTGTGGCTGAGATGATAGCCTGGTAAAATATGTATTTTAACTTCCAAAGCATATGCAAACCCCACATTCCCTTATGCTGTTCCAAAGGTAATTGTATTTAATTTTTGACCAGGACCTTTTAGGTCTAGTTAAGTTAAAGAAAGGAAAGAGAGAAATGGCCTCTTGAAATGTTTCTTAAAATGTGGTCATGATAAATGGTATTGAAACAGATCCACATGAGTATAGTTAAATGAAACGTCCACTTTAGAACACAGACAATTATTGGATATCACTTAATAACTTAACCTTACAACAGCACATGTGGCATTAATAAAGAACTGAGAGTAATAAAAGCTACTACTACTACTATGCTTGGTGCATGCAGGCAGACGTGTGTATGTGTGGGTAGGAGCCAGGGGAAAACCAGGGCACTCAGGGGGCAGAAGGAGGAGGGGAAGGGCAGAGGACCAAGGCAGGAGATAACACACCATCGGTGGTGGTGGATGAGGTGGGAAGGGAGAGGCAGGTGCAGGTGGGGACAGGACGCTGCCAGACAGGGTCAGGACCTGATATTCTGAGCTATGTCTACAATTTCTGGCTCCTGGGTACCTGCAAACTCCTTCATCCCGCTGGATCCCTGTCTTCCTTTCCCTCGAAGCAGCCTGGCAGGGAACCACATGGTCTTGGGCCATCAGTGGGGCTACTGCAAAAAGCAAATTAATTCCCAGGGTGTATTCCCTTTTCTGGGAAGGGGAAGAGATTGTGTGAGTTCTGCTGCATCCAGAATTCTGCAGATAAACTGTGCAATCACTGGAAATCTCTACAGGGTGAAGAGATCCAGGAAATACCTGTCTGTGTGGGTACATGCCACATTAAAACATCCAGAGCCTTAGACAGTTTTGGCTGAGAAGCACTTCAACTATGTGAAAAATTGTAGATATTAGTAATTGTTTTTATTCCAGAGCAGAAACTGCTGTTAACAATTTTCTAAAACAATAGCAAAACACTTCCATTCTCCCACCTCTGTTTGTAAGGTCTTGAATAACTCATTTTGACCATTTTAATAGGTTCTGAGCCCAGAAAATTCTCTCCTTGCAACTGAAGCCAGGAGAACAGGAAAACAGACATAAAAACAATCTCAACAATGTGGGTTTTTTAAATTCTAAAAGGAAGTCAGTAATGTTCTCTGCAATGGATGTAGCACATGCACCGTACAGAACTGCTGTGCCTCATGGCAGTCCCAGCACCACTATGTTTTGGTTCATCATTGACTTCAATGCATCTGAGTGATGTTGCCATCCCAAATTCACACCAGGAAATTATCTTGGAAGCCCCATCATTATTGACGAGGGACTTTCATACACAATCTCACAGTCTAATAGTTTTCTTAGGAGTATCAAAGAAGTGTTAGCTATGGATTATCATTTACCTTACAGCGGCTTCTCCTGGCATGGCAAAATTGGTAAATTGCTTTTGTGATTGCATCTCCTCCTTCCAGAAGGTGCCATTCTGCTCAAAGAAGCGATACAAAGCCCAGGCAGCAAGCCGAGCACACTGGACACTGGTGAGGCTGCTTGGGCTACGATCAACCTCGGTGTCTTTTTAGTCTTAGCATTCTTTATCCACAATAATGAATGATGTTTTGCAAAGCAGAGAGCTGTTATGACATAAACTGAGGAACTAATGGCTGGTTGTGCTAGACTGAGGTGAGTAATCACTGGAGATGAACTGGAATGAAAGTTCTAGTTATCAACAACCCTACTTTTCAGTGGGAAAGGCCAAAACCCAGACCCACACTTCTCATCTGCTTCAAATTTCTGTCTGGAAGTCTATTAAAATTTAAGGTTATAACACCTTAGACTAGACTGAAAGGTCTCCTCCCTTACAGTTTGTGTATCTGTAGCCCTTTGATAGATGAAGTTATAAATCTGTATCTTGATTATGTGGTTTGCCATGTCCTTCTTGTTATTTCCTTTCTGACATGGTTTGTAATTCCCCCTATTACGCCTACCTCTCTTTGTTTTCAAATGGTTGCATATGAATTAATTATCATGTTCTTCTCTGCACTCACAACATCCTTTCCAGCAAAGACAGTGAGAATTTCTTTTCGCTGGCAGATATGAGGTCTCATATTTAGTCCTGCAGTTCCTTTGCATTTCTACTAAGATAACTAACACACACATGCAATAAGTTACTATTACATGAACAAAATAAATGATATTTCTTCTCATTTAACATAGTTTCGAGCTTACAACAAAACCATTGTCTTAAGCTACTTTCTAAGAACCTGATATAAATCTCACTACAACCATTGACGGATTTCCATCTTATTATGGATTCTATGGGTTCTTAAGAATGACATTGTATTTCCAAAAAAAAAAAAAAACCCTTTTGAAGAGACAAATATGAATTAATGAGTTTCTTGCTATTTTTAATATTTATTGCTGTTGATAGTTCTTGTAGTTTTTAATGGTAAAGAACAGAACTAAAATACAACTAAGCTTCTTTAAGTTCCTTTAGTTCCAATGTTCAATGTACTTATTTTCAAAGCCAGGATTACTTCAGTGGACATATAGACAGAATGAAAACCAATTCTTTTTTATGTAATGTAAACAAAGACTCTATTCTATTTTAGTTTTGACACAGCAAATCAAGATTTGTGGTCAGCTAGTAACCAGCTTCACAGACTAATCCATCTTAATGCTAGCAAAAGAGTTTGTTAATTTTCCTGGGAAATAAGGTTTCTTTAATTCACATATCTACATATGGTAGATATGATTCTTTTGTTTGATAAAATCCTACTTTTATAAATGATGCATCTGCTTTTAATGTCTTAAATCCCATGATTGAATAGACAAATCTTCCCCCTTGTCTAGTTTTGGTTTTGTTTTTTTTTTTTTTTCAATATTTAAAAGACCTTACTGCCTTAAAACATACATCAAGCAACATTGTAATAGAGAAATACACTTTTAAGACAAAGTGACAGATTTACATATCTGTGTGATGTGACTCTCTTGACAACCAATAAATGTATTATATTGATGAAGTGAATATGTCCTCTATCTGGTCATTTTCAACTGGAAACTAATAACCAGCATCACGGTATCAGGCATGCAATAACCTGGGTTAAAACTAGGTTCATCAAATAAATCACTCAGGAATTTTTCTATTTCTTTCCCAAGACACGTTGCACATCTGCTTAGTGAAAGGAGGAAAGAAGCAATATTTCTTTGATCAAAGTCTTTTTTAATATCCTTGTATCTGTCCTTTGGGAATGCTATCTCTGGACTTGGGCCTGGGAGAGACACTCAGCATCTCCTGAAAGGTGCTAAGCACCTTTTTATTGCCACTGACTGCGGTAAGAATATTCTGTTCCTTGCAGGATAGGGCTCCTTTGGAACAGTTTCTGATGCTACATCACTTTCTAATGATCCAGGGAATGACATAAATACAAGATTTCTAAAAACAAAGCACAAGGTGTTTTTAATGAGTCCCAGTTTATATCAACAGCTTTCAAGAGGAAAAGAAAATGCTTAGGCAGTATACTGCATTAAATTTACCCGGAGCCTCTATCTCATAGACATGAAACACCTATGCATATGTAGAGATCTCCGAGAAACACTTTGAAAAGCTACGTTGTGCTTTTAACTTTTTATAAAGTCTTATTAATATCATTTAGAGTTGCCATGTGGCTGGCTTCCTGCCTGGCCTCTTTTACTATGGACTTGGCAGTTGTTATCCTGAGCACCACACATGTGCGGCCGAAGCCGAGCGTGGGTAGAGCCATTTGTCTGAGGCGGCTGGGTTTTGTCATATTTCAAACTGGCAACCCTAATGCCTGTTCTTACGGGATACAAATCTGGTATGAAATTCCCCGAGGCGAGTCAAGGCCTGGCCTGGCACACGCGAATCGCTTTTTTCACGTGAGGATGGCTGCAGGAGCGTACAGACAACGGCGGAGTTTTTCATCTTCTTCCACATCTGCCGGAGCCTTGGTGGAGCCACTGAGAGAGTTGGGGCAGGACTTGAGGATTTGCAGGATCAAGCTGTTAAAATGCACCCCCTTCCCACACTTCTGGCTGTCAATATGGGGCTCTTCTTTGGTTAGGAGGTAACAGACATAAACATGACATCCGTAGCCCTGGTTTCAGGCCAGAAGCATTCTGAAAAGGTGGTGATAACTCAGAGAAGGAAAAGTGCAGCTACATTGCTTTTCTTTATCCTGGAGTTTGCTGGCTGGTAAATGTGGTAGAGAAGGACATGGCGGTGGCTCAGGGAGCAGCCTCTCAGCATCCTGATGAACCCTGGAGCCCCCCCAGGAGCCTGGACCCCCTCAACCCCTCTATGCTGCCACAGAAGGGGCAAAACCCAGCACAGGTCAAGTCTGGTGGAGATTGCTGGGCTTCTACGATCTATTTTCCACTTTATGGTAGGGCAGAACAATACAGACACAAACCAAAACTATGTGGATAGGAGTTGGTTTCACATGCTTGAGGCCAAATATTCAAATAACTTTTAGAGTAGACAGTATGGGCTTGGTGTCACTATTCTTGCCTGTTCCCTAGGTGGTACCCAAGAATCAGGTCTCTCAAGCAAACTACTGTGAGATGCATTATGGGCCCATCACTATAGTTCTAGGTGGGGCCTGTGACCCTAAAGTCACCCTGCACTTTTCGTTATAAAGCACCATGTCCATCAACTGCATTGGCAGGCTTTTTCCCACGTTGTGTGTCTTAACTGGACTTGGACTTTTTGCATAAGACTACAGTAGAAAATATTAAACAGAAATTTGTTTCTGCAGTAAGGGATGTGCCACCTGCAATTTTGTGTAAATCCATGTCCATTCAGCTTTGTCATAGCTGTAAACCTCTTTGCTCTTGCTCACCAGAGCCTTGTTAGGAATTCAATTTGCACAAACAATGCTCCCTTTCTGTATAGTATCTCACTTGCAGCTGGACCATGTTATGAAATAAGGAGAGTACGGTAAGGAGAAGGGGCGATGTTAGGGGAGAGAGGCAGACAGATCTTTAACCATCTTTCTGCTAGATCTGGCCTTTGTATGTAGGAAAAAACCTGCAGATCTACTCTGCTGGCAACAAATAGGTGGGAAACCCACCTGCTGATGTCTCAGCCCTCTCTAAAGGCTGCACCACAGTTAGGATAACAATCTTCTAGTGCTATCTATTGTTCTAGTTACAGAATAGACAAACATGTAATCGAAAATAAAAATAGATCCCTTCAGTTTGTATAGCAATAATAATATATATAGGATACAAGTAATACACAAGAAACAATACAGTTACCAAAAAAATCTCTGTAATCTGTGTCTTCACTTAAACAGTAGTCAAATGGGAGTATTTCAATGAAAGTACAATTCCCCAAATAAACTGGTAGATAACATATCCAAGGCAAAGCAGACATGCTGTAAATGTGTGTATGACCATAACTTTTTTTCTCTTGCATTTGCATGTGTGTTTCATGCCTGTTCGACAGAATATGCATCACTTAACACGCAAATACCCAAGCATAAGGTGTTTGGATGAGTTGATTGGAATAATTTGTGATACCAGTTTTACTACCACAAAATGAAATGCAGTTTGGTGTTCACTAGAAGTTTTCTACCCCATCTAAGATCTGAAGTTAAATCCCAGTGCCAGTGATTGCATAGGACTTCTGTCTTTGCTCAGGAGATAAGTGGGATTGAAGAGCTCCTGACAACTTGACATGGGCCCAGCAGTCTTGGATTAATTTCACTCCAAGATTTTCCTTAACTGGATGTCATACAACTTTTAAGAAGTCATTTGCTAACAAAAAAAAGTGTACAGGATTGCTGAAGCAACATGACATTTAAAAGAAGAGGAGAAAAACGTACTTACTCTGACAAGGAAGGAAAAGCTGGTTGTTTTGGCATCATGGTGAAAATACCTGCATGCATCTGCGTAAGCAAGAGAATTCTCTACTCAGAGCTCTTTGAAGATAATGCACCTGCCTAGTATTAGTCTAATCTGGTATTTCTTTCCACTACGTTGCAGGTATATCTCCCTTCCCTCAGAGCAGGAGTGGTGGGAGGAAAGTTGAATATGGTGGATCCCAGCTCAAGGTCCCGTCCCTCCAAACTTCCTCCAGTAGCAAGGAAGGAAAAGCGATGGGTGGAAGACATCTCTGAGGAGCAGTGGCTCCAAAGGCAATGAAGCAGAGGGACAGTGTGCAGTTTGCACATCACCCCATGTCAGAGCCACACCTGAAATTACAAATATCATCTTACATACTGAAACTCTGCGTTTGTAAATGTGGTCATGTGAGGAGTGAAAAAAATGTTTGCCTATCTTTTGATAGCAATATCTCATGACAGAGGCAGCTTTCGTCAATGCTCTGAGCTTCTGTTGTCTTCATTAAAAACTAGTAGTTGTACTAGTAGCTTGCTTTGTTTTTTAACTCCTAAACTTGAAAAGCAAATGTGAATCAGCCACTTTAAATTAAATAGGAGAAACAATTACATTTTGACAGTTTAATTGCATTCTTCCTCCAACATGGCATTCTAAACAAGATACCACATGTATTTAGCATGCTGATTATATTTTTAGATTGTTTTGCAATTAAGAAAGTATCCCTAAAAGAGATAAAATAATTGGTTGACTAAATCACAATTTCTTGAGGGAACAATATTGGGAAATGAATGTTGAATGGCTATATCCATAATAATTAGCTTTTAAATCACTGCTTAAAGGTTTTAGGTTTTTAGCCTTCAAAATTGTATCTGTCATTCAATTTGCTGCATATTATTCAAATTTACTTATATTTAAAAAAAAAAAAACCAAACCACAACCACTACCAACAAAACAGACTTGAGCGTAACTGACAGGATCTCATGACTTTCAACGGTGAAAAAAAAGGGGCACCCAAAATGTCTTTCATTGAGACAATCCTGGTCCATACCTCTGAAGGGCATTGTGCTATTGATATTGCAGGTAGAGAACAATGTACTAACCTGTTTCAAAATCATTGAGTATCCAAGCACAATGCAGCTTCCCAGGAGTGCTGGATGACATTCACATTTCTTTTATTATTTTGCACAAAGCTGTTTCTCACTTTTCTTGAGACACAAATAAATATTAAATAACAAAAGGTTTCATTAGCTTTTGTTATTTACCTCAGCAGTTCATTGAAATGGGGTGGTGGGATGAGTTTGCAAAAGACCACAGTGATTGCCTGGGTTAAAGTTACTGTTGGATGACAATCTTCTGAAACTGTATTTTAAAAATAAAAGAATCTATTTGACATATGGAAGTTGGAATCAAACTTTCAATCTGTTGAAAAAAACCTGTGTTTTTAACTATAATTTCAATCCACAGACATCTCCCAAATGTATTTTTTTTTTTATTTTGACAAAATATTTTCATTCGACTTTTCATACCAACAGTAAACTAAAACAAATCTCAACTTCTTCCAGTGAAGTCAATGCAAGTATTTTTTTTCTGATCATTTTCTATGTAAATTTGTGCACAGCCAAGCCAGTATTCAGAGAAGAGACACCGTAGAGTTATGATTCACAACAAGACCAGATGGAATTTCCTGGAACTTGTTTTTCGGATACCAAATAAAAACATGTTTAGAAGGAAGAAAGTGAGAGGCAGAACTCCAGCTGAGTCTGAAGCAACATTGTTAAAGACTTTTCATTAGGAATATAAAGTTCAACCTGCTTGCGATGCTCTTTAAGATACATTGATTTCATACATTTCCTACTAAGATGCAGAGAAAAATATGCAGGTAAAGATGCCAGTAGTTCACAGTGGAATGATTTGTAAGGGGAAAGGAAGGTTAGCCCAAGCATATGGGACAAAGTGAAGAAGAAATGGTGGTGAGAACCAGCGTACAACAACGCTGAATGTTCTAATCAGCTGAAAATATTCCCAAGCCTCTGCAGCAGTGCAGACAGAAAGAGCCTGTTTTAGAACATTCAGTAGCAGGGCCAGGTAGGTAGGGAGAGAGCATTGGGAATGACCAGTAGAGACAGCTGGAATAAGCACACAGACATTTCAACATGCAAGTTCACAGCCTCACACTTTGCCTATTCTTCTATAAAAGGCCTGAGAATACATCATCCACACTGGTTGTTGAAATAAACACCTTTTAATTTTTGTAGTGCAGTGTACTTTTATAAAAGTAATTGCCAAACTTGAAATACAAGGTAATAAGTGACCTTCATTTCATCCACAGTCCCAAGTAAAAGGTCCCTAAGAAAGAGGATAACAAGATGTATGCCATCATGTGCAGAAGATGATTTCAGAAAGGCTTCCAAACCGGGGTTTGGAAAGAAAGAAGCGGTGGCAAGGTATAGGCACAAACTCTTTCCACCCAGCATTCCTGAACTGTGAAGACTGGGAAGAAAGTCATGATAGAAACCTGCAGAAAGGCTTCATGCCTTGTAGATGTTGCTGTTTTTTCTACAGTAACTGTAGTAGGAGAGGATGGTGCCTCCCCACAGACCTTGCCGTGCTCGAGAGGATGCTTCCATGTTTTACAGGCTGAGAGCTGACCCATCTCCCTTTGGAGTCTGTGGCTGTCTCCTGATTGTATGCTGTCGAAAACAACACCAACATCACAGTGACTGGAGCTGGAATATTTGCACCCAAAGGAGCCTTTAGCTAACAGGATTTGATAGCAGCTTATCAATAGCCGACAGGTGGTGTATTGATAGAAAGGAGCTGAGCAAAGATAGCTTCTCACACGCCAGCTGCTAGGGGACAGGACAGACATCTAATTCACGTGAAGCTATATGTCCAGCAAAGCCCAGAGTCATCTCCTTCAGCAGTGGCTTAGGTGTGTCTGCAAGTGAAGTAGCCAATGTCTCAGTTCACGGTCACTGAAAAGGGAAGTCCCATCTCTACTCCACCTGCTCTTGGCTCCGAGCTCCGCTGCGTACTTTGTGCTGCTCCAGCCTTGTGGGTCTTTCTGCCAGGTCAGCAGGTTGCATGGGGCCAGCAAAGGCCTCAACAAACTCAGTGTACGGATGGGGAGACTCATCAGGCTGAGAGTGCAATGGAAGACAGAAGAGTAGGGAGAAAAGAAGAGCAAAAATTCACCCTTTCAGCAACAGCAAAGTGTTAAATGAGCTCAGCAACCCCTACTTCATCCTGCAGAAATTACATCCACTGCATCACAGGCTCTAAATCAGAAGGTTGGGGTTTTTTTTTCCTATTAAAAGATAGGAACATAGATAGGAGAGCAGTAGGTTCAATTTCTGTCAGTTACTGAAGAGATTCCTATACCATTTTTTAATATGAAGAACCATTAGTGCCACTTGCACATTTTTTGTAAAGACACAGTGATTGCTCTTAGCACATCACTTGCTAATGGCATGTCCCTACCGAAAACAGCAAAGTTGGCCCAGTTATTTGTGAACATATTTAACTGAGTTCGGCAGAGTTATTCGGAAATCAGGCATTTGTCACAAATACACCCATATACATGATAACTGTTGTGAGTGAGTCTTGTGCTCCTGAAAGCCTGCTAACTATCTCCAGACAGCAGAGTATCAGACAAAATGTTCAGCATGGTTCAGGTGAGCTAGTTATGCCGAATGTGTAGATGCAGTGATGTGCAGAACTGCTTAAAAGTCAAGTTCCAACTGTTTCTGGAATATTCAGTCTGACAGGTTGACTGATGGACAAGTTTATTTCTTATGACAAACAGTTGAGGTTCATAAACCAGATCCCAGCATCTCAGGAGCCTGATCACCAAGCTCCCTTTATGGAGACAGAGAGGCAGCCCAGGCAAGATTTCTATCTGTGTGTAGTATCTACAGGAATCAGGGTACCGCCTTCTTAGCACAGGTGCTACAGTTGAGGGTCAAAAGCCAGGAGGAATGAGCCTGGGCCCCAGTGGTCACTCAGAGATGCTGGAACAGCAATCTGATGCTTTCATAGTCCTGTTCCTTCCAACTGCAGTAGTAAAACTGAGTAAATTTATGGATCTGTAGCGTGTTGCTGTGATTCCTTCCCCAGCTGTCTTAGTTCAACAGATCTGATCCAACTTAGTACACTGAGGATACTGTCTAAGAAAAAGACATGGGGAACCTCTAGTTCAGAGTTAGACTTTGGACTTAAATGGCAGCCAGTTTTTGGCACAGGGCGTAGACTTTAAATGAGCACAAATTGGTGAGATACAGATTTAGAAAGGAGGAAAATTATGTAGATTCAGGCCAGACATTTAGGGGGAAATAGACCAAAAGTAATATCTATTCTAAGGAGAAATACTGATAGGTTGTGGAATTACAGACCAGCTCTTTCTTCTTTTTCCTTACAGTCTGGAGTATGCCTTATAGCTCATCATATTTTTGGCTTCTGGCACATATTTTATTAACTTCCATTATATATAGAAACAAAACAGACCACTATTTTAAAAAATGCTGTGAGTAAAAAAAGAAATGTAATGGCATATTCAAAGAGTAATTAAAGACTCTCTTATGAAAGTTAAAAGCCAAGAAGAGTTTGAGAGACTTTCACACAAAAAATATTGTACAAATATTACATGAACCCATTTGCGTCCACATTTGTGAGCCATGTGACTCCCCCTGAGATTTAGTTTGGCTTCTCTGTTTAAAGCATTACAGATACTGAAAACTGAGGACTAAAAATTTGGCTTGATATCAAACCAAGCTTCAGTTTAGAAGATGCAGGAGAAACCAACAGAATTGGACCTCACTTAACTCATTCCAGTCTGCTCAGTTGCTGTCACCATTTGAAATTGCTTCATATACAAAACTTTTTAAACCCAATAGAGCCTGATAAGGATGCCTGCAAAGTTAAGAAACTGTAAAACTATCAGCATACTGTACACAGGTTGAATACCATAAAGGACGAAAAGGTATCCAGGAACCCAGGTTTCTTTTTCTTTTCTGTTCTTGCTGTTCCAGAGATCTGGTTTCATCTCAGATACTTGTAAGTATCATGAAGATTGCAGAAACATTAGCATGAAAAACGCTATCAACTGCCTTGATCACAGCGGTAGACTACAAGCAAGGTAAAGCCTGATAGCTCTTGGTGTTGCTACTCCTGTTATTCTTTCATAGTAAGCATTTTGTTGCATACAACAAACCCTATCTGCTCCTCAGATTAGGTGTCGTATACATTTAGAATATTCTGGAGAGTATGCAAGAGAGCCCCCAGTAATTTTAGCCATGTGCGGTGGAAGAAATTTGCCCAAGGAAAAAGGTCTATTTTTAGATTGTCACTGTTTCATGGAGATCAATGAAAAAGATGGAGAGGCTGCACAGGATTTTCCTCACTCCCCCTGTGCACTACAGAAATGGGTATCACGGCAGATCCAAAGACGACTTCTCTACTGCAACAGCTGTAGATTGAGAGGAAAAAGCTGCAGCTGGAAGAAAATGGTCTACAGAAATTACAGGTAGATATTTTTGTAACCATCACAAAAGCACCCTAAATTAGTGAGGCAGTGAAGAGGAGAATGAATGCAGGCTAAATGGTTATTGAGTTGAGTTCTCCTGAAAATCAGTTTATAATTACACCTGAATGACACTTGCTGTGAAATCTGCAACACTGAACTCAGTAACTGATTTCACAATGTGTTGAGGTTCAGTTTCCAGGCCAAATTGTCAGCTAAGGTAAAAAGATGTCATTTCCATGAAGTAAATGGGTCTCTGGCCACTCATGCCTGCAAAAGCTTTGTTAAAATTTTCCAAGTCTACAGGTCTTTTGAAAGATAATGCACCTTGTCCCTAACCAAGCCTGACAGGTCTATAACTCTGCTGTAAACTTGCTGAAAGCCTACCCTTTTTCACGTGGTGTTCACCTGAAACGTTTTTTACTTTCCAGAATTTTTTTGATTGAGTCTTAAGGCTCATTTGAACTTAAGAATCAAATTGGAAGAATTAAAATGCAGGTAGAACCAGGTGTGAATCCAGATCATCACCTCAGACCAGCAGCTGGTGACATGTCGGGAGGCTCCTGACCCTGCACCAGCAGCAGGACCCGGAGCACCCAAGTCCCTCTGCCTTTGCGTTGCTGGCAGGTCTTGGGTGTATTCTCTAACCTACTTATTTTTGAAAGATCATCTCACGTATTTGTCCTCTACCTTGTAACTGTGGGCTGCTGATAAGTTATTAAATAGCATACCACAAGACTATCTGGATGATATGGTGAGAGGGCGACTGGTTTTCCTCCTGCCCCTCCCCAGTTCATCCCAGTGCACAAGATAAAGGAGGACCGGACTCAAACCTGAAAGCATATTACATAAATAAAGGCACGATATAATACCTCATAGAAATAAATTATCTTTTCATATAAAAATCTTCTAAAGCCCATTTCCAGAAGAGTAATAGAGCTGCCAGTCCAACACCTGCAGGGTTGGAAATAATTTACTTAGCCTCGCTGACTTTTAGGCAGGTTCTTCACTTGACGAATGGCCCAATTAAACATCTGTTAATCACGACGTTATCTCATCTCGAGGTGGAATACCTACTTCTCCTGCACTGTCTTTCTGGGAGATAACATCAGACGGCCCCGGATCCGCGAGGCGAGATGTCTCTTGGGGCCCAAAGGAGCTGGCCGGAGTGCGGGGCTCATGGCCGCCCGCCCCGGGGAAGCGGCTGGGAGGCCTGTGCCTTGCGCGGCCCTCCCTCCCCCTCGCACAACCTCCCCGTAACCTCGGGCTCCTGAACCCTCGTGTACGTTTTAGGCCTTGATAATAAAGCAACATCTGCAAACTTACAAGTGCTTTACTCGAGTTAATTGAGTAAATTGAAGCAAGATGCGGTGCAGGGGTGATCTATGATCCCAGGTTGCGGGCCGAGAAGGGAGACAACAGATTTACTGCGAAGACAGTGGGCGGCCTTTTGTTCAGGCCCTGGTTCACGGGAAGTTTGAGGTCACGAGGGATTAAAATATCTTCAGAAACAAATGGAATAATTTGGCTGAAATATAAGGCACGCAGTGCCAGCTCATGCCAGGAAACCAAGGGTGATTTATGCACCTTCAATCCAACACATTTTTCTGATATCTGCCCCATTAGGTTGAATTTATAGATTATTGGGAGAATATGTATCCTCGTCCCTCCTTTTCTGACGTGTTTGTACTCTGGGGAGCAGTTCCAAGCATTGCAAAATAAATAAAACAGCGCATTACCTTGCGTTCACAAGGGCGAAGACCTACTCCATTTAAATCTCATGGGTTAAAAAAAGAAAAAAAGAAAAAGAACAAACCAAAACAAAACCCCAGCCTCCCATTTACTATACTTGTTTGGGAATTACTTATTAAAAAGGACATTAAACAGGTAATGCTCTTTCTCCTATAATCTGTACAAGTCATTAAGTTTAAGCACAATTCGCCACCTTGAAGCAATTGGATACATTGTAATTTGTTTTATGGTCTCGCAGATGCAAGGTATTTGCCGAGCTATAAATACATAAAAGTGGTTTATACGAGCAGCCCGTACCCGCGTGAGTTAGGAAAGGAGAACCTCTCCTGGTTTCCCTCTTCTCATGCACACACACACATACGAGCACGCTCGTGCACTATATCTGTTTATATTATTTTTTTAAAGCCTGGCTCACTTTTAGTGGGATATATTGTCCCTTTTGTAGTTTCTCTGCTGCTTTATTAAATCCCAAATTCCTTACAAAACTGTACAATTTTAATAACACAAATCCATGCAGGTCATAAAGCTGTCGAAATGTACATAGCACCAGCCGTGATCAGCTGCAGTGATATCATCAACCCTGATTAGCTAGAGCCGGTCACACGACAAGGTTTTATTACAAGTGTCATTTACATTTTTGACAGTTTTACAAGGCTTAATGGCTTTGTATTAAATACATTGTGTTTCAAGGAAACTGACAGTTCAGCGTACCTTGTAAATACAATGCTATGGCATTTCCTCAGAAGCAATACTCGGGAAAATGAAACATCCAGTATTCCTATTGTAAACAGGGACATTTCACCCAAAAAAAAGAGCACCTAAGTCAAAGTTTAAGTCCAAGAATCAAAAAAGCTAAGAAATATTTTCTTTTGTCAAGATGTATTTATCTCAAGCTACATATGTCTTGTAACATACTAAAACTTTTTTTGTAGCAGAAGCATTAGCAATCACTGAAAAAAAAGAGGCATGTTCCCCACAATATCAATGGGAAAATGCTCTTTGAAAAAGCTTTTCTATGAAAACAAGTTCTATTGTTTAGTTTTCTTACACACAAGCACTGCCTGGGGGCATTAAAGTATTTCTGAACTTCTTCACCAGGTTGGTATCTATTTTTAGTCTCATGAAGAAACTTTGCCTAAACTGATCATTTCTCACATGATTTTAATCAGAAATGAGGATGAAATTGGCAACGTCGCCTCTGTTTCTACTTGGATTTTGGATTCATTTGGGCCTAAGACAGAGGCGTTCAGAAGGAAACCTCCTGTACTTTGAATAGCAGTAAGTCAAAATTCAACTAGAAATCTGTGCTTTTTGATATAGGCCAGTTATTTCAGAAATTAAAATGAATTCCTCAATCTGGAAACCGCCATGACCTGAAACTCATACGCGTTTTCACAACAAAATCCAGAGCAGCCTGACCATTTAAGTCCCGTGCATCAAATCTGTTTCCCCCCAACAGAGTATCTACTTACGCATGTAATATTTCTTCAACTGATTAAATTTGTGCAACCTATTATTTACTGTATGAATTAGGTTTTTATTCCCAGATGTATTTCATTCACTGCTGTTCCCGTGCCAATTTCTCAACAACATGGCACTAATATCCCTTATCATTTACACACACAGGTTTTATTATTTTGATTATATCAGCATAATAAAAATGGTACAGCCTTTTTATATTACAGCCTTTTTTTTTTTTTATGTGGTGACCAGTATGAATTTACTCACACCAGTAAAAGTTCTACCATTACCAGTGGAAGGCAGACTTTTGCTGATATGGCTGAAGATACACTATTGTGCTAAGAAAGAACAGAGCAAAACTGTGTTCCCAAATGAAATTGCAACACCAACAGAAAAAAATGTTTTACCCTGGGCCTTAAATATTAAAAGACTGATGTTGCTTCTTTCTCCAGCTTGATCTGAGTAAAATTATTAGAGCTAGTCTAATGCTTTTTGAGTCTGTGGTTCCTTAAAGTCTTTATTCATTAAGAAAACATAATTCAGTCTATAACTTACCATCTTGGCTGACATCAAGGAGCAGTAAGGGAGCTGATGTCTTGTTTTGCCACACATTAGTTTAAAATTAAGATTGTTTCTAGAGGTTATTCTGGTACGTCCTTGCATCTATTATCATGGACTTTTCAACCGCTGGAGTGATTACTTAAAAGGGAGTGAGCCATTTGATTCACCTATTTCTGCATATGTTATTTCAGGGGTATCTGTACCCATAAGTAGGTGACCTACTAAACAGACAGTTCCCAATGCAAGAGTGCTACAGCATCCATAGAAATTATCACCAAATGCTGCAAAAGTACAAGAGTGAGACAGGTGTTTGGGGTAAATCATGGTAGAGTACTTTTAGTAAAGTAAATCTGTCATTGCCCAGTAGAGCTTACAGGCTGTTTTGTCTTCCTGTTCCTTTCTCCCAGACAGTGCTTTCTCCTAGAAGTAACCACAGAAAGGCTGAATGTAGTTTCTGTTATTCTCAAAGGCTCCCTCCTTATTTCTTATGCTCCATGGAACCCTCTACCTCTCATCTCCTTCCCAAGGCATCTGTTCCCTAGATGATGTCTGGCCAGCAACAGGACAGTTAAGGGACATTCACCCTTCCAATTCATCACTGAATTCTTTGTTGGTCCCTGTAAGGTCACTTTGACCTAATACAAGTGATTTTCTCAATGGAGACCCACATGTCGCAGAGAAGAAAGTTACTGGCATAGGTTCTTCCAGCTCAATGCCTGTGGTAGCTCCATCACTTTCATATTAGAGAGAGACCAAAACCCCGTTGAGTGGCATGTGGGATGCAGAGGAACCATTTGCAGGAACATATTGCTCTTCTCCCCACTCCTACCCACTCGTGTTGCCATCGTGGCTGAGGGATCCCTCTCGTGGGTTACCCCTCCAAGGAGAACATCCTTCCTCCTGCCCTTGGCTGCACAGCCCAGAACCAGTGTCCGTGGCCTTCGTTGCCTCCACAGCAGGTTGTGGATGGGCTGTTCTGTATTAGAGTTTGGAAATGAAAGTGAAAGCACATGTGAGACCTGCTGAACAGAACAGCAGAACCGGAGACTTAGCTCTATGCCAGAAGCCACAACCAGATAGAAATCACAGGTTAGTCAGGAAATTACTTGCATTTAATTTGGGGCCATGTCTCCAGGGAGGAGGCTGGTCTTTTCCTGTTGTGCAACGATGTTGCCCCTGGGTATAATTTGCCTTTTTCATAAGCAAGGGTGCTATCTCCTCCTTCCTCAAAGAAACCTTTCAAAGCCAGCTGAGGAGAATCAAATGTGGCACATTAGCAACAGGACAATGGCAAAGTCATTATAAATTGACTTCCTTACTGTGAGCTTCAGTAATCTGGATGTATTACTAGCATGATTCTGCAATAAAACCGAAGCAGCTTGTTCCTCTACTTGAATTAAAAACACCCTCTCCCTACCACTTCAGAGAGGTAAGGCAGGCTTCTGTCTTCTGGGGATGAGGTGAGGTGCCCAACAGAGAAATCTTCTGCTCCTTACACATGTGCCCAAGGGAAAGATCCTTTCCAAACAGGTGTGGACATGGGCACAGCATGTAGACTGCTCTCCACATCTCACAAGAAGCAGCAGCAGACTCTGCCTTCCTTCCTCCCAGCTCTGCATCCACAGTGGGTTGCAGTGAGTGATGGCAGGACAACAGACACCTCACTGCATGTCCCTCCTCCCAAAAAGAGCCAGCTTCAGTGATTAAAGATATCATCTCTGAAAGCCATAATTAAGAGCTGGAGCAAAAATTGATGCCCTGCTCTGGTCCCCTAATTTCCCAAGTGCTGTAGCCTGAGGTCCTTAGTTAGATACACATCAGCAAGGCTGCTTGTTTCAGTGACTCCTTACTGGAACCAGGCTGGGGGAGCCATCTGAAAAATGGCTGGGATGCTCTAAGGTAAAGCATCTGTTCTCCTCACCCCCTTTATTTTTTCCTCCTGCTTTCCACACAAACAATGGCAATTTTTACAAGCATATGTCTGCCTTAAAACAAGGGCTAACTGTAAAAATAATGTTTCATTCAGAGCGAATAGGTTTTTAAAAATGTGTTTTCTGCAGGGCAAGGTTTTTAACAGTTTTTGGCTCGTGCTTCCAGAGAGAATTCATTAAAAATCTTACTCTGGATCAAATGAACAAATTCTTAATATAGTAACAAGTTTCACCCCTTTCTGAACTTTAATTTTAAAATCTAATGGTTGTGCCCAAGTGTAATCACTATTCCTATGCAAGATGTTTTGCTGCCACATCTGTATTCTCTGTACAATTTGTTGTGACCAATTATTCAGTGTCAGCAGCTCAGTATTTTGCAACCTTTTGGCGATTAATGACTCTCAATGTCCCTTGCACGGAGCATCACTCCGTTACACCAGCTGCGTATGAGCACATGGAGAGTTCACTTGCTGGAAACAGCCAAATCTCGAAGGTCAGATACCAATACCTCCCTCTCCATCAGCTGTGGTAAGACTCCGCATGATCATCACATTACCAAAATGTGAGCAGGATTAATCACACGAGACTCCAAAATTAGTGACTTGCATCGCATCTTCAATGTTTATTTTTTCTTAAGCTTTCCCATAGCGCTGGTTGTGGGCACCATCTCCTTCCATTTTGCACAACCTGAGCGACCCAGCAGCTCAGTCTGATGGACATGACGTATCCACCCCAAAGCACCAGCGTGTCTATGCTCCCAGAGCTTGTCAGAGCATCCAAGTAAATAACAAACTAACAAAGTAGATGAAATGGAAGAAAACAAAACAAACCCACCAGTGCAGAAACTGCAGCCTGGGATGCCTTGAAGGGGTTAATGAATTCCAGTTCGGTGTAAGTTTGGATAACTAAGACTTTCCCATGGTAATAAAAGTTCATATTAAACTCAACTAGTCTTGGTTGCTCAGGCCTCACACAACCTCTTTTTCAAGTGAAACTACGGGATGCTGGTGGGAGTTTTGCAGTGGAGAGGGAACAAGGAGAGGCCTTGGATGATCCCATCCCATCCCATCCCATCCCAGGGGACAGGGACCTTCCCAAACAGGGCCAGCTGGGGAATCAGCCCTACTTTGGGTCTCTGGGATGGGGCTCAGGTAACCTGAGCCAGATAGGTTGGGAAGAAAAATCTACTCCTTATAATCCATAAGTTGTGTTTTCCACATATACTTAAAAAAATCTATTTATAATGTTAAAAAAAAATGTAGACCATAAACATTGTTTAGTGGGCTACCAAAAGATTTAGTTAAGCTCTCATCTAATTAAAATTATCCCATTAACTGTGAATCCGTGGGGGGCGATTTAAAATAATTCTGGAAAATAGTGTTTCCTGGGGTTATAATGTGGAGTTTTGATTTTCTTTTTTCCTTTACTTTTTCTTTCTTGTTTTGTTTAAATGGTGAATTAACATCTGACTGCAGGCTCCAGGATTGACTTTCTTTTGATACCATATACTGTCACTTCTACTAAAAAGAAAACAAAAAAAATCCAATTTTTTTAAATTTTCCACCTTCGTCTACAATGTGTGTAAAGAAAAGTGACCGAAAGGAGAGGTTAAGAATAGTTCCTTTTTTCAAATCTACGTTGATTGAATTAAAATGTTTGAATTTTATTGAACAGGGAAAAGGAGATTTTTAAAAGCCTATCTGTAGCCCCCTATAAAAGCATTTTTTTTAATAAAACTTCTGTTTAAAAAGTATGTTATTAGTAGTATATCCTGTGCTGCATATTAATAAAACAATGGAATTTTGTATTTCTTTTTCTCATAAATTACATAATTCAAACCTTAAAACACCTTTAATGAACACTGACTCGGCATGTGGCACTTAATAAAACTGGGCTAAACTCGTTTTCTGCCTGACAGGCTACCAGTGGAGAATGTGCCCTACAAGTAAATGATTAAGAGGCAGAAATCTTTTCTGGACTACTATTAAACACTTCAAAGATTTTCAAAGTCAGATAAAATGAAAAGCAAATGTGTTTCACTGCCTCTCAAATACCTCAAATGTTTTAGCAGGTGCAAGCAATGAAACCTTCTGTAGTGACAGCACTTTAGGGTCTGCAAAGTGCACCCTACTGAATTATGGGAAAGCAGGGCTTACTTCATAAAAATTCATGATTTTAGATGAGGAAAGATGCATGTCCTTAATACCCATCTACATATGTAGCACAGAAGGAGAGTCCCGGTGTGTCTCCCGGTGTCACAGGCCTGTCTTAACCCTTGCTGGAATGGCTGGGCTGCTTCGTGTTGAGTTTTATAACCTTTATCCCTGGCAAGCTTTGCCTTTATTTCAATGCATCAAGAGAAGAGCAGGCAGATAGTTTGTCCTCTGCATTGTTTGTGCTCCAGCAGATATTCCAGGAGAGGAAAGTCCAGCCAGCTGGCAAGAGCAGACCCTGGGAACCAGGCTGACCTGGGTGCTTGTCCTTCCAGCAAAGCACAACTAAGTCTTATGTAGCTTTAGCTGTGCCGTTCAGCCTTTCCGTGCCTCAGTTTCCCCCATGTACTGTGTGAGCAATACTACTTCTTGCCTCATGGGGTGTTATGTGTGCTTAATGCCATGAAGCCTGCAGGTATTAAGGAAACAGGGCTGATGGTCTGGCTGGATTTTTAAGTGGCACTTGTAGACCAAGACAACTGAGGAAATTTCTTTAGTATTAATTTCTCTGGCATATAAAGGAAAGTCTACACATATTAAATAGCTGTAGCTGCTTTGAACTTTCTCTTCTAGAAAACTGTAAATGAAAGTAGGGTTTATGAAAGCAAAGATAGGTACCATCTGGGCAGGTGCTGGTAACTGCTCTCAGTCTCTGCCAATTTACCAGACCATATACCTCAATCTCGGTCTGTAACTACTTGAATTTGGATTCAAGAGGATTTTATCAGACAGTTGCATGGGTTTTGAGAGCTGGACCAACAGCCTCTCTCTTGTGCAAGTTTGTTGTGTTTCCTTTGATCGTGTTTTATTTTAACATTTAACTGACAAATAGTTTGTTGAGGATTAATAAATGACTAACACAAGCTAAACATGCTATGAACCAGAATGTTATGGGCTATACATAATCAGAGAAAAAGCAGGAGAAAGTGGTAGGATGGTTTTGAGGAAACTATTGTTGAATTCTGCAATTACACTGCATTTATTAGAACATGTATTAGTCAGGAATCAATTCTTTATACATTCTCTTTAGATGCAATGTAAATACGTTATATTTACTAAGTGGGATGATGTAGCTGAAAAGATACATCACTTCTTCCTGGGCTGCTGAGAGGATATTTCCCTGCCTGCATCTCCAGCTACCCCGTACCAAGCCCAGCTCCACAGTGTCACTCCTGTCCCAAAAGGCTCTGTGGAGGTGGCCACGCATCTTCCCAGCCAGATCCCAGAGGCTTAGAAATGAACAGCCTCAGCATATTCACTGACCCCATAATAAACCCAAACCCTGTGCATTGTACTTAGGAGACAGAGCTACTGAAGACAAAACATCACACAGAAAAGGAGACCTGCAGTAAGTGCCATTACGAGAGGGGAAGATCGCAGATTTAATAAAATCTCATTATCCCACTACTCGGTATCACTGGAGTCTATTTACCTTTGTGTCAAAGTGTTAAGTGAAGTGTCCAGAATAAACCCCCTGATGAATAATAACATGCATGATTAACTTTAAAACCCCACTAACATAACCAAGTGCAAAGAACTACACTTACCATAGTGTTATGCTGGAAATTTTTACATGACCAACAGCTTGACATTCAGTTCTATGTTTCCCACAGAAGCTGCAGCTTCACCCTTTCATGCCAATATATGACTCCCTATAGGTAGCTGGAGTCCTAGTAATTCTCCTGTTAGGATGCCTGTAAGTAGATGGGAGGACGTGCAGCGAAATCATATTACGAGCACAAACGTATTCAGTTGTGCAATAATAGAACCACACGAATGGTCCCACATTAAAATAAATTTGTGAAGCCTGACATTATGGAAGCTGAGAACAAATGTTTTGCTATGTAATCCATAAAGAAAATTCATATAATATAAAAAATAATCCAGATCAACTGAAAATATTTACGGACCAGCCATGCAGCTGGTGTAAATCAGCATAGCTCCACTGAAGTCAATGGAGCGACACCAGTTTCAGGCATATGAAGATTTGGCACCCAAGTAATTTGGATTTTCAGCAAGAAAACCCAGAGCTACTTCTCCTGTGGATTTGATGATTGAACCTCTGTTTAAAAGGTTGTGTTTTGAAATTCTGAATCAAGAAAATCATATATTACATTTTGGGTTTTGAACAGCTTTTGCTGGCTGTGGAAATGTTTAATTCATCACAGTTGGCACTGAGTATTATCTGAGATAGTGTAATGGAAACTTTTAAGGATTGATGAGGTTTTTAACATTTTACATGTGTATTTACCCTTTCTATTTTTTAATACATGAACAGGATTGCAGGGCATTGGACTCTGATGTATATTCCATTACATTCAGGAACAGTCTTTTCATTGGCGTCCAAGAGCTCTGGGTCATTCTGTTGGTCAGCCAGACCCTTCTAAGCTGCACATATATGTATATCTCATGAATTGTCTATATTTATTTTGTGAGATGGGAAAAATTAACATGCCTACCATTTACTGAGATGTTTGCACATGAGCATTACATCATACATTTAAATAAATACAGATGCATTTATTTTAGCATGTGGATATCCAGACATCTATGCTTGCCTGGCATACATCTGGATAACTGAAGCATACTATTTCCACTTGTTTATAACTTCTTTCTTTCTGAACCAATTTTTTTTCCAACTTATCCAAGCCCACATTTCTCACTGGAGACTACATGCCAAGTTTGAACTGTTTTCAGTTACCCTAGCACAAGTTTAACATCTGAAACAATTCTTTAAGCATGCTCAAAACCAACCATATGGATTTTTTACCAAACTTTCCAAAAGCTACAAAAGTATCAGCCTAAAGGAGTAATATTTTTTTTCTGGAAACTCATAAAGGAGCTTAGAAAGGAAGTACCTCTTTAACTAGCAAGGAACACTCAACTACCAAAGAATTATGTTCAAGAAGGTCTGTTTCTGGGCAAACACATGTCCTGCACTGTCCTCTTATGTCAGCCAGGCTGGGTAAATTTTGAGTACAGTCCCAACACAGATAAGATTCGTAAGTGTCTTTTAGAGCTTATGTTCGAACTAAAAGTGGGAATTTGGTGTCAGTTTTTGGTGCTCTCTCAGAAAGCTCCTTCTGCCTGGGAGACCTTACCAATAGTTCAGTGATGTATCTGATTGTGCTCCTGAAGAATCAAGCTTAAGACACATGGGTTTCCAGTCTGGGTGAAATCTGGAACAAGAGATCAAATCATAGCAGGAAAATTTGAGACTGGCTCTGGATTCCCTCCTGGGTGTTACAGGCTAGCACAACAGCATCTTGCGGTGTGGAAGGGAAAAAAGCAGTTTGTGTTCTGAGGAGCCTAAGCAGGCAAGTCTGTGAACTAAAGCACATCCACTAGATCCTGACAGATGCAAAACTGGTCATTTCCATATGGTATGTTCCTATTCTAACAGGCTTTGAGTGTCAAATTTGTGTATCTTTCTTTTCTTTTACTATATGAGACTTCATTTTTTTAATCAATTAGTAGAAATTAGGTTCTCTCTCTCTTTAATGTGTGACAGCAACAAATAGTGCAAAGTTGTTAGGAAGCACTAGTAGAGAACAGTTTACACCCAGAGCCAGGGTTGCACCACAGTTCCTGTCCAAACAGGTCTACACACCAAAAATCACGGGGTTTTGGGATGCTGAGCATGGGGAAAGGTGGCACACAGTCCCCCCTTGTTAAAACATACCCTAAACTGGCAATCATCAAGGTAACGGCACATCAGGGCTCTGCTCTCAACGTAGCTTTGGTGGCTTTGCTTTCTTGAGTCTTGTCAGTGTTCCCATGGGAAACTACACAGACAGCAAACATAACAGCTATCATAAGCAGTATTTTAAGGACACAGGCAAAGGTGAAACACTACCCTGGCTTTCGTCTCCATTTAGTCATGCTTCTCATTCCCCCCTTGCTTGCAGGTGTCTTGAATTTGATTATCCCAGCTACTCAGCCACCCAATGAGAAAGAGCAGCTCCCATCCAGAAACAAATCAGCATGAAATCAGACAGCTGACAGTGTTTTCTCAGAAATTCCCTTTAATGTAGTTACACTGTGGACTGGGTTACCTATTCAAACCAAGCTGAACTGACACATCACACCCAACTGAGCTGTGTCCACATTCATCCCATCCAGTTCTTTCATGTTTTCAGCCGGTGGGAGGGAAACCTGAGGTGTTTAACAAATACTATTATTTCATAATCTTCTGTTAAATAGTTAGACAAATATTCTGTAATCCTTCAGGCTCATCTTAGGTCAGCCACATAGTTAATGAACAATGATAACAAATGAGTGAGTTGAAATTGAGGCTTTGGGGAAAATGGCCCTTCCCTTCGTCACACGCCTGTGTGCACATATGCACAGAGTCTGTTAAGCATTTACATTTTGGTTCAAACTTATTTGCCACACTCAAGAAAAATAAATTTGCTGCTTTTAATAAGAGGATTGAAACCAAAGGGCATTTAATCTTTTATGATCAACAATAATATTTGAATGCAAGAATATATTAAATCTACTTAGAGCAATCTCTCATTACATGAGCTGTTTTCTTCATTGATGAATTGCATGTTTAAAAATACATTGTTACAAAAATATTTGCAAAAGTCTGCTTTACTTTTCACAGTATAAACTGCAAGCATTTCACATTTTTTCTACAATTCAAGCTTTAAACTTATGCAAATACGTCTTAGCTGAAACACAGAATTCCTGCATTTGGAATTACAATACAACAGCAGAGCAGTTGCTATTTTTCTATAACCACTGTTTTTCCCACCAAAGGCTAAAATTTATGGGAAAGTATGCAAGCACAGTGCTACAGAGACACCAAATAGTCTACATCTTAATGCACTGATTAAACGGAATACCTAGAAAATGCAAATGACTGGATTTCCATGCTAGAATTGTAATGATTAGTTCTTGTTTTATACTGTGCTCAAAAGAATGACAGGCACCATACAGAAGAATACAAGCCTCTGTCACGAATATCTTACAAAAGCCCCAGTCCTGCAGATGCAGGTCGAAATTGTGCAGTTTTATTCAGGTGAGCCCCTTTATGTGTTGCCTTCCAAAAAATCTTGTATGTAGATCCTGATAGCAGAAGCAAGAGAGAAACCTGTGGGGTCATCATTCAATAACGGCTTTTTTCCCTTCTTTTTAAATATTTCCTTCTTCATTTCTGCATATTGACTTGATATCCTTTTATGTAGATGGGGTCATGTTTTTTCCTAGAATTGTGTAGGATTTTAGGCACCTAAACTGTTGCCATCTTTCTGTCATCTTTTCATTGTCAAGAGACAAAGCGCTATGCAGCCCCGGAGAAATTTAAGGGTAATATTTCTCAGTGAGGTCCTGATGCTGTAAGGTGCTTAACATCAGATAGGACTGGGCCCTAAGAGAGAACCTATTCTGTTTTTAAGTGGTCTGCGAGGAACGCGCTCTCCCTGAAATTCATTCCGGCCCAAGATTGTGAACATAGCGTACAATAGATGGATTGGTGTAAAACTATCCCAGATAACTGCTCATACATCTTTCCTCTGTCAGTGAAATTTGCCATGATGTGTTCAAAGCCAAGAGGCATTATTTGTGCTGTCCTGGATCTGTTAAGGAATGGCAGGGAGAGGACAGAGATACTTAGGGATTTAAAAGCAGAGAGAACTCTATGAAAGAGATAAAAGGAGTCAAATGCACAAACCCTATTTGAAGTCCTTAAAGCATAAGAAAAGAAAGTATTAGACTTACCACATAGGGAGAGCTGGAATTTGTGTAGCTCTGGCCCCTGTGAACTGTAGCTGCTATTTTAGGGGTGGTCTGAGTGTTTGAAAAGCTAGCCTGAATTCACAAAACTTTTCCCTAGTACTTATAATGCTCTTTTTTTTTTTTCCTATGAAACTTGGTTCTTCTTACTGTTGCTGCTTTTAAGAACTACATCCTAGCTGATGTATCTGTTGTCATGTTACATATCAAAACGAGAAGTTTATGGAAGCTGGGCAATAGAAAGGAGTGAAATATATTTTGTATCATTATCCATCTTCAGCTAGAAATATTTTTTCTCCATCAAGCCAACACGCTAAGTCTCAATTATATTGGACTAATATTTTAGCCCTGCAATTATTCTCTGCATTTTTACAACCTCCTCTCTCATATAATGTAGTTATATCTATTATCAAAGCTTCTTTCTGCTCTTTTTTTTCCACTTTCTCTCCAGGGCAAAACAAATCCCAATACTGATCAGGCCTGTTTTCAAAACCAGTGGCTTCTTGTGAGTTTGTACCTTGGTATCTCCTTCGGTATTCTCCTTTATTCAATGTATCTAACATTTAAACGATCTTTTCTGATTTAATACTCACACTAAGGTCCTCACAACTCTATTGTTCATTTCAGGTTGCCAGCATTATAGATCAAGGAAGAGCTCAAAAGATATTGTTTGCTGAGCTGCCTTTCAGAGGCTTGTCTTAACCCTACTATTGTATAATAAGGCAAATCCAAATTACTGTGTTCCCTGGACTTTACAACTCTGTGCTGGAAATCTGACGATAAGATGCTGACCAAGTTGATTCTGAGTGTTTCTTGTCTCCCATCAGCTACAAAGGTGTCAAGGAAAGACCTTTTATTTGCAGTAGTTTGGCAACTGTACTGTGTGTCAGAGCAGTGTTGGAAAACCTGCAGAGATGAAAATAAGAGAGAGTTACTCAGACCTTTCAGACATCCTGTATATTCCCAGCTCTCAGAGCCAGCTCCCCATTTCCCTGCCACAGGTGTATTATGAGGATCACACAAAGGAGAGTGTCAGAAGAATGACATTGTGACCATCTGAGTAAAAAAAATCAATGTATATGCTTTATGTGTACTGGCTGTGTAACCATGATAACAAAACCATCTATATTTCCAGAATTAATGTAAATTCCTTAATTTTTATTATTTTGTAACAGGCTGCCCAGGGAAGTGGTTGAGTCACCATCTCTGGAGGTATTTAAAAGATGCGTAGATGTGGTGCTTGGGGACATGGTTTAGTGGTGGACTTGGCAGTGCTGAGTTAATGGTTGGACTTGGGGATCTTAAAGGTCTTCCAACTTAAATGATTCGTGCCTTTCAGTATTTCACAGTAGAAGACTCAAGCTCACAAGGTTCTCTTCCGAAACAGAACAGTCAGTTCCTAAGATAATTCACACTGGTAGCCCATTCACTATCATATCTCACATGTCCCTTTTGTACGAATACTATAAGCTTTTCATATAAAGTTGAGTAAGTGT
This sequence comes from Patagioenas fasciata, assembly GCF_037038585.1. Taxonomy (NCBI): domain Eukaryota; kingdom Metazoa; phylum Chordata; class Aves; order Columbiformes; family Columbidae; genus Patagioenas; species Patagioenas fasciata. Next base: position 36,206,843 of record NC_092527.1, on the reverse strand, counting down.
ATTTCCTTGTCCCTATATTGGCTGTGTAGGTTTGAGCATCTGAGCATTTGCCTCCTAGAGTTATTGTCTCAATGCTGCACAAATTTTCTTCCTCGGGGCTGCAAGTTTAGTAAGTTCTTTGCCTCATCAGAAGTTCTTCTCTGTAGAGTTATCTTAAAGGACAATCACAGATGGCTTTCGTCCACTGATGAATATGGTAAATCTTGGATGTAATATCTGTGACTCACGGGTATTTTCAATAGCATCCGAAGAATGCAGTTATTCCCTTTGATTATAGTTACTACTATTATTTATACTACATCACAAGGAAGCACTGATACTATAAAGCCATGTTGGTTTGATGTTGGAGATTTATATAGGTTAATTCTTAACTGTGAGAAAATTAAAAGCAAAATATTATTTTATAGTTTTGCTGGACTTAATTTCTAAATGAAATGGGCACTGGGAGTATAACGTCATTCCTCAAGCAGTGTCAGGCTCCTCAAGTAATAGTCAGGGGATGATGAAGTGTGCCTTACGGTAAAGAAGGCAGAGTACCATAATTAATTGCTCTTTTCGTGACATATCATGCTGGCCATTTCCTGAATCTCAGCCAATACATTTGTATGTACATTTGTATATTCATAACTCTACAGCAGTATTCAAAGCACACTTGCACAGAGAAGTAGACCCATCAGGATGTATGGTTAGTCTGCTTCTAGAAAGGATTTCTGGTACACTGAAGGCTGTTTGTCATATTTGGATGATTTTGCAAAATCTCTTTCTAAATATTTTTTTTAAAAAAACCCGTTCACTGTATGAGCTACTGAAATGACATCTAAGCAACAGTCCATCTTTCACAGAAGTGAAAGTTATTTCGGTAGCAATCAAGTTGACTCAGTATTTGTCTACTGCACAGATCTCTCAATAATTTAATACAGCCAATACAAAAAGAATCAAGGGAAATCTTGAGCTCCTTTCTTATGGTGTGTAACTGAATGGATAGAGAGAGCACAAAAGGGCAAGGGTGCCCAATGTGTTGCTGGACTAGGTTTAGGAACAGTTTTAGCACATCACCAGCAAGTCAGGTGCAGCAGGCGGATCTTCACGACTGTGACTCCCGTAATTAAACAAGTGTCTTTCAGGAGAGATGATCACCCAAAGAGAGAGTTTTGGCAGTAGTCACCTTGCAGACGTGTCATCTGAACCCTGTAGCTGCATTTACCATGACTCGGGATGTGCATAACAGAAAGCTGTGAGCTTTTTTAATGAATAAATGCTCGTCTGTGCCTGAACACATTGAGGGCCAAGGACAGCCCATGATCAGAGCAAGCTCTGCAACTCCTGACCAGAACTGTTTGCAATTATTTACGTGTGAGGATACTTTTCTTTGCGATGACTTCTTGGTTTTGAGGGGATTTCTCGTGGAGCTCACTGTTATTAATCTAAGTGACAGTCTAAGAGTCAGACCCATATGTTCGTAGTACACCTTTAAAAAGTGACTTACTGGCTCATTTGAACAGTTGAACCACGGGAATAAAACAAATCAAATAAAGAACAGGGCCCTTCTTTAACACCTACTTTTTATCTCCTACAATATTTTTATGTTGAAAATCCACTAGGGCTGCAAATCCAGCTATATCCTTATGCAACTGCAGTGGTGAATGGGGTTACCCCTGGGAGGACCAAATGAAATAGCACTTGTCTATCAAACCCGCCATGAAGCAAAGGTACCGCAAGAGGTACCAAAAAGAAGCTACCACCCTTAACTGTCACCTGCTGGTTCTCAGCCAGCGGTTCCCATGGCCCAGCTGCAATGTCAGAGCTGAGCTGTTGGTTGCATTTAGTCCAGTCAGAGACACCTGCTTAAATCACATCTAGAGATTGTGTCCAGTATGAGTAGGCAGGTAGTTTCCATGAGTTTGAAGTAATTTCTCTTCAGTGCGTAGTGAAATTAATAATAATGTCTAGATATTAAATTGGTGAATGAATACAAGCCCATACTTAGAGATGAAAATATTGTTTTCCTAGATTTAGCACTTCTGTACATGCTCAATTATATCTCATTAGCTTCACTGACCACTAGTCACATTTCATTTAGGATTCATAGAAACTATTTTTTAATGATTAATCCAGGATCAAATAATTTTTAGAAGAGGGAATTCTATTCAATTACTGGGAACATGAGGTTCACAGGAAAGTCTTGATTCTGAATCTCACAATTCCATGGAGTGATCGTAGTGGAATCTCATATCATCTCACTCGGGTGGTATTTGTCAAAAATCATAGCTGTGGTCACAGATGTGATCAATCAGGTTTCCTTACAAGTGTATAGTTCAAGTTCCAACTCTGTCTCCTTCATTTACCAGAGACTGTATTGTCTGGAAGTCAATGCACAAGGACAACAAGCAACTAACACTGTATCCAAGTAAATCCGCCACATAAGGCTTTTGAAATTCAACCTCATCGTGTTTTCCTGGCGTGAGTGAGCACTACTCAACGGGTATAACAAGTCAAGCCTGAGTCTTTGCCCTTTTCGTTTCCATGAGAAGGATCAATAAAAGCTTCTGCAAAACGCCAGATTATAGGCTGAGTAGGCTGGATGCAGAAGCCAAATTAACAACCTGCCATGGTGTAGAAAGCTGCAGATTTGCTCTGATGAATGGAGCTCATAGTATTTTTTTTGGAGTGCGAATTGAAACATTATTGTACAACTATTAGTTTCTAGGAAAAAAATGTAATTGCTTCTAGATGCTGCTCGCTGTTTTCAAGAGCTCTTTAACCTTTAACTTTTTCAGTACAAAGGAAGCCTTGCTGTGCAGTGAATCTAACAAGACCATCATTTATAGTTGGCAGAGTTCATTAGTCAGTCGTAACAGTTTAATTATTAGCGTTTTAATGCATGAGTGTTTAACTAGACAGAACAACAGTCTTTTAGGTATGGCATGAGCCTTCTTAAAAGAAAACAAACTAATTGGTGCTGTTGTTTATACTGTGGCTCATTATAAAAATTAGACAACTAAAATTCAAGAAATTTTGAGTCCGATTTTGTCAACCATTAAATTAACATTATATTTGACGGTGTTTTCAGTAAGCTTTAGCTTTAATGAAATATTTCTCTTTATATGAGTAAAAATCCTTTCATGTTTTGTTTCTTAAAAAATGGTTGCGGTGAACCAGGCAAAGTCAATTTCTTCAGTTCATTTCGTGTCTCAGAATCTGTTTTTGCTGTAAGTTGATCTCTCTAAGTTATCTCTGCTTCAGAACTGGTATTGAAACTACAGTGTCAGCCATGAGACAGGTCACTAGGTATCTGAAGTAAATAAATAGTCTGAAAATCAAAAAGCTGCATATATTTGGAAAGCACAATATTTTACAAAGAACAGATTTTATTTTTTTGTTGTTAAAATGTTTACATCAATCCAATTTCCATTTTTTAGAAAGGTTTGATGGAAAATTTCTCCCCTTCAATTTAAAATGATTCTTCAGGATGTTATTTATTTTCTAGATTACACTCTTGACTTAATCCTTGTAGGAGCTCTTTTTCTTTTTTTTTTCCATTTTTTAATGGATTGCTGAAAATAAGAGTTGTGTGGGAGCTAGAGGTCTGAAGGGAGATCTTTCAGAACAGGTTGGATCGCTTGGGAGATCAAAGGAAGAGAATTAAAAAATTGTGGATGCTTATCAGAACAGCGCTTCCGGACCGTCAAAGAATCTCATTTCTAACTGTGGACCAGAGGAAAATATGTGACCGTGGGTTATCTTTGTTATCTGGGCATGGCAGGTTAATGGTGCTGGCAGAATATGTGTTAAGAAATCCTACAATGTCGCAGCATCCCATGGTGATGATGCCAGTGTTTCAGACACACTCTTTTAATGGCTTTTACAGTCTGCGTATGTGGAAGGATAACTCCTGGTATTTCTTTTCAACCTCTGCTGCACTGCGACCAACAAATGAGGTGCGACACAGTTGCCTCCTTTCACCCACCCTTGTTCAGCCTTCCCTGTGATCCTTCTTTTCTCCTTCCCCTCCCTTCCGATCCCTCTCTCTCCTCTCTGGACCATGATGTCCTTCACGGACTAAAGCAAGGCATGGGCTAAAAACCTTGAGGAGAGTTGCTTTAGAGCATTTAATGGGGAAGAAGGAAGTGTGCAGACAGATCAACTGTATTTTTACAATCCTGGAGAACCAAACTAGTTTAGATTAGTGCTCCTACATTGGATTATACCATGATTTGGCCAATGATGTGTCTGCCCGTGACCTGCCACAGTGTCTTACCCCAAGGGCAGTGACTGGCTTCTGCAAATTATGTGGTGCCCTCAGTGATGGTAAATTAAGGGATTTCAGGAGCTGACCCCTCAACCACTTCTCCATAATCTGACAGGTGATGGTACATGGCAAGAAAGGTTCTGCAGTGTCTTGGTGGAACGGTGGGACAATGCTACTGGCAAATAATCCTTTTAAGATTTCCTGATAAACTGACTGTCTCTCTGTGGCATTCCCGTGTTTTGTGGATGATGAAATGTGTTGCAACAAGACTTGAGGATCGTTTAAAAACTGTCCCTTCTTACAATTTATTGCAGACATAAGTGTTACATCATATTTACAATGTTAAATTAGAAGCTCCAGGGTTTGTGGAAGGAAGAAATACCTATTCAGTTCTAGCATATAATGACGCCTATCCAGTTTCACTGACATTTTATTAGTACTCATTAATTTTAGCAGGATATTTATAATCAGAAATAGATATTTGCTGTGGAAATGCCTTTTCCTCGACATTTCCAGACACAATGTGTCTTTAGTCAGACAAAGGGTTTTTATTTTCAAGGAATGGTATTTCAGAGCTGGAAATGCCAGCTCCCTGGTGCTGAGATGTAGTTTCTGGAAGTCTCTTCCAGATGTGAAGCTTTAAGGAATTAAGTTATATTGGGAAAATGGATTATCCCTAGTGGAGAGCATTTTATCACCCCATTAGGTTTAGGAAGCCCAGGTGATAGAGTGGGAGAAAGAGATGTTAGTATAAAATGCTTCAAATCACAAAACAACAGGGAAAGACTCTCACTGTCAATTTACTGATACCACTGTAAAGTCTGTCTCTGAGTTTGTGTATGATTAATATGTTATGATTTAATCAAGTGTTTTGTATAAAAAGACAGAGCAAGTCTGGACTGCATGCTAAGAGAGTTGCTAAGCAAATGATAATGTTTGGATGGCAGAATGATTCCGGATGAGCAGCCAGTTTGCTGACAAAGGAATGCCACCTGATCTCTTGGACCTGCATTTTTTACACTATTTCTGCAGTTATTTTTCTTGATTTCTGCTTCCACTGTCTGTCTGATTATGCTTTGCCTGTGTGTGTGAGAGAAAGAGAGGAGAGTGTGTGTTTTTGTACATATCATCAGATTTGAGCTTGCCCTCTGAGGATATCAGTGCCCTAATTAGCACATCAGTATTATGCAAAAGGTAAAAGCATTTCTGGTTCCCTTTAGACACGGAGGGATTGCTTATCCTGCACAGCCTTGTCTCAGAACAAGGGAGGTTTGTTCCTGGTGTACCTGGCTGGTGTTCCCTCCCTGTGAACAGGACACTCCTTCCTCTAGGGAGTTCCTCTTGAGTCTGAAATAAAGTGGTAGCCTGTTTTTCTATAACTCTGTTTACGTCTGTGTCATCATTTACTTGCTGCTGGAGTCAAGGCTACAGGTAACACAGGAAAACAGAGTCCGGTTCGCAAGGATTTGTAAAATACACTGCTTGTCTGTAGAGTTCACGTGTATGCAAGGGAGAGCTGAGTGTGCCTGTCTCTGTGCTGGAGCTCCAGATGTTAAAGCATGGTTAAAAGCTTGTTAGGGTTGTAAAGGAAAGCACTGAGAAATCACGAAATGTCAGAGCTAAGGCTCATTTACAAATTCATCCTTCTTTAAAATACAAATAACAGTGTAGGTATCTTTAAATTACATAGTCATATTCTGTTTTTCCTAGGTTTACATGCAACTGATAGCAAATCGGTGCGCTCATATATAGAGCTATGCAGTCTGGGAGAGCATATATTAAACCTCTTTTTCTTACCCATAAATAGAGATGGTTCGAAACCAAAGCCCTAGCTTCAAGCTAGCTACGGACCTTAGGGAGTTCAAAATCAGAATCTGGATTTGGATCTGAATTTAGCAGCTTAGGCCCATCTGCAATAAATACATACAGGATGAAATGTAGATAACTGAGATATAAGGCTATATAGACTTCAAAGTGTCTCTGATAAAATCATGATAACCACAAGAAAGAAGTGGTGTGTGATCTTAGATGAGATATCCCCAAGATGTCTATACAGCTTAATTTTCCCACATTGTGTCCTTTTATCTTCAATTGATAAAAGGTGAATTATTATTATTATAGGCAGCGAAGTAGTAACGCCTGTTATTCAGGTTGTCTAACACTTTCCATTGTTCCCCGTCTAGTCATTCGCTTATAACTTTTGCAGACTTTAACCTTTCGGGCTGAAGTTTCCCATACTTGGTGTTTGCCTCAGGTTGAATTTGATGGAGAATCAGTATTCTGCTTTCAAGACTGTAGCAACAGTGCTGGGAATAAATCATGTCAACATTTGCTTCTGCATTTGTAAACTGTCATTTTAAGACAGCTGGAGAGAGGACAAGGGAGGGAGCAAACAGACAACTTTAAAAGCCTGCACTGTCATACTCACCTTATCACAAGGGCGATCATGTTAAATCTCGAACGACAGAAAGTCAGACAGCAGGTGGGTGGGAGATGAAGGAGAAAATGGCATTTCTCACATGCTGGCACCTGTGCTTTCCTTCCCCTGCCTCAATAGAATAATCCACCTGCTTTAGTATCCATAGGATTCAGTTTTCACATAGCAATGCAAAAAAATAAAAGAGGCCAAAGTCTGAGAAATCTGCACAGCCTGCGAGCTGTCCCACATTCCCCACCCAATCAGCAGATAGGAGCTCTGCTCAGCCAACCTGCCATGCTAGCTGGTAATTATTGTTGTATTAATTGGTGCTGTCCAGACGAGACAGAATGTAAAAGATCCCACTGTGTCCAATAATTAATGTTTTTCCCTCACTGCAATGTCATTAATAAGGGGTTCCTCCAAGAAACAAGTAATTGGATGGTTCAGCTTCATTAGGGTATTTTTAGATAAGGTTTGGTCTAGAGACATATAGGAAAGCTTATTATGTTTATTTAGACTGTATTATCTATTGCTAATGTGTTATACTGATTTTGTATCTTCCACATTCTCAGGGATTGTAATGATTAAAAGGATGCACAAATTATGATTTAAACGAACAGAAATACTGCCTTTAATTTAGTTGTATTAAAATGATGAAAAAAAAAAAAAAAGCCATCTCAAAATAAATATCACCAGTATCCTATAAATCTCCCGTTTTCTCAGAGACACACAAAGCCATTGTCACATGGAGACAAAAGTCAGATTTTACCAATTAGAGATGAGTGTACTGGAGCACTCTTGTTTTGGCAATTATCTGAGCAGCTTTTGAAATTGGAATGTGTAAATCTGGTTTTGGAAATAACTTTGTAAAGAAGACTAAGGGGCTTTTTCAGGGGTATCGTTTACATGGTCATGTATGACTTTATTATTCTGCAAAGATGCCTTGGGAATCTGACTCACATGAAAACTCGATATGCAAGTGAGCTATAGACCAGGATGTGGCGGATTTACACAGGAAACATATATGGCTAGTCAAAACAGCTCTGTTTTACCACAAAGGAGCTTTGCACATGCTTTGCGAGGATTTTATGTGGGAGCTTATTCTTGAACATAGTGCATAGCCAGGTTTTCCACAACCCAAAGTTATTCTAGTTAAATTTTTAGGGCGACTTAGCCAAACTGGTCCCACTCACAGCTGCATCCTTCTTAATCTCATCACAAGACACAGATCTCCCACTAGGAAACGATAATCCACAGTTTAGTGTCTGTATTATACTTAGTGCAAACACAAGAGACCACATTCATCCCAGAGTAATTCTCTAAATTTGAGAGATCTTGTTACAACAGGGATGCACTTGGCCCACAGGGTGTCAGATAGTGAAACGGACTCATCACACAGTGCTAAAAAAAGCAAAGAAAAACATCATCAGGGAAAGTACTCGGGGGCTTAGATTATTTCAGTTGATCCGTATTTAGTTATTGTGTCCATCAGCATTTTCACCCAGTTGTAGCCGTGGAAGGGCTACTGAGCCAGAACCTGATCTCAGGTATTTGCAGATCTAGAGTAATTCCATTAGCTTCTCACTGGGGTAAATGAAAAAAAGAATTTGCCTCCTCCCTCCCTGCCGGAGACTTCTTTGGCTAAAATCCTGCATATTGACAGCACTATGAAAACTGTTACCATCAGTACTATTTTAAACCAAAGAATTCCTATAAACCATGTGCAGGAGATGTCCAGACAAATATCTAGACCTGCCACACTAAATTCATCTCACATAGGAGTGAATACAGCTCCAGGAAAGTTACCATATCATAATTTCCTTTCTTAGCAGAATGTGATTTTAACGAACATATTTCATTAGTATGAACTATAATATCTTAAAAAGGCACAGAATTTTGTTTCCTATCTATGCCCTACCCTAATGTCTCTGGACTCCTGGCTGCTTTAGGATAGTACAGAGAAAATCACATATAATTCTGCTGAAGTCAGGGGTGTTACACCAGTGTAAATCATTGCACAGTAATGTTCTCGGTGTCCCGGGTTCCTCAATAAGATTCACAAAAGTAAATTCCATTAGTATGTGTAGAAATACATCTTTCTCATAATGATATGACTATAAACTTTTGTATTTGAGAATGGTAGCAGAGAGACCCCTCAAAAGCCAGATATTGATAGCTTGCTTTATGTTTAAAAATGTCAACAGAATACAATGGTTCTCAGCATCCCTATTAGTTATCTTTAGTAAGAGAGAAGAAGATTTAAAGTAAGGGAATGAGGTTTGCAATGTAACAAGATAAAGTCATCTCCTGCAGCCTAGAGGATTTCTTTAATCTTATTTTTAGAGAAGAGCTGAGGAGCTTTTGCAAAACCAGCTTGTTTGGATTCAGTTTCTATTTTATCTCATCCACTAAAGTTTAGAGTTGAAGGCGGAAAGAGATAAAAGTTTTGAGCAAACTGGGGTGGTTTTACATTGCTCTCATCAACCTTTTTAATCTGGGTTTGGTTTTGTAAAACTGGTCTTAATCCAGATGTCTCCTTATCCAGACTACAAAAACACGAGGAATTCTTAGAAAAGTTTGAAATTAAGGGACATTTTTTTAAAAAGTTCTATTTTCTTCTAGTTTGCATCTATTAAATTGTTAAATATATTTTTTTTTCTGTTGACAGTACTGTGTGTCCATGGTAAGGGTTTGCTAGTCATAAGAAATATTTCATTTTGATTTGTTCATGAGGAAATTTCTCCCAAAATTAACTTTGTCCAAGGAAAACCCAAGCATTAGACAAACCCTTTATTTACAGGGGTTTTGTTTGTTGTTTTTTTTTTTAATCTAAGTATTCGAACCAATCTGAACAACTTCCATTTGAACAGGAAAGATCATTTTCGAGATTCAGGAGTGCATCTGCATTTTGGTTTTCAGGCCCATGATTTCCATTTTCTCTGTATCTGGAGTGAGTTAGGTATCACTAACGAACAGGAGGGAGGAGTGGGGCTCAGAGATAAAAAAATATTCATTTTAATCACACACAAGACAAACAGAATATGTTCTTTCGACTCTGTTTTTTCCTCTCCCAACATGAGAAAAGATTGATCACTGAAGACTTCTGCTAGAAACATCTCCTTGCATAAAGAAATCCTTTGTCTGCTCTGAAATATGCAACAGTCCAATCAACAGGAAAAAAAAATAAATAACTTGAGATTAAATTTTTTCTAAATTGACAATTCCTGGTTACCACTGCAATGTTTCCTCATGGACATGGTTCCAAGCTCCCAGAGCTGTCAAAGAACCACCAAACCTCTTCATTTCTCATCAACCATCGCAGCAGCTACACAAAACACGAAAGTTGATACGTTTTACTTCCATCATTCACCATGGCCTTTGATCGAGGAAAACATCATCTCATTTCCCTTGTGAGTCCTCTCCTTCTCTTCAGGGAGAAACAGATAAACACTCATGTTTCTGGATTGCTTTGCACTATCTGATGCCAAACATTTTTATCTTTTCTCCAAAAACCTTCTGAGGATAATTATTAAAGTCCTGAACGACCTCAGGCCTTTCCCTAAAGCCTGAGCATTCCTAGCATTTGTTCCTACATCCGTAAAGTTCCTGCAGGCAAGGATTTACAAGCTCTGTCCTTTGCTTGATATTGCTCAACAAGGAGGCTGCTGGAAGAACAAGAAAGACAGGGTGGTTTGAGATGCCAGGAGTGAGAAGGTTGTACCTGCTTGTACATCTCCTTGTTATCAAATATGGCATCTTACAGATTTGTCAATGCTCATCTACAACAAACACGTGGATTCACATCTACTGGAACCTACTGTTTGAGTGTCAGAAAAGGGTGTGCTTGGTGAGTCTTGGTTCCTTTATGGTCAAGAGACCTTGAACTGCGAAGTCAGTCCTGGCGTACTTACTTGCATAGACACACACCTGGCTTGTAGAACCAAACACAGCAACGACGACCAAAATCCACTGCATCTGTCTGCACTGGTCCCAAAGGGTGTGATCAGCTCTAGTAGACTTGGATCTAACCATAGTGATTCAGAAGCTGATGTTCTCCAGGCCATATTGCTATAATTTGTAAAGAGGAATAAAGCCACAAATGCTGGTAAGAACGATAGTTCAGCAATCTGTTTGCTTAACACGACAAGTCAGTTGTCCTTACCAGATACACAGAGCAGTCCAGTTTAATGTTCTGTCTTCCTCTTCAAAATGACCTGCCCTTAATTCTTGATGAAGCCATTAGCTACCATGACAGCTGACTCACCAGAAAGTAGCAATCAAGTAAAAAATGTGGAAAAAAACCCCAACTTATGAAGTGATTTCTCACACAAAGGTTTTGTTTCTGTTCTCCTTACATACTTGGGATGCTCTCTAGAACTACCCACATGATCTGGGTACCAGAACCAGTAGTAACTCTACAGCATCACTCATTAAGTCCTTTAGAGACAGAAAGCCTGTGTGAACAGGTTCTTCTTTTCTCTGTGCTATGTTGAGCTGCTGTGTTACCATGAGAAAAATGCATTTTGATTATCAATGGAATATATGAATGTCCAGCATTTTTTACTGTTTGTTTGTTGCAACTTAAACTGAAACAGGGAGAGACAACCTGTCTATGGCTATTGCACAACCAGACTGACTGCTTTGAAAATTTGTTTTAAAACAAATCCTCAGTGCCTTGGGCAATCTGGACACCAACACCAACTGTCAGGGGAGAAAAAAGAAACTTAGGAGGGAACGTCTCCTTGTGCTCACTGCCAGCCCTTGAATAACTGGGGAGGCATTCCTAGAAAAAGGGCCTCCAGTCAAGTCAGTGAATGGAAAAGCTGTCTTCAGAATAATCAATTCTGTGTGGTAAGAACCCAGTGCCTGTGTTCTGGAGGCCTTCCTGCTTTGAAGACGAAAAATCAAATGAAGCTTCAAAACTTCATCACAGCTCTGAATTGTCATAAATCGTATTTTTGCTATGAAAGGAAACAAAGTAGGCTGAATCAATTGGCTGATGTGCCCTGCAAGTCCCGCAGCTTCCTAGTACAAGGAAAATCCCTTCCCTTGCCTCCAGAAAGTATTTTGTTTTTTGCATTGCTTGGGGTGCTCCCAGTTTGGCACAAAGAGGGGAATATCACATGCTGACACTTGTGGAATCTTTTTCATTTACACATGTCTTGATTGGAAAATGCGCTAATTTTATTTCAAGGGGATAGGCAACACCAGGAGGAAAAAGAAAGCGGGAACAAAACCCACACTGATTGCGAATACAATAACTGATACGCACGCACACACTCAAAAAGGAAATTGAAGAATGGAATCTGACCCTCCTTGAAATGTAAACTGTGTACAGATTTACTTTTAAAAATGAACAGATGTTTCTGAGATTAGGGGAAACTACTGTATAAAACCTCTGCTGGGTGCCTAATATTTTAGATTCCACAGCCCATGGTTTCTTAAAGACGAAGTTTCAGAAATCTCTACTTTCTAGTAAACTACGAAACAGTCCAAAAGGTGCAGAACTTCTGCATCTCTCCAGTTCCCGATTTTATATTTAGTTCTCAACGTTATCACAGATCACTTACTGGCATGAGACCCAGTGATCTGTCATCTTGCTCTGTAACATTGCATAACATTATTGTTGGCAGTCTTAGAAAGAAGATGAACGTCTTTGATAAATAACACAAATTTTTCCTCCAGCCAAATATGCACAGTTGAATCCTTCATGAGACATAAAACATGGTTGCAGTGCATGCATGTTGCTAATTTTTATTTTTTTAATGTTATCTGCAGTGGATAAAGAAACTACAGAAGGAAACGTGAGTTTTCACCTTGCCACCTCCCTTTTGAATGACAGCAGGTTGGAAACCACAGCCTTAAGCCCCTTACTGACTCACTGGTAAAGAGAGTTTGTAATACATTTTATCCATTTCATACATGTCCAGTGCTTTAGAGAGGCACTTCACCATAAATTTTACATCTACTGCTCAATTCTCAAGTACCCACTCACGGACATGAAAGTACTTGATGAATTTTGGTTTTTAAAGGAGTATTTCCAAGTAGAGCATTATTGTAGCACCTTTCAGTTACAATGCCTGTGTGAAAAGGTTTCAATTAGTAAAATATATGTTAGATTGATGTGTCAAGGGAGTTGGAGATAGCTGTTGGGATGGCTGCACTTTGTGTTTGTTCAACGCCTGATGATACAGAAGTAACACTTCTATATTCCTGTTTCTAGCGATCAGATCGGTCCTAACCTCAGGGTTTCACACACACTGCAAAATACTGTATTTTGGCATAATTGGAGATGTAAGACGCACATATTCTGTCTTATGCCATGATGTGAAACGATTGTTTTCAAAAGTATCAGAAGCAGTAGGAATCTTCACAACAGCTCCTGTCTTCAGAGAACTGCAAAATTCACTTAGCCTTTTACAGTTTCCACACTTAGTATCCTTCAGAGCAATATACAACACATGCTCATCCAGACGTGTATATATATACATATACATATGTATATTTATAGACACATACACACAAAAGACAAGTCATACATTTTTGGTGAATTGGCTCACTTAATTTTTTTTTTAATTAGATGAAACAAATCAATTTGGGAGCTATCAAGTGCAATTTAGACTTTTTCATACACCTCAGATGTGTAGTACTGACTCCAAAGAATATCAGCTATGCCTGAGAAATGTGTTTGTAATATTTATGCAGCAACATTGGCTGCTGTTGTGGTGGCTAATGAAGAGATAAGCCATGAAATACAGTGCTCCATTGCAAAAATTAAACTCCTGCAAAAATTAAACTGTGAATCTGTGATGAGTCCAGAGTAGGCAAAAGAAATACTTCTCCATGCCTATAGTGAACTGACTTCTTAAACATTGCTTTTTTCTTTTTACATTAGCTGATCTCTGAAAAGTAACTGAGTTTTTTGTCATATTTACAACACTGTTGAATGCAATTTATTTTTATCTGCACTGTTTGACAAGTTGATTCTGTGATTAAAGGATATGGTTTTACGGATAATAGAAGTATTTGCTGATTTGTATAGCTAAATAATTTCACTTCCCTATCCTTCTGCATCTGAATAAGATCTTTAGCTAGAATTATCACACTGAAGCTGACACACCAGCTGAAAACTGGGTGGTCCAAAATATATAGAATAAATAGAGCTACACGTGTGAGCCAAAGACCACAAAAGTATCTTCAAAACTCTTAAATTACTTCAAGGGGGCTTGGATCAGGCAGGAAGGGATGGATGGAGAGAGTTTCATCTCAAATTATTTTAGAGACTCTTTCTCGAGCCCCCTCCTTTTTCCCTCCTAGGACTCTTTGAAATCAGTAGGTAATTAAAGAATAGAGCCAGAAAAACGAAAATTATGAACAAAAGGGTGTTTGGGGTATTTAGAAATCAAAACATTGGTCTAAAACGTATATAAGAACAAAGAGCACCTGTGCGCATCAATACAACAAGGCAGGTGCCTAATGAAAATTATATTGTGTTGCTAATTTACTCTGAAGCTTCTTGTCTATTTATAGCCTTCTAAGTACTTCCATTATGATGATGTGAGGCAGCACAGTTTGATTACCTTTTTATGTGCATTACATATGCAGTGCAAAATGATGTAATTGCTCAATTGTGTTTATTAGACTTCTATAATATATATGCATGTATATGGTATTATACATAAATCTACATAAATCTAATAGGCAAAACAATTGACATTAGAACCTTTATTTTAATTCACAAATGGATCCAATGCAAAGGTGGTGCCAACACCAGTTATTGTCTCACAATTTGATTTACATTCTCTGTGCTGTGCCAGGTATATACAAGTAGGGACAAAATGGCTGGTGCTTGCAAGTGCCCGAAAGGCTAATAAAGATCACCCTCCTCCCAGCATGCTCTCTGCTGTCAGAAACCAGCAATTAACTTAATAGGGTTCCTGAAATGCGGTAGATCCATGAGATGTGGCATGTGTTGACATTCTCTGGCTGATCTAAACAACCTCCCATCTCTGAGTGGCAGGATATGTTTGCTATTTGAATTATTTAGAAGCTTGTTATGTGAATTATAAAGCAGCACTTTGCAGTATTAAGTCTAATATTTTATGATCTTCAATTGATTAGGTAGGCTTTTGGGATTACCTATAAAGGTTAGGATAAAACAATACAGATTCTAGCAATTCATGTGCAGAACTGGAGTTTCAAGATGTATGCAGCAAAATGTGGGAAAAATAAGTTATCTCCTCTTAGCTTTTCTTCTAGAAACTCTAGGCTGCTTTACTTTTTACACACAAACAAGCTAAAGAGGTTTGTCTTGAGATGTGCAAAGGCAACAGAGGAAGTGACTCATTCAACAAATTTGAGCAACGTCAATATTTTTATGAGATTTAGCAAGTACTTGTGCACGAGATGTTTATGTGAGCAAGAGAATGGCAAAGTCTTGCACGTGGCAAGAAAATATAAAATAAAGGAAAAACAAAGCGATATTTTCAAAGGAATTGAGAATAACCCATAAGGCCTCACAAAGCTTATGATTGGTCCTGTTTATTTCTTCTTTCTCTCTAGTTCCATGCTGCTGGCCATGGTTTCTAACAAAAGATGTAGGAATACTGGCTCACTATAAACATAATTAGCAGATTAATTGGACTAGATGATCTTTTGAGGTCCCTTCCAATCCCCAACATTCTGTGATTCTGTGATTAATGTTTCTGTTACTGCAGGGAAGAACAAAAAGTCTCTGATCTTTTCTGACTGCCCTTTTAGTGGAGCATAGGAGTGAAATCCATCAGGCCTTCAGAAGGTGTGTAGCTCCCATTGAAAGCCACATTTGCATTTATTTTAAGAGTTGAGGCCACATCGAGTAGTGCTTTCTTGGACCTTGTGATAGTCACAGTTTTGAGACCATCACGCAGTATGTGTCTCTAGTAACACAACTGTAATGTAATGAGCTGCTGGGTCCCAGCAAAGTCTAGTAAGCAGAAGTTGAAGAATAAAAAAGTATTACTTGGCACAACCAGATACATTTATCTGTGATTGATTTTTGTTTGTCGGGTCAAACATTGAATAGATATGGCAAAGAAACAAAACTCTTCAACATTTCTGAGTGAAGCTGCACAGAGCTGTGGAAGTGGGTGTCCTGGCTGCAGCATGAGTGCACACATTCCTTAGAGCTAAGCAGACAACTTTCTGACAGACCAATGCAAACTCTGTAAATCCTGCAAACAAATCTGGCATCTTTACTCTGAGCCAGATTCAGCATCATTCCTGCACCTACAGCCCGCTGAAGTCAATCTTCAAACGAATTCTCCTTTTAAACCTTGGTAGAGCCTCACATCATGCTTCACGATCAACACAGGGTGAGTAAGCCAGCAAAGCAGTTATACGGCTCTTAATCTCACCTCAAAAAAGTCAGTAGTTCGCATTTACACAGGCTGTGTGGTGTGCCAGGTGAGGCACTTGAGGCCAGTCCCAGGAACCCCAGCAACAGGCTGGTGGCAACTGCCTCCCTCCTGCCAAATAGCTGAATCCCCTTTAAAGGAAACGCACTGAGACTTTTGTTATTGCTTTATACGGACAAAACCAGAAAGGTGGTGGGGACAGTCCCTGCCCACCTTGAAGCGTTGTGGTTGTGTAGGAGACCACCCCCCATCTCCACCCTCTTCCCATCACACCATGGGGAGAGGGAAGGACCAGAGACTCTTCCTTTGCACTCCAAAACGTATCCCTCTTGTAATTTCTGAAGAACGAAATTGTAGATGTCAGCGTCTTCTCTTTGCTCAGCAAACAGTTTACTAAACGTAGCTCATCGTGTTTATGCAATGCGCTAATCTTGTTCCAGCAATGGGGATCGAGCACGTTGGGTCTGGGAGCAGTGGCGTTAGATAAGGCAGGATAAAATAAGGCAGAATAGTACAGGATTATATTAATTTATAGCACTCACTGTATTACAGCCAACAGCCTTAGATTAACACGATGTATATTATTGCACGCTACTCCTTTCACATACTAGTGCATTTTTCCAAGCGCTTATTATTTTTCGCTACTCCCCACTGTTCTGAACACAGTTATTGACTAGTAACAAGGTATAGATTGTTATTGCCTTTCTTGTCATAAATCCCTGTAGACATTTACTTAGCATGAATTAAATTACAATCATGTGTCATTTATTTTGCATAAAATGAGACATAAGTAGTCTTAATCATATAGCTGTAGAAAGAACAACCACGCCATTGTTTTCTACATTTGAACAATAATTCTATAGTTAAACTTAAATATTATAATTAGCAGCTTTGTTTGCCTTGCTTAGAAGTAAGATAGGTAAGATTGACACCTCACTTTTGACACCAGACATTAGATTTAATAAGCATAATTTTCATTTATTGGAGTCTAGACTGATGTTTTATCAATGTATTTATTGTAGAAAGCAAATGTACATAAAGAAAGTTGGCATATTTATGAAGAAAGCTGAAATGACTTTTATGTGTTGCTTTGTCCAACTGATAAAATACCTACTGGCACAAAAATACCTATAACAAGAGCTGAAATAACACCAAACTGTAATTGACATGTGATTTTTAAAAATGCTCAAAGTAATAATATACTATCTCCTAAGTAAAGATTCTTCTGTTCACTCTTTATCCATTTCCAAGAATCTTTTTGTCATGTAAATTTGCATTGATTAGTTTTTAATTTGAGTTTCTAAAAATGTGCTCTGAATACTTAATTCCAACAAAAGTACATCTTTTTTCACTAGTATTAATAATTGCAGTCCACAAATGGGAAGCCTTGATGGGTATTTTTAAACGCATGTAAACTTCAGCTGCTTCGATGATCTTTAGTTTCATGGAAAGACTTATATTAGTTACCTATGCTGGTAAACTTAAATTTCAAGGAAAAAAGGAACAAAGCTATTTAAGATCCAATCCTGCTCTGCTTATGCAAGCAAAACTGCCAGTTGCTAGTCCAAAAATCTCAGTGTGACACACAAGCAAATGAGAATTTTGTCACAAGTACAATCTGATAGTACAAATTCACTATGTACCTGAAGGCTGAAAGCCCTTTGCTGGGACCAGGAACCTGCTCTGGCCACGGAAGGATTGGGGTCTACACAAAAAAGGACATTTCCTAAGAGTCAGGGGCCAAAAACTGATGGGGAGCAGCTCTTCCCCCAGCAAAAGTGAAGCTGGAAGCAAGATGAGCTTTGCTGCTGTGATTAAGCCTATCGCCAAAGCCCAGATCTGCCCCACCGATGGCAGTGAGAGAGATGCGGATCTGGGGCTGGCTGGGCAGAAGGGGACTCTTTGGCTGCAATTAAAATCACATACAGCAGAGCGTGTTTCCAAAATTAACAATAAATCCGGGGAGAAAAACTCTGTCATCAAGCAAGCGACGTGGGGGGCAACAAAGTAAATACAAAGCAGTAAGCTTTAAGGTAGCAAGGAAGAAAACAAAGAGGTAAAACGAAATAATATTTAGCTAAGTATAGAAATACAGGCACTTGTGCAGAGTTTGGGCTTTTCTCCAAAGACACATTAAAAATACAGAATTATTATTTTTTAAATTTCTGTTTAAGTTGTTAGAAGGTGCTTCACAAATAATATTAGGTTTTGATGTACTTTTTAAAATCAGGGTAGATAATTAATTTTCTCTTTCTGAACATCCAAAACCTTATATATTTCTATAGAATTACATTCATAGAGGTATTTTTTATCATTTGTGCATTACTTTTGAGGCAAGCTTTTTATTTCTTTCCTCCTTTAAAGCAAAAACTTATAAAATATTACAGTATAGGCCTAAAAACAAATTGTGCTTAAAATAATCTAAAGATTAAACTTTATGTCTCTTAGCTGATTGCATTATTTGAACAATAGTATTTTCATTAAAAAATTATTCATCTGCCTGATGAAAGAAAGTACCTGATACATATTTTCATTCAAATATTACTCCCATGGAATATTGGCAACATTTTATGTTTCAGCCTAAGCTACAAATTCCTTCAGAACAAATCAAATGTCTTTAAAGAATATTTCTGTTTGAAAAGGAATTAAGCTTTCCTGAAAGAATTTTAAAGGTTGTGATATTCGCAGTCTGATAAAGCAGCACCTTTAATGAAATTCTAATTAGCAATTTCATGCACTTTGCTATTAGTCATATCAGATTAGTGCACATTTTCACAGCCTTCCTTTAATTAAGTGCACTTATTCCAAGTTTCAAACACTTTCCTTATAAGATGAAAACTGTACTGAAATGTTATTTAGTAAACAGCAGACGTGTGAAAGTAAAGGTGCATATCTGTGCACTGACGGACATTTTTAAGCTGTCCACAGATGTACACATTTCTAGGTGCTACCAGCTGCTTTATGCGCTTTGTTTTTCTATCTGTTTATATGCATTTTGCTCATGCCTTTAAAAAACACAGAGAGGTGAATTCCAGTTTTTCAAATGGCTCCAAAGATGTCCGAAAGTTCTTAGCGGCTGACTCGTCCGCACATTTCAGATTCAGACAACAAAAGCAAGATCTATAGTAAAAAAATAATATTAATAATTATAATAATAGTAAAAAAAAGAAAATCAGATGGTCCAGCCTGAAATACCCGTGTTTGCTTTCCTGGACCTCATCTTCCATCACATCACCTAGCACGGTTGCAGCAGAGACCCTCAGTGTAAACAGTGCATGTGAACCGATATTTCACTCACCCAAATCATCAGCAAAATTCCCGTATGGTTTAGTGGGAATAGGTTAGGCCTTATCTCTCATATAAGGATATTGCATTGCAAAGGCAAATACTTCTAAAATACTGTACACAACACTCATCTCTCTGCAAGCTGATTAACTTCTGGTCAGCATTGTAAAAGGTGAGAGATTAAAAACTGCATTAATTCACAGTACACCTTTTTTTGCATGATAGGAGTAACACGGAGTGATTTAACATACATAATGATAAGCAAACCTATTATGTACGGGTAGATAAAGGATATAGCACATTTCTTCCTCTTTCCACAATGTGCACCTCCAAAAACACCAACACGATTGTTTTTCGCATTCCCTGTATTTTTAAATATATGTAGGAATGTTTTCTCCTTCTCCAGAGCAGAATATTTTGGCTTGTTTTGAAATGCTTCTTCCCAGGTACTGCTCCCTGGGTCTGTCGTGTTCCAGGATTTGCATTTTATTGTATTAGCTAATTGCACGTGCTTTTAAACACATGTTCTCTTGCTGATGTCATTCATTTAGACTGTAACATTTCTGACATTTTTAGGTAGTCCCCCAGGCCTCGTAGCCTTCTTAGCAGGGTCCTTTCAGTGAGGGGTGTTTGCTTTATGATTACTGACTGACATCTCAATAACTTGGAACATATTGAGCAGTGCATGTCTAGTGAGCAGCTTTTTTAAATGCGTGGTCCACTTTGTCAAGTCATGTGCGAGCCATAATTTAGGCTAATAATTACCAGACATGAATGCTATGAAACATTGATGTCTACACTTTTTTTTCCCCTCTAAGTACTGAATTTTAATACATTCAGAAAAGGTTTTCCTAAGGCCAAGATAAGCCCCCCAAAAAGCTCATATGGAAGCACTTTAAAAGTGATAAATGATTTGGAATCTACACTGCCTACTGATGTACGTCTCAGGAAAGAAAATTAGAGCTAACAGGTGTTAGATAGGGAATAGTGAAGCATTTTAATAGAATTGTCAAAATGTTGGTCCCAGATGCTGACATTAATGCATGCAACAAGGAATGTAATGCTGCACTGCCATTAAATGGTTATTTGTTTAAATTTCAAGGCGATGGCAGGAAATCCTAACTTTGTCCACTACTTCTCTGTACAGGCCATCCCTCCTGCGCTTTCCTCTATGATTTGCATCAAAGTGTAATGGTTATATGGCTCACATCTGCATGCTCTAAATAATCCATGCCTGTCAAATTTCATTTTTTCCTCTCAGGTCAGGACCATCATAACCCCTTCTCTGCCAGCCTTGAAGTCACTAAAAATACATTTGTACGTTTGGGGGAAAATAATTGAAATACTGTGAGTTAAGGGATAATTAATCTTTGAACTATTTTCTTACTTCAAATGTATTTACTAAGTAATCTGCGTGAACTTGTAATTATTATGTATTTGTAAGGTATTTTCCATGTAATCACAAAGCAGTTACATGGTCATATGAATCCAGTAAATTATCATGATACTGGAGGGAAGGGGTATGGGGAGGGGAGCTCTGCTGCCTACGTTAAAAAGCTTTTCCAGAAATCGTTGGAATTCTCTTCAGTGAGGTAGCCTGAGAAGGCAGAAAAAGCACGTCCTTTAGAGATTACTAGAATTTCTGCCAACAAAAGAGATCCAATATCCATGTACAGTTCAGCTGGATGAAGGGGGAGAGGGGAGCGCAGATAGTGACATATTTTTTTTTATCTCTTGTTTCAACAGTAAATCATTAATTTAAAAGTTGCTGATATTTTTCAGAGGAATCGCGGCGGTTCACAGACCGCTGAAAGCTCAGCATCCACTCATGCTTCAAAGACAAAAGGGAGATTTCTCTTTCTAATCTTTGCAGAAGCCTAAATAGGATGTAGCCTGTAGTCAGACCATCTCCGGCTGTAATCTTGTCAGAGCTCAGCACACATGCACAGGCGTGCTCACACACACACACGCAGCATTACAGCCGCAGCCTTAATAAAGCCATTTCTCCAGCATGGTTGAAAACAAGCAAGCAAGCTGGGTGATTATCGCCATTTTCAAATACTTGGGAGGCAATAAACAGATATTAGGACAAAAGAACTGATTAGACGTGAGCGCTACGGTGGGTCACATCAGAAACGTGGGATGGAAGAGCCTTGGATATGCAGTCACAGGGGGAAACCTCCTGTGCTAGAAGAGCACTGTTGGTTCATCCGTAACTGGCATCTTATCCCTCTGAAGAGCCCGCGGTTAAAAGCCAATGTCTTTTGGAAGCTTTTCCTTACAGATGAGATATAAAACCAATGCCTGCCTAACCACTTATGTACATTAATGATCCCACAGTGCTTTCCAAAAGATGAAAATATTAACCCAGGCAGCACAATAATATTGTGCTTACTTATAACCCTCACGCAATTTAAATTCAATGTGGTGTTACATTGTGTTTGATTTCCTGACCCAAATTGGTGAACGTGTAGCTCTGAGCTGTTAAGCAGATGATTGTGCTGTTCCAGAGGTACATCCATCTCTGTGGTGCCTTGGAAGAGATTTCTTAGCCTGTGTTTCAGTGCGCCTCTCCTGGAAAATGCGCTGTATGTAAAACCATTGGCTGAACGCGACACAGCATCCACAGGGCCATTTTTACTATACGCACATCCTTAGTTTCCTAAGCCTACATCTTTGCCAGACACTGCAGATGGAGAAAGGCTCTCAAATCCCTCTGTTGGTAAAAAGGCGAAAATGCTCCAGAAAGATTTTTTTCCTCTCTTTTTCTGTCAACCCACAGCTCCCTTAGACAGTACCCAGCACATGTGCAATAGCAAAGCGCATTCCTCTGAGTGTCAGAGCTGAGAAATACATTCCCATTTTACAGCTAAACACTTGGGAGCTGAAGGGACAGATGCTCTCTTGGTTCATGTTCTGTCCAGATTTCCCTGGAAGATCCCTGGTGCTGGGGGGACCGTCACCCCCCAGAGCTGCTCCATCACTGAGGGGGATCCCCTCGGACCCTGCCCGCTCTGCAAACTGGCAGAGCCAAAGCACATGCTGAAGATGGTCAGACAGCTTACTGGCAGCCTTGAAAACCTCAGCCCAGACTCATCAGAAGGGCACATGGGGCTCAGTGGTCAGAGATGGTGTGGTGGGAGCATTCTTGAGGTAGCTAGAAAAAAGACACTGGAAGGTAAAGGTACTGGAAGAGCAGACTGTCTGACTTGCTTTCTGCACCTCTTTCTATTACGGAGCCCCCTGAGTGTGTCGTTACCCTCCCTTGCTTGTAGATAATCCCGAGCACTTGAAAATGAGGATGTTCAGCCTAAGAAGGCTACCTGAGGATGGGGGATTTGGTGTAGCCAGTTTTCAGGGCAAAGGCTGGAGCCAGTTTAGTTACTAGTCGAGTAACACTTGTGCCACACTTGAACCAGCCCTCCTTGTCATCACCAACTCCCTGGCAGAAGGCTGCTCGCACAATTGCTCACAAACACGCCATGTAGCAGCTCTGCACTTGCCCTCTTGATGAGCTGGTGTTGTCTAGAGGGCTGAGCAGAATAGAAGGCACGTATGAGCCGCTGCACTTATCTGCCAGGGCACGAAAGAAATGCCTATTTGTCATGTCCTCATCAGTGATTACAGGAGAGTCACTTCAATGGGGAGTTCTGCTAAAAAATAATTGCATGAAGTATCTTGTCATCATTCCTGTGGAAAGTAGCATGGTCCTTCCCAGCCTGTGGTCA
Source organism: Patagioenas fasciata (assembly GCF_037038585.1). NCBI lineage: Eukaryota > Metazoa > Chordata > Aves > Columbiformes > Columbidae > Patagioenas > Patagioenas fasciata. The sequence continues at coordinate 36,183,767 of NC_092527.1, read as the reverse complement.
CAAGCAAGTATAGGAGTCTGCTTGCTGTCACACCATTGTGTGAAATGAAATGAGCTCCAGTTTACATTTATGAGTTTTTACAATCAACAGTATGGTGAAAGATTGCTTGATAACTACACCTGCAAATTTCTGTTTCTGGCTGTCCTAACAAGCAGCCATGAGATATTTTTAATTGCATGTATTTTACAATACAATACTAATGCTGGGCTTGTACATTTTATTTCAGTATCATTAGTGCAGGTGGCTGCTATCATTTTAGAAACTTTTTTTTTGTGGTATTTAAAGCCAATTATTTTTCCATGTTGTTTCTCCTTCCTCTTTATCACAAAAGTTTAGCTCTTGGCATAATTCATGTTAACTAGAAATGAGCCCAGACAGAGATCAGATTTCAGATCCCTCAAGCCCATTGATGTGAAGTTCCACAGTCAGCCCATTGTAGAGAGAAATTTGGAGTTGTATCCTCTCCTCTCAAAGTCCTTGGCATTTTGTTCAGCTCAATTGCTAAAATTAACTTTCAGTGGCCTACTCACCTCTGTTGTTACAGTCGCTTTACCCAGCCGAGACCTATTCCTATCTAAACAACAAATTGTATGTAATGAACAGTCAAGATGGGGCCAGTTGGGCACCTTGTGTAAGAAACACCATTTCAAGTTGGAATGAGTCAGAGAAGGGTTACACCTTGTGATTTATTTACCCATTCTTGCATCAAAGCAGAAACTCTCAGCCCTTTGCTGGCAGAAAAAAATGGTTGAATGACAGTGAGGAATCATCATGTCTGAAGGAACCATCTCACTGGGACTGAGCAGGGTAATGATGCTGGAGAACAACATAATTATACTACTAAAGAAGTAGAGGAAACCTTGTTTTCATTTCTGCTCCAGAACCAATTTGAAACATTGAAAATTTTCCACAAATGTAAAGGAAGAGGGAGGAATAAGTACTCAGGGAGTAGAAGATTCAAACATTTTGATTAGTTCATCACATTTGCTAGAATTTTGACTTATTTTTTAATTTGAATGCATAACACACAGTGGTTGAAATAAAATTTCTTTTAGAAAATCAAAATGCTTCAGAGCCCAACAGACTTTCTAGAAATGCTCCAATCTGCTATTTCACAGTGGCTGTGTAAATCACTTCTGTGAAGCTTTTGCATTTGAAGGAAACAGCCTACTGTGACAGAGGAATGTTCCCTTGGACCCTGTCTCCCTGCAGTGCGCTCTACCAAGAGTGTATTTCTACAAGGGGTGGTCCTCACACCCTGGGCATCACTGAGCATCATCATCCAGGTACAAACTCCACATCTTCCCACAATTAACCCTATAGCTCTGACATTCCAGTTGAAGCTTATAGGGACAGTCATCAGCAGGACTAGAGCAGGCAGAACAGCAGCAGGAGCTGAGCCCCAGAACCTCTGGTGGGAGTGGGGAGTGCACAGATCAGCCCCATTTAGCTGATCAACCCACCAGTAACACCCCCACAGCCTGTCATGGGCAGCTTGCCCCTCCATTATCAGGCAGCAACGGCACGAGCTCAGGTTCAAAGGGTGGTTTTACCACTGATAACAGCCTTGGCAATGAATTTCTGGTTAACTAGAGCCCTCCTGATATAATAACCCCTGTAGTTGTTGATGGGGTCAACTGGGACCATTTCTGAGGGTCTGTCCTCTCCCGTGAACTGCTGAGGTGTGGGGGATTTATTCACAGGGAGAACTAAATCCTGTTGGATGAGAGAAAGAAAAGGTGATTAAGTGCGGTAGGACATTCTTCTACAGACAGGCAGATCATCAGGGGAAACTCGGTGACCTCCAAGGCCATGAGAATATATCAGAAGTGTCTCCGCTCGTGTAGGAGAAGACACGGACCTGGGGCAGACCTTCAGCTGCTGCGAAAGGAGCTCTGGCAGTTTGCATCAGCCGAGGAAAACTCCCCTCATCCCCCTCATGTAGCTGCAGTGCTGCTCCCTGTGTGGAGCTGAATCATCCTTCTCACAACAACTCTCTTTTCCGCCAAGCTCGAAGCCTGCCCTGACCCCAAGATCATTCCTGCACCGGCAGCGTAACCGCCCTCTGCTCAGCCCAGGAACGTGCACATGAGCCCTACATTAAAGAAGTATTTCACCCAGACAATATTTCTTGCTTAAAACGGTCGTTCTCCCCACAGCATTGCCACTTATCCAGTACGTGAATGCTTTTCATTAAACACAAATAACATATTTTCCATCGACTCGAGCCTACGTTCTTTGTGCCATTCATCATTATGCATACCTAATATATTTTGCAAACCCCCAATTCTTGCTGCCTTTTGAGGCATTTCTGAAATCAAATAAAAATATTACACCCCTGTTTACTTTTAGACATGTATTTTTTTCAAAGAAAATGCATTCTGTGTTTTAAGTAAGATACCGCCATGTATTTATGGGAGTTTAATAAGTTCTTCCATTAATAACATAGACAAACTAATTTACCAGAACGTGTCTGTTTTAAACTTTGGGAACAAAGAGTGGGAGTATGAAAATCAATCTTTCCTTTGTACTTGAGCCACTGACCCATTAAAGCTTTGAAGATCATTTCTTTAAGAAATTGTGAGGAGTTATTTAACTACAAACAGCAGCTACCTTCCCATTCCAGCTGCGTAATCAAGCGTAATAAATTAGAGGAAAAAAATAAAGGTTCGCTCCATTTTTTTTTTTTATAACTGAAAATTGTTAATAGCAGTTTGACAAATCAGCCCACAGCAGAAAGAAAATGACATTCTTCCTGAGACTGCTGTTTAGCACAAGTTAAAACATTGCTTAAAAGGGGTTTTTTGACTTTAATGATGGTTCAAAAATGTTCTTAGTTGCCCAAGCTTAATTATTTAACTCAAATTAATTGTAAAAGGCACCCATCACTGGAAAAAGTTAGCAAACCTGTGAACTACAAAATTGTTAATGGCCGCATGCATGAAAATGTACAGCAATTCCTTTTTGCTTAGAGAAATTAACTCATGATGGCCTTACTTATTGTTAGTTATCATTAATAACTATTTTACAGTTTAGCACTAATAATATGCTCAGTGATGTAAAAACGGAATTTTAAAAGAATCTTCATCTTAAACTACTTAAGCAATCTACATGCTAAACAATTATAATGATGTTCAAGCTACCAGAAACTTAAATGGAATAAGTCTATATGGGATGTTAATAAACATGTCTGTAAAAGGCAGAAAAGTGACAGCCTTTTAAAAAAATCTAACATATGGATAGTGTAAAGATGACTTTTTAAAACCACATCTGTTTACAGGCTCTGCTTATGATAAATACACAACAGTTTTCAAAGGCTTCAGATAACCTGAAATTAGTACCTCACTGGAAAGAAGTTGGTCAGGAGCAGTGTATGGTGCTCCGTGACAGAGGAAGGGAGCTTAACCTGCAGCATTTCCCCATCACAAGGCTGGAAGAACCACATGAAAGGGGTAAAACTCATATTTATTTTTTTTTCCCCCTGCTTTTTCAAAATGTTTTTGCTAAATCTACAGAGGTTGATGCTTCTTCCAAAAAAGGGAGTCACAAATCCCTTCCCCTGCCCATGCAAGATGTGCAGGAAAGACTATGAGAGAAGAGCTTAAATATTTTGCAGTTTTATAATCTAGGACATATTGCAATTCACACTTTCAGAGACAAGGTTTTGGCAGGAAACATAAGGGCAGTTTATACCTGGGTGTTCAGCCACCGTGCCAGGGACGGTCATGGCCCACACAATACCTACAATGGTTCCTCACTTCTTGTTCGTCTGCGCAAGATTATGGGCAGTTCTAGGCAAACTTTTAGTCATTTGCTGCCTTTTTCTGCCCTCCAAGTGCCCAAACATTAAGATTCAGTTAATGTATTTTGCATTTATATTCTTCAGTCAGTTTTATTTCAATAAGAATTGCAAGTTGATTTCTGTTTGTATATATACAGATATTTCAGGACATTCATATTCACTCATCAAACAGGTCTGTTTATTGGTCTGAGAGATACTCTCTCCAGCTGCAACAGCTTGCAAGTCCTTAGAAGGTTCTTCTTTATAGAAGTATCCAAAATACTTATCCTGAGCAGGTGTTAACACTTCACATGGATCAAGGTCCAAGTTCCAAGGTTCAGTTCCTCAGGGATATTTAGAGGAGTATATTTTATTGATTGAGGGATTAAGTTGCTTTGAGGATCTGAGCTGAAATCCTTAGCTTCACAGTCTTCAGAGAAATTATGCCATTTATTACTGCTATGGGTCAAGTTCTTGCCTCCAGGGCCAGTTTTGACCAGCTCAATATTCCCCTTCTAGGTTGCTCTAAATCTGCCTCAATTATGCAAACCTTTTCATTAAGTCCAACCACACCTGGCATTCTCGTGAGAACAGCTTCTTTCAAAGCATTTCACTGATGTCTCCTATTGGAGCTGGTTGAACGTATCTCTTTGGATCTTATTAATTATTAATTTTTTATTGCTTTTGGCTAAATGAACATCTTGAACTCGGTAAGGGTCTGGGCACATACTATTCAGACAACAGGTTGCCTGTGAGCTCTTCACTTTCAAGTATTTGTTAATCATTATTCATGACACATCCATCAGTCACTCCAGAACATGCACTCATCTTGTAGAAAGTGAATGCCGTCTTTGTCAGGAGCCCATGGGAATTCAGCTTGCAGGTAAGGAGATCCCCTGCAGACCCAACAACCGCACAGGGTGTCAGGTGCGAAGAACGTACAGGAGAACGTGGTCACCAAGGGTCTGTTGGTGACCATTGCAGAAGGTAATACCAGGAGTGGGGAGAGAGATGTCACACAAGGAGAATTGCCTGACCGGTGTCCTACAGATCCTGCTTCTTGACCAAAGCCCCAGATCACCATTCAGTAACACGTTTAAGCACATGCTTGTGTCCTTCTCACAGCGAAGAGCACACCTGTGGGCTGATTTTCTTTTTAACACCTAAATTAACAACAGATGAGGACAAACTCACTTTCAATATTCCAACAAAATAATGATTCTTTTTATATTTAATGAAAATTGGGGATTTCCAGTGTTGCCAGGAACAGGGTCCTGGTTACCTGGTCCTTAGGCACAGCTCAGTCTCAATCTTTTTGTCTCAATAATGTGCACAAATCTATATTTTTTTTAATCTCTTTTGTTCTGGTTGCTCAAAGACAAGAAAGGGGAGGGGAGCGAAGAATCCCTGATGGAGGATTTTATTTTAGTCAGGTGCTGAAAATGGAAAAGGGTTCATTAAGTGAAGTTCAGAACCTCAAATTCCAATTGGACTGTTTCTTCCCTTCATTAGTACCAGAGATAAGAAAGTGCCAGGAACACCATAAAATATGGTAGACAGGAGTTTCAAGAGCATCCAAGTCACTGAGGAGCTCAGGTCCCTGGGTGTACAAACCTGAATCCCTAAAATGCTTCTGAATAAAGGTCCACTGTACAAATATCTTTGCTCTCCTTGTTTCCATTGTTGATAAATTAATCACATGCTAAAACATTACATTTAGAGTTGCCTTTTTTTTTCCAAATCAGTGTCATTTCTCTACAGTATCCCTCCGATTTAGCTGGGATTCAGTTCATAACACCATTAGAACAACATGTTTTTGTGACCATTATTAATGTACTATGAGGTCTGCCCTAGCAACTATGTCAACATATTCTTCATCAATGGAGATCATGAAATACAGACAGCAATAGTGTTAAAAAACAAGCTTTTAGATCCATTTTACTTTGTTGCAATACTGCTTTGCAGATACTGAATTAGAACCCATTTAAACCATTCAAGCATATAATCAAATTTCAGTAATGAGTTATTAATTAAGCAGGGGCATCCAATTCTGTGCTAACTGCCTCATAAACAATCGACAGGAGATTTGTGAATTTTGACTTCCTGACACTATTAAACAAATCAATATTAGGTTTCAGACACAGCAATTCAGACAGTTTTCCCTGTTATTTGGCAATCGTCTGCCTGGAATACTAATGAAAGAATTAAGAGCTGTAGATTTTGCATGTGTTCCATCAAAAAGATCCTTATCTGTGGGGAATTGGGGCCTGATTTGCATGGCAGAAGACTTTGCTTTTGTAGGTACAATTTTTCTCAATATGTCACTCATTAGTATTTATAAACTACAGAGCAGTGGAGCCTTCAGCCCCTATTCATAACGAACAGTCATATCCCTTCTGGAGATACAACTGAACAAAGCCATTTATTTATTTATTTCATGGTCTTTTTCATTTATAACTAACCTAACCCATGGAAAACTTGCATCTAAGGAGATCCCTAAGCAACTTACATTGGATTTATTTTTTGGAAGGCAATATATGTGTGTGCGTGCATCTATATATGTATGTGCATGTATTAATATACACAATTAGCTGATTAGCAACTAGCTGTACAAGCAATACATTTACTTACAAGCAGCAATTTAGGGCCTCACAATTACTTCTGAAAAAATTCAACACCTTTCGTAGCTTTATTTTTTCCTTTCACTCTCCCTCCTCTCAATATGAATTCAGGCTCCAGTTCAGCCAAGCTTTGCAGTTAAGCAGGGGCTACGGCATTTTGCTGAATTAGGGGTTAGCGCTGTGAAAAGTGCTGGGTTAACAGTGCTGCGGGATGAAGTCCAGGGAGCAAGTGCAATCGTGATGGCTCCTCCATCGGCCGCCCTTGGCTGTTCGAGTTGAACTTCACCCAGGGATAAGTGAGTGTTTAGTTTTCATAATCACATAGTCTTTGGCCCCCTGGTGAAGGAGACACTGGGGGCTACCAGCACCTGTTAAGGCAGCGGCTTTTCTGAGGAGGATTATCTGGCTGTTGAGGATTGGACTGGGATGGCACGTGTCGGGTTCTCGGGGTGCTCTGAAGTGCTGGGCACAGACTCAGGATATGCTTATCCCGATGTTTTGGGTGGTTTTACTGGAAATTTTTGGTTGCTCTCTCCAGAACTGGTTGAAGTAAAACTATAATCCAAAACTCTGCCCTAAAATTTCTCCTTGACTTGTATCAGTGATTGAATATTTTGCTCAAACCATGGTTTAGAGACTCTGCAGGGGGTTGTTTTCTCACGTCAGTTTGCTGTTTCCCAGCTTGTAAATATATTCTTCCTCTCTTTTCACCATCACTGTCTCAGTCCCAGCTGCAAGAAAAATGAAGAAAGGTATATTAGGCTTAAGATGAAGTTAATGTTTCTGTTACCTACTCCTCAGTTCCTAACACAAAACAGTCTCTCTCAAAAACACTGAATCTTGTTTGGTTAGCAAAATTTGTACTATATTTACATAAACAAGCAACCAACAATTTAAAGGATAAAAGCATCCCTAGCACAGAAATCAGCGTGAAAATAGGTCAGAGACCAAGGCTTGTAAAAACAACAGTGGCGGGAAAGGATAAAAGTACTGTAGAGTGATCCGTTCCAAAGTGGGTCAGGATTTTGTCTGCAGGAACAAGTCTCCAGCATTATTGCTCCTGTCCAATACTAATGTGCACACTCTACCCCAGGACTCCCTTGTTCTGCATACAGAGGAAACAACATTGTATTTGCCCCAAATAGCTCACAATCAAAAGTACATGGACATGACAATGGATACACATGGTCAGGTAATGTTGTCAAGGGACAATACGAGGAAATCAAGCTTCCTATTAAATGGCAGGGAGAGTGTGGAATTGAATGTATCTTAGATCTGAGTTTTGTTTTATTTAGCTTTTCCACCAGCCTCTCTCTCCCTCTATTTCCTTCTCTCTAGGATCTTAAGACATCTAACTCATTAAAAATCTTCTTTTTAATTATCTGCCAGGAAAAAATTAGCATAATTAAGGACATTTAAGTTTGGATTAACAACCAAGCTAATACATGGCACTGCTTCCAGAAGAGAACATTTATTTTAAATGGCCATACACTACCCAAAGATTTCATTTCAGTTTCTGCCTGGATTTCTGTTCAATATGGTACTGAGACCATATTTCACTCCATAGAACATTTGACTTGATCTGATGAGCAGTGTGATCTCATTTTTGTGTTGTATTCAGCCCCTTTTAAAAACACTTTCCTGAATGCTGTTTCCCCTGCTGGGACACGTTTTTAAAAGGACAACTTCAGCATGAAGTAGAAGTAGGTTTATTAGTCTGTGAAACTGGTGGATGTAGTGTTGCCTTGAACACTAACCTTCAAGTCCACAAAACAAATTCAGTTTCCAAAATGGCTTTAAAAATAGATTCATGCATGGCAATTCACCTTTCTTGGGGGAACAGCAGGATTGTGTGATTTTGCTTTTCTTTTTTCCCCCTGATATGGACAAGAGAAAGAACCTGAGCAGATGAAGCTCCACATTTCGTCTGAGACACAGCCAGAGTCATCCACCTGCTCAGGTCCTCTCTGCAGTGGCTGGTGGTGGTGACACAGAGCATCATGGATTTTCGTGGTCATTCCCCATGAAATTCAGCAGGAGCAGCATCACACCTAACGCCTGCAAGATCAGGGTCTCACTGACCTGAGGGAAAGTGGTGGTTCACCCCCTTAACAAAAGACACCGAACCCTAATGTTGCTGGTAGGAGGCTGGACAGCAAAGTCTCCGTGTATCATCAATGCCCTAATGACTGGGTTTCAGATTTAACTGTAGACAGCCTGGATATCTCAAAATGCTACTGAACATACAGAATAAATAAACAGCATAAATAAAACAGGAAAACACATTTTTTTATCTCAGTTATAAAACCAAAGATGGATGTTCTTAGTTTGGCTTACACACAAAAAATGTGATTTCCTGAGCACTGGATGTTCCCTTCTTGCCTCTCTTTCAATGATCCCTTGGAAATGTTGTAGTTACTGGTCAGTTCAAACCCACCTGTTGGCAGAGCAGATGTGACATGGAAAGTGTGTCCTACTGCCCAAGGGATCCGTAAGATGCAGACTGCACAGGGCGGATGCAGACCAGCCTGAACACCAGGGTTGTGCTTGGTGAAGGAATGTGCTGTTAGGGTTCCCCTCTTGCTATGTAGGAAATACCAGAAAAAATCATGGGACAAGCACTAGCAGGGACTGGCCAGGGGTTGTTTGTGCTGTGGTTGCATCCAGTAAACCAGACATGTTCTGCCGTGCCGTGCTTCCTCACAGTGGATGAAATGCCCCCCAAATTCAGTGAGTCCCTGCAACCAGAGCTGGTCAGACTTTCTGCACATCCAGTGTGCACCTGACCTACACCCATTCTGGCAATTCTAGGTGCCCAGAAACCCTCAACAAATACAACTCCACAGCAACAGAGCCAAAACACCCTTAGCACCACCTCAGTAAATCCCCACTCCGCTGTCGGTGCCCCACGCCAGGGAAGGCTGCAGCAGCTGTACACTCCCCACAGATGCTCAATGATCCACAGGGCACATCCTCAGCCCACAGTCACAAATCTCAGAAGAAACGAGGTTTCATCAGCTCTACTGCTTGCAGAGCTGCTTTGCTCTTAAGGTGAGAATATCCCTTCAGTGTGCAAAAATATGAAGCTTGAATAAATTAAAAACGGGAGCTATGTTACACGTTACTGTCATTTAATTAACATCTCATAATGTGTTGCTTAAGGAATCAAGGCTCTATCAGGATGAAGCCTATAAGCTTTTTCCCCGCTTAATCAAAAATGTAGATCACATCACATTTTATTTCTTTTAAAAAAATTGCACACTTATTGAAAAAGCTATGATTAAATTTTATATTAAGAGTCATTTCTCTGAACTAATTCTCCTAAAAATTCAGTGTCAAAGAGGAACATGGAAATTAGTGCATAAAATTTGGAAATCTGGAAGGATAGATGGATGGGTTCATTTAACTTTATTAAATTTCATTCATTGTGCACTGATAACAGCTTGACAGTATTTATCCTATAACACTATATATGTGCCTATTCTGGTATTGTAGTTTGGGCTAGCCACCTCTTGTTTAGACAGCCTGTCAATTCCTAATGTAAGAAATTGGATTTAGGTTTGCTATCTTCTTCTTTTTTATTTTTAACTTGGGTGGATTTGAACTATTTGAACTGAAATTGTGTGTGCTATGTGCCGCCTCCTAGGTAATAACCCATTTATTTCAGCCACCATCATTCATACCAGAGAGAGGGCAAAGATGCTCTCATATGGTTTGGAGCAGAGCATGAAATTCAGGGAAAGTGAGGGGGAGGAAGCCAAGAATCTTTTACTACCCTTTACTGTCCCTATTTGGGACAAGATTCAAGCCTTCAAAAAGCCATGAACACCTACTGCAGATTTGGATTTTAACAACTACATATTTCACCTGTGCAAGGTGTCTTGTGTCTCACCATTGAGCAGAACAACCCCATGCATGTTGGCCTTGAGGTGCCAAAAAATATGTTGGTACCCAGGGGACCAGATCATGGAGCCAGTTCTCATGCATGCTTCAAGCTCGAGTTCTTGGCCCCGGCACACTGAAATTCAAGACGTGAGGTTCAGAAACACAAAGGAAAGGAAAAGCTGGTGGGACATGCAAAGCCAGGGATAGACAATTTGGAAAAGCTGTACAAGGATGAGAGAACAGTTGTTAAAACAAAGGTGACAGAGGAAGAGACATGAATTTGACAATTTCTGCATTTTTTTTCTCTTTTAACATTAATAGAAAATAAGAAAAATGCATGCCAAGAAGCTGTGTTTGAATAAGAAGTAAGCTTTCTGATGCTGAGAAATGTCGGGATTAAAGTTGCCTGGGAAGCATAATATCAAGTGCATAGACAGAACAATACAATCTTTAACTAAGTGAAGTTATTTTTCCCTCAAGACCCCTACTTTACTCAGAGACTGACTCAGAGGACAAACATGGACTGTTTACTGAAGGAAGGAGGAATGCTCCTGGTTGCAGAGCAACGAATGAGGCAGCGAAAGGAGTAATGCTCTTAGACTTAACACAGGTGAAGGTACCCAGGAAAATGGCACACCATATATAGCATCCCCATCAGATACTAGAGTTGTGGTTGACCTTATGAAATGGTCAAGTGTAATGAAACTGCATTAAATCTTTGCCCTCTGCCTGGCCAGACAGTACAGAACATGAATTATCTCACAATAGCTCTACGTATGTAATGTTGATTACAGATACCTGATATATAATAGCAGTAATAATAAGAATAAAGAAGGTCTCCAGACTAAAATACAATCCTTACTTTAGCTGTTTTATTTTATAAAAATAAATTAGCCAGTTAAACAGGGCTTGATTTTGAGTGTCACATAAGCTTTTCTTGAAACTCAGTCCAGGCAGAAATAAGAGGTTTGAAACCTAAATTATAGGGAAACAGCAGTTCTTTTGGGTAGAAAATCAATCTTCTCAGTGTTAACACCTCCTTTCAAGGCTCACTGGCATTCCCTCTGAACTCTGTGGTACACAAGAGAAGGTACAGTTGTTGGTAAATATTGTGCCTGGAGGTAGAGAAACAAGTATCTCATTTGTGAGCTCTCTCAGAAGCAGACTATGAGGAGCTTGGTTGCTACATCGGTCCTTGCCTGGGCTCTGATGGTGGCGAGTCTCTTCCAACAAGCTGCCTGAGACTTCCCCTTGTAGGTCTTGGCAGGTCCCTCAAATCTATGTGTGCCTCTGGCAGCTGCCTGTGATGCAGGGATATTGATGTTTGCCCATCTGGGGCTAATCTTGCACAGATGTGTTCATGCATGTCTGAAATGGACTCAGTCATCCTGACTTTTAGAAGAAAAAAGCATAGAACGAACAGGCATTTCTCCGTAGGTATTCTTGTCTTAACTGTGCAGGTAATGGCACTGATATGATTGTCATTTTGTGCATACCTTTCCATGTTTCAGCACAGTTGTTTTACTCCAGAAATCTCTCTTCAGTATCTGCCATCTCAGTGTCTTTGGCAGGACAGCTTGGAGTCCACCAACTGACTATCAAGGCAACCGGTGGCCTATACCCTTGTTGTGATTCCTGCCAACACCTGTGTGTACAGTTCACTGCAGAGCCCTGGAGACATCCTGCTGGTAGGACCAGTGGGTTTCCCGAAAGGTTCAGCAGAGCTCTAGGAACTCAGCAGAAATACTACTGATCTGAGGCTAGATGTGACAATTCTGAGCTTGAAAGTCAGAGGACAGAGAAATTTAAATAAAATATATGGCATGGACTTGCTCAAAGGTACTAAAGCTCAATATGGATAAAAAGATTCAGCCAAATGAGGGGAAAATACAGAAAAACTCCCATGAATTCCCTTAGACTGCACAGTGCCTTTACTGTTGTGTGTTTCCTATTTGTTTTAGCCCGTGGACTGAAGTCTAGGAAGAAAAGAGAGAAGGCGAATTCTGTATTCTGTGTGGATGAGAAAAGTTTATAAACAATGGTAATGGTTATGTGCAATGCATTTATGCCTACACAGCTCGCACAGATCTCATTTCATAATTACTGTGTGACATATCAGAGCCCAATGGACACTGTTGTAATGAAAAGTTTTAAAGCTCCTCTTAAATCATTAGTTGTTATTGTATTTGGGGAAAGGAATTGGAGACAAGGTCACAGAAACTATAAATTTATTTTAGAAGTCACTGCCTACATCAGGTGAAGGAAATTAACCAATTTGGTGATCATATCTGACAAAGTGATAAAGGTTGCCTAAGACCTTTCGAGCTTTTTATACTTTTGATATCATACCTCATTTTCAGCATGAATGGAAAACTCAATTGATTTAAAGAAATATGTGCTTTAATTTACAGCAGATGAAGCTTAGATCATCAGATATCCATGTTTCCAGCAATGATTAAAATTGTATAGTTGGGGGTTGCCTTTCTAGACATTGGCAGACTCAGCATGTAAACACACAGAGTGTGCAGATTTCTGAGTGCTTAGCCATTAATTCAGTTCTAAACCACGGCCTTGGCTGCCTGCATGGAGGGGGACAGTGTGCAGGTGGGGCAGGAGATGAACTTCAGATTTATGTTCCAGTCCACACATATCCACTGATACGCTTCAGCAGACGTAACAGAGGGACAAGGCCTACGGATGGAATGAGTAAGGCTACACAACTCTTGATAAGATGCTCCATTTCGGTACTGTACTGTGTTTCCCTATATAAAAGAGCAGTTGTTGCTTTTCAGCACATAATACACAATTTAGTGGCAATTTGTGTATACCTATGGGTACTCATAGCCATTTTGGACAGCTGGGAACCATAATGATTTCTATTTAAATATTACAAACCATAGAATGGCAAATCCAAACCAAGTTGCCATACTTTAAACAAGATCTGGACATACAGGATGACCTGTAAAAGCAACTTATCATTGTTCCAACAGTGACAAACCTTCTCCTGGATGAATCAGAGCTGTTTGTCCTGATTTCCACCATTTACATTTCAAAATACTTCCTATATCTTTTTCATTCATTCCAATGTACAAGCGCTTCCTCTGCATGCAGCTGCCCCCGTCCCAGTTTTACTCTTCAAGCTTTTCTTTGTCGTAACAGAGCGTGTCACCCTCACACACTGCCCCACTATATCCGTATGCCAGTTCCTGATTTACAAATGAGGAATTGGGAAACTGCAAAGTGACTCCCTGGAAAGCCACTGGAAAGGCACTGGAAAGGCACTTGGCACTGCCCTGAGCTCAGGGACTCCTAAACCCAACTACTGTCCCAGCTCTGAGGCACAATTTGAAGGCACCTCTGTGCTCATTGCTTCCACCAAGCATAAATGTTGGTAGCAATATTCTGAGTCAGGATATTACAGAACTGGGAGAACTAGAGAATCCTGGATATGAGCATTTTTGAGCTGGGAGATTAGTAGTT